>NC_090840.1:46039528-46648457 GCF_028021215.1 Eschrichtius robustus | reverse complement strand
GTTAGGACTCAGTGCTTTCACTGCTGGGGGCCTGGGTTCGATCCCTGGTCCGGGAACTAAGATCCCACCAGCTGTGTGGCACAGCCAGAAAAAAAAAGAACAAAAACAGCAACAAAAAACCTCATTAATGGAAAAATACATTAACTGACAGTGAGGGAATGGATGTAGACTTAAAATTTTTGGCTGGAACTTTAAAACCTTAGTGCTGTGAAACAGTTTTCTCATGCAGATAACAGTTCTGGTTGGTACATAATTTTATGATTAATTAAAAATTGGGAAACAATTATAACTTTAAAACTACGGTTAGTCATTTCAAAGCAGTGACCATGGTAGGCAAAAGATAACAAAAGCAGTGAGGGTAATGAACATGAGGAAACCACTAGTTCAGGAAAGAGGCTATTATATTCAGGATCCCCTGAAACCTTGTTTCTCCTCTTTCCCTGTGGGTTTCTGTGAAGGCAGAGCTGGAGTCTACATTAGGACAGGAGGCAATCAGTAATTCTTAAGTTAGGGGTTTTTTTGGTGTTTTTTGTTTGTTTTAAGCCTTGAGAACTTAATGGATCATTGATAGGATGAAACTTTTCTGACATTGCAAAGTGGCCCCTGGTGGTCAACAACAACAAAAAAAGAGAGAGAAACTCAATCTGAGCCATGACTTTTGGACTTGAAAGATCACACAAATCTGTGATAATAAAGTCACTTTGAACCACTGGGAAAGTAATATCTGGTCATAAGCTGTATAAGTGCTTCAAAGTGTTACTATATTTAGGAAACATAGCTTGGGAGCTTCAGAATCATTTGTGGCCTTGTCCGTATGTTGCATGATAATTTTGTAAGTCGAGAGTCACTGGAAGCGTCATACTTCTAAAGAAATACGTCTAAAAGCTTCTTACATCTTTTGACCAGTAATAATGCGGTAATGGGAATTTAGTTACCAAAATGAAGGCAGAGCAGCACATAATTTGTTTCTGCAGAGGGAGTAAAAGATGTTTTGTTCCAAAAGCAAGCCAATCCCACGTTGAGTTAGCACACTATATTTTTTTGGTCACTGTTCTCAAATTACTTTAGTTTTCAACAATTGTTTTTCATAATGTCCTTTCCAAGTGATCTGTTATTATTTTGTCTCCACTTGAATATAAAGAAAGACTCCTGGAGGTTATGTGCCATGTGGAGTGTCCCCAGTGTATCTGACATACAGTCAAGAGAAGGACCTGAGACCTAATACTGAATGTGGGTTCATTGGGCCTTGCCAGGGAGCCTCACAGATGTCTCTTCAGCTTAGGGCTCTATTTCGAGTCTGGCCAGATCCCCCAATTCTCCCTTCTTCCTTGCAGCTGGCTTTAGGGACTTAGCCTGCTTCTGACTCCCTTTTAAAGTTACTGTATTCACTCTATTCCTCAGGAGTTTAACCCTAAGGCAGGATCATTTGAACCCATGAAGTCCAGGTTCATTTCATTTTGATACTAGTCAGAGGGAGCAACAGGAATTAAGAAAGAAAGAAAGGAAAATAGGGAAGCTTCACAGATTATGAAGTCGTACACAATTTTTGATGCCATAAACTTTGATCTCTGACTTTGGTTCTCCAACTTGGCAGGCATCAGAATCACTTGGAGGACTTGTGGGTCCCACTCTCAAAGTGTCTGATTTGGTAGCTTTGGGGTGGGGCCAGAGGATTTGCTTTTTCAACAGCTCCTCTTGTCTCCCTGGACTAGTCTGGTCTCTGCCTACAAGGTAGCCCTTTATTGTTTTACAATTGTTCTGCTTGTTAGTTTTGAGTCCCTTTTAAATCGTAATTTCTTAGCAGAAGGCAAAGGGTTTAAACCATCTAGCATTTATAATAATTTTTGGGGTTTTTTTATTTTTAACATCTTTATTGGAGTATAATTGCTTTACAATGGTATGTTAGTTTCTGCTTTATAACAAAGTGAATCAGTTATACATATACATATGTCCCCATATCTCTTCCCTCTTGCGTCTCCCTCCCTCCCACCCTCCCTATCCCACCCCTCTAGGTGGTCACAAAGCACCGAGCTGATCTCCCTGTGCTATGCGGCTGCTTCCCACTAGCTATCTGTTTTACGTTTGGTAGTGTATATATGTCCATGCCACTCTCTCACTTTGTCCCAGCTTCCCCTTCCCCCTCCCCATATCCTCAAGTCCATCCTCTAGTAGGTCTGCGTCTTTATTCCCGTCTTGCCCTTAGGTTCTTCATGACCTTTTTTTTTTTTTTTTTAGATTCCATATATATGTGTTAGCATATGGTATTTGTTTTTCTCTTTCTGACTTACTTCACTCTGTAGGACAGACTCTAGGTCCATCCACCTCACTACAAATAACTCAATTTCATTTCTTTTTAGGGCTGACTAATATTCCATTGTATATACGTGCCACATCCTCTTTATCCATTCATCTGTCGATGGACACTTAGGTTGCTTCCATGTCCTGGCTATTGTAAATAGTGCTGCAGTGAACGTTGTGGCACATGACTCTTTTTGAATTATGGTTCTCTCAGGGTATATGCCCAGTAGTGGATTGCTGGGTCATACGGTAGTTCTATTTTTAGTTTTTTACGGAACCTCCATATTGTTCCCCATAGTGGCTGTATCAATTTACATTCCCACCAACAGTGCAAGAGGGTTCCCTTTTCTCCACACCCTCTCCAGCATTTATTGTTTGTGGATTTTCTGATGACGCCCATTCTAACTGGTGTGAGGTGATACCTCATTGTAGTTTTGATTTGCATTTCTGTAATGATGAGTGATGTTGAGTATCTTTTCATGTGTTTGTTGGCAATCTGTATATCTTCTTTGGAGAAATGTCTATTTAGGTCTTCTGCCCATATGTGGATTGGGTTGTTTGTTTTTTGATATTGAGCTGCATGAGCTGCTTGTATATTTTAGATATTAATGCTTTGTCAGTTGCTTCGTTTGCAAATATTTTCTCCCATTCTGAGTGTTGTCTTTTCATCTTTTTTATGGTTTCCTTTGCTGTGCAAAAGCTTTTAAGTTTCATGAGGTCCCATTTGTTTATTTTTGTTTTTATTTCCATTTCTCTAGGAGGTGGATCAAAACGGACCTTGCTGTGATTTATGTCATAGAGTGTTCTGCCTATGTTTTCCCCTAAGAGTTTTATAGTGTCTGGCCTTACATTTAGGTCTTTAATCCATTTGTAGTTTATTTTTGTGTATGGTGTCAGGAAGTGTTCTAATTTCATTCTTTTACATGTAGCTGTCCAGTTTTCCCAGCACCACTTATTGAAGAGGCTGTCTTTTCTCCACTGTATAGTCTTGCCCCCTTTATTAAAGATAAAGTGACCATATGTGTGTGGGTTTATCTCTGGGCTTTCTATCCTGTTTTCTATTGATCTATATTTCTGTTTTTGTGCCAGTACCATACTGTCTGGATTACTGTAGCTTTGTAGTATAGTCTGAAGTCAGGGAGCCTGATTCCTCCAGCTCCATTTTTCTTTGTCAAGATTGTTTTGGCTATCTGGGGTCTTTTGTGTTTCCATACAAATTGTGCAATTTTTTGTTCCAGTTCTGTGAAAAATGCCATTGGTAGTTTGATAGGGATTGCATTGAATCTGTAGATTGCTTTGGGTAGTATAGTCATCTTCACAATGTTGATTCTTCCAGTCCAAGAACAAGATGTTGATTCTCTCCATCTGTTTGTATCACTTTTAATTTCTTTCATCAGTGTCTTATAGTTTTGTGCATACAGGTCTTTTGTCTCCTCAGGTAGGTTTCTTCCTAGGTATTTTATTCTTTTTGTTGCAGTGGTAAATGGGAGTGTTTCCTTAATTTCTCTTTCAGATTTTTCGTCATTAGTGTATAGGAGTGCAAGAGATTTCTGTGCATTAATTTTGTATACTGCTGCTCTACCAAATTCATTGATTAGCTCTAATAGTTTTCTCGTAGCATCTTTAGGATTCTCTATGTATAGTGTCACATCATCTGCAAACAGTGACAGTTTTACTTCTTCTTTTCCGATTTGGATTCCTTTTATTTCTTTGTCTTCTCTGATTGCTGTGGCTAAAACTTCCAAAACTATGTTGAATAACAGTGGTGAGAGTGGGCAACCTTGTCTTGTTCCTGGTCTTAGAGGAAATGGTTTCAGTTTTTCACCATTGAGAACGATGTTGGCTGTGGGTCTGTCATATATGGCCTGGATTATGTTGAGGTAGGTTCCCTCTATGCCTAGTTTCTTGAGAGTTTTTATCATAAATGGGTGTTGAATTTTGTCGAAAGCTATTTCTGCACCTGTTGAGATTATCATATGGTTTTTATCCTTTGGTTTGTTAATATGGTGTATCACATTGATTGATTTGCGTATATTGAAGAATCCTCGCATTCCTGGGATAAACCCCACTTGATCATGGTGTATGATCCTTTTAATGTGCTGTTGGATTCTGTTTGCTAGTATTTTGTGGAGGATTTTTGCATCTATGTTCATCAGAGATATTGGCCTATAGTTTTCTTTTTTTGTGACATCTTTGTCTGGTTTTGGTATCAGGGTGATGGCCTCGTAGAATGAGTTTGGGAGTGTTCCTCCCTCTGCTATATTTTGGAAGAGTTTGAGAAGGATAGGTGTTAGCTCTTCTCTAAATGTTTGATAGAATTCACCTGTGAAGCCATCTGGTCCTGGCCTTTTGTTTGTTGGAAGATTTTTAATCACAGTCTTAATTTCAGTGCTTGTGATTGGTCTGTATATATTTTCTATTTCTTCCTGGTTCAGTCTTGGAAGGTTGTGGTTTTCTAAGAATTTGTCCATTTCTTCCAGGATGTCCATGTTATTGGCATATTGTTGTTTGTAGTAATCCCTCATGATCCTTTGTATTTTTGCAGTGTCAGTTGTTACTTCTCCTTTTTCATTTCTAATTCTATTGACTTGAGTCTTCTCCCTTTTTTTCTGGTTGAGTCTGGCTAATGGTTTATCAATTTTGTTTATCTTCTCAAAGAACCAGCTTTTAGTTTTATTGATGTTTGCTATTGTTTCCTTCATTTCTTTTTCATTTATTTCTGATATGATCTTTATGATTTCTTTCCTTCTGCTAACTTTGCGGGTTTTTTTGCTCTTCTTTCTCTATTTGCTTTAGGTGTAAGGTTAGGTTGTTTATTTGAGAATTTTCTTGTGTCTTGAGGTAGGATTGTATTGCTATAAACTGCCCTCTTAGAACTGCTTTTGCTGCATCCCATAGGTTTTGGGTCGTCGTGTTTTCATTGTCATTTGTTTCTAGGTATTTTTTGATTTCCTCTTTGATTTCTTCAGTGACCTCTTGGCTATTTAGTAGTGTATTGTTTAGCCTCCATGTGTTTGTACTTTTTTACAGATTTTTTTCCTGTAATTGATATCTAGTCTCATAGCGTTGTGGTAGGAAAAGATACTTGATACGATTTCAATTTTCTTAAATTTACCAAGGCTTGATTTGTGACCCAAGATATGATCTATCCTGGAGAATGTTCCATGAGCACTTGAGAAGAAAGTGTATTCTGTTGTTTTTGTATGGAATGTCCTATAAATATCAATTAAGTCCACCTTGTTTAATGTGTCATTAAAACTTGTGTTTCCTTAGTTATTTTCATTTAGGATGATCTGTCCATTGGTGAAAGTGGGGTGTTAAAAGCCCCCTACTATTTTTGTGTTAACTGTCAATTTCCCCTTTTATGGCTGTTAGCATTTGCCTTATGTATTGAGGTGGTCCTATGTTGGGTGCATAAATATTTACAACTGTTATATCTTCTTCTTAGATTTATCCCTTGATCGTTATGTAGTGTCCTTCTTTGTCTCTTGTAATAGTGTTTATTTTAAAGTCTATTTTGTCTGATATGAGAATTGCTCCTCCAGCTTTCTTTTGACTTCCATTTGCATGGAATATCTTTTCCCCCCCACTCACTTTCAGTCTGTATGTGTCCCTAGGTCTGATGTGGGTCTCTTGTAGACAGCATATGTATGGGTCTTGTTTTTGTATCCGTTTAGCCAGTCTGTGTCTTTTGGTTGGAGCATTTAATCCATTTACATTTAAGGTAGTTATCAATATGTATGTTCCTATTACCATTTTCTTAATTGTTTTGGGTTTGTTTTTGTAGGTCTTTTCCTTCTCTTGTGTTTCCTGCCTAGAGAAGTTCCTTTAGCATTTGTTGTAAAATTGGTTTGGTGGTGCTGAATTCTCTTAACTTTTGCTTATCTGTAAAGGTTTTAATTTCTCTGTGGAATCTGCATGAGATCCTTGCTGGTTAGAGTAATCTTGGTTGTAGGTTTTTCCCTTTCATCACTTTAAATATGTCCTGTCACTCCCTTCTGGCTTGCAGATTTTCTGCTGAAAAATCAGCTGTTAACCTTATGGGGATTCCCTTGTATGAAATTTGTTGCTTTTCTCTTGCTGCTTTTAATATTTTTTTTTGTATTTAATTTTTGATAGTTTGATTAATATGTGTCTCAGCATGTTTCTCTTTGGTTTATCTGGTATGGTACTCTCTGTGCTTCCTGGACTTGATTGACTATTTCCTTTCCCACGTTAGGGAAGTTTTTGACTATAATCTGTTCAAATATTTTCTCAGACTGTTTCTTTTTCTCTTCTTCTGGGACCCCTATAATTCGAATGTTGGTGCGTTTAATGTTGTCCCAGAGGTCTCTGAGACTTTCCTCAATTCTTTTCATTCTTTTTTCTTTATTCTGCTCCCTGGCAGTTATTTCCACCATTTTATCTTTCTGCTCATTTATCCGTTCTTCTGCCTCAGTTATTCTGTTATTGACTCCTTCTAGAGTATTTTTAATTTCAGTAATTGTGTTGTTTATCACTGTTTGTTTGCTCTTTAGTTCTTCTAGATCCTTGTTAAATGTTTCTTGTGTTTTTTCCATTCTGTTTCCAAGGTTTTGGATCATCTTTACTATCATTACTCTGAATTATTTTTCAGGTAGGTTGCCTATTTCTTCTTCATCTGTTTGGTCTTGTAGGTTTTTACCTTGCTCCTTTGTAACTTTTTTTTTTAATTAATTAATTTATTTATTTATTTTTGGCTGTGTTGGGTCTTCGTTTCTGTGTGAGGGCTTTTCCAGCTGTGGCGAGCGGGGGCCACTCTTCATCGCGGTGTGCGGGCCTCTCACTGTCGCGGCCTCTCCCATTGCAGAGCACAGGCTCCAGACGTGCAGGCTCAGTAATTGTGGCTCATGGGCTTAGTTGCTCCGTGGCATGTGGGATCTTCCCAGACCAGGGCTCAAACCCGTGTCCCCTGCATTGGCAGGCAGATTCTTAACCACTGCGCCACCAGGGAAGCCCCTGTAACATATTTTTTTGTTGTTTCATTTTTGTTTTATTTTTTTTTTTGATGGGTGGTGCTGTATTCCTGTCTTACTGGTTGTTTGGCCTGAGATGTCCAGCACTGGCGTTTGCAGGCAGTTGGATAGAGCTGGGTCTTTATGCTGAGATGAGGACCTCTGGGAGGCCTCACTCTGATTGATATTCCCTGGGGTCTGAGGTTCTCTGGTAGTCCAGCTGTTTGGACTTGGAGCTCCCACCACAGAAGCTCGGGCCCTACCTCCAGCCTGGAAACCAAGATCCTGCAAGCTTCGTGGTGCAGGATAAAAAAAAAAAAAAGGAAGAATGAAAGAGAAAAAGGAGCAGTACAATATCAAGGAATAAAAAACAAAATAAAATTAGAAAGATAAAAAATATATTACGAAAAATAAAACTATAATTGAAACAACTGCAACAAGGTAAAATAAAACCACAGCAGAAAAAAGAAAAAAAAAGGGGGGGGGGGAGGGCAACAAGCCAAAAGGAGAGATCACTAACAAACCATAAAGAATAAAATGAAATTAGAAAAATAAAAGATTTATTAGGAAAATAAAAATATAAAAGAATCAACAAGGTAAAACAGAACCCCAATCTAAAAGAGGAAAAAAGGAAAGAAAAAAGGAAAAAAAAAAAAAAAGCCTTGGCTATGGGGGTGGAGTTTAGGTGGGGGTGGAACTTAGGCAGGGGCGGGGTTTGGGGGGCAGGACCCAGGCGGGTGGGGGGGTGACATTTGAGTGTGGGGCGGGGCCTCTGCTTAGGACGTGCACAGAAGGGGAGAGGCAGCATGTGGAAAGGAGGGGCTCTGGAGTGTGGAGTTCCCGAGTTAGGAGGTAGGGCCCTGAGTGAGGGTGTTTGGGTGGGGTTTAGGCCCATCTCGTTGGAGGGGGCTCTGAAGGCAGAGGATTAGGCCTGGGAGCCCAACAGGCTTCCCGGTGCCTAAGTGGACAGGGAAGGCACTGGCCCCGTTCCCTTCATTCCTTTGCGCCACCCCCCCGCCCCCACCGACTCCCCCAGGGTCTCCCCCGTCGCTGCTGGACCCCTAACCGTGGGCGGGTCCCGCTGGGTATAGGAAGTCCTCCCCTCCTCCAGCCACCCCTCAGGGGTGCTGGCCCAGGAGGTGCAGCCTTTACTTTTGCTCCCCCTTCCCTCCCTCCCACTCCCTCAGGACCCTTGCAGCTGGACCTCCTTGGTGAGCAGAGGATCAGGCCCGGGATCTCAGCAGGTTCCTGGGGGTCCGAGTGGGAGGGGGAAACCTGGCCATGCTCCCTTTTGATCCTCTGCCCTCCCAGTGGTTCCCCAATTTCCCGCTTCTGGCGTGGGATCCCTTCCCTTCCCCCAGCCGCCCCTCAGGGGCGCCAGTCCCATCCCACCTCCACTTCTCCTCTCCCTTCACTCCCCCCATGCCCCATGTCCTACAGGGTCACTGGGGTTTCCTCCCATCCCCTTAGGTGTCCATGGTCCCCCACCGGTGCCTGGTAGGTGCCCTAGTTGTGAGGAGACATGAATTCTGCATCCTCCTAGTGCGCCATCTTGACTCCGCCCCCTCAAGTCTTTATATTTGTTAGCCTATTAAAATTTTTAGCCAGATAAACATTTTTATAGTTCATCTTTCAGTGCACAGTGTTTAAAAACTGTTTTTTTCTTTTCTAGGTGTTTAATTCAAGGTTGTTTAAAGTCAAAGAAAGACATTTGTTTCTTGCCTATTTAGGAAGAGCACAGTATGATCCAGCAAAACCTAACTACATCTCTTTGGACAAATTGGTATCTGTGCCTGATGAAATATTTTGTGAAGAGATGGCCAAGGCCTCAGTACAGGACTTTGAAAAATTCTTAAAAACTCTGTAGTTTTTGATAGATGTTAAAATGTAATAATGTAAAGTGAATGTACATATGAATAAATATATTTTAAAATAAATACCTCAAACCTCAGTTGATATCGGAAACAATTTCTTAATATTATAAATTTGGGAACACTTCTGGTAGATGTTTCTTACAAGTTCCTGGTAAGTTAATTCGTCTTTGACTTAATCATTTCCTTCTTGGGAAGAAGAGAATTAAAATATAGCAAGCTTAGAGAAAGAGAGTCAGTTTACTAGGCTGGTGTGTTGTCCTTCTGGTGAAGATGAGAACAGTGGAAGATTTTCCTTTTTATTTTCAAAGTCTTTTAAAGTGGTTTCATCACAAGACAGCTCTATTTTCTTTGAAGTGTTAGGAGTTTCTGGAGCAGGCTATATTATCCATCTGATATCTACTGCTCACTTAGATTATGCTACAGAACACATTCGATTTTGGATTATCTACACTGTTACGTTTCTGAGCAAAGATAGTCAAAGTTGCCCACAGCTGGCTACTGAGAATCAGGAAAGGAAAAGGGATAGGGAGGAAAGTTGTTTGAAGGTGAGCAATGAGACATAGTAAAAGGCCATAACAAACCTTTGACTTTTTGCCAGTGTGTAAAGATTTGAAGCATGCATACTGTTTTTGTTTTTTCCATTTACCATTTAGACATGTAATCCTGGGCAAATGATTTAACCCGTGCGTCTGATTATTTGTAAGGTGAGGCATCCTGGCTTCACTTACCTGCCTTAGGATCACGAGATTGAGTAGACTGTTAACACTGGTGGCCCCCAAGGAGCCACCCCTGGTATTTGCGCTCGCACCGTAGCCCCCTCCCACACTGACTCAGCCGGTGCACTCTGCTTCATGGGACACTTGTGCATCTCTGCTTGTCCTCTTGGAACCCTGAGCCAGAATGGAAAGAGGTCTGGTGACTCTTGGAGAAATGAGTTGGAACAAGACTCCTGACCAAACCTCAGCTATTCCGGCTCTGCCACCTGAGCACCAGGTAAGGGAGTGAAGAGGCCGTCTTGGATATTCCAGCCTCAGCAGATACCACACGGAGCAGAGCTACCCGGCCGAATTCAGAACTGGGAGAAACAAAGTGTTTTAAACCACTAACTTTGGCGGAAGTTTGTGTGCATTAGGGTTTTGTGTGCTGGATATCCTGAAACCTTGTGAGAAACTAAATTCATAATTGGTCAGGGCCTTCCTGTTGGCGTATTTTATTCATTCGCTCAACAGACATTTGAGTTCCTAGAATACAGTGGTGAGTGTGGCATGGATATGTGCCTTCATGGAGTTCTCTAATGGATGAGATCAATAAACAGGGAACAAGGAAGAAAGTTCAATCAGGAGGCAAAGCATGGAACCATCCTGCCTAGTCTTTCTATGGCTCAGAACCTTATTTTGCCTTTATTATCAACCCACTCAGAACAGGCTAGCTGTGCTGCTGTAATGAACAGCCCTAAAACCCCAGAAGTTTTTATTTCATACATGTCCAACTTGGGGCCAAAAAGTTTCTGCTCCACATCATCTGAGTGGCAGAGGTTGATGGAGCTTCCACCATGTCTGAAATGTAGCCAGTCTATGGAAGGGGAAAGGAATGTGAAAAATTGCTCTTAAAAACGTCTCACATTTTTCTTGGCCAATGCACTACATGGCCATGCCTAGCTTTAAGGGGGTAGAGAAGTGCCATCCTGCCATATGCCAGAAGGAAAACCAAAAATAATTTTTGAATCAACACTAATGGCTACCAGCAAACATCCAGGCTCTCTAGGCTTAATGCCTGTAGGAGCTGGATTTTGTGACAGTCCTGGGTATAATCCCTTGACAAGATCTTCCTTTTCTTGCCACCTTCACCCTGTAACCAGAAAACTGAAACTTGAAGGGTAAGGAGGGAGGGAGAAGAGTTTACTGAGTACTTCTTTTTTATTTAATTTAATAATTTCTTTAAAATTTATTTATTTTGGCTGTGTTGGGTCTTCGTTGCTGCGCGCGGGCTTTCTCTAGTTGTGGCGAGCGGGGGCTACTCTTTGTTGTACTGCGTGGGCTTCTCATTGCGGTGGCTTGTTGCAGAGCACGGGCTCTAGGCGCATGAGCTTCAGTAGTTGTGGCACTCGGGCTCAGGAGTTGTGGCTCACAGGCTTTAGAGTGCAGGCTCAGTAGTTGTGGCGCACGGGCTTAGCTGCTCCGCAGCATGTGGGATGTGCCCAGACCAGGGCTCGAACCCATGTCCCCTGCACTGGCAGGCGGATTCTTAACCACTGAGCCACCAGGGAAGTCCCTACTGAGTACTTCTTCTAAGGCGATGTGCCAAGTTACAAATGTACTGCATTTCTTCATATCTTCCAACTTCACTTTGGCTAGTGTAGTCTGGGAGCAGCCATTCATCACCTTTTAGTACTGCATATAGCACTGAGTAATGTTGAGAAATTGTGGTGGCACAGAGAAAAAGAAAAAGGCAGAAGGCAACAGAATTTTAGAATTGGAATGTGACTAAGACCATTAAACCTTTTGGACTTGCAATTAGATTTACAATTAGCCATTCTATACTGTCCCAGGTCTCAGGATGGAAAAGAACAGAAGTAGATATTGGTGGGTAGTTGCTATGGACTGAATTGTGACCCCCCCACCCCCAAATTCATATAATGAAGCTCTAACCCCCAATGTAATGGCATTTGGATGGGGCCTTTGAGAGATAATATAGGTTTAGATAAAGTCATAAAGGTGGGGCTTTCATGATGGTATTAGTGTCCTTGTAAGGACACAAAAGAGCTTGCTCTCTCTCTACCATGGGAGGACACAGTAAGAAGGCAGCCCTCTACAAGCCACAGGGAAAGAGTTCTCAACTAAAACTGACCCTGCTGGCATCTTGATCTTATGCTTCTAACCTCCAGAACTGTGAGAAAATAAATTTGTTTTTTAAGCTACTCGGTCTACGGTATTTTGTTACCATAGACTGAGCTGACCCAGACAGTAGTGGTGGCAGAAGTTCATCAGTAACTGCCTAAGCATCAGTCATACTAACTTGGATTGTTTTCTGTCCCTAAAGTGGTTTTTTTTTTCCCCAACTTTTGAATCTCTTTAATACACCTGGAGTTTATTTTGATGAAAGGTGTAAAGAGGGGGTCTGACTTGTCCCCTCTCCCTGCCTCAGCCACTAACCAATTACTTTGTTCTGCATCCTTTAGTAAAATTCTCCTCCCTCAACAATTTGTGATATTGCTGTCCCTAGGTTTTTATACCTAGACTTAACATGTTGGGACTGAGACCTTAAAAATGTACTTTTACCTAAAAATTGCATTCAAATTCTGCTATACATCTCAGATTTAATATTAAAAATTTTTTCAACTAACCTTCCACTATAATGGCTTGAGGTAGAACTTCACCTGGAGGAAACAAGGCGAGAGAGGGTTAGTGCCTTCTGGATTAGTGGTGTAGCATATAGCCCTAGAATTAAGGAGTGCCGAAGTTTTATCTGGATTCTCAGATGCTGGAAGATGAATCCGGATTCTTCCTAGCTTGTGTGCCCTTGGACAATTTATGCAACCTTCCTGAGCCTCAGTTTCCTCTTCTCTACAATGGGTACAATCATAGTATTTATCTTATAGGTTTAGAATTAAATGAAAATATGTCCATAAAACGCTTAGCGTGTTGCTTGTCACAAAGGGCACAATTTATACTGCCCAAGCTCTCAAAGCTCGTCAGCAACAGAACCAGGCTGAAGACCGGGTGTCCTAATTCCTTGCCTAGTGTTTTTTCCATCTTGTCACATGGAATGCCTCTTGGAACCAGGGGCGGGTCCAAGCCTATGGGACTGCTGTAATTCTTGCGGAGAGGGGCGCGGGGCAGGTGCCGAACGCCGGCCGCCAGAACTGCGCCTGCGGGTGCACCCTCTCTCTCCCACCCCCGCCCCTCCCCGCGACTTTGACGTAATACGCCTGCGCACTGGGCCTTGCGCGACCTCTAGGACTTACCCAGCAGGCAACGGTTCTGTCTCGGGTTAAAATGGCGAGTAGGCCTGCCGGTAAGTGAGCGGTGTCCTGCTTAGCGGGCATCGCCGTGCTCAACCTTTTATTCTCGCAGCAACTTGCTCTTCTTCCTCTGCTCTCTCTAAATGGCCAGGTTTGCGGCAAAAGGGAAGGCGGCGGCTCCAGGCCGCCTGAAGGAGGCCTTGGCCTCACCCCCTTGCTGTCTCCAGGCCTGGCTCGTTTGGGGATGGGATCCGCTGTTGGTGAAGGTGCCCGCGGTGGCTCCCACAGCCCTGGCGTTCCGGCCTGCTCGAGCTCGGCAGCCCTTCCCCTCGGCCTTAGAAGAGTTCAGGGGTACCAGGAGATAATTAGTGGCTGACTTTCAACCCAGGTGAACTGAGTGCTTACTGTGAGCCAAGCGCTGTCATGTGCGTTATTAGCTCGATAAACTCTCCTGCCAGCGCGAGGAAGATGGTGCTAGTTTCCCTTTTCGGCTGGTAAGATAACTGAGGCGAAGTGACCGGAGGAAATAGGATTGGAAATCTCAATCTCGTTCCACCTTCCGCGCTTCTCAAACTGGGAATTAGAGGCAGCTGAGCAAGGGTTACAGCGAAGCTTCAGTTTAACCTTGGCTTATCTGGAAAGTCAACTTGATCTGTGGATTTGGAGAAATTTGTATTTATTCCAGGCACTGGAACAAATGTATTTATTATGGAATAGGATGCAGAAATTACCGGAATACTTAAAACAGAACGTGAAAAAAGTACAGTTTTCCCTGTGTGGGGGGTTTTTTTTGTTTTTGTTTTTTGCCAATCCCTCCCCTCTGGCGGTATAAATTGGAATAGCTTTAAAAATTTTTGGTCCCTTTCTCCCTGCCCCCAGCAATTGTGAAGCTATTAGGAAACATCAGATTGCCAGAAAAATTCGTTAACCTAAACGACATTGAGCTTTTGGGGAGTGGGGGAGAAATTTAAGAATTCGTTATTTCATTAACTTGGCAAATACTGTAGGCGTTCTGCTTCTGCCCTGTGTTTGGAAACTAGATAGACCTGGCCTCAGCCCTATTACTAGCTGCCTCTGATCTTGGATGGGATAATTTATGTAAGCCTTATTCCTCTTCTGCAAGGATAGGCGTGTTGTAAATAACTAGCTAATGATGGTAAAGCAAATAGAATAGTGCCTGGCACACAGTAAGTGTTCAATGAATAGTAATCATTATTACCATCACTGGTAAATATGTTTACAAATAATTTGTCTCCTATAAGTATGTTTGTATATTGTTGACTCTTTGGTTAGTTGTTTTTCCGGAAGTAACGTTATACATAGTGCTTAATTTCCAAGGAGATTCACCAAAGCTGTGATGTACTAAGGAGAGGTTGAAGTAAAAGGAGAGTTTGTTTTCCTTCTTTGGTAAGGGGCTAGCCCTAAGACAAAACTTTAAAAGAAAATTTAAACTTGCCATACCTCCCCTTCTGTACCACATGTGTCCTGTAAACATCAGGCACTATCATGTTGCCCTTAGGTCCTACTGGGTAACCCATCCTTCTCAGTCCTGTTCCCCAGAGAGTTTTAACATTACCTATTTTTCCTCATCCATTTTCAAGTATCCATTCCCTCAGTGGAAAGTTAACTGCTTGGGAGTAGGAAAATGTGCTTCTTTTACTAGTCCATATTAATATTAAATGACTGACTAATGGTATCAGAACCCTCCCAGAAATACATATATTTTTAAAGAGAGTAGCCAAGTGAAATAAAGGTAATGTAGAATAAAAATTTTGGAGGATGGGGGTCATTCAGATTTACCAGCGTATGCTGAAATCTCATCTTTTCATACAACTCCAACTCCCTTGAAAAGTTTACAGTTATTTCCTGTAACCCATTTCTGAAACTACAAATGATGGAGAAGTTCCCAGTTTCTTTTTCATCCCCCACCCCTCAATTCTGATGGTAGCAGGGGGACAAAAAGGAATGGGATGCTTGACTTTGAGAGGCTGGAGTGGCCCTCCGAATTCATGGGTTCCACATTCGAGGATCCAGCCGACCTCCTGATGGAAAATATTTGGGGAAAAAGTTCCACAAAGTTTAAAAAAGCAAAACTTGAATTTGTTGCTCTCAGGCAACTATTCACATAGCATTTACATTGTATTAAGTATTATAAGTAATCCAGAGATGATTTAAAGTATACAGGAAGATGTGCTTAGGTTATATGCAAACACTACACCATTTTATGTAGGGGACTTGAGCCTCTCGGATTTTGATATCTGAGGGGGGTCCTGGAATCAATCCCCTGAGGATATCGAGGGACTGTAATTGTACCTACAGAGCTTTAGTACATTAAGTGTTTGAGTTTATCCTTTTTTCCCCATGACTTAATTGCCCAATTTTTTTACCTGCAATACTTTTGCTCATAGATAAAATAAGCTATTTTTATCTACAATATATAGGGTATATGCTTTTAAAAGAAATTCCTTCCTGTGTTTGCATTTTTTAACTGGTTGCTTATGTACTATATAAGTGAATTGTTAGCAGTTAACAGTGTGACAATATCAGTTGCAGCATCAAGCAAGTGGCTGGAGGGTATTCGAAAATGGTATTACAATGCTGCCGGGTTCAATAAACTGGGTGAGTATTTGGGCTTTCTTCTGTTTTTTTTTTTTTCTTTTTCTGAGAGTAGTGCTTTTGCAAGAGTTATCATGGATCCCAAAAATACGTTAACTAATTGCACCTGTGTACATTAGAAATCTTAAAATTAGGTCACATTTTATTGTTAAATCCATTTCGTTTTTATTATTATGAGAAGAGAGGGATGGAATTGACTCAAATGTATGAGCTGGAAATGATTTATGTTCTTGAAATATGGTAGCAGGACATTTTCCTTATTGTATGTTCCCTCTCTCAACTCCTCCGCTTAGCATTTTAAAATTTAAGTTGTATGAACTTCGAAAGTAGAAATTTTTCAAATGTTAAAATTGTCTGACATCTTTACAGTTATTTGATGCCTGAACTATTTTTTAGAACTTTATACTTTGCCATGAACTTCATCTTTTGTAATTGAAGCATGAGGGAAGCATCATTAAATGTTACTGGTTCCTTAGTACACTATCATTTTAAGATTCTTTAATACCTTGATCTCAGAATTAAAGTATAAGAAAGTAGAGATATAGTCTATTGATATGTGTTTAAAAACAAAGTAGACATTTTAAATGATTTTAAAATTGCTGTAGATAAAATGTGAATTTTGTGGCAGTGGATTTTAAAAGACTCATATTGTTTCCACAGTACCATTTAAGAAATAATCCATTAAATAACCCATTATTGTGTGTGAGATGCATTGAGTTTCCATGATACCTAACTCTTCATATTACCACCCAAGTTAAGTAAATGACTTAGGTTATAAGTCATAATTTTACTCATTTTTTAGAAATTCCTTATTTTTGAGATGCATATTCAATCTTACTCTCTTGTTTTTTATCATAGGCTTAATGCGAGATGATACGATATATGAGAATGAAGATGTAAAAGAAGCCATAAGAAGGCTTCCTGAGAACCTTTATAACGACAGGGTGTTTCGCATTAAGAGAGCACTGGACCTGACCATGAGGCAGCAGATCTTGCCTAAAGAGCAGTGGACAAAATATGAGGAGGTAGAACAGCTCTTTTATATCTGATAATGTTGGCCGTGAAGGATTGAGTATTAGAAACAGAGGACACATTCGTTTGTATAGTGCTTTAGAGTTCTGAAAGTTGTGTCAAATCAAAATCCTTATGACAATCTGGTGAGGTTAGTAGAGCAAGTGTTAGCTCCATTTTAGAGGTAAACACATTGAGACTTAGAGATGAAGTGACTTCCAGAATCATTAAGCAGGCCGCTGATACAGAGATCCAGGACTAGAATCGAGGTGTTCTGCCTCCCAGGCCATTGTTCTCCTTCTACACTCTGCTTTCTGCTCGGAAGAAAAAATGGTGGTGTTCATGTGATCGGCCCATTGAGTGGCCTTCTAGCTCCTGGGAAGGACGCTGTGAAGCAAACCCTCACGCCTTGAACTGCATTGAAACTGGGCCAAAGCTTGTAGACTCTCATTCCTTTTTCTTTTCTGACAGACTTCTCTCTAATAACCTATCAGAGTAGCTTATTACAATATCTTTATGGGTTTTTGCATTTTAGAAAAGCAGACAGTTTTTAGTCTGCTTGAGAATATATTTTCTTAAGTTGGAAATTAATTTTGATAGATTTCTTTTGTTGTTTAAGACCTATTGAGTGTTGGGGGTATATTAGTATGTAATGGTAGCATATAATATTTTTCTTTTATTCATTCTTTAGGATAAATTCTACCTTGAACCATATCTGAAAGAGGTTATTCGCGAAAGAAAAGAGAGAGAAGAATGGGCAAAGAAATAATCATGTAGTCTAAATCTGGATGCAGCTATCCTAAAGTATTTTTATGAAGTTGGTTAAGCCTGAAATGTACAATGTAGAACTATCTGGGCTGTAAATGTATTACTTTAAATAAATCTCTATTATAATTATTGTTGGAGTTTTGGAATTTTAAACCTTATTCTGAACAACTACTGAATTTACTTATCTGTTACAGTTTTTTCCAAACTTGTAAGATATTTTTCAGTTAGTGGTTAACTGCCTCCTGGAGCCCAGAGAAGCCACTTGAATCAGTTTAAGTAGAATGGTCACATCTGGATTGTTAGCAAGATACTTAGAAACCCCAGCAGGGCCTCCCTTGCAAGGATGGAATAGAGCAAGAAACAAGCACCAGTGAGTTTATTTTACCTGAAGCAAACAGCACAAGCAGATTGGCTCTCAGACTTCAAAAGTTACTGAATGAAAGGAGAGAGGATTCACCCCTTAGTTTGCCAGGATTGGGAAACAGCCTTTTTTCAACCACTGTTGTCCAAATATAATTGCTTTTGCATCCTATCTTTTAAAAAAAATTATGTATTCAACCCCAATATGAGTCTGTATAAGTTATAGATATGTGCTCCTGTGTTCATATGTGTATTAGAAAATAAAAAACAGACATTAGAAAAATAGTCAAAAGTATAAAGACAGATCATACTTTCTTCCCAGATCCTAGTGACTTCCCACTTTGGAAATGATTATTAAAGTCTATAATAAGCGTTGGATAGTAATAATATTTAAAAGTTTTAAGGCGATAGTCTAATTTTTTAATATAAGTTAGAACCATTCAATAACGTCATCATTCCCACCCCTAAATTCTAAAAAGTTTTTTTGGTGGAAGCGAGAACATGGAACCCCACAGCGAGGGGGGAAGGAGCTGTGTGGAACCTGCAGTCTACACAGTGTCCCACAAGCCACTGCTGTGTGTGGTGGGAACGTCTGATTGGGGTCTTACCTTGAAGAACAAAGCAACAGAATGTGAAGAACAAGTTTTGTGTTATAGAGAGATACTGCAGGTTCAGTTCTAGACCACCACAATAAAGCAGATACCAAAATAAAGTGAGTCACTTGAAGTTTTTGGTTTCCCAGTGCATATAAAAGTTAAGTTTATAACTGCAATTAAGTGTACAGTAGCATTGTGTCTAAAAAACCAATGTATACCTTCAGCAAGTTGTAGTAATAACATCAAAAATCACTGATCACCATAACAAACACAATAATAATGAAGTTTGAAATATTTCGAGAACTGCCAAAATGTGACAGAGACATGAAGTTCCAAATGCTGTTGGGAAAATGGCGCCAACAGACTTGCTGGACACAGGGTTGCCGCAAACCTTCAATTTGTAAAAAACACGATATCTGTGAAGCCCAATAAAAGGAGGTATGCCTGTAGTTAAAATTCCTAAAACAGAATCAAAAGCTGGTGTGTACATTTGGCATGTATTTTTTCCATGGAGTGTGATAAGATTTTGGCAAACATACGTCTGACTTTTGCAACATGTACATAGTGTCTTTAAAAGTTTGCTAAAATATTAGGAAGCCTCATTAAATTCCCTAAGAGCCTATCTTCTCTTTGATACTCGAAACATCTATCCTGAAGTCATTCTTCTCAGTTTTTCGGGGTCTGTCCAAGTTGCCTAGATCCTCATTTGATAATGGCTTTAATCATGATAAGAGCAGTTCTTTAACATGTTTAGTATTTTTGTAAGATTTGTGATTTTATTTTGTAATCTGAATTACACTTTTGGAGCAGTATTGCAAATCACAGAGAAACAAGAAGATGTAGGTAGATGCTGATGTTAAGGGACTGTTCGCTTAAGGGTCTGTTGATTGACTTCTGTCATGATGCTTCCCTATTAGACCTAAGTAGGTAACTAAGATAAATTCTCAGACAACCAAGGACCTCCCAGTGTTTCAGTGCTCCAATTTCTTTCTTTTCTCAGATCTTTTCAAATAAATTTGAATCCCATACGTTGCTGGTGGCTCATCATCCTGTAGACAGGGTAGTAGAATTAGTCAGAGCCAATTCTGGGTTACACGGCCCAGATCTGAATCCATTCACTTACCGGGTAATTTTAGGAATATGGTTTAACCTCTCTGTGGCTCAGTTTCCTCAGCCCTAAGATGGGGCTAATGATAACCTACTTTAAGGGTTGTTGTGAAAATGAACTGACTTCATTGTATGTCAAGCTCTTAGAACAGTACTTGGCACATAGTAAGCACTATTCTGACTTGCTAAAAGATTCAGTAATAAGAATAAAAACTGGGCCAAAGCCCAGAGTTCCTATAGCCATAATAATTCTCTATTCACAAACGACGGTATCTTGTTAATATAGGCATCCCCATTGTGTGACTTTGAAAATAACCAAAATAGAATTTAAAGGTTAGGTAAGCATAAAACCTTAACCAAATCCTTGACAGCCTGGTGGGTGAAATGCAAATGGGTTTACCCATCTGAGTGACATGAATATTAGGAACCACAGTAACAGAGATGAATACAGTTAAAGGGTGAATGAGACGATACAACAGGAAAAAGGTCCCTTTATTAGAATGAGGTACTAAATTCAGCCACTAGGTGGTGATGCACTACAACTTTCCTACTTAGAGGTGCACTGCACCAGCACTTCTGTAGATTTGTCCATTCTCTGCCCCCACCAACTCCTTCCCCTTCATTTTTCAAGTTGACAACACCTTAGAGGTTTATGGCCATCAGGAGGATTTACTACTAAGCTATATACTGATGTAACGAAATCTAATATATGCTGTGCAATGAATTATGAGATGTTATTTAGTTTCAGGATTTTATTACTTCAATCGGTTTTGACCGTATTTCCTTTTATATGGTTGCTCACTCTTTAAACATACCAGATGACTGTATAAGGAACACCTAATAAAGTCTATAGATGTTAAAATATATATGTTTTAATTTATTTGCCATAATTTGTTTAAATTCTGGTTATACTGGTATTCATATTAAAAGCCATAACATGTTAGAATCTGAGATCTCAGGTCAGATGGTGCCTCTGAGTTATATTTTGCTAAGAAATTTCATTGTATGTATTAACAACTGAGCAGGGAAGAAGAACTGAATCATTACAAGGTTGTTAATTTTTAGCATAGATTCCAGAAAGCTTGTTAATATTTGAGTGGCTTATGTATTATGGCAAACTATTTTAAATGTTATTCTGGATTCTGACTATATCTCTCCTACAGTTGAAAGAATGTCTTATTTGTTTAACTTTGTATTTTAATACATTTGCCTATTTTTGCATAAAATGCCAAAAATGTAATTTCAAAATAAATCCCTGTGAAACTTCTGGTAACATTATTCAATTGAATCATCGTTCTATTAGTATGCTAACTATTTTAAAGAAAATTTTATACATATATATGAACTTGTATTTATGTCAAACAAAAAAAAAAGATAATTATTTGTTTTACAAGAGTCAGCTTTTAATTCCTTTCTTATGCATGCATTTAAAGTATGGTTTGCCACTAAACTGGAAACTCAGATCTGATGCCAACAGTTTAGGCTAGTCATCCTTTAAAGGCTCGGGCTCCTCAGCTATAAAATGAAGCGGTTTATGAAATGAGTCGTTATTTCAGGACCAAAACATCCTGGGTCTGTATTTTTAATTTATGCAATTATTGTTAGGATGAACTAATATTGATGGAGTATCAACTTTGTACCAGGCACTGTTCATATGTGGTCCCTTTTAATCCTCCCTGCAACCTTCTGGAATAGATATAATTACACCCATTGTACGGAATAAGAAACTGGGCTTGTTCATTATATGTATATTTTTTTTGGTGTGTGCTTTTTATGTTTCATGCCAGGCAGAAGCTAGGTGTAGGATAGGGTTTCTGAACATTGGCGCTATTGACATTTGGGCTGGGTAGTTCTTTGTTGTGGCGGCTTTCCTGTACATTGTAGGGTGTTTAGCAGCGTCCTGGTTTTCCCCCAGTTATGACCGCCAAAAATGTCTGCAGACATTTGCTAAATGTCCCCCTGGGGGACAGAATTGCCTCCAGTTGAAAACCACCAGTACAGGGGATACAGAGAGAGAAACCAAGATGGTGGAGAGTGATATGTAAATAGGTATATAAACATGTAAATATATGTAAACAAATGTGTAAATTATCTGTAAGCCTATATACACTGGGTGTTATGGAAACATGGAGAAGGGAAAACTAACTCAACTTGGCAGGTGATCAGAGAAGACCCTCTGACAGCTTAGCTAATTCCAAAAGAGTAAGCAAAGCCAGCCAAGCCAAGCAGAGGGAAATCAACAGGAAATGCTCAGAGGCAGGGATGTGCAGGCATATGCCTAGAGAAGAATGGGTGGTTTCACATTGATGGAGTGGCAAATGTCAGCTGGGAGGTGGGGAAATGAAACTTGGAAGGTATATGCCACATTGAGATGCTTGCACTTTGTGAGCAGGAAAGTGTTTGAATAGGTTCTAGCAAGTAAAAATTCCCAGAATTTTCAAGTTGGGTTAAGGGAGATTAATTTTAAAGTTTCTCAATACTGAGCTGCCAATTTGCTTTTCAAGACTGTAATAATTTATACTCCTCTGAGCAATTCACGAGGGCTCTTTTCAATGCACCCCTGCCTGCACTGAGTATTCTCATTCAGAACAACCTTTGTGAATTTGGTTGGAGAAAGGGTTTCTTGTTTAAATTTGCATTTCTTGGACTGGGTAGTTAAACATTTTTCCATATGCTGTTATCAGGTTGTTTTTCCTCCTTAATCAATCTTGTTCATGTCCTTTGCCTATGTGTCTATTTTTATTTTCACAGCATTTTCCTTATTTGTTTAGTTTTCTTCTTAGTTCCTCCCTCTCCCCCCAATTTGGGTCAATTCTTATCTATTTGTATAAGACCTTTATATATTTAGACAGTACTCCTTTTACTTAAATTTGCTGAAATGATATTTTCTTATTTCGTTGTTTGAATTTTGTTTTGGTTATTTTTTGATGCCTTTTCAACTTTGTTCATGGTGGTTTTTGTCAAATGGAAGTTTCCAATTTTTATGTGGTACAGTCTATCAGTCTTCTCCTCTGTGATTTTGCCTTTAAGGTCATGTTTGAGAAGTCCTTCCTTTACTCCATGGTTATATAAATATCCAGCAAGGTTTTCATCCAGTACTTTTAGCTATAAGAAGTAAAACCATAAACCTTTAATCCCTATGGAATTAGGTATATGGTGTGAGCAGAGTATATTTTTGAGAGATACTAGGAGGTCCAGTTGGCAAGGCTGGTTGATCAATTACATGTGTAGGGGGTGGAGGTGGGAAGTAGAGAGGAAGGTGAGGAGGGGACCCACTAAGGGGGATCCCTTCAGGATGCAGGCTGGTGATCAGCCCCTTCTGTGGGCTTGTTATTCTGTCAGATTTTTCGCTGTGCTGGGCATTCCAGATCCACTCTCTGCACACCTCCATCCCGTTCTGAGCCCCAGGGACTGACCTGTATGGATTGCATCAACGGGCACCCTTGCCCTCTGGCTTCCGGCTTGGGCTTGGCCAATGAGAAGTCACCTGCAGAAGAGGGCAGACAAACAGAGAGACTAGGGTATGTATTCCCCCAGCCCACCCTGGCTACAGGTTGGCAGTCCCTCTCAGGACTCCTGCAGCATTCTCCCTCCCACACCCATCTCTTGCTGGTTCCCCTTAACCCTGCCTGCCCTTTGTTAGTAGTTCCTTCGTTGAATGTTCCTTGGTTGCAGGAACCTGAAGGCAACCCAGGACCTTGACTCACACAGAGCTGGGCTCCATCCCCCAACCCTAGGTAGTTGGGGGTTTCCCATGGGAGCACCAAGGGCTGCGGAACTGGTTTGTGGTTTGTCCCTGGGAAACCTTACAAGCTTGCTTCTTTGAGGCTGGCTAATTCATGGCCCAGAGTCAGCCTCCAAGAGGCCACGCCAGTTCCTGTTGAAGGCAGTGTCTCCCACCACCCCCACCTCTCTGCCTCTACGCCTGATGGATCTGCTTCCAATCAGAGACTTGCTCTCCGACACAATTTAATTCAGGGAAATGCCAGTGCTGAAAAGATGCTGTATGACAGAAAACAGAAGGTTCGCCCATCCTGACATACTGCTGCACTGTCATTCTGGGCAAGCTCTTTCCTCTTGTTTAACTCCCTCTTCCCCAAACGCACTCTGCAAAATTCTACCTCTGATCTTTGTCCCTCCTGTTCCCTGTCTCCTGGGATGCCACTCGCAACCCTCACCATTCTCTCCGCTTGCCCGTATTCTAGCTTTACTTTAAGGCAAAAATTAAATTCTACTTACTTGGAGAAGCCCTCTCTGATCCCCAGACACTTGACATTTTCTATTTTCTTGGAATTCTGAAGCATTACTGCTTCAAAAAATCATTTTGTTACTTAACAATAGCTAATACTATTTACCTAGTGTTCATTATGTGCCATGTGTGGTCTTGTTATTCCTTAAAAAACTCTTCAAGGTGGGTATGATTATCCGCTTCTCATATAGGCTCAGAGAGAGTGGGTAACTGCTACAAGATCACAGTTAGCAAGTGAGCAAACTGAAATTTAAATTCCATCTGCCTTTATATCGCTCTGTTGTCTTTTCAGTGTATGCCATCTCATACTTACCATCTTTAAGTTTACAAATTCAATTTCATTTTGTACTCATCTTTTGCTGATATTTTTCTTTTTCAACTCTACCAGTTATCGATCTTTGGTTTGAAAAGTAGTGTAATCATCCTTTCTCTGAGGAGGTGACATTTGAACTATGCCCTGAATGTTGGAGAGGAGCCACCAGGTGAAGCCACCCTGGTTCTCAAGCTGGGCTGTTCAGGGAATCACCTGCAAAGCTTAAAAACAAACAAGCAACCCAAACCAAAACCACTTTGTTGCCTGGGTACCACTCTGGAGATTCTGAATTGATGCCTGGGTACCAACTCTGGAGATTCTGAATTGATTGGTTTGGGATGCGGCCTGGAATGCAGATGGTTTTACTGTGTGACTAAGGCTGAGAAACATTGGTCAAGGGAAGAACATTCCCAGCTGAGAAAACGTCAAGTGCAAAGGATCTGTGGTGGCAGCGAGCGTGAGTGGGGAGCAGCGAGGGGACGCTGATGGAGAAGGCCATCCTGCTGAATCCGAATGGAGGAGGGAGAATGCAAACTCCAAGATCAGAAAGACAGGCACAGCCCCCCATGGAGGGCATTTTATCCCGGGGAATAAGTTTGAATTTTATGTAAATGCAACTGGAAGGCCTGAAGGGTTTTGAGCAGAACAGTGAACTATGATTTTGAAGCAAGTACTATGTATAAAACTACCTCATTCTTTTTAAGGAAAGCATAGCCCTCCAGATTATGTATGTCCCATAATTTATTCAACCACTTTCCAGTTGATTGACATTTGGGTTGCTTCCAGTGGAATGCTATTACAAATAGAGCTGCAGTGAAAATCCTCATGCACTTGTGCTTTTGCATTTTTGTAGGATAGAGTCCAAAGGCTTAAAAAATTTAGACAGGGAACACTGTGGTGGGGAGGGGAGAAAATCCTTTAAAACTCCGTGTCATGCAAGGGAGAGAGATCTCTTAAGCCCAAGTGTCTCAAATGTGTGTTCCACACCACTCTGGATAAAGCCAGGTTTAGCAGACCATCAAGATTTTGCAAACAGCCGCTGAAGTGTCCTACAATAATACTGAAGTGTGACAAACATGGACACGCCTGGCGTTACTGAAACGGACATTTCATTTCCCCTTAGGTTTTAATAATATCATACATTGATTACATTCGCTCTGCTTTCAGTCCTATCCAAGTGATTTAGCTAACATATTGTATGTTTAGTGTTTCATGTTCACATGAAAGTCAGCTTTTTAAAAATCCTGTCATAAATCAGAACAGAATTTCCCTTTTAGATAAGTACACCATTTTTTTTTAAGTACACCATTTTTAATAATTTCCATTGTCTATACAAAAGGAGCCTAATACAAAATGTTTCTCCATCGATTCAAATCTTTTTTTATTTTTAACTTCTCAAGGCGTTTTCACCTTTCTGACACATTTGTGTACAAAAAAGTTCTGATCTGTTCATTTCACTAACGTTTATTCATAGGTTGTGCTAGCTGCTGGGCTCCAAAGATAGAGGAGGCTCAACCCTCGTGCTTGTTGAGTTTGCAGTCTGGAGGGGGAGGTAGCCCAGCAGGTAGGGAGTCACAACTCAGGGTGAGCCAGGCTTCTCCAGGGAAAGCAGGGGATGATGTGGGAGCACAGAGGATGGACCAAACACCGTGCTGAGGGCTGGAGGGGGGTGACAAGCAACTGGAAAGGACTGTGGCTAAATTAAGCAGACATTTGTATTGGGAGAATATCATGAAATCAGTGGAAGGTGTATGAGTTTCCTATTGCTGCTGTAACAAATCATGGCAAACCTAGCTTAAAACAACCCAAATTTATCGTCTTACCATTCTGGAGGTCAGAAGCCCATAAGTCTCAGGGAGCTAAAATCAAGGTGTCATCAGGGCTGGTTCCTTCTGGAGGTTCTGGGGGAGAATCTGTTCCTTTAATCTTGCAGCTTTTCGAGGCTGCCAGCATTGCCTGGTTCATGGCCACATCAGTCCAATCTCTGCTGCTACCAACTCACAGGCTTGTCCTATCATTGACCCTCGCCTCCTCTTGTAAGAACCCCTGTGATTACATTGGGCCCACAGATAATCCAGGATAATCTGCCCATCTCAAGATTCCTTTTTTTTTTTTTTTTTAGTTATTTCTGAGATATACATTTTAAAGTAATAACTAGAATTATGACTTATAACATTATACCAGAACATATAAGATTTTTAGAAATTTCATGTAATGTCTGAAACACTGCCGGGGGCGTCATCCTGGAGGAAGAGAGGCCTAGGTTGGAGGCCTGAGGAAGTTGTAAGCGTAATTCAGGTGAGTTCTTCTGTCCTTCTTCTTCAGGTAGCTCACTTAGGGACACTTGGACCCTTTATCAGGCTGCCATTTTTAAAAAAATTTATTTATTTTATTTATTTATTTTTGGCTGCATTTTTGGTCTTTGTTGCTGCACGCGGGCTTTCTCTAGTTGTTGCGAGCAGGGGCTACTCTTCATTGAGGTGTGCGGGCTTCTCATTGTGGTGGCTTCTCTTGTTGAGGAGCACAGGCTCTAGGCACGTGGGCTTCAGTAGTTGTGGCATGCAGGCTCAATAGTTGTGGCTTGCGGGCTCAGTAGTTGTAGTGCAGGGACTTAGTTGCTCCGTGACCTAGGGGATCCTCCCAGACCAGGGATTGAACCCATGCCCCCTGCATTGGCAGGCGGATTCTTAACCACTGCGCCACCAGGGAAGCCCCAGGCTGCCATTTTCCAAAAGAACTTTACTAATAAAAGACTTGAAAAGAAATCAAAGACGCACAGTCTGTTCTAAAAGCACACCAATAAAAAACTAGAGTCACTCACACTTTAATACACTCCTGGTGGAGGTGCAGATTGACAAAAATCTTTCCCAAGATGAAGAGATGCCAAGAGTCTTTCAAAGGACATACCATTTGACCCAATGATTCTGGGTCATCTCAGATACATCTCAGATTGAGGGGAAAAGGAAATAGACAAAAATGTAGAGATTTATGTATATGGCTGTTAATTCCAGCATTGTTTATAGTAGCAAGTATGGGTAATATCACTGTCCAACAAGGTGGGGGATGGCTGTTGGAATTTTATTCTTTCTTTACAAGTGATATTCTCAGAGGGTTCATAAGGCTATGGCATATTAAGAATATGTCTTGTTAACTAAAAAAAGGCAATCTGAAAACAAAATATATAATATGCTACCAACATTTTAAAAGCCATGTATATGCTTAGGGGAAAAATGGCACAGTCATTTTCCAAAAATTTTCAGAGGTTTAGGCCATGGACCCTCTGAAATCCGTCTTAGGGTTCTAGATTTAGATACCCTGGACTAAAAGGGATATCTCTGGCTAATGGGTTTAGAGAAGATTTTAGTCTTCTTATGTGCACTTTTTCAAGTGTTCCAAATTTTAAGTGAATTGTTTTTATAATCTGAACATTTCCTTTTTAACTTAATGGCATTGGAAAAATTAAGCTGTGGTTTAGGAGAAAATAAGGAAGAAAAATGTGTATGCAGCACAAATTTTCTTAACCAGGGATGTGCGTGTTAGAACCACCTGGGGTGCTTTTTCCACAATACACATCTACCCCCCACCCCAATCCCACCCCAGAGATTCTGATTCAGTATGAAAAAAAAAAAATCCTCAGAATCATCAGGGCACCCCTGCTTAAAGCTCATCAATTTTAAATATGTACATATTTCCCATATGAAAAAGCAAACTCCAAACCTCCCTCAGCAGTAATGCCTCTCTCTCTTCATTTCTTCATAATTAAGATATTTGATGATTCTCCGGTACTTAGCTTCATTTCTTCACCTCTCTTTTACTTCTTAATAGCATGCATCTCACCAGAAAGCACTATTCTAACTTAAATCTTGGAACTCTCTCACCCTTTAATATGTCTTGTGTCACTGTTATCATCTATAAAGTATTTTGGATCGTACTTGCTGGCAGAGCTCTCAGTATATAAGCCATTGCTCCTTTGCCACCATTTCAGTGATGTTCAATACCCAACTAGGAAAAAGTTGTTTTGTAGTCCTTCCTTGGAAATTTGCCGACAGCGGAAAGACTAAGTCCTAATTGCCCTCCAAAGCAAGGGTCAAATCTTAATACCCTTAACTGGAAAATTGCAAGACTCAGTTACTTAACTTGGTGAGCAGAACTTGGCATAAAAGCAACACAATCAGATGCCTTTTCTCAGAGGGAGAGCTTTCTACTGGAAATTGATTGAGAAGACGAAGAACATGCTGACCCATTGGCTGGAACTTTTCTCCGGGGTTAGAGAGAGTACCTTATGTCTTTATTTTACTCATATATTTACAGCACAAATGGGTGAGCCAAAAGAAGGAACAGACATTTTTGGGCAATGGTTCATTATTTCTGTCCCCCAGTTGCTTTTCATTCCAACCTGCATTGAAATTTTGATATAAGATTTTGTTGGTTAACTAACTCAAGTATCAAGACCTTAAAACATAGCTTAGCTCACTGACCCACATTTTAATCTTTTAATTGTTGAGACTGTTATCTGAAGATCAGGAAAAAGTAAGAAAATCGATCTGCCGATGAACAACTGTTTCAAATTATGACTTGGTTAACTTAAAAAGCAAAATATCAACATTAGACCTTAACACTTCAACTTGGAACTTGGTCCTGGGGCTTGACTGAATTTATAACCTTAATTCCATACCTTCATCATTCCTAGGAGAAAAGGGTCTATGGACTTTGGTCCAGAGATTTAAGATAGGGGTTTGAGAGTAGAGAGATTGAGGAAGGCAGCTGTTTAAGTATTTGAAGAGAGTCTTTCACTAGACAAACAAATTTGTTTTTTTAAATGTAGGGGTTGTGACTGAGTTAAACAAAAATAGAGATATAGTATTTTTAGGTTTCTCTCTGATAGTTTGGAAAATCTTTAAATTCGTCTTGACCCAGTATTATCTTTACTCTGGAAGCTTTACTTCCTTTCAGTAATGAAAATACTGGCAATAGCTACAAATTGTAGCCACCTCTGCTGTGAGTCAGAATCTAGAGACACTGTGTGAGGTTTGGACCCACTGGAAGTTTCGGGAAGAAGGTACAGATGGACCTTGATTACATGGAGCAATGGGAAAGTCTGAGTAACTGAATTCGACAATTCTAGCTGATTACTTCTATATTCTAGGTAGTGGAATATTGGGGAGACAGTATAGTGACACAGTGATTACAATGGGTCAATTAATTAAACTTTCTGGCTGCATGAGGGTTGGGTAGATGTGCTCATCTGTGAGGCTGAGCTCTCTCTGAGCTCGGTTCAGGCCTGTGCATTTTCTGTGTGTGTGTGTTTAATTTTTAATGGTGCCGATGAAGACTTATAGGATGGCATCTGCTATGGACCAAATGTTTGTGTCCCCCCTAAATCCGTATGTTGGAACACTAATTCCCCCATATGATGGTATATGGAGATGAAGCCTTTGGAAGGTAATTAAGTCATGAGGGTGGAGCCATCTTGATGGGATTAGTTCCTTTATAAGAAAAGATACTAGAGAGCTTGCTTCCTCTTTTTCAGCTCTCTGCCATGTGAGGATACAAGAAAATAGCTATCTACAAACCAGGAAGTGATTTCTCACCAGACGCTGTCCTTCTGGTACCTTGATCTTGGACATCCTGTCTGTGAGAAATAAATGTTTATTGTCCAAGCCTCTCTATGTCTGTGTATACTACTATAGCAGCCCGAGCTGACTAAGACCACAACCAAGAGACCTTTTGGTTGTATTATGACCAGCAGGCTGTTTATTTTCTAGTCCACAAAACTGAATCCAAGCTACATATCTTTGGTGGGTCACTGGATGACATACAAACACACATCTATCTTATATACACATAAAACGCCAGTATTGGCGCATCAATCTCATTCACGTTGGAGGGCAGTTTGCTGGCTTTGCCTTCTCTCCCATCCATCACCAACAATGTAGTGGTGAGGCACCTCTCAGCCCTCTCTGAGTGCTTGGTTGGCATCCTGGCATGCAGGGGCCCTGCGCCTGGCTCACCACAGTGATCCCTGTATTCTCGTCTGGTCTGAGGAATCAGGGCTGCTGCTGTCCTCTCCTTGTGTGCTTCTCTTTGCCCTTCCAGGCAACCCTGATTTGCTGCCCTTTATTCCTGGAAATAAGTGAGTGTGTGTGGGAGTGCTTGGGGGAGTGTTGTCCAGGACACTTGGCCATCGGTCACGTACCTTTACTCAGGGGACAGGCCAGGCCTGTGTGGGGCGCTGAAAGGGCATGGGCTCTGAAGTTAGACTGCCTGCGTTCAAGTGCCAGCTTTGTGACCTAAGACCAGTTGCTAAGGCTCTCTGTGCCTCTGTCTCCCCGCCTATAAAAAATGGAATGATGATAATATTACTCATCTCATAAGATGGTGTGATAAGTAGGTAAACGTGAAGAACAGTGCTTGGCACTTAGTAAGCACTTAATACATGGTGCCTATTATGATTTCACAGGTGTTGACACAAAACTACTTACCTTGGCCTTTCCATTTCCAGCACTGAAACAGATTCTTCTCCACATTTAGACTCTTTTGTTTTTCTGTGAGGGGAGGTGACAATAGTGGGAAGAGAAAAAGGGCTTCTTTTACTGACCTGGAGTAAAGCAGCTGCAGGGGCCCATGACCGGGGAGCAATGCCAAGAAAGCAGATCTGTGCCCCAAGAAGTTGATACCAAGTCTCCCAGATTGACCAGCCGGTCTGTGGCTATCTAGGCCCCTGCCCCCTCCCATTTACCCTTACTTTCTTGCCCTTCTATGGGTGCGACTGCCTGTGAGTAGCTGAGGATGAAAAAAACAGGGAGAAGAGGCAGGGGTCAGTTTGGGTGTTTATTAACTAAAGAACAGATCTTGACCTATCTATGGATTCTATGTGTTCATTCTACCTGCACATCCATCCTGCCTTCCCCTCCCCCACCTAGCCACTGGTACCAAACTATCAACAAAGGATTGCTTGTATGTTGGGTTTTTAAGGAAAGAAAAGTCCTAGATTCGCACATTTGTAAAGAAAAAATTATCTGGCCCATATCTTTGCCTGCCGTTGTCAACAGCAGATCAGTGGCTTCCAAAGTTTCCCCAACCACAAAAAGCTGATCTTCCCAGCTCCAGCTTTCCGAGTAAGGTGAGACTGACCTCAGAGTTTTGTATTTATCATTGGATTTTGCCAAACAAGCCAGCTTCACGAAAAACATGGAATTGAGACCATCTTCACGGGCCAAAACCTGAACAGTAACAAGAACAGAAACTTGGCTATTGGGGCTCCATTTGTTTCTGAAATCCTTCTCTTGTCCTCTCCCTCCCTTCCCCCAGGAGTGTTTAAAGCGTTGAATAAAGATTTCATTCAAAGGGAACTGATTGGCTCTCGCACAAAGCGGGTGGGAGATGCGTCATCTGGCGTCAGCAACCTCACCGAGGGGAGGAAGGTGGTATTGCTGGCACCTTTTATGTCAGGAGATCAGCTTTCTCTTTTGGCTGACTGTTTTGTTATTAGAGTTTGTTTAAAACTGGAGTCCTCAGGGTCCCTTTCTGAATAGCACCATCAGCATCTTTCTAAGCAGCAAAGATGTTTCTTTCCCTACTTCAGATCTGGCCTTAAAAAACCAGACCCTATCTGTTGGCTTGCTTTGGTCTTTTAGACGGCAGAGTTTTCAGACTTTTTGAAGTTTTAGAAATTTCACCTTAAAAATAATGAGAACCTTGATTAAAAGATGTTTCAAAGATATAAGGCAAATATTCATAAAGCACAAAGTACAGCTCTTTGTAGACGATAATCTATGTTAAAAAGGGACCCTAGGAGTGATAACTTAATAAAACATTAGGGTGGTAAGTTTGGAGATGGAGGTTAAGGGGCTGTAATAAAATTCTTTATTTTGTTTATTGCGATTTTATTGCTATGCTGTTGCCCCCCAGGGAATTGTGAGGAATATGGAGAGAGAGAGAAAACAGGTATGACTTCGGAGTTGTTAAGTTTTAGCAGGTGGTGGGATGGCGGTGTCTTTAGTTGGAAAAGAAAGAATCGATTTGGGGACAGAGGATGGTAATAATATATTGGACACGTTGAGTTTATGTGCCTGGATGACATCCTACACCCAAACATAGACTCCATGGAGACAGCAAGACGTCTCATGTATGTTTGTATCTAAACACTTATTACCCAATAAATGTCTGATAAATAGTTGAATTAATGAATTCATGATGTCATGTGGAAATGTTTACCACACAGGTGGGAAAGTAAATCTGATGCTCCAGAGAAGACTGGGATCTAATGATCCTGAGAAAATCCACAGAGAGATTACAATTGGAGCCCTGGGAGCAGATACATTGGAGAGTGAGTGTGAGTGAGGAGAGAAGGGTGCTGAGAACAGATTTGGGGGATTGCTTATGTTTCCCTAGGGTCAGCCCCCTGGGCATTTCTAAGCCTTCCAGACCACTAGGGCTGCGGTTGGCCTTTCACAATTGCTGGACTAATTTGGATAGAAGTCTGAGGACCAGAGGTACATGAGAAGTGTACGGTCTCTCCTACAAAGCATCTCCGTCAGGAGGTATGTTACAGTGGAAAAAGCAAGTCTCAGAGGATGCCACACACGTTTATCAGCAGGTGCAGAAAAAGTCACACAGTCAACATTTTCTTTTAAGTTTGGTGGCGTCTGAGATTTCCAGCAATACTTGGCATGTAATGTTCTCTTGAGGCAGATGTGACAACGGTGGGGGAATCAGCTTCTAGGCTAATAGGATGAATCCTCCTTGAAGAAGGAACACGCAGGACCAAGTGGAGCCCTAGGCCTAGGGAGCCATGTGGTCTAAAATCAAGGGCCCATATGTTGTGCTGCCTTGGCCTCTTGTAAAACCAAGAGGGCCTTGAATGGCCTAACTGCAAGTTCCCCTTCCTGCTCTGCTCCAGTGGATAAGATCCCCCAGCCAAACAAACCTCCTTGTCCCCGGGACCAGCACAGTTGCTGCTTATCCCTGAGTAGCGGGCTTCAGCTCCCTGCCAGCCCACAGAATTACTCAAAGAGGCCAACCACATCCTCCCGAGGGAGCCAGGGGCCACTTCCCCCTCTTGGTGCTGCAAAGCCTGCCTCCCACTGTCCCTGGCTGTTCACTCTGTTCCTGAGTGCGATGCCCACGTGGCCCCGTGTGGCATTCGGGGTCCTCTTCCCAGGCTGTGAGCATATGTGACTAATAAATTGCTGTCCATCTTACCTGTCCAGTGTAGAGTGTCACCTGTTTGGTCATCTCCATAACCAATGGGGTGAATAGGGGGTGATTGAGACAGGCCCCCCCAAAGGCATTCAGCTGCCGGACCCGCCAGATTTGACATCCCGCTCACGCAAGGTGCGTGTACAGCACTTCAAGCCGATTCCCATATCTTCAGCACCACTCGTGTCCATAGTAAGATATTCTATAACATTCGTAATGCTTGTTTACAAACCTGATTGTAGCATTGAAACTCCTGGTGCAGCTGTTTCTACTAATGTGCATGTAAAACTGTTTCTAGAGTGTAGATACCTAATAGGGTCTTCCAAAGGCTAACTGTATTTCTGGCAGGGTATTCCCAGAGTGCTAGGTTACATCTGTATCACTGCCTTTGCTGAAGTAGTCTAAATTATGTTACAGATGATATGAGTGATTGTTTCCTTTCATACTGAAATCAATTGGCTTGAACTTCTTTTCATAAGGTAGGTACATTGGTACTGTCTTTTTCCAGATCTCTGGGGATTGGCTGGGTGGACTTACCTCTCTCCTAGTCAACTGCCCTCTCTGAATTTACAGTCTCTTGTGTGTGTTCTCCCTTCCTCAAACCCTTGGCCACTTAGGGCACCACCCTGGTTCCCTCACTCCCCAGATCACCACTGACTGTGAGTAGCAGACATTGTTGAAGGGGCAAAGTAAGGACAGGCCATTCACCTAGACTGAATTCTCACGGGGTTGCCAGATTTAGCAAATAAAACTATAAGACTCAATTAAATTTGAGTTTCCGATAAACAATGAGAAATTGTTCAGTATAAACGTGTCCCCGGTATTGCATGGTAACCTGTATTTTACCTGTCAGTCCTAAATGTTAACCCTAAACACCAAATCCTAAAAAAAATCACTTCTTACTCCAACAAACAGAAATTACCCCCCAGTGGCTTTTCCCTTTTGCCAGCCGAGGGGCATCATCTTGTCAGAGACGAACACATGGAGTGAGGTGAGCGCAGGCGGCGGGCTGGGCATGGGGCGATGGTGAGTGAAGGGGTGAGGAAGGTGAAAGGAGCCACCAGCCTGGGCTTTGTGACTTTTGCAAAAGCAATTCCAGCAGGTGTTGGGAGGAGAATGATTTTAAGTGATGAAAAAAAGACCAGGAGAGACTTTTTTTTAAAGTTTGGCAGTGAAGTGGCGAGTGGATATGAACTTGAAGGGGATGGAAAACCTCAGAATTTAAAAAAAAATTGAACGGGTTTATATGTTTTTGTGGGCGGAAGAGAAGGAGCCACTAAAGATAGGCAGATTAAAGATGTCAGAGAGGAGTGAAGTATGGATCAAGCATTTAAGAAGAGGGGAACCCTTTCTTTTGTCAGCTGTCTGATGGAGAAGCAGTGTTATGGGCTGAATTGTGTGCCCCCAAATTCACGCGTTGCATTCCTCACCCCCAGTGCCTCAGAATGTGGCTGTATTTGGAGATAGGGCCTCTAAAGAGGTAATTAAGATAAAATGAGGTCCTATGGGAGGGGCCTAATCCAATATGACTGAGTGTCCTTATAAGAAAAGGAAGTTAGGACACAGACACACACGGCAGGGAGGTCATGTGAAGACACAGCGAGGGGACAGCCATCTACAAGCCAAGGAGAGCGGCCTCACAAGAAACCAACACTGACCATATCTTGATTTCAGACTTCCAGCCTCCAGAACTGTGAGAGAATAAATTGCTGTTGTTTAAGCCACACAGTCTGTGGTGCTTTGTTATGGCAGCCCTAGCAAACTAGTACAGTGGTATTTGTAGTCACTGAGCACACAGGCCTTGGGGTCCGACAGGGTAGGTTTGAACCCAGGCAGGGCTTCTTTCTGGCTGTGTGATCTTGAGTGACTTACTAAACTTGGAAGCCTCAGTTTCCCCCTCTGCAAAACGGGAATAACAGTTTGCATCTTGTATTGTGAGAATTAAAATGAGGTAATGCATATAAGACCCTGAGCAAGTAGTTAAGTGCTTGATACCTTATTCCTTCAGCAAATATTTACTGAAAGACTATGTGCCAGACACTGTTCTAAGTGCTGGGGACATAGTGAATTAGAAGAAAACCCCTGTCCTCAGGTAGTTTTCATTCTGGTGAGGGAAGACAGACAATAAACAATTATGTAAAATTGATAATAAGTTAGATAAAATGGCAAAGTCTACAATATAAGTGCTGAGGAGAAAAAGCAAAGCAGGGAAGGGCTAAATGAAATGCTAGGGGGTATTTAAATTTTAGATAGGGTGACCAGGGAAGACCTCACTAAGAAGGTAACTTTTGAGTTAAAACCTGAAGTGGAGGAAACAGCATTCTAGCAGAGGAAACAGCAAACGCAAAGGCACTGTGGCAGAAATTACCTTGGTCTACATAAGGCACAGCAAGGAGGCCAATGAGTATAGAGAGGATCAAACAAGAGAAAGAGAACAAGAGATGAGGCCAGAGAGGAGACAAGGGCCAGTCATGCAGGGCCCTATGGTGACTGAACGATGGCCCCCCAAAATATATGTCTATGTCTTAATCCCTGGAACCTGTGAATATTCCCTGTTACTTTATATGACAAAAATATGATTAAGGATATTGAGAGGTGAAGTTTATCTTGGATTATCCAGGTGGGCTCTGAATGCAATCACACGTATCCTTATAAGACAGACACACAGAGAAGGTGATGGAAAGACATAGCAGTGAGGGGATGAGTCACAAGCCAAGGAATGCTGGCAGGCACTGGGAGCTGGAAGAGGCAAGGAATGCATTATCCACTAGAGCTTCCAGAGGGAGTGCAGCCCTGACGATACCTTGACTTTGACATCTGGCCTTCAGAACTGTGAGAGAATAAGTTTCTGTTGTTTTTAAGCCACCAATTCATGGTAATTTGTTATGGAAGATCTAGGAAAGTAATACAGGCCTTAGAGGTCATATTAAGGAATTTGACTTAACTTCCGAGTGATATGGGGGACCATTGGAGAGTTCTGAGTAGTAGAACAACATGGTCTGACTTTTGTTTAAAAAATCACTTTGGGGACTATGTTGGGGTGTGAGGCACAAGGGACAGAAACAAGGATATGAGTTAGGAGACAACAGTTGGAGTTCAAGTGAGCTATGATGGTAGGTAGGACCAGGGTAGCAGAGTGAAGTTGGGGAGAAGGGGCCAGGTTCAGGATATATTTCAAAGGTAAAGCCAACAGGATCTCTGGTAGACCAGATGTATGGTGTGAGAGAAGGGAGGAGTCAAGGATGACTCCAAGATTTCTGTTTTGAGCCATTGGAAGAGTAGAGTTGCCGCTACTGAGATGGGGCAGACAGCAGTAGAAGCTGGTTTTGGTGGGTGAGGTGAAGGGCCAGTTAAGAGCTCAGTTTGGGATGTGTTATCTCTGAGATGCCTATTAGACATCCAAACGGAGATACTGAGTAGCAGCTGACATATGGATTCGGAGTCCACGTGAGGGGTTCGGGCTGGCAATGTAACTGACAAGTCAACAGCACACAGGTTATATTTAAAGCCAAGAAAAGTTAGCTCTTAAAAAGTGAGGGCAAGTGCTTATTTCATTTCGTGTTGTTTCGTTTTAATTGACAGGACGACCACACTGCAAAGCCTTTATTGAGTCAAAGCAGCACAAGCAACTGCCTCTAGATGTCTGCACTCAGCTTGGTTGGCTCCTGATATGTCCTTAGTTGACTCTGACCCCATGGACCACAATCACCAGGATAATGGCATCATCTGGCAGTGGTGCTGACTACAGACTTAGGAAAATGCAAGATATTTAAAAATCAGTAACTTTATAAAAATCAGTCCAAGCTCCACTCCTCTTGCAAAATACCCCCAGTCTCCAAACAGTCCTCCCTGAAAAGAGTTTGAACAAGAGCTCTGTCTGGAGCTGCCTTCTTGCTTCCACCCCAGAAGGGCACAGCCCAAACAGCCACGTATAAGAAAAGGAAGTCTTTCACTGAGACCTGGGGAATGGAATGTGTTTGAAAATCCCTTGGTGTTTTTAAGCAATAAATTTAGGTTTAGTTTGAAAGAGCTGCACAGGCAAGTTAATTTTTCTGAGAAAGATGTGGCTAATTGGAAAGCAATAACAATGACTTTAGCCTCACCATCGTTGTGCTTTATACAGCACTTTATATTCACAATCGGTTTCGAGGACTGTCGTGTTTACTATCGTAATCACTTCCATTCTATTTCCTCTTGAAAGGAAAGCTGAAAATATCACTGATCTATGGGAAAAATAAATTAAAAATCAGAGGAAGTAAAATAACTTACTTAGAAAAAAGTTTTCTAAATTTTCTACTTTGATTTACTTCATGAATTACAAGACTGTATATGAGTCAAATATCCATTTGTTTGAAGGTAGCCGGTGTCTCAGGAGAGGCAAGGTGGAGGAAGGAATAGAGGTGTTGGTGTGAGAACTGGGTTCGAATCCCAACTCCGCCCTTCATTAGCTGTGACTCTGGGTAAGTCGCATTCGCTCTCTGACACTGAGTCTCCTCCCCTCTTAGGTGGAGCCATAGCAACTACCTTAGGAAGTTGTGAAGATGAAACAAAGCATTATACACAAGACACGTAGCAGAGACCTGTAACACGGCAGATATTCAGGAAAGGCCAGCTACTTTTCTGCACCACGTACCTCTGATTTGCATCAGAAATCAAGAAACAAGCTCATGATTTGTCACAGGCCGACCATTACCAGATGCTGGAGGTTAAAGGGTGCGTAAGACACACTCCTGGCTTTGAGGCTCTCACGGTCCCTCAGGGAAGTCCTTCCTTCTTTCCTTCCTTCCTTCCTTCCTTCCTTCCTTCCTTCCTTCCTTCCTTCCTTCCTTCCTTCCTTCCTTCCTTCCTTTCTTCCTTAACAGATATTTATTAAGTGGTTATTATGTGTCAGGCACTGTTCTAAGATAGCATAGACAAAATTTCTGTCCTCAAGGAGCTTACATTTTACTGGAGGTGACAGTAAGCACACAGACAAAGAAGTAGATAATGTCAGACAGGTAGGGGTCAGTGCTATGAAGGAAACTGGGGCTGGAGAATAATGGTCAGGGTTGTTATTTTGGTAGGATGCTTGGGGCAGCCTCTCTGAGGAGGTGACCTTTGAGAAGAGGCCTGATGGAAGTGAGGCCGTGTGGCTCTGGGGGAAGACAGTTTCCAGAAAGTACAAAGCTCTGAGGGGGGAATGTGCTTGGTTGAGAAATGGTTGGGAGGCCAGTGTGGCTGGAGCAGATAAAACAAGGGAACAGTAAAGGAGGTGTGGTTGGAGGGACAACCAGGGGTCAGATGGCAGGGGACAGACAGACACTCATTTCTCTGGAACACAAGTGTTTTGCTGGTGGTACCAATGAGGTACTTTGGAGACACAGAGGAGGGCTTTGTTAGCTCTGCTTTTGGGTGAGAGGTGGCAGGTGGGTTGGTGTGAGGGAAACCTTCTCAGAGAGCTGGGGATGGAGCTGAGCCTTTATCACAGGCTCAGGCTCTGCTAAATGCTGGGGGTAAAGACAGCAGACACAAATGTTGGTCCTTCAGGGGTTTACAACCTATTGAGATTATGAAACAAAATACTTGACCTGACGAAGCCTGAATGGGGTGCCGTGAGCCCCGCAGAGGAGGAGGTCAGCCGCCTGTGCTGTGGGGTCACCATATATGGTGGACTCATGGGGGCCAGAAAAGCCCTTTGAGTGGTAATGTGATTGGGTCACACAGTGAGTGGTGTTGAAGGTGAACTGGAGGGGGGACAAAGTGGGGTAAAAAAAATAGGCATTTGCTGAAATTAATTTGAAGATACACATTACACATCCTCTACTCTGTCCAAAGGAGGTCTTTGCCAGCATGACACAATATGCCTTATCTTGTCCCAGGGTTGTCGGTGAGTGCAGCTGTTGGTGTCTTTTAGAATCAGGGGGCTTGCTCTTCTAATTGCAGCTGTGTTCCCTCATGATTTTGGCCTCCAGCTGGGAAGCCGTTCTGCAGGCCTCTGTCTACAGCAAGAACTATAAGGAAATGTAAAGGGACATTGTTTCAGGGGATGACCACGTGTCTTCTTGCACTGGGCCACCCTGTTAGTATGGGAGATGGGGAGGAGAGAGGGGCATGGTTAGTGGGTCTGCTGAGAGACTGCAGGCAGAGAAGGCCTAAGGTCAATCAGGCAAATCCAGGTCTGATTTCCAATTCCGCCCTGAGACAGCTGCCTTTGGGCCAGTAACTGAACAGCTTTGGGCTTTATTTTGCTCATCTGTGACCTGGGCTGATAAGTGTATAAATTTCACACTGTTGTTGTGAGGACAGCCACACATTAGGTTGTCAATAAAGGTTAGCTATTTTTTCTCATTGCAATACATCTCATTAAAGAGGTAGAAATGACCTCAGTTCACGTGAACAGTTTGAATTGTTTGCACTTCATATGGTGGACCCATGGCAGCCAAAAAAGGTCTTTGAGCAATAAAGTAATATGATTAGATCTCACAGTAAGTGGTGTTGAAGGTGAGCTGGAGAAGGGACAAAGAGGGGTAACAAATAAGGCAGTAAACATTGGTTTCTGTTTCAAGCCATTTAGTTGCAAAGGGAAGGAAAGACCACTTGAGGGGAATTTTTAGGACAGACTTTAAGGGAAGGTTGCAAATCTAGGCTGATACAGCTGCTGTGACGTGCCCTACCGTGGACACCATTCACGTCCAAAGAGGTGGGTTTTGTCCTTTACTCTGGCCAAGGGGTTAGTAGAGAAAAAGAATAAAGTCATGGCCATCCTGAGCTGGTACCAGAAGAGTGGAACAAGGATAGAGCCCTTGCTCAGACACTACCCATTGGGCTCCAATAAGCATCTTTGTCAACACCCATTGTCATGGGGACAGCTTTACCCATAACCCCAAAAGACTTTTACTCTTTGCTTAGTTCATTTAGGGAAAAAAAACAACCAACCAACACCCTCACCACCCTTCACCACACCTGGCACATCACACATACCCAGCAATTATTTCCTGGCTGCATAAACCAATCTATTTTTTCCTCTAATCAAAAACTAAATCATAATCTATTATTGGATGAAGTTCAAATTCATCCTGATGGCTAAATCTGATGATGAGATTATCTGGCCAATGAAGAGTCAGTTCAATTCATGGTCATAAACTAGAAATACCTTGCAAAAAAACTACTAAAGATTTTCCAGGTCACATGCATTTTATTAGCCCATGTTTGCCAGAGAAGTGACACAGATGGGACAATAATTGAAGTCAGCCTTTTAAATTTGGCTGTTGAAAGTCATTACTCACTCTGGGCATAGAAATGGTAGGAAGGCTATGTAGCATTTGAGAAATGTGAGACACTAAGACTTATCTGCTGAATTTTACAGCTGGAAAAGTGATGGCATATGAAGGTTAAGTGGCTTGGTCAGTGTGCCAAATGTAGGAACACACATTAGGGATTATTAGTGATAACTTTGCTATGAAATTCATCAACAGACCCCCAAGCAAATATTATTTCATTGTTCCAACACAGAACTCACTAGAAGGGAGAGGTGGCAAGAGGAGGATGATTAAGCAATAAAACTCTTTCTAGAGGAAAGTGAAAATGTGTCCAAAGTATATAGACAAGGAGCAATATTAGAGTAAGCCAGAAGAGACCCAAGGAGCTACAACTGTTTAAATAAAATTGCCATTTTATATTCACAATGGGCCAGATTTTATCCCGGTATAGCTCTGCAGGAATTCTTTGGAAAGTTTCCTAACTCTAGAATTACTTGGTGTGAGTGAATTGGGGCCCTATGGAAATGATACTTGGTGATGATTTTATGCAACTGCTTTTTAACCACCTAATAGACATAGAATTACTTTTTTCCTAGTCCCACACTGGCACAGCCCTGGGATGAAGATTCAGCAAATCCCATTATATGTGGATTTGACTTTTCTTTCAGTTTGATAGCTTTGGGGAAAGAAACTCCAATGAGCTGTGTATTTGTACAACTAACTCAGCATAAATATTCATTTCTACAGAAAATGTGCACTATGCAAAGTTGGCCCAGTCATTTAAACTTATAAAAGTCCAGCACATGCTGTAAGAATCACTTAAGTAATGAGAATAAAAACCCCAGCAATGTCTATACCTAGAGAATCAGATTGCTTCTACTGTTGCCTGTTCCCTTGCTACAGGCAGCAAATACCAACAAAGTTCATTCTGTTCCCTCCTGTCTCTTCTCTCTGTTGGTCCCATTGTAATTACATTCTTTCCTCCGATATTTTAAAATGTTCCAGCCAACTTAGTCTTTCCTTAAGTTGTCACCCACTTTTGGGAACTGCTACCCTCTTTCCTTACGTTTCGCTGTCCCAAATTCATCGTCTATGGAAAACCTCTCTCTCCCTCCCTTTTTTTCTCTTCTAAGCTCCCATTGATATGGTGACATAAAGATGAATAAGTCACAATTTTTGCCCCTGAGAAACTCATAGCTTAGTGGAAGGCAGAAATGTGGTGATCAAGAGAACACATGGGAACACTAAGTAGAACTGTATTTGCCAGCCTGGAAAGAAATCCAGGAAGGCCTCCAAAAAGAGGTGGCATCTAAACGGAGTCATAAGGTATGAATAGGAGTTGGGGGTGGGTAGGCAGAGGATGGAGCAGGAAAAAGGGATCCAGGGCAAAGGGGTCCATGTGAGCAAAGATAAAGAGGAGGGAGATAGGAAAATGGTGATGTGGGGTCAGAGGTGGAGGACTACAGGTCCTCTGAGACATCTGGCAAAGTAGGTGGCAGGCAGTTGGGGAGTTGGAGCTGGAGAGGTTGACAATAGCCACATCATCAGGCCTAGTCATGCTCAGAGGTCTCCTTCCAGAGCCCTTCTGTGCTAAAACTTTAAGAGTTCTATTCCCAAAAGAGAGCCTGCTTTCTTCCAGTCATGGCTCCATAACAATACATGGTCGGGGGATGGAAGAAGGAATCACTGAGAAAGCATTTTCATGGTGAGACTCACAGAGTCACGAAGTAATATGTATGAAATTCCTGAATGCAGTTCATATCCAGAATTTGGTTCCTGTGTAGATTAGTTTAGACTCACAATCACTTTGCTCATTGATTTTCTCGGCTTTTATTACTTACATTATTACCTACAATGTGCCAAGTCTTGAGCCAGACACTAAGGATATGAAGGTAAATAAGACACCAGCCCCAGGGTAGAGTGTTCTCCTTTGAAGGTATGGCCTAAGAAAAGTTCCTGCCTTCATGAAATTCATATTCTGGGTGCAAAGACAGACAGGAAAACACTGTTTAAGTGCTGTGGTCGAGGCTTGCCTTAAGCAGGGTTTGGTGAAGCCACTGATTTACAAGTGAAAAGGCGGTAGCATGTATAATAGAAAGATCAGGAGGTGGGAAGTCAAGACTTGATTTTACAGACTGTACTCTATTCCCAGCTGTGTGCGACCTTGAAAAAGTTATTGGACCTCTCTGAGCTTGCTTTCCTATCTATAAAATGCGGGTGATGACAACTATCTGATAGTAGTTTCCAGTATCACATGAGGTGATATTTGTGCCTGAAGCATTGTAGGTGTAACAAATTTAGTTTCAACCAACATTCCTCCAACATGCAATTTGTATTCAAGTCATATACTATTTCTTAATCCTCAAAACTCTAAGGATTCAAAGATGAATATGAGAACTGCATCTACATTTCTCACCTTTAAGGAACTCTCCATCAGGTGTTAGCTTTCTTCTGATTAATACAGACATTAACTTCTATTTTCATGTCTCAGTTTCTCATCCAGGAAATGAGGTTAGTCTTCTTGCCTCCCTCCCCTCCTCCGTAGAAAGCCTCAGGACCTAATAGAACTTAAATACGCATGCACGCGTGGGCACGCGCGCGCGCGCGCACGCGCACACACACACACACACACACACACACACACACACAGTGTGGCATTAAGCACACATTCTGGAAATAACTCACCAAACAAACAAAGCTTCTTTATGCCAGGAATTGTTTGGGGCTGGGGCTGCTGGCTCATAGAGCTGTAGGTTGCAGCATGGTTAGTTCTAGGACATAGAAATGTGTAGGCAAGTTTCTGGCTTATGTCCAGAATCCCCTTATGGCTCCTTGGTGAGGAAAAGGCAGACAAAGTCACAGGAGCCTTGGGTTCTAATATCTCTCCCAAATGCTGGTGCTGTCACTGGGCAGGAAAACAAGAATTCCACATGCCAATTGCCTTTGGATGATCATGATGAGGTTGGGGGCTTCTTCCTTTAGGATTTTGTTTCTTTCTTGTGATGTGTTACACTTGTTCAACTGTTCCATGTGTCCTGTCAGGCAGCAGCTGTTTCTAAGTTATATGGGCCAATCCACAGGGACACTTAAGCATCTAGAGAACATTAGTGATAATACACCAGATAAATCCATTTCTGTTACATGGTTTTCCTGCAGAGAAACAGGGAAAAGACCAGCATTCTGATGATATTCTAGCTTGTGAGACACATCTGCCACACATTAAACAACCATTTTAGGGATTCATTTCTGAGAATGATTTCCTTTCCTTTTGGAAGGACAGCTACAGCTGTGTCTCCCTGCAGCTTATATTCTATCAAAGGCAGCCCAAATGTAGGAGCTGTTGAAAATTTCAATCCCATTCAGTGATGTGCCAGTGAGTTTCAGTGAAGCAAAATCTGTCAAATGATGTCATTGTGTATATTTTTTCATTTATTCCTTCCTTTCTTCTTTTTTTGTGAAAATGAATTTTTCTAGGTGATTCAATTGACTTCTAACTCGTCATAAATATTGTCCCAGAGTCAAGAGAAACCAGTGAAATTCATGATCTGACTGGAAACTTTTGTAGTTCCTCTGCAAAAAAGATGGTTTTAGGAATCTAAGACAAAGATCAAAATTTAAAAGTAGAATTTGAAAAGCACCATGTGGCTGACCTGCATGTGTAAAGCATGGTCTGTACCCACCTTGACCAGAGTATATAATAAAGGAGATTTCAAGTATCTTGTAACTCTCAAAGTTCAGGGTAATTCTAGAGCAACCTGGTCAGTCTACTGTCAAAAATAAATCAACAAGAATGTATTCAGTCTCCCCTCCTCTTCTTGTTTGTCCCAGGACCCAACCTCATATCTCTCGTGCTAGCTCCTGTCAGCATAATTCAGGGGAAATAAAACAGAAACTTGATTTTTTTTAGTGGAAAATAGGAGGAACTCCTGGTGAACTCTGATTGCAGCTTTATGGTTACAAGGAATGGAAACTCAGCGCACCTGCAGAGATGGGGGATTCCTGTAATAAAGACTGAACATCAGGGAAATCACAAAACACTGTGGCATAAGTAGGACTTGGGGAGCCAAAGATGGCTCAGAGCATCTCTGAAGCTGGGGTTTCTGAGTCTTCACTCCTGTCATCACTTTTGTGGCTTCAGCATCCATATAGATAATCCATTCAACACTCTGGCCTCAGTCCCTTGACCTCATCACTTCTCATGCCCTTTTCCTGCAGCCCCTGTTAACTGCCTACTCCTGTGGTCTTACCCTAAATCTCGCCATTCTCAGTAATTGCCCCGCCTCCAAAATTGTGATTTCCAGCATCCCACATTCATTCCTTTGTTTATTATTCCCACACCAAAATTTCTTTATTCCTATCAGCACCTCAAAACCACTGGCCTCACCACTTTTTTACTGTCCCTCACCACTGCCTCTTTCTCTCCCAACTCCCTCATTTCTCTCTTAACCCAGCATGGACTCTGTAGTCCATGATGGTAGTCACTCTCTTACATGTGTCCTCAAATTCTTGGTCTTTCTTTTCCTCCATGATACTGGAAAAACCCCAATTCTAATTAAACCCAACTCTGACTGCTCTGCTGTGCCTGCACCGCAGCAGTTAATTCAGCTGGGACAAAACACACAAGTATGCTGATTTTTCCTTCTTTAAAGTTATGACCAATAAATCTCAAGTGGGCCCTCTGTACCACCCGGTGATCTTACCTTCTTTCTCTCCTCAATTCATTCTTTATTCCCCAAGACAACTATTTTATACCTTCTCTTCTCTCCTTAAGCAACTGTCCCCCCTTCCCCTTCCTCATTCTTCCTGAGGACCTCTAAACTCACATCACTGAGAAGAGAAAATAGAAGCAGTCAGAAGAGAACTACATCTTTCTACCATTAGAACAACTACCTGTTTATACATCTACCTACATGCCCTGCCTTCCCTCTTGTTATAAAAGACAATCTTTTGTTGTTTTTTTCTGTTTGTTTGTTTCCAATCTCAGGTGAACCCCTCCACTTGTGCCACTTCTCACCTACCTGAGAACTTTGCTGCTGATGTTTTCCCCTTTCTCTGGTTCACCATTCTCTTCTGCATACCAACATTCTGTAACACCTTCCATGTTTTAAAAAACTGTCCCTTCACCCAACTTCCCCTTCTGGATACAGCCCCATCTTTCTTTTTCCTCTCTGGCAAAATTTTCAAAGGAGTGTTTACACTCACTGCTTCTACTTCCTCATTTCCCACTCTTTCCTGAATTCTCTCTAATTTTAGGGGGTCTATTACCATCACTCCTCTGAAATCCCTCTCAAAAAGCTTGTCAATCACCTCCATGCTCCCACAGAGGTCCACCTTCAGTCTAAATCTTCTCTTTCTCTGCAGCATTTGTCCTAGTTGGTGACCCCTTCCTTCTCAAGCACTTGATTCACTTGGTTACCACATCCTTCCATTTGCTTCTTTCTTCCCAACCTCTACACGTGGCATTCTCCTAAAATCATTCCTCTTTCCCTCTCTATCCATAACTCCCTCAATGGTCTCAGTAACATGGTCTAAAAAAATAGAGACACATTTATACTGATGGGTCCCCGAATTATAGCTCCAACTCTAACCTTTCTTTTGAGCTGCACATTAAACATTCCTCTTGGGCTTCCCTGGTGGCGCAGTGGTTGAGAATCTGCCTGCCAATGCAGGGGACACGGGTTTGAGCCCTGGTCTGGGAAGATCCCACATGCTGCGGAGCAACTGGGCCCGTGAGCCACAACTACTGAGCCTGCGCGTCTGGAGCCTGTGCTCCGCAACAAGAGAGGCCGCGACAGTGAGAGGCCTGCGCACCGCGATGAAGAGTGGCCCCCGCTTGCCGCAACTAGAGAAAGCCCTCACACAGAAACAAAGACCCAACACAGCCAAAAATAAATAATAAATAAATAATAATAAATAAAAAATTAAAAAAAAAATATTCCTCCTTCTCCATGTGAATGTCTCCAAGCCATGTCTAACTTAACACATCCACCACCAAAAACTAGGAATCATTCTTAATTCCTTCCTTTCCCTGGCAGTCCTCATCCAATCCATCAGCAAATCTATCAGCTTTAACATTCCTGGGCCTCAGTGTTCTCAGCTGCAAAATGACAATATCAGGATCTACTTTATAGATTGGCTGTGGAGATTACGTAAGGTAAGAGAGACGTGCTTAACACATAGTAGCTACTCAGTAAACATCAATCTCCCTTCTCTTTCCAATAACCTATAACAGTGGTGCTGCCCCTGTATCCATTCCACACCTCCACGTGGCATTTGAGGCTTGTCATAGTCTGGCCCCACCCTATCTTTCCACCCGTCAGGCTCAATAATTATATTTCTATTATTATTTTTACTTCACAGAGCTTTTTAAAAATTTTATAACTTATTTTTTAATTTAATTTTTAAAGTGAATGAATGAATTAATTTATGGTTGCTTTGGGTCTTTGTTGCTGTGCACGGGCTTTCTCTAGTTGTGGCGAGTGGGGGCTACTCTTTGTTGCGGTGCGCGGGCTTCTCATTGTGGTGGCTTCTCTTGTTGTGGAGCACGGGCTCTAGGCACGCAGGCTTCAGTAGTTGTGGCACTCGGGCTCAGTAGTTGTGGCTCACGGGCTCTAGAGAGCAGGTTCAGTAGTTGTGGCACATGGGTTTAGTTGCTCCGCGGCATGTGGGATCTTCCTGGACCAGGGATCGAACCCGTGTCCCCTGCATTGGCAGGCGGATTCTTAACCACTGCGTCACCAGGGAAGCCCTCACAGACCTTTTTGACATATCTTATTCTTATCATTTCTATAAGAAATAGGTATTATCAACTCCATTTTAAAAGTTGGAAAGCTGAGAGAGATGCTATGTAAATTGCTAAAAATCATCAGCCAGTCAATGTGAGATCTGGAAATGAACCAAAGAGCTTTCATTATGAGCTGCCTTGCTTTTTCTCCCAGGCCATGCTGCCTCTCCAACACAGAACTTTATCACCCTCACTTACCTGAAACCCACTCCATGCCCTTCCCTACCCTGCTTCTCCTTCCAAGAAGTCCCTCTCTTCCTTTCTTTTCCTTCATCATTCTTCTGATGGACTGAGTGTCCTCATCCTGCTGAGGACTTCAGTGTACAACGGTCTCTCAGATTACCAGTGTTTATTGTTTCACTAATTCACTTAGTCATTACCTTCCTCCTTGTCTCACTCATCAAATATTTAAAGAGTATCAACTCTAGGCAATTCTCTGTGCTGAGGATGGATTACAAGGATGAAAAGGACTCCGACCTTATGACTGAGGAGCTCACAATTTAGGACGCATGTTCTTAGCAGGGTAATAGCACACCTCAGGGGGTGAAATTGGTTCTTGGGGGCCAAAAAAATTAGTACAGTTCTTTGTGGCCCTCCAAAGCTCAACTCTATTTGACAAAATCTTATTCCTTACTGTTTAATTTCTCTCGTTGGGTTTTCTTGGGTACCAACACTTTGGACATTGACTTCATGGAAAATACACAAAATGTATGGAAGATCAGTGCTACAAAACTGTGGTGATTAGATGGCTATGACTAGAGGTCTTTCTCTCAATTGACTGCACCATCTTGGAGTTGCATTTGGAGAGGTGGCCTATATGTTCTTGTTGGCTAATACTAGCTGCCTTGTGAATATTGTTTGTGTTTGCTCTTCGGAGCCTTTGTCTTGCAGAATTAAATAAAATAACTGAATGAAAGTATGTTTATTGTTTAATTTTACAAAAATTAATCCACCGGTAATTATGTCAAGTGCTGAAAAGAAAAAAATTCTACAATAACAAATGAATATCTAGCAGCTAAAGCTATTTTTGCATATTGAGTTAAAATTAAAAGTTAAATTCACTGAAAATAAGTTTAAGAAATTAATTTAATTTCCAATTGTTTTACTTTTGTTGGAAAAATAAGTCTGAATGATATTTTAAAAAATTTGATTACACTGCTATTATATATTTATATCAGTTGATTTTCCCAGGTAATTTTATATATTACAATTTATTTAAGTAAATGACATTAAAAGTCACTCAGCAAGAGTAGTTATGGCAAATGTTAATGGCTTTTAATTTTTAATTTTTAAAAATTCAACATTTTATTCAATCACCTTAATTTTGCATTGAATAAAAAGTAAGCCTTGTACTTAAACATACACACAGCATTAGACACTGTATATACTGTATGTATATCTGTACACAGCACAAACATGTGCAAATGTTTGCTGTGTACTAATATATATATGACATATCTGTAATGCCCCCTCCACTTCCTCTCCCAGAACGTTACAAACAGGAAGAAGTGGCCATGGTTAAGTATAGTGATCCTTAGGCTGAAAGGGACCTGCCGTGGGTTCCAAGGTCTTACTTGAAAGCGTTGTGGTGATTTATAATTACGCACAAGAGAAGGAAGATGAGCTGGCCTTTCAGGAAAAAGCCATTGTTTGTGTCATCAAGAAAAATGATGATGGTGGGTACAAGGGAGTTATGAGTGTGCTCTTTCCCAGAAATCATGTTGTGTTTACCAGGCATTATTCTGAGCAAAGCTCAGCAGGGGATAGGCAGGCCCTTCCAAATTATTAAAAGGCTTTGGAGATTCCCCTCCAGTGCAATGAAGGAAAGATACAAATGATAAAAAACACTCATTTTTTTTGGTTTACCCCCAGTATCAAGACAAACAAAAAAACAAGCTAAGTCTGAACTAATGGATCTTTCTGCTGTCATTTGTACTATACTGAGCCATCTGAATTGAAATAAAGGGACCATTTCCAAGCATGTTAAAAAAAATATATGACATATTTCATGGAAACTACACACACAAAAATAAGGCACATGTACAAATATATGTGCAGCATATAAATATATGGTAAATCTGTGGTGTTAAGCTACCACATGCTGATGAGGCCCATCCACAGCTCGGTCAGCACTACCCAGCTGCAAGTCAATCGTGTTTTTGTGACACCAAGCGTCATTATATGTAGCAATGTATAAAAGAGCACTATGACACCGACAGTGCAGGAAGAAATCGCAGCAGCCTGGATTTTAGATCCAAGTGCCCCACTTTCCTGAGCTGGTCCATCAGTTCCTGACTCAGTGATTTGCTTCCAATGAGTTAAGCCATTCCCACCTCCAGGCCTTTGCCCTCGCGGTTCCCTCTGCCTAAAGAGCTCTCTCTGCCAGAGCAGGGCTCTCTCACTGGAGTCAGGGCTCTGCTCAAAATTCATGCCCTGCTGGCTCCCACTCTCCATGATTTACTCTGTTCTTTGTTTGTTTGTTTTAACTTATGATGCCTATCACCACCTGACATCATAGTATGTGTCTGTTTGGTTATTTTTTTTGTTTACTGTCCATCTCCCTCATTAGATTGTAAGCTTCATAGGACCGGGTTTTTGTTTACTACTGTACCTCTGACGTGGGGACTCAGTATTGGTTGAATGTGTCAATGAATGCATGAATGAATAAGGGAGCCCACTTTGATTTTTGGCTTAAACGGAGTACAGCTTGAACGTTCCTTTTTCATTATTTTAAGCAACCTTTCCTCCTGATAGTGGTGGCAAAGCACCTGAAGAAAACAAACATCTCTTTCTCTCTGTAGTTGTTTTTCTCTCTTGTACATCCCCCCTCCTTCTCCCTCTCCCCCCCTCCCATTCACTTTTCACATTACAAATGGCTGATACGGTCCAGGCCCTGTGGGAATAAATTCCAGTGTACTCCCTCCTAACTCCTCCTTCTCTCTCTGCCCTGCTTAGAATAAGTCTGTAAGGAAGTGTCCTGGGCATACAACTTTTGAAGGTGCTTTCTTCACCTGGTTTCAAAGGGAGAGACACCCATCACTTAGACACATACCACTGGGATTACCATGGGCCCCTTGCCCAGTCCTACTTACCAGGTCCTGTTGTCAGGTGTGAATTACTGTGACCTCCCAGGTCTCACCCAAGAGTGATGACAGTCTCCTCCAGGAAGGCCATGCAAAACATTTCTCCTGGGTATATTGCTCTAATCAGTTTCAGACCTTGCCTTAGATGTCCTCAAGGCTTCCCAGGAACTATCTGAATATACATTCCCGTGAGATTCTGGCCCAGGACACCAGAACACTTTGAAATTAAACTGTCTGATGAGTTTAGACATTGCTATGTACATATTTCTGGGGCGATCTGAAAACACAATGAAATTTCTATTGCGGGACAGAGGGTTGTGTTTGTCTATTATGTGAAATGGCAGAAAACGAAACACATATTGATTCTTGCAAGTGTATACTTTTTTATAGTCTCTAAAGAAATCAGAGACTTGGTTTACTATTGCCATATGGAATATAGTGTGAGAAAAATTTACCAGCCTGCAGATCTACCGTTTCTGGTCTTAAATCTTACCTATGAAGTGTGTTTTTCTTCTTACATATGGAAATCCCTGAACATTTAGATGGGGATTCACTTGCTTGTCCCCTGAATTATATAGTTCAATACAGAGACCCTTTGCACTGGATTAGACCATTTAAATCCCTCTAGCTATGAAAGTGTTTTTCCTTGTCATCTATATTTCTTTCAGGAAAGTGCGTAGGTTGGGAGGAGAGACACCAACCTGACTTAACTTTTGTGTCATTGACATGAGTAGTACAGCATCCTAGTAAAAGGCTGAGCTTTGAAGTTGGGCAGATGTGGAAGGGAATATTGTGTTCTTCACCAGCTCTGTAATCAGGGCAAGTTATTGAGAGAGGTGGTACTGAAAGGCGGTTAAGGACATGAGCTTCTAGGTATGACAACTTGAATTTGAATCTTGGTTCTGCTACTTGTTCTATGATCTCGGGCAATTGACTTTACCTCTCTGAACCTCAGTTTCTTCTTCTGTAAGCTAATATTTACTTTTCTGAGTGTTTGTGAGGATTAAGTGAAATAAAGCATGTAAAGCTCTTAGCACAGTTTCTGGCACATGGTAAGGGTGCAATCAATGTAAGCTGTTATCAGCATCAGCATCTATGATATTAGTAATTGTGGTGTTAGTTAAGATCACACAACTAGTTAATGATGGAATCTAAAAAATCCCTAAATGCCTTATTTCCAGCCAAGTGATTTTTGTGTTCTGTCAAAATTTGTAGCCTTGGGAGAGGAAGTGGCAAGAAGTTAAATAAATGAGCATAGAGATAAGGATGATGAAGATGTTAGAAATGACAGTGATCGCTTGAAACACAGCTTTCTTTACAGCAGTGGTCCTCATCCTTGGTTACATATTGGAATCACCTGGGTAGTTTCAAAATACCAATGCCTGAATTTCACCACTAAAGATTTTTATTTTAATGATTTGGAGTGCAGCCTGGGTGATGGGATTTTTAATATACCCCCCTAGTAATTCTAATGGATAACCAAGTTGAGAACCCCCGGTTTAGAAGCACCTCTTGCAGCTTGCAAATCCTAGTGACAACGGTTAAGATGAGGCTCCGATGCCCCTGTGGAGGAAGACCAATAGAAAAGCGTTGTTACCCGGTGCCCACCTCCCGCTGCTACAAGACTGAGAGGGCATGAGCTTATTGCACCTTGCCGGGCGTCTAGAGAGGGAACACGGTAGCTGGCTACCTCCTCACTGGAATGCAACAACCCTGTATTCTCTGTGGGTGTCTCTCCCTGCACCCGGCTGTCAAAGGCTAACTCAGAAGCAGAAAATGCACCCACATGCAGACCCACACATGTTTAAAAGCATAGTATCTTAGAGATTGCTATGGAATCTCAAAATGCTGGTGTGTGCGCACGTGTGTGTATGCATGCATGAGTGTGTGTGTGTAAATGCAATCACTACAATCAATTTCAGACTCCCTTATATTCAACCAGTCAACAGAAAACAGCTGAATATTGTTATTTTATGGTTATTATGGTTATGGTTGTGGTTTTATGGTTATGTTATTTTATTCTTTCACGGTCTTGAAAGAAACTTGAGATTGTTCTGAACCACCAGCCAGCACCATGTTGCCCATCTGGCTAACAGCCTTCCATTTAAGAGGGTTGGTCAAGTCCACTTCAGGATTCGTGGCCATTATTCATCAGTACATGTTCCCCCTCTACCCAGGGGTCAGTGAGGGGAGTAGGGCTAGCCCTGCTTGAGCAGATCTTGCAAAGCTGAGCTGATGTCTCAATGCTGGGATGTGTCCCGCTGGAGAAAAGAGACTCAGAATCATGTCCTCGAGGAGTGGGGAGGGGGAGCTGGGGTAGCAAACCCCAGGGCCAGGGTTCTGGAGCAGGAACCAAGGTGAGGAGTCCAAAATGGGTGTTGTGATACCAGGATGGCAGAGGATGAAGATTAGAGGAGCTGGAGAGGTGGAAGGGGTTTGGGAGCAATGCTGGTAAAATGCACCAAGGCGCCTTCCTTTTTAGGAAAGCAGGGGCTAGAGTGCAGTGCACAATTATAATTGTCTATGCATCTATTATAAATTATTTGTCTTTTGAAACCCCGGATACTTCAGCTAGATGAAGCTGGTGAGTTTCTCAATCCACCAATCTCTTTTAAGCCACTGTGGGGTCTTGTTCATGGATGCCGGGTCCTTCTGGAGTCCTTGCCAACCTCCGTTTAGTTACCACTTCTCAAGCCAACCTGCCTTTCTCCCTTCCAGGTGTATCTTCCTCTGAGGAGCCACTCCTGCCCTTGCTCTGATCAGGGCCCACAGCATGGGACTGCCGTCTCTGCTCTGCGCCCTGATCATCAGGCAGCTGTGTCCCAGCACAAAATTCACCCCTGTGACTAGCTTAGAAAAGCTAAGCCTGTTACTCTTTTCTCTAGGGTATTTGCATTCTTATAGGGAAGGATATTATAGGCTGAGGAATTTTAAAATAGAATTGCAGGTGCTCGTCATTATACCAGTAACAGATGATTCAAGATACTTTTGTAAGAAAAGAGGGTTTATCAGAATTTAAAAAATTCTCATGGCCACTTTCTATGCTTCTGAGACAAGAACTGTCCAAATTTAGTTCCATTTCTCCCACATGCACGTCTGCACAGAGGTCTGGGTAGGTGAGGCAGTGACGCAGGAAGAAGGAGCTACATGTAGAATCCGAAACCTGGGCCTGAGCACATGCTGGGCACCAGCAGTTTGTGGTCCCGGCAATGGACCTGGCCTTCCTGAGCCCTGGGTCCTCATGTGAAAAATGAGCTCAGTCACCATAACTGAACACCCGCTAAGTTCCAGCGAAGCTTGGGGATCGAGGAGAGCAGCAGTTACTGAGGGACACTGTGCCCCACGACAGTGCTTTTCTAGACGTGCCTACGAGAGGAGTGGAAGAAATGTATTAACTCTGCAGGGGGAGCTAGGGGTGTGGTCACAGAGGAGAACTTCATGCTGGAACCAGCACTGGGGACTGTGTGACATGGGGGTTAGGAGCTGTGACACTGGTGTCTTAGAGCTAGCTCGAATCCAGGCTCTGCCACTTACTATTGGGAACACTATCTGAAAAAGGGGGATGATAATCGTATACATCCCATAGGTGAGAAGTGAGATGATACAACTCAGAATGGTGCCTGGTGCCTAGGAAATGCCAGTCTTCATCATTTACTATTTATATATTTAATATATATATCATATATTTATAATATATATACATCATTTACTATATATAGTATACGTTATATATATTTATAATATATATATATCATTTACTATATATATATTTTATATATCTATATACACTTTGGGCATGCTGCAGCTTGTGGGATCTTAATTCCCCAACCAGGGATTGAATCTGGGCCCTGGGCAGTGAAAGAGCAGAGTCTCAACCACTGGACTACCAGGGAATTCCCTATCATTTACTAGTTTAAAAAAAATTATTCATTTATTTATTTATTTTGGCTGCGCTGGGTCTTAGTTGCGGCATGCGGAATCTTTAGTTGCGGCAGGAGGGCTTCTTAGTTGCGGCTCGCAAGCAGGATCTAGTTCCCCAACCGGGGATCAACCTGGGCCCATGGCATTGGGAGCCCGCAGTCTTACCCACCGGACCACCAGGAAAGTCCCTCATTTACTACTGAGTAAACAATAAAGAGGAGAGAAAAGATATTGGGGCAGAGCATTCTAGATGTAACCTGAGGCAAGGCAGAAATACAAAAAGGGAATGAAGTGCTTGGGGAGTAAAGGAGACGACAGGAATCGAGGGCCTGGGACCCGCGGGGAGAAGGTGCAGACAAGCCTGCAGAAGCAAGTGGGGGCCAGACCTGAGCAGGCCCAGCAGGGGCTCCGAGGAGGGGGTCTCTCTCCGGAGAGTTAGGGGAAGCCATTCATGGCGGGTGGGAAGGTTCTAGGGGAAAGACGTCTCCCGCGGCTCCAGGGAGGTTGGGCTGAGGAAGGGAGGCTGGTGACAGGGTGTGGGAAGATCAGATGGGATCATGAGTGTACAAAAAGCTCATGTGAATGTGCAAAGTGCAAGGTGAATACGAGTGGTACGGAGAGACCAAGGCGGGTCTGAGAGCCTGCCTTCCGGAGAGAACCTTGGGCAAGAACTATTGTTTTCCTGCCCTAGGGGAAGGGGAGAGGGGGAGGGGGAGGGGAGAGGGGGAGGGGGAGGGGAGGGGGAGGGGGTGGGGTCAGCCTCCCACCTCCCTCAGCCTGCGCCCGAGCTGGTGGCAGGTGGCTGCAGGCCACGGGACGCAGAGCAGAATCATCAGAAAGGACCCCTCTCGACTCAGCCCTCCTACCCTACCGCCCGCACACAGTCTCTGAGATGCAAAACTCCCCGGAAGTAGGCTAAGGATCAAGGCCCTAGAGGCAGCCTGAACTTGAATCTGCTTCTCTCAGTTGCTAGCTCTGTGACCCAGGCAAGTTGCTTAACCGCATCTTAACTGCCTTTGGCTTCAGTTTTCACGTCCATAGGATGGCGTTAATAATAATACTCACCGCATAGGATGGCAATGAGGATTAAGTGAGTTAGTATGTGGAAGGCACTGGAATGGTACCTGACACACAGTAAGTGCTAAATAAGATTTTGTTCATTAGAATATGTAAAATGATAATAACTGATGCCGCGCAGCGTGGCCAAGAAAAAAAAAAAGATAACTGTACCTACTTCAAAATGTATCGTGAACATTCAAGTATTTGGGGCAATGTCTGGCATATCATAAGCCCTCAGTTAAGTTAGGGGCTACTATTGCTATTCTAAGGGATGCCCCAGAGCTCAGGGGAAAACCAGGGGGCAAGGTAAAGGTATGCAGGGGAGGATATTTTCCCCGTTTCAGACAATCTACTTGAACATGGGCCTGTCTTTGTTGCACTTCTACTTGAAATTTACTACTTTGAGTGTATTTATTTGTTAATCATTTTTTGCATTTATAGATTCTCCCCTATACAATCAGCAAGTTCTATCTATGAAGAGATATTTAGCCCCCATTCCTTGCGGTAGGACCAGGTCTTTATCCGCCTGAAGCTGTTTGAATCCCCTACTGCTCTGAGGCAGAAGGATGGAATAATGAACTCCTCTCACCCTAAAGGTTCTTTTCCTGAAAGGGATGTGACAGGTTGGATTTCCCTCACTGTCTCACACATCGCCCCACACCCCTCATCGCATTCATCTCAATGGTTTTGCAAGGTAAATGTGGGATCCCTTCTCAGTTTCCTGGGGCTACCCCTGGGTTTGAAGAGAGAAGAGCCATAGGGATGGAGCCTCAAGGAGAAGAGAAGTTGATCGTTTCGCAAAAGAACAGCGAGGAAACCAGGCTAATGGAAAGCTGGGGGTATTGGGAGGGAGTATTGGGACACTACGGCCGTACAAGGGCTTGTGCCCCGACCCTCTTCCACGAAGAACAGCGCGACCACCTGCAAGAGGGCTGGTTTCCTCGGGGAAAGCCCAACTGGGATCCCAGCTCCATCTCTTGAGTTACAGGGTCTGGGGCTACTTACTTAACCTCTCTAGCTTTTTCTCATCTGTAAAATAACAACAACAACAACAACAAGAATATGTCATGATCAGTTATAAGGATTCTTTCTTTCTGTTTCCCAGACGTGCCAAGCTTCTTCTCACCTCGGGGCCTTTGCACGTGCTGTTTCCTTGGCAGAGGGCTCTCCCACCAGACTTGTGTGGCGAGTTTCTTTTCCTCATTCAGGCCTCAGAGCAAATATCCTCTCCTCAAAGAGGTCTTTTCTGACCACCCTATCAAAAATGGCCATCCCTGGACACTTTTATCCCGCTGCTTCATTTTATTGTTTACATAACACTTATCACTACTTGAAATGATCTTTCCTTGTTTGTTTACTTGGTTATTGTCTGTTTCCCCTGACTAGGGCGTAAGTTTCACAAGTACATGTTCACTGCTGCATACACCATGCTTAGCACATTCGATGAATGAATAATGTATTAGAAGCACCTGTACTTTCACTTAAAACTCAATGATGGGCTTCCCTGGTGGCGCAGTGGTTGAGAATCTGCCTGCCAATGCAGGGGACACGGGTTCGAGCCCTGGTCTGGGAAGATTCCACATGCCGCGGAGCAACTGGGCCCGTGAGCCACAGTTACTGAGCCTGCGCGTCTGGAGCCTGTGCCCCGCAACAAGAGAGGCCGCGATAATGAGAGGCCCACGCACCGCGATGAAGAGTGGCCCCCACTTGCCGCAACTAGAGAAAGCCCTCGCACAGAAACGAAGACCCAACACAGCCATAAATAAATAAATAAATAAATAAACCCAAAAAAAGTTTAAAAAAAAAACTCAATGATATTAGTATCATTATTATTATCATTAATTTCATTCCCAGAAAAGGATGTCAGTTTGACTATTCCTTTGTTTTATTTCTAAAAATCCAGAATTCTCTAGGCTTTGATCATAGACAATAACTTCAAACTCTGTCCTATTCAAGTCTCATAAAAACCCATCTTTGGTGAAAAACACCTAAAGAGACATACCATTCCTTCATTTTTCTAAACATTCCAGATGCCACACCATCAGAAAAACTATAAACTTGCCCTTTCCAAAGAGCAGCTTAAACTAAGGCTTTCACTGAAGGATGCTATGAGAAAACCACCTTAAGAGTCATTAGCTGTTTGAACATTATTAGGTAGATGGTACATTACAGTCCCAGGAGCAACTATGAGAAACTCTAGTGTGAGAAATTCCTTTCAAAGTTCAACCCTTAACAAAATATTCACTTCCTTTGGGGAGCTAGTATGTATTTTTGTCTTCACAAGTTGGGTAACAGGTTGTTTGCCTTTTCACTTTAGCTGTCAGGAAGCTCAGGGCCAAATATTTAACTCATATATAGAAACTATATAAGCTTTAATGGTCTGCATATTTGCATCTCTCTTTTCCTTCATCTTTACCTCACACTCTATATTCATCTTCACTATGATTAATCTCTGGGAAGATAAAAAAATTGGCTTAGAAAAGGGCAGGTGCCAGTGGAAGCTGGATAGTCAAAACCACAGCCTAATCTCATCGCAGAGACAACCTGGGAGGACACTGCTGCCATGGCCTCAGGACTCAGATGTAGCGTCCTTAGTGGGAGCATTCACTTGGACAAGACCAGTCACATGTGCAGAGCAAAGCGAGTATCTGACCTCCTAGGCGTCTGTATGAGAGACGGCCCTGCCTGCCACCCAGGCCCATGCCATAGGGGATTCCTCAAACAGAAAAAGGGTTCAGATATTAGACACCCCCATAAATAACTGTTCATTAGAGTTTATTTTTATTTGAGGGATTTTTTTTTCTTACCTACCTCAAAGCCTTTCTGGAATGAAGGGGGATAGGAGGAAACCAGTAACTACATATAACAGATGCCACAAAGTGAAAGAAACCTTTCATTTCCTTACTTTTCTAAATGAAAACTTGCTCTGGGCTCCGTTCTTCAACATGGGTGAGAAGTTCAGTGTGTTACTTGCGGCTCCTTCCTCATTCCCTGGACCATGAGAGCCCCGTAGCTGCAATTTTCGGAACAACTGGACGGGCAGGGTCCATCCTCTGGTGAGCTCTCCCTGTGGTTGCCGTGAAGATGCCCACTGCCAGATGCTGGGGCCCATTCTGGGGTGGGCAGTTCCCCTGGTAGCACCCATTCTGCCTGGGCCAAGCTCACGTGCTGCATCTGCTGCTGGCGGGGCCACTCTTGAGGTGAGGGTGGAAGGCTTACATACCTTTTGATGGGTAGAATCACTTCCGAGCGGGAGGAGGTCAGGCTGTGCACTGGATTCCCCGTCGTACAGGCACATGGAGGCCAGAACACGCTGCTGCACCTCACTTGTGGTTCTTCTCTCCCCAACCCCTCCCCATCTCAGACCCAATGTTTGCGTGCTTAACCACTTTACACCCAACAGAGTGGTACACGCTACACATTCTCTTCAGCCTCGTCTCAGCGGGGATATGAGGGACATGCTGAGTGTGGGTCCTTGGGGGCATTGTTCTCTCCAACGCGGGGGAGGGAGTGACATTCTATATTTTTAATCATAACAGGAGACTGGTTTGACCTTACGGCCAGCAAATCCCCAGGATGATACTGGGCTACCAGGCGAAGTTTCCTGGGCAGCAGAGTTGGACCCGCCCCGTTTCAGACAAGAACAAGACAAGGTGTATCGAAGACTGTATCTCTCCTGGCGGCATTAAATAGTATTCCCTCCCCCTGCCCAGGGCATCCAGGATTTAAAAGGCTCACGTCGATGTCTGAACACCAGAGGGCGCCATTAGCCTGGTTTCTGGAGTCGCTGCTGCTCTGATCAGAGTAAGAACGTGTCAGGTGTGACACAGTGAAATAAAACCTAATATTTTAGATCCATTTTAGAGCGAGTAGGCGGCTCATTGCTGTGAATTAAGGTCACCAACAGTAAAATAGGTCAGAATTTCCTTGATTCCTTTCTGCCCGATCTCAAGATAAGTTCCTAGGGGGCTGATTTAAATGGTTTCCAAGGAACTGATAACTCCAGGCATAAGGGCAAATAATAATGATTCTGGGCACGAGAAGCACGAAACGTTCTATGGAAGTTGAGGAAGGCTTTAAAACATTTCAGTAAGAAGCTTTTATGGGATCTGCCACTTCATTCATCTCGAAACCAAGCGGCAGATCCTTTTCCTATCTCTGAAGAGCCACTGCGCCTGTCAGGCGACCCCGAGTCCAGTGCTGTTTCCAGAGCCTCCGTTTCCAAGTAAATCACTGTAGGCATCAATAGCAGCCAGCAGGGCTCTTCCATTGGGAGATTTTTTGAATCTGCCTGACCCAGAGTAGGCTTATGGAGAAAGCACTTGTTAAGCAAATGAAAACTACAAAGATCTCAGGGGCGTGTGATCAAAGCTTTTGGTCCACAACTTTTTTGTTGTAAGTAGATTGCATTTATAAATGAGCCTCACAGGGCCATAAAAGCTGGTCTCAGCAGGGCATTCACTTGGAAACACTGGTAGCAGTTATGGTTTTGAAAAACAACGAAAACATATTTTAAAAATCCGTAATTCAGACTCTCTGTTCATTCATTCACCACCCAATTAATTACTTTTTAAACACTGGCTGTTTTCCACTGCGTCCCATAGATGCCCCACTGGGAGATGAACTAGGTGTGGCCATTTGCCCTGGGCTCTTCATTATCTTGTGGAGAATAAATATATGTGAAAGGGAATCGCTGTACAGAAGGGTAAGGACTAGAATGTAAACAGTGCTCCTGGACATGGGAACAACTCAGAACGACTCAGTCTGGAGGGTGAAAGACACCTCTGTCCTTCAATCGTGCACTCATTCATTCTACACACGTTCATTATGTGGCGTCCGGGTGGCGGGCACTGTGAGGCAGTTAGCACACCCAACAGCAGGTGAGTGCAGAGGGATCCCTTACAAGGTCAGAACAGCCTGGAGAAGTTGGGGCCCTATAAGTTCTCAAAACTAACCAGCCAAGACTCCTGTGTAGGACAAGTCCCTCACTGAGGAGAAACTTCTGGGAGACTCCCCCTGCCCACATGGAGCTGACCTGAAAGAGAGGTGTTTCTTTTTCTCTTTTTGATCATATTCGTAGAACCAAATGGGTCGTAGGTCTCTAGAAGAGGAGCAGAAACATTTTTTCCTCCTAAGGGGGACTGACTCATGGAGATATTGAGGAAAGAGGAAATGAATCCAGAAAAGTCAAATGCAAGGTTCAGAAATCCAGCTTGAACAAGCTTAAACTGAAATTGGGATCTGTCAGAATGACTGACACTTGGTATGGCTCGTAGAAGCAAAAGAACATCTGACCATGCTGGTCTTGGGATTAGGTCTGGGGACCTCAGTGGTTGGAAGCAGCTTTTGCATTAGTCAAAACTCTTTTGATTGCAAGCAACACAGACCCGACCAAAACTAGCTTCGGCCAAAGAGGGCAGGGGTGAGTCACAGATGGGTGGCACTAGAGACTCCCTGCCCTCAAGACTTTCTCTCCTTCTCTCACCTTTGCCTTTCTGGGATGTGGGCTCCATTCTCTCCTCCAGAGTGCTAGTTTTCTCTGAGGGTCTAGGAGCAAAGTTGCTGGCAGGTCTTTGCTGACATCTTTTCAACTTTGCCCATTTAGTGAAAAGGGGTCATCTTCCCCAACTCCATTTAGAGGAATCTTGGAGTAGGTCCTGATTGTCTCAGCACCCATCTTTCTTCACCCCCAGACAAATCACAGAGGCACGGGGCAGGTAGAGTATCATGGCTGGACCAACCCCAGTCCTATGTCTGGGATGAATGTGGGGAAAAACAGAGTTCCCAAAAGAATGAAGCCTTATTACCAGAAGAAAGGGTAAAGGGCACTGGGCAATAAAAAACAGAAAACTGCTACTAGAAGAATAGATTGGGGAGGCAATTTACAAATTTACAGAGTTTTATTAAGTGTCAGACACATGCATTATATCTCACACACGTTAACATTTGTATTTGAATGCCAAATTTATTTTATTAAGAATTTCTCCCCCAAAGCTTTCATGTGAGCTATAGTTGGTCCTATAGGAAGAAAAACAACAATAAAGACTTTAATGGGGAAATGTATTTACAAATATATGTTTTTTTGTTTTGTTTTTTATCAATTTATTTATTTATTTGTTTATTTTTGGCTGTATTGGGTCTTTGTTGTTGCGTGTGGGCTTTCTCTAGTTGCAGTGAGCAGGGGCTACTCTTTGTTGTGGTGTGGGGGCTTCTCATTGCGGTGGCTTCTCTTGTTGAGGAGCACGGGCTCTAGGCGTGTGGGCTTCAGTAGTTGTGGCACGCGGGCTCAGTAGTTGTGGCTAGTGGGCTTAGTTGCTCTGCGGCATGTGGGATCTTCCCGGACCAGGGCTAGAACCCATGTCCCCTGCATTGGCAGGCGGATTCTTAGCCACTGCACCACCAGGGAAGCCCACAAATATACCTTTTTTAAAACATAGTCCGATGAGAAGGAATTTAACTTGTAACTTTTTATTACGATTGGTTTGTTCAGCAAGAGAACTTGCTTATTATTTCTTGAGTCTGTCACTTCGGAGCATATCTTAATTTGCAGGGGAAAGTCACGTGGACAGTCCTCAGATATATAAATGTGAGTGCTCATTGGCCTTGGGTAGAGGGGTAGGTGTAATTGGATTTTTTGTGGCCAAGCAAAGATGCTTTTCCCAATACTCCTTAATTAGTAGAGCTGGTGATTTGGGAGGAGGATGGGAAATGTACAAGAGTTAAAGAAATTTCCTAGGAGAAGAAATCAAGACTCAGAGCCCTTCCTTTGTGATTAGAATCTTTCTGATGGACTGAGATGGTCTCAACTAAAGTCTATGGCAGAAAGGATCCCAAAGACCCTTGAAGAGAATGCACAGGAAGGAAAGGGGGAGGGTCAGTGTATATTTGAGTCTGGGAGTCACTCTTAACTCTCCCAGCCTACTAGAAAGGCAGAGTTGAGAACAATGCCAGAGCACAAACATAAAAGCTTCAACCAGAGAACCCAAATGTAGAGCATCCTTGGTTGAGAGTAAAATTCAGAAGAGAGAGGGAAAGACTGGCTCCTTTGGACTCAGTAAGTCTCTGAGGTTCTCAGACCATTCAGCTGGAGGTGGCAAGGAGGTAAGAGGAGAGAACAAGAGAACTGGTGGTCTGTTAACCGCAAGTGATTACTTGGATATTAAAAAGAGATGAGACCTTATTTGGACATCAGTCAGTTCATACTAGAAACAGTGAAATGGTAAAATTATAAAAATATAATAAAAACAGATTTATAGTCCACTTCAGATTTAAAGCATGGACTTTTAAAACAATTATTTTTCAGGAATAAGATTTCCAATATGGAACCTAAGTTACTGCCTTTAGGGATCTTAATACCATTTTATCCTAACACAACTATTGTGAAAAAAAAAAAACTATTAACTGTTGGGTTCTCTCCTTATGGACCACGTGTAATTAAACAGAATAAACTCTGAACCAAGTCTCCTAATGCTTCCTCTAAAATATCTAGTGAGGACAATTCAAGAATAGAAGCAGAGAAACTGGAGTATCTATCCTGGAATTCTGCTTAGGTTATGTGTACCTGTGTACATCGTCCTGTCCAGTTCTTACTTTTTGACTTGAAGCAAACAGTCCAGCCAAACGTTGAAATGTACACCCAACTAATTTAGCTAAAGGCTCAGAGACTCAGCCGAAGCTGTTGATTTACGGAGTTTTCCTTTAGCCAAGGGGAAGTTACCCATTTGCTTCGCACTGAACTTCCTGCTGGAGGTATGGCTGGGCTGGCAATGCCCTGGCTGGTCTGTATCACCAACAATAGCAGCAAAATGATGCATTGAAGAGTCTTGGAAGTCTGAGCACATAGCTCCTTGCACAGAAAATTCCTTCAACATGGTTTGCACGAACTCTAACCGTTGCATGTCTTAAAAATCAGTTTCTGAGTCAAGAAAGTTTATTAAATATCCATAATAGTGAGAAGAGGGACAATGCTATTAGAAACAATTTTTTACAAAATTGGTACTATTTCTGCATTTAAAGATTACATATTTCAGACCAAGGTAAGGATGCCTTACCCAAGAATTTAGCCCGATTAAAAAAAAAATTAAGGTGTAAATTTCAACATGTTTGCAGGCTTTTATATGTAATGGGTGGAGGTGCTTTTGCAAAGCGTTGTAATGGGTCTTGTGTCTTTTGAGCACCCATGAGGGAGGAAACAGGAGTTGATTTGATTTATATAATAAAGAAGTGGGATTTTGAGATTCCCAGGACAATCTACAAAAGAAAGGGGGGGGGGATTGTGAGGAAACAGGGCAGCAGCCAGGGGGATGGAGAGGAGAGAGGACCCGTGAGAAGGTCTCAGAGGTGGGCTCCAGTGAGGACTGTTTAAGGACAAAGACCTCTAAAGTTGCCTTATAAGTCACCTTCCTGGCCGTGCGGCAGTGTAACTTCTCTACGCCTTTGGTGTAGCATGCCTGCCATACGTGGCATCCTGTGTGCTGTGGAGAACCAGAGGTCAAAGGTTGATAACCACATTGAAAGCAAGATGGCAAGAAGAGACAGTCAGAGAAGGACAGAGAAGGTGAGAATTCAGCATGAACAAGATCCTGGAATAAGAGGGAACTGGGAAAACCTACTCCTCCAAGATTCCCCAGAAACATTGGGAGCAGGGAAATGCTGGTTTTCCCAGCATTTATGTGAGATGCAGCTTCCAGACGTTTTTCAGGTGAATTATTAAAGACAGGATGCTCCCACAAGGCAGCGAGGTTTGCTGGCACCCAAGTGGTTGGCCCTTCAGTCACACGACCATCCCTTGGGCTCTCTGCTAGGAATTTCTCACAGGTTTCTTCATTAATTTCCTTAGAGACATTCAACTATCTGGTTCTAAATCATGTTAGTGTACCCAGAGGATACCTGGCATGGATTGAGTTTTCCTAAATGAATGAATTTCAGAAACAGTGATTTGATGGGAGCCAGGCAGAGAGCCCTGAACAGCCAGGTTAAGTTTGCTGCCTATGTATTTGAGTTTTATAAAAGAGAGCCTCAAATGAAATAATCACTTTGGACAGTTGCTGCAAAGATCTCTTTCAGTTTTCATGTGGGGGAGAATGGCAGCTTGAATTAATTGGCCTCAGTTATTGGTTTTCTTTCATCTGCAGCCACGTAAGAAAGATAACCCCAGGACTGTGGTAATTGTAGAGTCACTGGAACGATTTGTTAAAGGTAAACCTAGCTGGTGGAGTACTAGGGATTCTGTAAACATTTTGTCAGTTTGCACATTTTGCAGACAACCTTTAAAGAAACATCTGCTTGTTTAATTGGCTTCCTTGGGTGAGCTCTGTCCTAGGAGACACTGACTCCAGCTTTTAATCCTCTTTGAATTCAAGCTGATGCCTCTAATATTTTCTTCAGCCATCAATCACGTGACCAGTGCAACAGGTCCCACTGGAAACTTGGAGTCTATGGTTAGGGCTGGTCCTGGATGGTTTTTCTGGAGAATGGCGGCCATGAACAGCCCCTCCCCTCCCCTCCCCTCCCCTCCCCTCCCCTCCCCTCCCCTCCCCTCCCCTCCCCCCTCCCCCCAGCACCTCCCCTCCCCCCTGACTCCTCTGTTCTCCTGTTCTTTTTTTTTTTTTTTAATAAATTTATTTATTTTTTATTTTTATTTTATTTTTGGCTGTGTTGGGTCCTCGTTGCTGTGCGTGGGCTTTCTCTAGTTGTGGCGAGCGGGGGCTACTTTTCGTTGTGGTGCACAGGCTTCTCATCGTGGTGGCTTCTGTTGTTGCAGAGCGCGGGGTCTAGGCGTGGGGGCTCAGTATTTGTGGCTCGTGGGCTCTAGAGTGCAGGCTCAGTAGTTGTGATGCACGGGCTTAGTTGCTCCGCGGCATGTGGGATCTTCCTGGACCAGGGCTCGAACCTGTGTCCCCTGCATTGGCAGGCGGATTCTTAACCACTTTGCCACCAGGGAAGCCCTCTCCTGTTCTTTTGCCTGGAATGAATGACATCGTTGAAGTAGGCGAGCACCCAGGCAAAGGAATTAGTAGAAAAGGGCATTTATTCCAAAGGAATAGTTGTATACCTCGCTATAAAGTGTTAGAGAATACTTTCTTAAAAGAAGTATTTTAAAAAGTGTTAACCACATCCCTTAGAATTTTACAGGGACAACCCACAACACACACACGTACGCACACACACCTCAAACAAAAGTTTTCCAAGAGAATATTTGTACTATGCACAAGACATACTGATATTTTCTATTCTATTCTATTCTATTCTTTTTTTTAAAAACATCTTTATTGGAGTATAATTGCTTTACAGTGGTGTGTTAGTTTCTGCTCTATAGTAAAGTGAATGAGCTATACATATACATATATCCCCATATCTCTTCCCTCTTGCGTCTCCCTCCCTCCCACCCTCCCTATCCCACCCCTCTAGGTGGTCACAAAGCACCGAGCTGATCTCCCTGTGCTATGCAGTTGCTTCTCACTAGCTATCTATTTTACATTTGGTAGTGTATATATGTCCATGCCACTCTCTCACTTCGTCCCAGCTTACCCTTCCCCCTCCCCGTGTCCTCAAGTCCATGCTCTACATCTGTGTCTTTATTCCTGTTTTGTCCCTAAGTTCTTCAGAACCATTTTTTTTTTTTTTTTTAGATTCCATATATATGTGTTAGCATACGGTATTTGTTTTTCTCTTTCTGACTTACTTCACTCTGTATGACAGACTAGGTCCATCCACCTCACTACAAATAACTCAATTTCATTTCTTTATATGGATGAGTAATATTCCATTGTATATATGTGCCACATCTTCTTTATCCATTCATCTGTCGATGGACACTTAGGTTGTTTCCATGTCCTGGCTATTGAAAATAGAGCTGCAATGAACATTTTGGTACATGACTCTTTTTGAATTATGGTTTTCTCAGGGTATATACCCAGTAGTGGGGTTGCTGGGTCATACAGTAGTTCTATTTTTAGGTTTTAAAGGAACCTCCATACAGTTCTCCACAGTGGCTGTATCAATTTACATTCCCACAAACAATTCAAGAGGGTTCCCTTTTCTCCACACCCTCTCCAGCATTTATTGTAGATTTTTTGATGATGGCCATTCTGACTGGTGTGAGGTGACACCTCATTGTAGTTCTGATCTGCATTTCTCTAATGATTAGTGATGTTGAGCATCCTTTCACCTGTTTGTTGGCAATCTGTATATCTTCTTTGGAGAAATGTCTATTTAGGTCTTCTGCCCATTTTTGGATTGGGTTGTTTTTTTTTTTGATATTGAGCTGCATGAGATGCTTGTAAATTTTGGAGATTAATCCTTTGTCAGTTGCTTCATTTGCAAATATTTTCTCCCATTCTGAGGGTTGTCTTTTCATCTTGTTTACGGTTTCCTTTGCTGTGCAAAAGCTTTTAAGTTTCATTAGCTCCCATTTGTTTATTATTGTTTTTATTTCCATTTCTCTAGGAGGTGGATGAAAAAGGATCTTGCTGTGATTTATGTCATAGAGTGTTCTGCCTATGTTTTCCTCTAAGAGTTTGATAGTGTCTGGCCTTACATTTAGGTCTTTAATCCATTTTGAGTTTATTTTTGTGTATGGTGTTAGGGAGTGTTCTAATTTCATTCTTTTACATGTAGCTGTCCAGTTTTCCCAGCACCACTTATTGAAGAGGCTGTCTTTGCTCCATTGCATATTCTTGCCTCCTTTATCAAAGATAAGGTGACCATATGTGCGTGGGTTTATCTCTGGGCTTTCTATCCTGTTCCATTGATCTATATTTCTGGTTTTGTGCCAGTACCATACTGTCTTGATTACTGTAGCTTTGTAGTATTGTCTGAAGTCCGGGAGCCTGACTCCTCCAGCTCCATTTTTCTTTCTCAACATTGCTTTGGCTATTCAGGGTCTTTTGTGTTTCCAGACAAATTGTGAAATTTTTTGTTCTAGCTCTGTGAAAAATGCCATTGTTAGTTTGATAGGGATTGTGTTGAATCTGTAGATTGCTTTGGGTAGTATAGTCATTTTCACAATGTTGATTCTTCCAATCCAAGAACATGATATATCTCTCCATCTGTTTGTATCATCTTTAATTTCTTTCATCAGTGTCTTATAGTTTTCTGCATACAGGTCTTTGTCTCCCTTGGTAGGTTTATTCCTAGGTATTTTATTCTTTTTGTTGCAGTGGTAAATAGGAGTGTTTCCTTAATTTCTCTTTCAGATTTTTCATCATTACTGTATAGGAATACAAAAGATTTCTGGGCATTAATTTTGTATCCTGCTACTTTACGAAATTCATTGATTAGCTCTAGTAGTTTTCTGGTAGCATCTTTAGGATTCTGTATGGATAGTGTCATGTCATCTGCAAACAGTGACAGCTTTACTTCTTTTTTTCCGATTTGGATTCCTTTTATTTCTCTTTCTTCTCTGATCACTGTGGCTAAAACTTTCAAAACTATGTTGAATAATAGTGGTGAGAGTGGACCACCTTGTCTTATTCCTATCTTAGAGGAAATGGTTTCAGTTTTCACCATTGAGAATGATGTTGGCTGTGGGTTTGTCATATATGGCCTTTATTATATTGAGGTAAGTTCCCTCTATGCCTACTTTCTGGAGGGTTTTTATCATAAATGGGTGTTGAATTTTGTCAAAAGCTATTTCTGCACCTATTGAGATTATCATATGGTTTTTATCCTTTGGTTTGTTAATATGGTGTATCACATTGATTGATTTGCATATATTGAAGAATCCTTGCATTCCTGGGATAAACCCCAATGATCATGGTGTATGATCCTTTTAGTGTGCTGTTGGATTCTGTTTGCTAGTAATTTGTTGAGGATTTTTGCATCTGTGTTCATTAGTGACATTGGCCTGTAGTTTTCTTTCTTTGTGACATCTTTGTCTGGTTTTGGTATCAGGGTGATGGTGGCCTCATAGAATGAGTTTGGGAGTGTTCCTCTCTCTGCTATATTTTGGAAGAGTTTTAGAAGGATAGGTGTTAGCTCTTCTCTAAATGTTTGATAGATTCGCCTGTGAAGCCATCTGTTCCTGAGCTTGTGTTTGCTGGAAGATTTTTAATCACAGTCTCAATTTCAGTGCTTGTGATTGGTCTGCTTATATTTTCTATTTCTTCCTGGTTCAGTCTCGGGAGGTTGTACTTTTCTAAGAACTTGTCCGTTTCTTTCAGGTTGTCCATTTTATTGGCATATAGTTGCTTGTCGTAATTTCTCATGATCCTTTGTATTTCTGCAGTGTCAGTTGTTACTTCTCCTTTTCCATTTCTAAGTCTATTGATTTGAGTCTTCTCCCCTTTTTTCTTGATGAGTCTGGCTAATGGGTTATCAATTTCGTGTATCTTCTCAAAGAACTAGCTTTTAGTTTTATTGATCTTTGCTCTTGTTTCCTTCGTTTCTTTTTCATTTACTTCTGATCTGATCTTTATGATTTCTTTCCTTCTGCTAACTTTGGGTTATTTTTTTTTTGTTCTTCTTTCTCTAATTGCTTTAGATGTAAGGTTAGGTTGTTTATTTGAGATGTTTCTTGTTTCTTGAGGTAGGCTTGTATTGCTATAAACTTCCCTCTGAGAACTGCTTTTGCTGCATCCCATAGGTTTTGGATCGTTGTGTTTTCATTGTAATTTGTCTCTAGGTATTTTTTGATTTCTTCTTTGATTTCTTCATTGATCTCTTGGTTACTTAGTAGTGTATTGTTTAGCCTCCATGTGTTTGTATCGTTTACAGATTTTTTCCTGTAATTGATATCTAGTCTCATAGCATTGTGGTCTGAAAAGATACTTGATACAATTCCAATTTTCTTAAATTTACCAGGCTTGATTTGTGACCCAGGGTATGATCTATTCTGGAGAATGTTCCATGAGCACTTGAGAAGATAGTGTATTCTGTTGTTTTTGAATGGAATGTCCTATAAATATCAATTAAGTCCATCTTGTTTAATGTATCATTTAAAGCTTGTGTTTCCTTATTTATTTTCATTTTGGATGATCTGTCCATTGGTGAAAGTGGGGTGTTAAAGTCCCCTACTATGATTGTGTTACTGTCAATTTCCCCTTTTATGGCTCTTAGCATTTGCCTTATGTATTGAGGTGCTCCTATGTTGGGTGCATAAATATTTACAACTGTTATATCTTCTTCTTGGCTTGATCCCTTGATCATTATGTAGTGTCCTTCTTTGTCTCTTGTAATAGTCTTTATTTTAAAGTCTATTTTGTCTGATGTGAGAATTGCTCCTCCAGCTTTTTTTTGATTTCCATTTGCATGGAATATCTTTTTCCATCACCTCACTTTCAGTCTGTATGTGTCCCTAGGTCTGAAGTGGGTCTCTTGTAGACAGCATGTATATGGGTCTTGTTTTTGTGTCCATTGAGCCAGTCTATGTCTTTTGGTTGGAGCATTTAATCCATTTACATTTAAGGTAATTATTGATATGTATGTTCCTATTACCATTTTCTTAATTGTTTTGGGTTTGTTATTGTAGGTCTTTTCCTTCTCTTGTGTTTCCTGCCTAGAGAAGTTCCTTTAGCATTTGTTGTAAAGCTGGTTTGGTGGTGCTGAATTCTCTTAGCTTTTGCTTGTCTGTAAAGGTTTTAATTTCTCCATCGAATCTGAATGAGATCCTTGCTGGATAGAGTAATCTTGGGTGTAGGTTTTTCCCTTTCATCACTTTCAATATGTCCTGCCACTCCCTTCTGGCTTGCAGAGTTTTTGCTGAAAGATCAGCTGTTAACTTTATGGGGATTCCCTTGTATGTTATTTTTCCCCTTGCTGCTTTTAATATTTTTTCTTTGTATTTAATTTTTGATAGTTTGATTAATACGTGTCGGCATGTTTCTCCTTGGATTTATCCTGTATGGGACTCTCTGTGCTTCCTTGACTTGATTAACTATTTCCTTTCCCATATTAGGGAAGTTTTCTACTATAATCTCTTCAAATATTTTCTCAGTCCCTTCCTTTTTCTCTTCTTCTTCTGGGACCCCTATAATTCGAATGTTGGTGCATTTAATGTTGTCCCAGAGGTCTGTGAAAGTGTCTTCAATTCTTTACATTCTTTTTCTTTATTCTGTTCTGCAGTAGTTATTTCCACTATTTTATCTTCTGGGTCACTTATCTGTTCTTCTGCCTCAGTTATTCTGCTATCAATTCCTTCTAGAGAATTTTTTATTTCATTTATTGTGTTGTTCATCATTGTGTGCTCTTTAGTTCTTCTAGGTCCTTGTTAAACATTTCTTATATTTTCTCCATTCTATTTCTAAGATTTTGGATCATCTTTACTATCATTACTCTGAATTCTTTTTCAGGTAGGCTGCCTATTTCTTCTTTATTTGTTTGGTCTGGTGGGTTTTTGCCTTGCTTCTTCATCTGCTCTGTGTTTCTCTGTCTTCTCATTTTGCTTAACTTACTGTGTTTGGGGTCTCCTTTTCGCAGGCTGCAGGTTCGTAGTTCCCATTGTTTTTGGTGTTTGCCCCCAGTGGCTAAGGTTAGTTCAATGGGTTGTGTATGTTTCCTGGTGGAGGGGACTGGTGCCTGTGTTCTGGTGGATGAGGTTGGATCTTGTCTTTCTGGTGAGTAGGACTGTGTCTGGTGACGTGTTTTGGGGTGTCTGTGACCTATTATGATTTTAGGCAGCCTCTCTGCTAATGGGTGGGGTTATGTTCCTGTCTTGTTAGTTGTTTGGCATAGGGTGTCCAGCACTGTAGTTTTCTGGTCATTGAGTGGAGCTGGGTCTTAGTGTTGAGGTGGAGATCTCTGGGAGAGTTTTTGCAGTTTGATATTCCATGGAGCCAGGAGGTCTTTGGTGGACCAATATCCTGAACCCAGCTTTCCCACCTCAGAGGCACAGGCTTGACACCCGGCCAGAGCACCAAGACCCTGTCAGTCACACAGCTCAAAAGAAAAGGGGGGAAAAAAAAGAAAGAATAAAATAAAATAAAGTTATTAAAATAAAAAGTTATTATAGATTAAAAACATTAAATAATAATAGAAAATGGAAAAAAAGAAAAAAACAGAAAGAAAGGAAGAAGAGAGCAACCAAACCAAAAAACAAACCCACCAATGATAACAATCGCTAAAATCTATACTAGAAGAAAAAAAATGGACAGAGAGAACCCTAGGACCTAGAAATGGTAAAAGCAGTTATAATGACAAAATCACACAAAGAAGCAAACACATACACACTCACAAAAAGAGAAAAAGGAAAAATATATATATATATTGGGAAAATATATATATATATATATATATATATATATATATATATATATATATATATATATATATATATATGGGAAAAATATATATATATCTTTTGGGAAGTCTGAGGTCTTCTGCCTGCATTCAGTAGGTGTTCTGTAGGAGTTGTTCCACATGTATTTCTGATGTATTTGTGGAGAGGAAGATGATTTCCACATCTTATTCCTCCGCCATCTTGAACGTCTTTCTGTTGTATTCTGTTCTATTCTATTCCATTCCACTCTGTTCTTTCAATTAAAAAAAGCTGCTGGCCATTACTCATTACTCTGATATGATAGCCCACTAATGTGTTACAACTGACAGTTTGTAAAACAATGTAATCTAGAGCATTTGACATTGGGTCACAATATTAAAATTGTCCATTTGTTTTTAATCCAGCATGGCTGGAAAGTGATTAGAAGGCATTAATAAAAATCTCTGCTCCCTGAGCAGTCCACTTTCTGATCTAATGAATCATCCTTTAAAAATCACTCTGAATTTCACGAAGGGACATCCCCCTTTCTCTTACTTGGCTGAACGGGAGTCAAGAGGACCAGCTCTTCTCCGAGCTCTGCCACTAACTGTGAGACCCTGCACAGGATCCACCTCAGCCTCTTTTCTCTAGTCTGTAAAATAATAATATTATTAACAGCTAAGATGTTTCTAGTGACTATGTGCTAGTCACTATTCTAAGTGTATTCTGTGCACGAATTCATTGACTCCTCACTGTAAATCTGTGAGTGAGATGCTGTGTTTGCTCCGACATTATAGCTGTGGAAGACAAGCCCAGGAGAGGTTTTGCTAAGGTCTATGTGCTGAGGCTGTAGACCTGCAACGGGAGAGCCAGGATTTGTGCCTGGGCAGCCTGTACCATTATTTTACACCCTATTTGGGGCTCATTAAAATAGGTGATCTCCCAGGTCTTCCTCGAATCTGACTTTCTGTGTTTCTCCTTGTCATGGTGGTTGGGAGTTTCTCAAAGATTCAAATTAACCTCCTTGTAGCTTTTTGGAAAAGGTCTGTGATATATGGCCCTAGAGCATTATTACCTCTATAAGATAAACCCCAACCAATGTTTCTTATTCTAGGAAGAGGTGTCTGTGTGTGTGTGTGTGTGTGTGTGCACGCGTAGGTGGTCAGGGAACATGGAAGGCAGGGAAGCTGGTAAAATCACCCAAGCAGGTTTCTTGCTTCACGCTTCGCATCCATACCCCCGATGTCCACATCAGGGGCTTGGTAGAAGCAGGCATCATGAAACTGTAACTATTACCGCTAAGAGCAGGTGTAGAGAGGACGTAGGGAGGCCTGCCTTCCTGATGGGGCCTGTGCCTGTGCACGAAGTAGGAGGTTAGGAAACACAGGCAGCGTCTGCAGGATCCAGGACACCAGGTGTCAACACAACGGCCAGGTGTGTGCTCAGGGGTGATGGGAGACGAGGTTAGGGCTGGGCTGCAGCAGGCCTTGAATGCCGGGAGAAGTCAAGATGCTTATAGAAGAGACCTTTAGCAACTAAAATCATAATTTCAGGTATTGTTGTGTTACACTCCTAAAGCATTATTCTTGGCAAATTGGGCACTACCTAATGTTGCTAAAGTATGAGCTAACTTCTAAGAGAGGGTGAAACAATCCCCAGCAGCCATTTGAACCTTGAAAAAAATGCAGCAAGGGAATCATAGCGTTGGCTCTGCCCAATCATAAAAATGCACCTCATAGGGAAGGAATCCATATTTATTTGATGCTCTATTTAAACAAATATCAAATAATAAAATCCTCATGGAGGAGACAGGGTTCTCCCCCCACCAACACTTTCAGGACCACTGTGGGAAAATAAATCTGTCAAGGGACACGTTTAAATAAAGGGAATGTAGATTAGTTTCAAGTGGTAAGGTTTTTGGTTTTCTTAAAGTGGAAAATATAAGGGTTAATTCATTTGGTGCTTTAATTAGGATCAATGTGAAAGGAAAGTTTTAAAACGTGCTTCAGTTCCCAATGGCAGCTAGTTAAAGGAGATGACTAGAAAGAGTGAGTGATGGAATGAGGAAGAGTAAAACAAAAGGCAGGGAGAAAGAGAAGGTGGCAGGGATGAAAAGAGAGACTCAGGAACCAGGAGTGGGGACAGTGAGAGTCGATCGCTGAGCTGAACAGGAAGAGCTCAGGGTGAAAGGGGCTGTGATCCGAAAGTCACAAAGAGGCAGGAGTGGAAATAACTGAAGGCAAAGTGAAATGATCTTATTTAACGAAAAAAAAAAAAAAAAAGAAGAGGAATTTAAGACTGTTCCCATGATATAGTTGAAGAGGTGAAGAAGGGCTGGATTTTAATCCTAAAAGAACTAATACGATTTTCCATTTGACGTTTGTATAGATAGGTATAAATCCACTCTTGGTTATGCGTATTAACAGGCTCTGTGTAAAGGGCTTAAAAAGCTAAAATTGTCTACAAAGCTATCTAGAAAGTTTTAAGCATACTATTTTACAAATGGGCATTTCTTGAATTGTTTTATTAAATCTTTGTACTTTTTTATTGTGGTAAAATATACTCAACAAAAAAGGGACCATTTTAGCCATTTTTAAGTGTACAATTCAGTGGCATTAAGTACATTCACATTGTTGTGCAACCATCCCCGTCATGCAACTCCAGAACTTTTTCTTCTTCTCAGATTGAAACTTTGTACCCATTAAACGCTAACTCGCCATTCCCCATTTCCCCCAGCCTCTGGCAACCTCTATTCTACTTTCTGTCTCTGTGCTTTGTATTTTAAGACCAATTCATTATAAGTTGTAGCTGTGGTGTTTCATAATCATAGCATGTGAGAAGCAAAGTCATGGAGGGAAAGCTTTTTGAGGAAAGGTAGGGCTTACACTGATTTTTCAAACTCTTAAATCCCATATTTATTTATTTCCAAATGAAGTTTCCACCATTTCTCACATTTAAAGTGTTCATTTAATTAATTCTAAAAGAATAGGCAACAAAATTGTCTTTAATTTTAGTGATTCCTAGGAATGGATACATTGAAGTATTTTCAAAAAGGACATGAAATTAAATTGTCATTACACCAATCATTTCTATTTGACTAGAATCTATTGAAACTAGTCAGTGTAGGCTCATGCCCTAAATATTAACAAAATATATGAAATTGTTTCTATAAAGATTGAGAAAGCATTCACCACTTTTGATGGAGTAGTTAACCGTTCTTTGCCATTTCTATTACAAGTAAAGCCTGGGATATTAACAAACAGACAAGAGAGCAATAAACAACAGATACTGCGATCATTTAGCTAATTCTACTTAGAGTTCTGAAGCAAGAATAGATTATGCTACATTGATAATAAACGTGACATTCTCAGCACATGTAAGTAAGCCCTGAATCTGAGAACATCTGTTTTCCCAGAGCCCTAGTAAATACACGTTTAACAGAGATCTCATGTAAAGTAGCCATATGCTTATAATTATCCAAATATTGTAGATCCCCTGTGTGAAATTTCACATCTTTGTTGCTTCTATTTTAATGTTGACAAAGTTGGTAGTAATTTTTAAAACCAAGTCTGATCCTAAACAGGAAAGACAATTTCCTATGTAATTATAATTTTCTATGCAAGATTTGGCAAAGATCAAATTGTTCGTAGAATTTAATCATCTTTACTCTCATAAGCATCCTAGATGCTCATTTGAGAAGGCACTTTGCTCAATTTAAGTATCCCAATACCTACTAGCGAACTGCAATGTGTTTTTAATCTAGATGATTTGGACAAACATAAAACATAAATCATTATAGAAGAAAAGTGTTGCCACAGATTCACAGTGAAATACAGTAAAAGCTCACTATGTCAAACAAATTTAGCCTTTTTAGAGAAGTTACTTAACAAAAGAAGTTCTTAAGAGAATATGAGAGCTGGTTAGATTGAAGTTTGAAAATGTAATTCCAGAGCAAAAACATAAGGATTGAGAAATAGTAAAATTACCAGGGAATTATCTGATATGTAAAACATCCAAATGGTTGAGTAATTAATGGTTGCCATACTTACATACATCTGTAATAAGAATTTACATAAGTTGTTGTATATAATCTGCATAAAAACCCCAGAGGGACGTATTCTTACCTCCATCTGAGGTGCCAAAACTAAAAGTAGAAGGTTTTGAGTTCATAAAGCTAAGAAGTGACAGAGCTGGGATTCTAGTCATCTGCTCCAAACCCCTCCTCTTTCATTAGCATCCATAGTATACAAGAAGGTGTCTACAGTCTGCTTCATCCTGATATGGCTTTTGTCTCCTTTCCAGGTTCTAAACGGGCCCTGCCCTTTTTATTTTTAGAAATCTGGCCAGATTAGCCACAATTTGACCTGATATGACTAGGCGATTAAATACACCTTGTTCGCACGGGGAATGAAAATTATTCGCTCATTAGGAATGAGAATCATTCATTTAAGAATAAAGTTGCATACTGTGTGTTTCCTTTACAACTTTCCCTCAAAAATCAAAGCATTTCTTGAAGTTCTTGGCAGGTAGCTTGTCCCTATTTCATGGTGAAGACCAATGGTTCTCAAACTTCAGCCTGCATTAGAATCCGCTCAAGGGCTTGTTAAAGTATAGATCTCTGGGTCCCAGTTTCTGATTCCGTAGATCTGGGGTGAGGCCTAAGAATCTGCATTTCTAACAAATTTCCCGGTGATGTTAATACTGCTGGTCCAGGGGCCACCCTTCAAGAACCGCTGGTGTTGGCAAACTACATCATGGCTGGACGTCTGCGTGCCCCGTGGTGCAACCAAACAAGGAGAGCAGTGATTTGGTCGTTTTGACACCCCTAGTGAGTCTTCATGCTTCTTTCAATATCCAGAACTGGAACTCGAATTCCCTGTCAAACTCAGTACCATCGCACTGGTGCCAGGCATGGGGCTGACCTACCGGAAGTCTGAGTCACACCCGTTCAGCTGATAGAGTGAGGAAACAGAGGCCCAGAGAGGTTAGATGTGTTATATTATCGGGCACAACTCTTCATTCCATTTCATTTAACTTGTCTGTGAAGCATCCCGCAAAAGAATGGGAGTGCCAGAGCAAACAGAGCAAGTGGCATAATAGGTCTCAATATTACATCGGGGAAGCAGGAGGAATTAGGAGCTGGTACCTCCCAGGCTAAGTTGTGAAGGAGCAGCTTTATCTTCATGTGCACACTTTCCTAAGAGCCCCTTTTTTTTTTTTTTTTTTTTTTTTGCCTCTTCCTCTGCCTCTCCAGAGCAGTCCTCACCTTTCTTCCTGTCACTCAGGACACCATTCATTTTTCACCCTTGACCCCTTTCGAGGAAGATTACTCAGTACTCTAAGCTTTTTTTTCTTCTATGAGGGACTTTTTCTTGCAGATGAAGTTGTATGGAAAGGTCAAAAACATAGAGCAGGGCTGCTCAGCTTGGAGAAAGTGTGGGACACAGGAACCTCACCTGGTAGGTTTCCTTCTCATTCCTCTTGCCGAAAGCTCTAGAAGCTCAAAGGAGCAGACTTTTAAACCCACTGCTCTACTCCTTTTTGTCCTTAGCCTTCTTTTAATCAAAACCTGCCAGTCTTAAGTCTCATTTCTCTTGGACCATATAGGTGTCAACTAGTTAATGTTCTCAGGTTATCAGTTTGTCAATTTATTCAGAATAGTATAATAGTGGTAGTAAAATATGAATAAGGATCGTACCCGAGAACGTTTTTGTTTTAACTGGGACCTTATGAAAACAGTACTGCAAACTAAAGAAATGATTTCATGTGTGCAAATTTCAGGTGTTAGACTACCTTCCTAGGATATATTTCCAGAGACTTTACAGAATGGTTATGTCATACTAAAAGTTAAATTATTATTTATTTATTTATTCTAATTGAAGTATAGTTGATTTACAATGTTGTGTTAATTTCTGCGGTACAGCAAAGTGATTCAGTTATACACATATACACATTCTTTTTTATATTCTTTTCCATTATGGTTTATCACAGGATATTGAATATAGTTCCCTGTGCTATACAGTAGGACCTTGTTGTTTATCCATTCTATATATGTATCCCTAGTTTGCATCTGCTAACCCCAAACTCCCACTCCATTCCATCCCCACCCTGAGATAAACTCTTTTATTTATCTAAGAGAATCTTCTCTCCCTGGGTTAGTATGAAATAATGCTTTGAAGACAACAATAGCACAGATTTCAGAGAGCAAGGGCAATTCTGTTTGCTTTTGATCCTGTATCTCTGGGCAGGTAGAGCTCTCTTTATGGAAGTTTTGTGGCCAAGTGCCACACACACCTTATATATGACTCTCTCATTTCTCAAACTAATGTTAATATAGGTGTCGCTATTCCTTGCTCATCTCGCAAGCCCCTGAAAACTTTCCCGCGTCCAGCCCTGTTTTGGTTCTCCACGGGTAATTCCCTCAGCGTCCACAGGGGGGCAGGACACACCATACTGCACAGTTGTCTGTATTTCCTTCTATTTGGGGGGAAAAAAATCTAACCATGAAAAGAATGCCAGTTAAGCTGCTAAAGGTGCCTACACCAGACCTTCTCATTTCAGCTCAAGAACCTTTCACACTTTTTGACATTCTTCATAGATGAAACAGCTGAAGAAATTCCAAGAGAATCTAAGGCTGGACTGAAAAATTTCTATAGCATTATTTCAAATTCTCAAAACATTCTGAGAAGGTCTAAAGGCAGAGTTTGACTCGTAGTTTGCTCTCGTATCTTTGTTTTTACAACACACATACCCACAGAGCAAAGGCCTTGGTGTGTTCTTGTTAACATTGGGGTGGATTCCTACTTGAGGCATATCTATGAGGGAGGAAGAGGTACGGCTTTATACATGACTGGGGATCATTGTCATAATATTTGAAATATGAAATGCTTTTTAGTATAGGGAAAGCATTGGATTAAGTGTCAGAAAGACTTATCTCCTAGTTGTGAATAGATTCCTGACTGGCTTGCGACCTTGGGCTCCGTCCACCGAGTTTGTGCATCTGCTCACCTGTGACATGAAGACTGCAGCGCTTTCAGGCAAAGGAGAGCCAGCACCTTCCTTGCTTGGACTTGAGGCTGGTAGCAATGAAGGAGGAGAATATCTGCCCCAGGGGAATCCTGACGGCGGGAGGACAGACCACATCCTCTGTGGTTCCTGTCCTAGTGTCATTTACTCTTACCCATGACTACATTCAGTGCGCTGAGCGCTCCTAAGCCACAGCAAATAGGCTCATTACTTTGTTTCCTGTTTACTGATAACTTGTGGCAGATAATAATTGCCGTGGGCCAAAAGAAGAGAGAACATACAGGACTGCAGTTGCAGGGAGGAAGCCTTCTTATTGGCTGGGGGGTCTGAAACCATGAATCACCATTAACCAGACTCCATACTGATAGAAATTAAAATACTGATAACACAAACCACAAGAGTTCGTTTCCCCCAGGGAAGGGATGGAGACAGATGGCAAGGAGGAAGCCTCTCCCGGATGACACCGGAGAAGCAGACGTACAGAGCTTGCAGGCCAGGCCAGAGCAGACCATGTGCATCCCAGGGGTGACAGGTAGGCGGAAGGGGAAATGTTGCTTCTTCAAGTGAGAAACGAGGGGTTTCGAGTTTGTGGTTTGGCAGAGAGCTGTTGAAGACCTGCAGAGGGGACAGAAGGGCACAGAGGAGACCTATCCAAGCAAACGGCCTTGGCAGTAATACAAAACTAAACCAAAAAATGAAAAGAAGGACCAGCAGACATGCTTTGGACATAATGTTAAGTGACAAGGGGAGGGTACAACATAGCATCTATCTCTGGATTGCAATAACATGTACACAAAAGACAGAGACAGATTGGAAGGGGACCCATAAAGGCAAACACATATTGGTCTCTTGTAGTGGCAAAAATCTGAAAAACAATCTTTTTGTTCAGTTCCATTTCCTTTTATGTTGTTAAGTTAGTAAAAAACAAAGTATTTTAAAGCACAGTGAGAGGAAGGAAGAAAAGGTTATGGTAAAGCAGCTTTAAGTCTAAAGTCTCAGAACTTGACAATCTTGAAACCAAAACTGGGGACATAAGTAGGCTTGGGATAAGGCCAGAAGGGACATCCATGGAGGAGATGGAGAGGAGAGAAGCTGGCTCAATAGCCCAGTGGTTAAGAGCTCAGACTCTGCAGCAGTGTGAGCTTGGGCCTCAGTTTCCCTATCTGTAAAATGGGGATAATCCAATCCTTATCTCATAAGGTTGTTTTGAAGATTAAAGGAAACAAGGTCTCTTGGGTGTTTGCCATCACCTGGGGGAGGCCAGTGCCAAGACCTTAAGGAAGTTCCGGAATGAAGGGAACAAGGAAGCAAAACTGCCTCTTCCTGCAGTCAGGTGACTGGTCCCTGCAGAAGGTATGAAATAGCAAAAGGGGGAAGGGGGAAGAAAGTGAGAGGGTGGGGAGTATGGAGACTGGGAACACACACTCAAAGCAGTGTGGGGAAGGAAATCACCTGAGAACAAATAAAACCATAAAGAAAAGAAAAAGCAAGAATGAAATAGGGACATTGGCTCAGGGATGATTCCTCTTTGCTGGAGAGGGAAGAGCACTGGGTCTGGAGTCTGAGCCCTAGGGTCTGTTTCTGGCTGCACATCCTCTTGGCTGAGTGTCCTTGGAAAAGTCATTTATCCCCTCTCAGACTCATTGTTTAAATCTGTGAAAGTGAAAATAGGAAGGCCAACATCACAGAAGGGCTGGGGGTGATTCAAGGAGGTCTTTTTACGGTTGGTGGCTGAGCACGCAATAAATGCAAAGGGAGACTCGACGTCCACAGCGTTAGGGCAAGGAGCATGGCGGGAGAGAAGCAGCCCTCCGTCTCGTCTTCCAGCCTTCAGGCCCGGGAATGAGTGAGGCAGTAGGCGGGGAAGACAGGCACGGAGAATCTGGGGACAGATAAAGGAAACTCGTGATGGGGCGAGGCTGGGCTGAAGAGAAACAGATTGGGGGAGAGCTGCAAAGGGAGGGGTCCACTGAAAGGGGAGGGGGGAGTCCGGGGAGGGAGAGGGTGGGAAGGCCGAGAGAGATGGGAGGGCAGTGTGAGAAGAAAAGCAGGCTGGGGAAAGAGGGATTGGAATGCAGAAGGAACTTGGGGAAGGAGGAAGTATTGAAGGCGGGAGGGAAAGAAGAGAGGGAAAATGGGGATGCCGTGGAGGCGGGGGCCAGGCCGCGAGAGGGAAGAGGATCCGGGGAACAGATGGAGGAGAAAAGGAGCGGCTAAATCCAGCGTCAGAAGAGGTTGGGGACCGCGAGGAGAGAGGCTGGGGCCTTCAGGAGAGCGCAGCAGCTTTTAGCATCCGTCCAGACTCTAAAGACTCGTGGCCTTTGCCTGACCTCGAGGGTCGGGAACAGACGCCCTGTCTTTGTGGGGAGCGGTACCCCACCGAGAGAACGGGGCTGTTCTGGGCTGGGCCGTACGCCTGGCGCGCGGCGAGGCTTCCCTGGCCCTGGGCTGGCCCTTGAGGGGAGCGATCGACTGGCCTGGAGGTTGGGGCCGAGGAAGGAAGGTACCATCGCCCGGGGCCGGCGCGCAGTCGGCTGCTGAGGCGCCTGCTCCGAGCTGTCCCTGGGGGGCGCCGCCGCCGCTTCCCTCCTCCGGGGCCGCACGCTCCCAGCAAAGTGGAGGAGGCTGGGGAAGACCGAGAGCCGGCGGAGCGCTACGGAGGGACCGAGCTTCGAACAGTGCTAGGGGGGCGCTGGCGCTGCGGATGCCCCTGGCTTCCTCGCCGCCGGCGGCCTCGCCCGCCTACCCCTGCCCGGCGCTCCAGGCCCGCTCTGCGCGCACCGCCTGGCAACCCCGCGCGCGTCCCGCGGGGGCGCTGCGTCCCCCTGCCACCCCGGCCCCCAGCGGCCCCTCTCGCCCACACCTCCTGCCCGCACCACCCGGCCTCTCCTCCCACCCTCGGCTCCCCTCCCCTCCCTCCCCTCCCTCCCCTCCCCTCCCCTCCCGGCGAGGGGCGGGAGGGGGCGTGGCAGGGCCGGGGTTTGTGTGGCTGGGACCCGGCTCCTCGCACTCCGAGTCCGCCCGAGGAGCCGGGCCCCGGCCGCTGTCCAGCCGCTCCGCGCCCCTCGCGACCCGCGCCGCCGCCTCTCGGGGAGACGCTCGCCATGGATACCCCCAGGGTCCTGCTTTCGGCCGTCTTCCTCATCAGCTTCCTGTGGGATTTGCCCGGTTTCCAGCAAGCTTCCATCTCATCCTCCTCGTCGTCCGCCCAGCTGGGCTCCGCCAAGGGAATGCGAAGCCGCAAGGAAGGGAAGATGCCACGGGCGTCGCGAGAGAGTGCCACGGCCCGGGCGCCCCTGGAGCGGCAGGAGCCACAGCCGAGGCCGCAGGAGGAGCCCCGGCGGCGGCCGCCACAGCAGCCCGAGGCACAGGAGCCTCCGGGCAGGGGCCCGCGCGTGGTGCCCCACGAGTACATGCTGTCAATCTACAGGACTTACTCCATCGCCGAGAAGCTGGGCATCAATGCCAGCTTCTTCCAGTCTTCCAAGTCGGCTAATACGATCACTAGCTTTGTAGACAGGGGACTAGGTAAGTGGCAAAGAAGACGCCCGACTCCTTTCTCCCTGGAGCTCCGCAGCCAGGGCACAGCTCCGGCTCTGGCAGGAGGCTGCATTTGTGAATTCCCTTCCCGCTCTGGCTACCTCCCCCCTTTCTTTTCTTAAACAGTTTTTCTCAAGCCTAAGTAAGTTTCCGAATGCGGCTGCAGATTTTATTCCAGTATGCAATCCTCCCTGCCTCGCTTTCTTCTTTTCCTTCCTTCCTTTCTCTCTCCCTTCCTTCCTTCTTCCTCTTGCCTTTTGCAGAAAGGAGCGTGGCGGCCGCACGTCTGGTGGCTGGTGGAGGAAGCGTGGAGGGCGGGAGGTGGCGGGCAAATGACCGGGGCTGGAGAGGCGTCGCGACGGGGACTGACGGAACCCGTGGCAAGGGGTCACTGGTTGTACCGGGTGCGCGGTCCAAGGCCGGAGCTGCCGTGGCGGACCGAGCGGCCCAGGGGCCTGAGTGAGCGCTGGAAAGCCCTGAGCTCCCATCCGCTCCGGGAAAAGCCGGCAGAAGAGAGTTCCGCGGTCGGAGGAGCGAGTCGGCGATTGGCGTCTGGCAGTGCCCTGGCCCAGCCGCTGCCCGGGTACCCGGCTCGTCCCCGCGCTGGACGTGGGGATGGTCAGCCGCGTAGGAACCCCGCGACCTCTGGCTTTTTTTTTTTTTTTTTTTTTGCTCCTGCAGCGCGCCCTCGGCCACTCCGGGGCCGCAACAGAGTCATTTCTGCAGAGGCAGCGGCAGCAACTGGCAGGGTGGGCCGGGGGCAGGGGCAAGTGAGCTAAATTTGGGGGTTTGTTGGTACTTAACTCACACGGGTGCCTGCGTGTGCTCGTTCACCTTTCTGAGCTAGGCATCTCTCCTCTCTCTGCGCTTCTACCAGGGGCCCCATCTTTGGTCCCCTCTGTGGGCGCGGGTGCATGTGTGGGAGTCTGCGGAAACCCCTGCGCCCCCTCCTTGCCACCTGCGTTGGTCTGCAGCCTTGGAGAAAACCTCGCGCTGCAGGCGCCGGGAACTCAGTTCCTAAAGAGAAGAGACAATACCGTAGAAGGAGGCAGTAAGGAAGGGAGAAAAAGCAAAGGAAGGGCAAACGGGAGGTAGGGGACGAGAAGAAAGGACGGAGGAGATAAAAGAGATTTGGGCATCTATCCACTCTGCCACCCTGCCCAGACTTAGCTCCTCGGCTCGGACGCCTTCCCTGCCTCCCACTTCCAGGTCAGTGAAAGTGGGGTCGCCCAGGAACCGGAGAGCATGGGGGTTCGGACTGGGAGGGCTGCTCTGCCCCGGCTGCCTTGGGGGCACTTGCACGCCCTCGAAGCTTTACAGAGCAGGCTAACGGCCCCGAGCCTCGGGCTCTTCCCAGGCTTCAGCCCCCGAGCCCCCTCCCTTGCAGCCGCCTTCCTTGCGGGCATGGGTCCTGCCCACGCTCGGTTCGCGGCTGCAGCCCGAGGTCAGCGAGGTTCACGAGCTGCTGAAAAGTCTGGGCGGCAAATTAACGCCAGGTATTTTATGGTGATTTTACAACTACTAAAGTCACCCTGGCAAATACAAGCGGCTTCTTCGTAGCTCTGCACCTGGGGTCCCGGCCTCCCTGCTGCCAGCGCAGCTCGCCTTCTCCCCACCTCCACCCCTCTCCCTGCCTCTGTTGTTTCTCTCCCTCCAAATCTTCTGTTTATCGTTCGCCTTCTCTAATACCCTAATCGAAGGCTACCCTAGACTTGCCTAGTCGAGAGAGTAAGGAAGCACAGAGAAAATTACTCTAGAGGCCTTTCCCCAAGGGAAGAAATCCCGCAGGCCCAGGGTGGCGGGCGGTTGGGCGCGCATTTTCTTTTCCCCACGGGAAGTGGCCAGAACCTCTGCCCCTCCCCCAAGCGGACACCCCCTAACTCGTAAGCTGCGCCCTGTGAGTTTGGCACGGGACCAAGGGACCCTGCGGGCAGCTGGGAGGCGTCTACCGAAGCCTGCGGCGTTGGGGCAAGTGTGGGAGGTCTCTGGGGGCTCCAGGTCCGGCGCAGAGGCTGGCTCGCTTCACCCTGGCTCGCGCTGCAGCAGCCTGTCCGCGGGCACCGCGCTGGGCGCCCCCGGGGCGCCGGAGGTAGGGAGGGGACTGGCTGCGCGCCCAGGTTGTGTGTGGGGGGGGGGCTCAGTTCCCGAGCCAAGCTTTCTAGGCTAGCCGAACCGAGATCCAGACGTCCGGCTTCCACTCCCGAACGCGGTCCCCCGCCGGAGGAGGCGCGGCGTGACCACCTGGACCGCAGCTTCAAAGGCGCGGTCTCCTCCACGCCCTCCGGTTCCCAGAAAACGCGAAGAAAGGTAGTTAGTTGACCGCGAAGGCTGTGCGGCTGGTAGCACGCCGCGCTGGGGCGAAGGAGTGCGAAGCCGCAGGCTGGAGGGCGCGCGCGGAGGAGGGGGTATGTTGCGGGCCACAGCCCCAGCTTGATAAAGGGAAAGCCTCACTTTCTCTCTCACTGATTTTGATTTGATGTGTCACCGGCGGTGACCTCGGGCTGGACCTTCCGGGGCTTGCTTAGCATCGGGCCCCTGATTGGAGTGTTTCAACTCAGCGATCTAATTGAGGGTTCATGTCATAACACATCAAATGGTGTCTAGTCTCCCGTGATGGAAGGGACCCGCCAGCCGCGCATCCCCGACTCCTGGCGAGGACTTCCGCCCCTCTCACGTGGGGACTCTTAAACCGCGCCAAACCTTCCAGCATCCCCTCCCCCAGCCGTGGACGGCAGGACAAGGAGGAAAGAGCGGCGGCCAACCGAGAGCTGGGCCAGCCGCGCTAACTTGGCGCCTTGCCTCGGGGATGTTTAAATCGCCGTCGAGTGTGGCAGGCTTGGCTTCGAGAAGCAGGGGTCCCTCAGGGGGAGGAGCAAAGAAAACGGAAGGAATCCTGAAACCCTCTCGTGAGGCATGAACTACTTACGTACAGTACAGTATTTGTAAAAAGCCTTCCTCACCCGGGGACCCCGAAACCCCAGAAATTACACCTAAAGCTTGCGTTTAAGAGTGGGAGAGCGGGGTAAACTCTGTCCATTGTGAATGAATGAAGAGCGCTTTAGGTCTATAAAGACTGCGTGTTCTGTACTGCCTCAGCCCCTGCCTCCTTCTCCCAACCCCCATGAGGAGGAGACCTTACTGCAAGTTAAAAAAAATATGTCCCCCCCTTTCGGTTCGCTCTCCAAACAACTAGGGGTAGTAATATTAACTAAGATATATTGACATGCTGAGCACTTACTGTGTACCAAGTACTGGGCTAACATTTGTTCCACGAATTATTTCATTTAATTCTAACAACACCCCCCCCCGCCATGGGGAAGAAAGTGCTACAGTCCCTGTTTTACAGGTGAATTAAGGAAGACAGAGAGGTTAAGCAAGTTGTTCAAGGTCACACAGCTAGTGAGAGCTGAAGCACATATCCAGTTCTAGCCCCTGCATATTAACCTATGGCACTACATGGGTAGGGTAAGGGGTGGGGAGGTTTCTAAAGGATGGTGGCAAGAAGCAGAAATGGAAAAAGTTGACAGATTTTCCACCCCGTCTAATATTCCTCTGTAATCTCTTAAGACCCAGTTAGGAGTTGGAGTGAAACTTTGGATTCAGGGGTCTAAAACTGTGCTGTGCCTTGCTTCTTCTTTGTACTCCCTGTAAAAGGCACAAACTGCCTTATCCCTGACCTTTAAAAATGCCTCCATATTGTGCTTTCAAGATGATTTTGGATCCATAAAGATGAGAAAGTGTGTGAATGTTTGTGTTGGTGCAGTCATAGGATCAGGATGGACCAGGTTGGATATAGAGAAATTACAGTTAGCACCTGATAGAACTCATTACAAGACCACTAGTACAGGAGGCTTGGAACTCCAACCCTGGGGCCTGGGAAAGGCAGACAATGAGAACTCCTATGAATTCAACATGGCTGTAAGATAGAGGCGGGGGGAGAGAGAGGCAAAACTTGGACTTTAGTTTACGTAGTGAGAAGCGCCATGTAATTCCAACAAGGGAGAAAAAAAAAAAGCCTCTTAAGGATGAAGAAAACAAAATGAATCTAAGAATATTGCTGTGAGTTAGGTTTCCAGATGATTTTGAAATAAGAATTCTCTTTAAATATTTGTTGTTATTGTTACAATAGCACTCTCAGAAAGGAGGCAGCAGGGAAGAGATAAAAAACAAAAAAACAAAAAACAAAAACACCAAAAAACACTCACACGCACAAAAAACCCCAAACGAGATCGGAACATCCTTGAGGAATTTGACACCCTAGAAATGAACCTCGGGAGAGTTTGCCGCTGATTGTTTGTTGGCTTCTAGGTTTACCTTCTGGGTCGCGATTGCCAAGGGGGCAGGGCAGGACAGCTAACGGGGAGGACATTCTAAGAGCGGCATAGTTCTCTCCTGATTGAAGTTCGTCTGGTGTGGCATGTTTATGCAAAACAGCGTGTTTCTGGGTGGACCTGGGCCGCAGAGTGGTGCAATCAACGCAGTGGTGCTTTTGCCCGGACCCTGTTGTCGTTGGCAAACGGAAAATGAAATATAAGCAGGGAAGTATTTTAATGGGGACGGAGGGAATTCACAACTGTTAATTATTTGGTGACCTTGTATTCGATTTGTTTGAGTCCCTTATAAAAACACTAATGCAGACCAGACGGCCAAGTGAGGAAGCCGGCAGAAGGTTCCAATCTAGGCTTTATTTCCCCGGAAAGAGGGAACAGCCTTGGGAAAGGATTGCTGAGCTTTCAAGTGCGTGCGTGTGAGGACGCGCCGGTGTGAGCACCGCGCGGGGTTTGCGTCGCGGTCCAGGTTCAGGATCCTGCTCAAACCTGGTGAACTGCAGGTCCTGGAAGAAACCCGGGGTAAAGGAAGGAAGCCTTAAACCAGAAGTTTGTTCTGCTCTTCTGGTTGGAATGATTAAAACATTTTTCAGGCCACAAACCAAACCCTCAGCCATTGGTTTGTTGTTAAATAGCAGTTAATGTCACTCCCACCCCTAAGGCCTTAAGGGTTGCCTTACAAAGGCTGCCTTAGCAAGAAGCTACAAACACCTAGTGTCTTCTGCAGCGTGAGCGCAAGAAGCGCCGGCATTCTGGGGCGGGCTTCCTTGGCGGGGGAGACTAATCTGAGAAGGACACTGAGCTTTTTCCTGGCGCGGGAGGCTCTCGAGCTCTGGGAGTTTGCGCGGTAGAGTTGCTGGTGGGGGAGGGGATCGAAAAACGTGCTCAAACATCCTTGTCGTTTCTGCACATTAAAAAAAAAAAAAAAATTAACTAAGCTGCAACCCACGACAGGCCTTGGGAATCCCTTCCCGCGCAAACTGAATCAAGACCTGAAACCTCCCCCCTTACGACCAGAGGGGATGAGTGTCGTCTGGACCCGCGGGGAACGCAGAGCGTTGCATTGATGGAGGCCCTAGTGCAACTCGCTTTTTCCCAGCTGGAGTTCTCGGGGTTCTGGCGGCTCACCTCCTTGAAATTGGTGACGTCTTCCTGGGGCGGCGTGGGGAGAGGGAGAAGGGAACTGAACAGAGAGGTGGGGGAAAGATGGTTTGATAGAAATAGGGCAGAACGAAAACTTTCGTTTCCTGCCAGGACTTCTGCTTGCATCAAACGACCCAGAGCAAATTCACGATAATCCCTGGGGACTTTTGAGTAAAGTGAAGGACAGTAGTTCGATAACTCTTAGGGTATGGAATAACCCTGGTCAAGCAATGCTCTCTGGACGCGGGAAGGGCTCCGAGCCGAGGCCGCGAGGCGTGGCAAGCAGGAATGTGGAGCCACAGCGCCACTTCTTTGCTTGGCATCTACCACCTCCCTCAAGCCCCCATCCCCCGCCCTTAAAGCCTGGCTGTTTATTTTTAAGCTCAATGTCGGTTAAATGGTGTCTCCTGTTTACAGGAATTAAATAGGTCCTCGTCGGCCTAATGGGTTCCAGGGTTGCTGTTCCTTGCCCTCCAGGACAGTCCATTAACGCTGCTGGGGGCCGAGGGTTGGGTGCGCTGGGAGTGGGCGGGCGGCGCTGACCAGCGTTAGCAGAGAGGCGCGCGCTGCGCAGCGAGCGGCCCGGGCGCCTGGGGGCGGGGCAGGGTTTAGGGACCCTATAGTGGGCTTGTAGTGGAGGAGAAGGGCGGGCCTCTGGCCCAGGCTGGCGCGGGTCTGCCTGCTGGAGCGGAGCGGAAAGCAAGAGCAGAGGGTTGGCTTTGGGGTCGGTCAGGGGTGGCTTACCCGTCCCCCTTACCCCCTAAATAACGTAGGAACCGAAGAGAACCCGTGCGCCTGTTTTGCAAATCTGGCTTCCAGGCAAGTTGGTCCAGTTCCGATCCCACTTCCCAGCTGACCGCCGCTCCCACGCCCAGTGGGGAGGGAAATTGAACGATGCTAGGCTATGGCCCATAACTACCACCGCGAATCTCATTTTGCTAGGACGTTATTTCGGGAGTCAGCCCGAGGTGAACACAGGGGAGCTGAGTTGCCGAGGTCCCTTCCTCAGAAGCTGCGTCCGGCCCAGCACTTTGAAGAACACATCACTGAGGTTTCTCCTGCGCAGGACCCCTTGACACCGAGGGTCCAATATCCTGCCCATGACCACAAGCCAGTCTGAGCCCGTCTCCCCACCTGCAACCTCAGAACTGGTCGGGGAGGGGAAACAACATAAAATGGGAACCTTTTCTTCTACTTTTCATCTCCAAGCTCTCAAGTCAAAAGGCTGCGATCATGTTCCAGCCCAAAGGGCGGTTTCAGGGCTGTGATACCCTCCCCACTGGGCCTGGCTTGCTCCCCTGGGCTCCCAGGTGACCCTACAGGTCGACATTGCAGGGAGGGCGACCTCGGGCAAATCAACCAGGTCCGGGCCCTGCTCCCGAGGTTCCAAGAGAAGGCAGCGACCTGCGGGGATGCCGCAGCTGAGGACGCCAGGCACAGGCTGCTTGGCTGCAGCGGAAAGGTGGGGAGAGAGGCTCCAGCGTGAGGGGGTGTCACCAGCTTCTATTTGGATTTCATCTGCAGTGGCGTCAAATTAAGATTTGGGCCACTGTGGTCAAGAGCCCAGGGTGGGATGCCAGTGAAAAGAGTCGCCTGGTGAAGTGTCCTTGATCTGGGCTTTGCATCTCTGGCTCTTGAGCCCCTGAGAGGCCGTGAGAGTTCGCACCAAGTGCGTGGAAACTACTTTGTAAATGAATCCGTTTCGTCCTAGAAAGACAAAAGGAGTCTCTTGGAGGCGCCTCCGGACTCCTGCTGGGGGTGCCCAGGGCCCAGAGCTCAGAGTAGAGGGCTGGCCCATCTCCTGCCAGAGAGCTGCGTTACTGAAGGCTGTGCTGTGGCTCCCTAGGAGCGTGGAGTTGTTCCCAGTCGGGTGGAAATCGGGGTTCCCCTTCTCTCCCCTTCCCAGCCTCACTGGTTTGCCGCTGGCTGAGTCAGAACTTGCTGTGGGAACTTTGAGGTTTCTCTGTGGGATCCAGGCAGACCACCAGACTCGATGAATTCTGTGTGGTTCACAAGCCCAGGCTCGAGACAGGGAGGAAGGCAAGGATCCGCCAGGCTTTGGAAAGAGGTTGGAAAGTCCTCTGTGGAGGACTTCCCTTGGACCTTTCTGGTCTTTGAAAGGAGGAAAGAAGCTGGGAAATTCAGGGCAAGCTATTGGGGAAAACACTGGGGAAGCCAAGAGACCTAGAAAGAAGTGGGGCGGTGACTGTATGGTGGGAGGCACCGGGCCCGGGAACTTCTGTGGGGCTGCAGTGCCGCCGCCCCTCACACCGCAGCCCGAGGGGTCATTCACTGCTACCACCCCGCTCTCCTCCAACCTGCAGGCTGAAAAACTTAGGGAACACACACCACCCCCACCCCGCACCCTACAATGGCTCCGTGGACAGTTCCTGCCTACGAGGGTGCCAGTGGAGAAGTGGGACAGGTGAGGCAAGGAGATCAGCCACCAGGCCTCTCGGGGCTGCGGCTGCCCGGAGCCAAAGGGGTTCACATATGGGTTAACCCCAGAGGAGGGACCCTGCAAGGAAGGCCCTGTCCTTGACGAGGTTCTGGCTGGAGGTCGTTTGTTCACTTGGCATTGTGGGAGGGACCAAAGCAGTGGATAAGGCCTGGGGAATGAGAAGGAGCAAGGTGATGGGGGTGAAGCTGGAACCCCTATGGGCCTTGCCCTTTGCTGGAAGCCCTTGCTTCTCTCTTAACTCCTCTGCCCAGCACCTTTCCTCCACTCACTTCTGCAAATCCTGTGGAAAGAACTGGATTGCATCTCCTCAAAGAAGGCCAAGAGGAGGACAGGTGTATCTTCCCCCTACCTGGCCCCCTACCTGGCCGTAGGCAGTTACAGTAGTATTGGCTGCATTCACTGGGTGCTTCTGTCTGTCATGCACAGCCTGCTCTGGTTGCCTTGACTCTGATCTTTACAATGACTCTGCAAAGTGGGGGTCATTCTCCCATTTTACAGATGAGGTATATGAGGCTGGGAAAGATTATGTGACCCAGTCCATCCAAGGCCACCCAGCCAATAAGTTACAGGGCAGGACTCAAATCTATGCCTCTCAAGACTCAAGATTCCTATGCTCATTCCATGGTGTCAGTAGTAACTAACATTTGCACACATCTTCAGATGTCTTTCCTACTCTATCTCATTTGCCACCTTTCCCTCAGTGACTGTGAGCTGGCCTGATATTCTCATTTTGCAGATGAGAAAATTGTTTCCTTGGAAATTCTCATTCAAAAGTCCAGATGTTGGCATCCCTTCAGTTCTGCTGATTAGGAAGTGACTGACACTTGGAGATCAGGGATTGATGCCCTCCCCAAATTCATAGGCAGCATGAAAGAACTGGAGCCTTCTCAGGGTTTCTACCAGACACAAAGATCAGGGGCTGGGTTGTCCGGGGTGGTGGCACAGATACTGGAACCAGACTGCTGCATCTACCTCTATCTTGGACAAGTTACCTTGAGCTCTCTGTGTTTTAGTTTTGTGATCCGTAACATAATAATGATATCTTTTCTTTTTTCCATAGGTCGTTTTGAAGCTTAAACGACTTATTATAAGTTAAGAATTTAGATCATGCCCAGCACATAGTAAGGACTTACACCAGTGTTTGCTGTTATGATCATACTGGATGTGAGCAAAAACACCCCAGAAAGGGTGAATTGTGTGGGTGGTCTCCTTATTCTGCACCTCAGGGGGATGGTCAGCAGTTTGCAAGTCTCAGATCTCAGTGGAGGCAGGGCGCAGGACAAGAGTACAGGGGGATGCCCAGGAGATCACTGTCCCAGAAGAGGGTAATAGTTGGAGCACAAATTACTCAGAGACCTTCATACCCCAGAGGAGAGAGGGCTGGTGGCTCATTTTTACTCACCCAGTACACCTGACTCTATTTCCAACTTGTGGCCTTTGGCGCCTCAGGGCACCCTCAGGGCTGAGGGACCTAGGAAGAAGTGACTCCAAACCTAGCTATGAATTCCCTGCTTGGAGGTCTTCTTACTTCCAGTAAAGGAAAAAAAGAATTCCTGGCAGAACCCAGCTCCCTTTGTGTTGACGGCGTTGGTGATGGATGTGTGTCTGGTGTCCTCCCTCCCTCTTTGCTCCACCGCCAAATCAGAACCCTGTGAGAGGGGCGTGGCCTCAGGTCTGAGGGCCTCGGTTGGAATAAAGACCTTCAAATCGTGTCCCTTCCAAGCTGCAAGACATTGGGCAAGTGAAGACGCCTCTTGGAGCCCGCTCCGTCACCTATAAGAGAGTGTAACAGTACGACGGGCCTCGGACGCTCTCGGTGAGGATTCACGGACCGAGGCCACCCGAGCCCTGAGCCCGGCACAAAGGCACGCCCAGAAGCGTTCAGGGATGCTTTTGAGGATGGGGGAAAGGCTGAGCTGCAGACGTCTGGAGTTTCCTTTGCGAAGACGGGTGATTATACTCCCCTCCTCCATCCCCACCTAGGGGAGTAGGGGTGGGAGAGCCCCCTTTCATCTCGGCTTTCTGAGCCGCAGCCCTTCGCTGGAGGATGTGCCTTCGGAGGACGTGCGGCGGGACGCGTGGAGGGGCGGCGGGTGGAGGCGTGTGGGGCCCGGCCAGGCGCCCACGAGTGGCCGCTCAGGTCACGGCGAATTCAGAGGACGCGAGCGGAACACACGCTTAGCAGCGTTGGGGAGCCCAGCGTCTGGGCGCGAAGGGCCTTGGGGGTCGGGCGAGCTGGAGCTCGGGGGAGCCCTCGGGGCCAGCGAGTGACACACAGTTCAACCAGGACTCTCAAGAGGGACCTCAAGCTGCGTACGTGTCTCAAGACGTCTTGGGGAAAAAGGCAGTACGCGGCCTTTCCGCCCCAAACCAAAGGACGATTCGGGTTTTCGGAAGCCATCTGCAGGGTGGCGCGGGGGAGCCGCCCCCAGCTGGAGGGGCACGTGTGGGCGGGCGAGGCTCGGGTCCTGCCGCTGAGCAACCCTAACCCTTACGCCGCCTTCCCGGGGCGCGGTTCCCGGGGTGTCCGGGCTTAGGCGCCGCGGGCATCCTTTTCTTTACGATCTGGCGTTTGCTTCTCAGCTTCCTCCAGCCACGTACCTTTCTAAGCCCGTTGCCTCATTTAAAATGGGCGTGATAGTCCCTACCTTGAAGTGATTCGTTCTCGTTCCCTTATTTGCTTTCCTTTAAAATTTTTATTTTATTTTTTTAATCAATTCCACACCAAATGTATATGTTTGAGGTGCTCCTAACCTTTAACCGACTTGCCCTTCACTCAAAAAAGGCTGACCTATTTATGAAGAATTTTCTTCAAATATGAAGGTGGTTTGTTCTCTTCTTCTCTCCGCCCCTCCTTCCCCTGCCCACCCACCAGAGCAAGCTGATAAGCACAAATCCAGCGATTATAACTTGAGGGGTCTCTACGTGTAATGCTCAGCAAACACTGAATTAACCTGGGTGTTAAGCCAAGCTGTAACAGACCAGGTTGATACAAATAAAAAGCAAAAAAGATAGCTCCCATGATTTATTACTGATCAATTTCAATTTAAAGGCCTGAAGCATAGGATTGACTTCCAGGATGTAAGAAGGTGCCGCCAACAGATTCTGAATTGAAAACTACCTGTTTCTAGGCAAGAGGATGGGAGAGAGTGTCGCTTGATGACATCAGCTCTCTTTTATACAGGACTTAATGGGAGAGGAGGCTTGTGGGAGAAGGTGTGAAGAACTGGCTTCCTACCCACAGATGGCCATGGCAGCAGGGCCAGGCCTTGTGATGCCAGGTCAGCAGGCAAAGTGTCTGCAGGGTCACAGTGGATGGTGTGTGTACTCCCCAGGTTGGATGCCTCCTCTGGGCTATTTCTGCGATGCATGCCTCCAGAGCAGGTCCAGACAGGTGGAGAATGTGGTCTGCAGGGGAGCTGCACAGAGCAGCCACACTCATGCGTTAGAGGTTCTGGAGACCCAGTGAGAGTACATGTGGCTGAAAGAGTGAAAAAACGTGGAGGTGGCTGTGAGGGGCAGGAAGGAGCGTGGAGCAGTAGGGACTTGGTTCTGGTGAGCATTGCCTTAGATCCTGTCTTGGGCCCAGTGCTTTGGGGCCCTAGGGCCCTGTTTTGTTCTCACCTCCCATGGTGCCCTCCCCACCTGGTGGAGAATCTGAAGAGTCAAGGAAATGTGCTTATCTAGATTCGTGGTTCTTATAGTGGGGTCCCCAACCAGCAGAATCAACATCTCCCGGGAACTGAGGAGAAATGCAAAGTCTGGGCCCTGCTACAAACCTCTGGGGCCCAAGAGAATTTGCATTTCTAACAAGTTCCTGTGTAATGCTGATGATGCAGATTTAGGGACCACTGCAGGTTCACTGGCTTTGAGAGCTACTACTCTAGTCTGGTACCTGAGCCACAGAGTTCTTGCTCAAATAGCCCTGAGCCCACTTCCAGGGCCTGGGCAGCTTCTTCTTTGGGTCTGTCCTCCTAAGGGTGTGTCACATTGCTGATGTGTGCACCTGTAGCCTGGGAAGCTTGTACCTGTGGGCAAGGGTGTCCACATCCATGCAGGTAAGACCCCGCGAACTGTGGAATGGAGCTGGCATGGGAAGAAAAGAGAGCAGGATACAGGCTGAAGTCTCATTGGCACTTTTTCCTCGAGCCCTGGAAAGAGTAGGAGCAGGCTGATCTTGCTAGAAAAATCATGCGAAATCCCAAGGCTGCAGAACCAGTGGAGCCCTCTTTTTACAGATGCTTTCCTCTGTTTTGACCACTCTCGAGGGCTAGAGAAATGTGACTCAGCTGTGCAGACCATTTATTAGCCCACACTTTAAAAAAAAGAATGAAAACAAAAGCAGGCTGATTTCTCCGTGTTGCATGAGAGAGAAATAAATAAATCATCCTTCACACCTGCCTAATGCTCTCCAACCAGTGACAAACTGTCTCAAGAGTTATGTAAGCAGAGATGGAAATGATTTCCTAAAGGAGCCCAGATTTTATTCCTAGCAAGCCCTGAAAATACAGTTGGGACTGTATCCTCCATCCCTTGTACCCAGGTCACTCCTGGTTGCCTCAGCTCCAGGACTTGGACTCTAATGGACAGGCAATGGGGCTTACAGGCTAAATGCTCCAACTCTGAAATTAAACGGACCTAGGTTTGGGTCCCAATACCACCATTTATTAGTTGTCAGACTTTGGTAATTGTTTTCTCCAAGCCTTGGTTTTCCCATCTGTAAAATTGGAACAATATGAGTACCTACCTTGCAGAACTGATCTGTGCTCATGGATAAAGGATGAAAAATATGTCAGCCCTCACGACATTTAGCTGGTGCAGCAAGTGCCTTAGGTTTGTCCCTCTCATCACATCCTCAGTTTGGGGGGAGAGAGATATGAGAGCCAGGAAAGTGAAGCCTCAGGCAATAGGTCCAGAGATCTGGGTGGTGGTTGAATGTTGTCAGACACAGGTTTGTTTAAAGGAGGAGAAGAAAGTGTGCTGAATTCCCACTGATTTTAATGTGCCCTGGTCGGTTTGAAGGTCTTGGCTTCCATAAATCAACTGCCTCCAGCAGCTTTTCCCTTTTCACCTCTCTAACCCTTCCCACAGCTCCGTCTCAGGTCGGGACTTGTGTGTTAGAGTGAGGCAGCCGCCCGGCGGTCAGCCCAGAGTGGGAACTGGGTGTGGCCGAGGCTCCAGGTCCAGTGCCCTGGGGCTACATCTGGACAGGCAGTGAGGGTCGGACCTGGGACCCGGTGACACTTTTACTATTGAAATCTACCCAAACTTTACTAGCTTCTGGGGAAAGCTAGGGGCTTTGGGGATTTTTGTATTTGCTGGGTTGTAAATATTTTATGAGAAGGCAGCCCAAGAAAATCTGGTTAGCTTTCCGCCTTGCACATTGAAGTGGGGTTGGCTTCATGCACAAATGTGTCAAAAAAGAAGTCCAGTCCAGTTTTGCCTGGGTCCCCAAGAATTCGCCTTGGATTTAAAAGCCTGTTATTGTTCCCCCTCCATGTGTCCCCATTCTTTCTCTCAGTGGTAACCAAAAATTTTATCTTCAGGATTAGTTGCAAAGCAAGAAGATTTCAGATTGGGTGGGTGGGGGAGGGGAGAATGTCACTGTGTGTGTGTGTGTGTGTGTGTGTGTGTGTTTGTGTGTGGCTTAGGTTTTCTCCTTACTGATGTATTTATTTCTCATTGGCTGCAGGATCTTCTCAATGGATAGATAGATGCCTTGTGTTTGAGTTGGTTCATTTGCCCCTCTGCAGACTTCTGAAAGCCTCCCTGCTCTTTTGTTTGTTAAGTGGCTGATAAATTTTAAAAAGAAAGAGATCGCATTGCAGCTCCTCATTGTGTCAACTTCGCCCTGGGCCTAAATGCTTCAGCAAAACTGCCTGCTGGGCGGCATCTTCTCCCAGACCCGTGGGTCGCAACTAGGGCTGCACCTTCAAATCAACTTGGAGCTTAAAACCAAAGCTAACAAACCGCAACAAAAGTCCAATATCCAGGCCCTGTCCTCAGATATTGATTCAGTTGGCTGAAGCATACCCTGGCGCTGGTAATTTCAAAATTCTCTAGGTGGTAGACTGAGAATGACTGCTCTAGATGTTTCCCACTTACTGACCAGCGTGTATCCTAGGTCAAGCAGGCCTGTAGCCATTGCGGTGAGCCAGATGGACAGGACAGGGTCCTAGCTCCTATGGGCTGTTGGAGAGGGGCGGGCTTACGCTGGGAAAGACAGACCACTAAGGAGACAAATATAAACGAGGTCATTGTAGATAGTGCTAAGTGCCGTGAAGATAATAAACCAGGGTCCCGTGATAGTGACCGAGGGAGGCTACTTTAGATCAGGGTGGTCGAGCATGGCCTTTCGGAGGAGGTGACATTTGAACCGAGACGTGAATGATGAGAATGAGCCAGCCGAGAGGAGGTCTGGGGGAATGCGGGCCGGGCTGCGACCACAAAGGGCACATTAGTGGTTACATAGGCTCCTGGGGGAAAACCCGGGAGGCCGCCGCCGCGGCCGCCACTCCAGCAGCCACCGACTTCCGCCCAGGGAGTCCCGGGCTGAAGGGGAGGAGGGGGCCGCCCTGGTGCCCTCCCCTTCTTTGCCGCGCACCGCCGGGCGGGGAGCCGGGGTGGTCAGCCCCGGGCGGGCCGAGCTGGACCCCTACCGGCCTGTCCCGTTCCCTCCCCGCCCTTTTCCTCCCAGGGGCGGCCGCAGAGCACCGGGCTGATCTCCCTCTTAAGTGAAACTGACTGTAATTATTTTTTATCTCGCAGACGATCTCTCGCACACTCCTCTCCGGAGACAGAAGTATTTGTTTGATGTGTCCACGCTCTCAGACAAAGAAGAGCTGGTGGGCGCGGAGCTGCGGCTCTTTCGCCAGGCGCCCGCAGCGCCCTGGGGGCCGCCGGCCGGGCCGCTCCAAGTGCAGCTCTTCCCCTGCCTGTCGCCCCTGCTGCTGGACGCGCGGACCCTGGACCCGCAGGGGGCGCCCCGGGCCGGCTGGGAAGTCTTCGACGTGTGGCAGGGCCTGCGCCACCAACCCTGGGAGCAGCTGTGCTTGGAGCTGCGGGTCGCGTGGGGCGAGCCGGGAGCCGGCGAGGCCGAGGCGCGCGCGCCGGGGCTCCAGCAGCCACCGCCCCCGGACCTGCGGAGTCTGGGCTTCGGCCGGAGGGTGCGGACCCCCCAGGAGCGCGCCCTGCTCGTGGTGTTCACCCGATCCCAGCGCAAGAACCTGTTCGCCGAGATGCGCGAGCAGCTGGGCTCGGCCGAGGTTGCGGGCCCGGGCGCGGGCGCCGAGGGGTCGTGGCCGCCGCCGTCGGGCACCCCGGACGCCGGGTCTTGGCTGCCCCCGCCCGGCCGCCGGCGGCGGCGCACAGCCTTCGCCAGCCGCCACGGCAAGCGGCACGGCAAGAAGTCGAGGCTGCGCTGCAGCAAGAAGCCCCTGCACGTGAACTTCAAGGAGCTGGGCTGGGACGACTGGATTATCGCGCCCCTGGAGTACGAGGCCTACCACTGCGAAGGCGTGTGCGACTTCCCGTTGCGCTCGCACCTGGAGCCCACCAACCACGCCATCATCCAGACGCTGATGAACTCCATGGACCCCGGCTCTACCCCGCCCAGCTGCTGCGTGCCCACCAAACTGACTCCCATCAGCATCCTGTACATCGACGCGGGCAATAACGTGGTCTACAAGCAGTACGAGGACATGGTGGTGGAGTCCTGCGGCTGCAGGTAGCGGCGCCTTCCCTGCCGCCTTGGCCCGGGACCGCTGGGGAGGCCTGGCTGCAGAGAGGCGGAGGAGGAGCTGGCCTTGGACGAGGCAGAGAGTGGGGCAACAGCCTGGGCTTTCAGCCGGGTGGGAGACCAGGGAGTTCCGCCTTTCCAGAACCTTCCACCTGCCAGCCCAGAGGGAGAGACGGATTTTCACACCTTGCCCGGCCACCCTGGAAAAACAAGCCAAGGAGGATTTCTTTAGTTTTTGTCTTTATTATTGTGGCTTTGGATTTCCTTGTGTGTCTCACAGGTTTTGATGGGAGGTGGGGGCAGGGGAGACACATACCTGGTTCTCAGCTGCTCCAAGGATTGAAAAATTAATAGTTTAAGAAGGGAAACTGGGGGGAAGAGTCACCTTTGACCACATCTCGGTCTGATTGTTTGCTACCTGTGTAAAGAAGGTGGGGTCTTTCTGGCCATGTCGTAGCCTGTGCCTTGTCCCCTCGCCCTTGCCCGCAACAGAAAGTGTTAAGGTAGAGAAATAGGAAAGCCAGGAGGGGTCCTGCCTTTAGAAGAGCTTTGCAAGAGGTGGGCCCAAGCGGGCCTTTTCCCGCTTGATTGTATACCCAGCTCTGCCCTGGCCTCTGCCCGTATAGGGAAGTGGCAACCTGCATCTCACTCCAGGGGGCTCAGGTCACTGCCATTACTATTGCTTTTTCTGGGGGAAAAGGGAGCTGGTATGGATGGAATGACAAGAATGAGTCCAAGTGGAACCCCCTAAAGGATAATGAGAAACCACAAGGCTGCCTCTGAGGGGCTGACATAGAGGTGCCTTAGCCCAGGCTGGAGGTCACCTATGGAAAAGCCCTTCCTCAAGTCTGTTTCTCATTGATTTCTTTGAACAGAATTTGCCAGAATTCAGACATCCCCTTTGAAGGGGAAGGTGATTTCCCATTTAAGCAAAAAATGGGTAGGGCTGGGGAACTGTAGAACTAAGGTAAGAGTTGCAGAGGATGGGAAAGTGACCCAAGAAAAGGGAGGGTGAAGTCAGGAGGGTAGGTGGTTCCCCACCTCCCTCACCAAGGATGGGGATAGAGGGACAGGCCAGGAACAGGGAGGAGAGGGATGAAAGGAGACACAAACCCTTGTCTCCGAAGTTTCTTTAGAATCTCTGTTCCCTCCCCTCTCTCTGACATTCCTGAAAGATTACCAGCCAGCAATAGCCCAGGGCTCCCCCAAAAGAATTGTTTCAGATTGTAATTACCAGTTAGGCAATGTTTTTAAAACTTAGTAATGAGAAACTGTGAAAAGAGCAAAGTGTTACATTGAGCTTGAGGTGGGAGACGACTGGGACGGATGGTGAGGAAGGAGGCAGGGATGGAATTCATCTTCCGGAAGCAGGAGAGAGCAGAGCACAAGTTAAATACCCATCCCCAGATTGCCAAAAACATGAACTTTCCCCCAGCCTGCACCAGTATTATTTTCAAACATTGCCCGTAAGTAAGTAGGCCCTTTGAAGAGTTAGCTTCCTTCTCATCTTTGACCATGAAATGGTTTAAACAAGGGAACTTGTACCAACCATTACAAAAAGTTTTTGTTTTTCCTAAGTGGTTTTGCTCTCTCTTGATCTAAACCTGTTGCTTGTTTGGTTCAGAGAACTACAAACTGTCCAAGAAAGGGTGAGACTGATAATAAATGCTAATATAAAATGCTAAGTGAAAAAAAAAAAAAAGACTTGGCCCGGAGAAATAATTTAAAATGCACATTTGCTTTGGATGCACTGTTGTTCTGTTAAGGCTGTATATATTTGTTTATTTAAGGTGACTGAAAGTGCAAAGAGGAAATGGACAGCATGCAATTCATCTTAATGTACAAAACGTTATATGCACTCAAATGTTATAATTTCTAATATTTTTAAAGTTTATATTCGAGTTGTACAAAGTTAAGCATTCATCAGATATTTCATTCTTTCATAATGTTATCATTTTCTTAAATATTATTACAAAATTTTAAGTCTGTCTAATGGAGAGTTTTTTTTTTTTAACTGTCTACCTCACTATAATACAAGTATTTACCACACGAAAGTTACCAGAGGTCAAATAATATTCAAAACATTTTTTACAGTACACTTTTCCTGGATGATACTCAGTCTAATACTGTATTATTAAATTCATTTCCCCCCTTAATAAATCAGCCTGGTTTATATGGATCTATTTAGAAAAATCATTTTCTCAAGGAATTACCTACTGTCAGTGGTATTTTGGTCCAGTATGGGACTGAATGTCTGAAAAGGCACTGAGGATTATTTTGAAATCCATCATTCAGAACATTGGAGTTTTTCCTCACAACTCTTCCATAACTCTCTTTTCATGAAATTTTCATTCACCAGATTAAAGCCAAATCCTTGTCAACTATTAGAACAGTGTTTATAAGCCTGTAACTCATTCCAACATCTCAAGAGCCCAAATAGGAACTGGATTATTTCTTAGTTTCTTTAATGTTGAAAAAAAGTTGTACGTTAACTAGGCCAGCCAAGATGTCTATAATTACCATTTACATTATGCCTTAGCGGGAGCAGAAGATATGAAATGTTGTTCTATTTGTTCACTTGCTATAAATTAGGGAGCCCGTGTACAAGTGTTAAGTCTGAGTGCTCACTCTATGTCAAGCATGATGCTGTCCGGGCATTATCTCATTTAAACTCCTCAGAAACTCCACGAAATAAGTACTATTATAATCCCCATTTTACAGATGAGGAAACTGAGATGTGGCGAGTTTAAGTAGCCTGCCAGCGGTAGTTAGGATTTAAACGTAGTTCTTTCAGCCTCTAGAGCCTGAAGAATTAACCACTATAAAATTCTGCCCTGAGATATCTACCTGCTCTCTAACTGGTCCCTGAATGTCAGTGTGGGGAATTTGCAGTTAGCCACTATTATTGGGCGTGGCCAATTGGAGGAGGAGTTGCTGCTCCAGGGGCCACCAGCATTGCCTGAAGTTTTGGAATAAGTGAATTATGATTGCTGGGATAAGGAAGCTGAAAAATGCGTATGGATTGCAAAGCTCTGGGAGTTCTCAGCTTAGAGCTCGCTTCTGCAGATGCATGGTTTAGGTCATTGCTGGGCTCCTGTAGCTTCTCTGCAGTTTTCTGGAACTGCCTTGGGTGTGGTTTTTGTGAGTTTTGGTTATCAAAATACTGGTCAATTTACAGACAGGTTATGTTTCAATAGACTTGTAAGTGGGCTGTTTAGAACTGAGAAACATTTTCCTTTGGAAACAATGTTCGTATGAGTTTCCAGGTCATTTTGCAAAAGCTTTATTTACCCCAGTGGAACTTTTTAACAAAGCAAGTTTGACCAATGGGTTTTGGGTACAGATAATCACCTGGGAAAGCAAAAAAGAAGTTCTTTCTCTTTCCTGGGTGGAGGCTCTTTTTGAAATAGTTGAAAATTCTTTGCATTTTTCCACCACTTTTTCTATACCCATCACCCAAGTCCCTCGACCTCCCAACTGCCCTGAGGACTCCCAGCCCTGCCCCTTAATATGCCCCCATTCCAGAGATTTCCTTTCTCTGCACAGATATTTCCATCCCCAAAGTTATTTTCCTCTCTTTCCTCCATCAGAAAGTTTATTTCTTAACTCAGATGTTAGAAGAAACACAATCTGGTTGAATTACATGAAGATGTAAATATCTCTAAGCTCCTTAACCTTGGGGACATTTGCAGTTTAAGAAAAAAATCTTGCTTAACTCAGATCTCTTGTGAGTGATGTGAAAGTCAATATAGGAGGACTCAACACACAAGCCACACACAGTTTTGAGTTGTATGTGAACTAGGCACTAATGACACAGGATGAATGAAGACACTTACCAATGTGAAATTTTTTGCTGTCCACTGGGGAACATTTTGTGCAATAAAGAGACTATTTGTAGCTAACTTGTTAAAAAATTAATATCCAATGTATTAAAGCAAAACGTTTAATAACTTAGTTTTTTCCTAAAGCTCGTTAAGTTTAATGAATGTAGGCCCCATAAAGCTTTTTTTTTTTTTGCCCTTGTTTTGTTTATTGCTATATTCTTAGCATCCAGAATAGTGCCGAACACATGGCATACACTCAATAAATATGTTGAATGAATAAATTTACAAATCCTATTTTACTTGTAAATCTAGTAATTTTAACAAGAATTTTTAAGGGAGCTTTTGATTTCTGTCTGTTCAGCTCAAGTTGAGTGCAACAACCTCCCTGAATCAACCAATTCTCGTTACAACCTAGCTAATAAACTTCTATTAAATATCATACATTGTTTTTTGTCAATTTAATATTTTTTTTTTTTTTTGCAAAGCCCTTCACATTTCTCTAACAGGAAAAATCTCCCCATGTACTTAAGCTACTCCAAGTAAAGCTAATAAATGAAACCTCTAAAGATGATGATTCTTAAGTTCTATTAAGCATTTCAATACTGCTTATACTGTTTGACTGAACACAGGGAATCTAAAGTTAATTACTTAGTTGCCCATTTAAATTGATGTCAGAAGGCTAACCTGTTAGATACCTTACTAAACCACATTTTCTTAAAACATGCAAACACTTAAAATATCAAATGTATATAGGTTGTCTCAATGATTAAAAAAACACTATTTTTGAACTTAATACAAAAGTGTTAATAATTTGGATTTGATTTACTTAATCTTTGTACTCTATTCCAAAGTTTCTTTGGGTTAAAAACACTAACCCACTACTGACAAAGTATAGTTTCACAAGCAAGGTGGGGAGACCATGTCAACAGACTGTGGCTGCAAATCTACCAGAGGCTTTGGTTGAGAAAGGAGACGGATTCTCCCTGGGATACTGGCCAAAATTCCAACTCCCTTTTAATAGTCACTGTACCAACAGGAATTCCAAACCCATATCTTTTATGAGTTGGTCTCTCCTGGGTTCAAGAGAGGCTGTTAACTCATCTTTCCTTCTGATTTGGGTAAATTGAATTCTATGCTCCCCATTAAGATTGTGGCTAACTGTCTTCATTAATTAACTGGATTTCACATTTGTTTAATGTCCTTAGGACATTTCCTTGTTTTCACCTTTGGCTTTAAAATTACTTTACTGCCACTTTATTGAATTATTCTACCCTTACATAGTTCTTCCACAACCTCTTCCAACTTTATCATCAAACTCTGGTAATCAGAATTCTGTAATCTTTTTCTATATTCTTCGTGTCTGGAAAATCTACAACTCTTATGGATATTGAAATGACATCTAATGGGAACTGCACATCCTCATTCCTTGCCTGGTTCTGTGGTCACAATACAAAGTTGTATGAATGAAAACACAGTCACTGTGCTTGAGGAGTTCACAGGAATATAAGTATTGTTAGTGTTACTATTATCTCATCGGGTAATTATCACAAAAACTCTAATTATGATTGCTCTGCTTTACAGATGAGAAAACTGAGGCTTAGAGAGGTTCAATCAGTTGCTGGGGAGAAGCTAGGATTTAATTTGGTAGAATCCTGAGCATATTTGCATCTGTCCGGGCGGTGATTTAGTAAGTTCCCATAGTCTGGAAAGCTCTGTTTGAGGCTCTGGGAAACTTTACAAACAGAACTAGAGGTGAAGGAAGTTCCAAAATTGAGCTGAACTTTCAAGACTTGCAGACTCCTAAAGGCAGGCTGCTCTCTCTACCTAAGTTCTGCTTTTAATGACTTATTCCTTTCCTTTCCAACTCACAAATTCTCTGAAATCTTCATCCCCCCTCATCCATAACTGTTGAGGAAGCAGGGAGAATAGGACGTTGAGAAATGAGGAAAAGGGCAATATTTGCAGCCATGGGTTCTCTGTACCATTCAGATGTTCAGAATTACAAAGGGTGTAACGCTAACCCTTCCAAGAAAGTCCAAACTTATTAGAAATAAAATGTGTTTGATTTAAAAAGAAAGAATTGAATAAATACTTATTATATATTAGTGTCATCTGTGACTAGAGGCAGAATTCACCAGATGTAACTGAGGATGATCACATGAGTGGAAATTAGGACCTCTTGATGCAACTTTGTTTTTGAAAATTCATATTTCCAAGTGATGGTTCCTTTACCTCTATTGGGAGTTCTTAAGCATGATAATTATTCAGTAGCAGGAATGTGAAACTAGTTAATATGCGTTTTCTCCTCAAAACTGATAGGAAACCAACAATAAGTGCCCAGGGAATTTTAAAACAAGTTTAACAGGATTATTTACTCTTGACCTAGGGCAATGACCAAATGGGATACATCCCTGATGCAGAGATTCAGCTGTCCACAGCTCCACGTTTGATTGCCCCTCTTTGGAACAGAGGGAATCTTGTATCTCTATCCTGAAGACCTAATGGTTTACTTGGGAGTGCCAAGTGACTTACACCAGCCAGCTGTGCCTTAAGCTTTTATTAAAAAAAAATTCTTGCTTTGATCTCTACTTTGTTAGAATTCTTTCGTAAGTTCTAGGGAAATGATGTGCCCCAGTTTGTCAGAAAGAAGGGGCACTTGGACTGCCAAATGTCTTCACTCTTTTCCTTTGAAACTATTGCAGTCATGTACATGGAGGAATATTTACCTGTCTATGTTGAGACAGTCTTAAAAGTTTCAGAGTTTCAGTTTTAATTTTGAAACTTCCCTTATCTCCAGTTTCATACCTAAAATCTCTAATAAATTGAGCAAACCATTGAGATAATTAGCTTCTGAGTTATATTACAATTTTTGTCCTTCCTAGTGGCTAACGTTTATTGGACACCAATAGCATTCACATCATGGTAGAAGATTTAAATGTACTCAAGGCCCTTGGTTAGAGGGCTCAGTTCATAGTTTATTCATATCAGAAAGAACTTTTAATGTTGCTCATTTTAAAATTGCTGTCCAGAACAAATGGACAAAACTTATAAGAATGTTTGGTTTAGGCTTAAACAATATTGTATGTATTCATTCCAGATTTCAACTTTTACTAAAACCTGACTACTGAAGTTTGCTGCGAAAGAGTTGTCAGTGAGAAAGAACCTCTGCCATTGCAGTGAACAGTTTTTCCAAATAAGCAAATAAGTGTTTTATTAAAAAACAATTTCCGTTTTCTAATGTTTACTTGTTATCGATTGGAAAGTGACTTCTTAGCCAGCACATTGGTAGTTGTTGTTGCCTAGTTGGCAGTGAGAGTGTCCTGGATTGAACAGTGGAACAGCAGAGTGGTTGAAGAAGACGCGTATGAGGCATGACCTGAACAACCACTGTATCTTAGAATTCTTCCACATTATCCCAAATCTTTGAATTTGGGCTGTTTGTTTAGGGGTGTGGTTCAGGTACAGGCAGATCTAGCTCCTTCACATTAGTGTCTTCCAATCTCTTGGTGTGACTCAGGTGGTCACTCTATGATCAAGTTTCCTGGGTCCTTGTAGGTCTATCCTTGTTCTCTAGCAGGGAAGTAGACAGAAATTTATATCTTTCCTAGCAAGTCAAGAGTGTGAGGGAGAGGTTATTAGGGCAGGAACTTTGCTCACTCTTGCTGGTATGTTCGTGGATTTAGTGGTTGGTGGTGAAATTCGACTCTCTGCTATTTATATAATGTATAGGTAATGGTGGTGGTAATTGTAATTATAGTGTCAGTCATTTTAACCATTAGAAATTAGAGATAAATATTTGATGATAATAGATGGTTGTATCATTTAGGCTTATTCAGTTTTATTTAACAGAAACCCTCAGGTTAATAGTAACTTAAATACGAAAAATTAGTTCTCACATAAAAAAGGAAAAGTTTAATGATAGGCAGTCCAAGGTTTAATGAGGGCTCCACAATGTCTTCAGAGCCTGAGACCCCTTCTGTCTGTTTGCTCCACCATTCTAGTGCATGGCTTTCATATTCAAGGTTACCTCATGGCCCAAGATGGCAGCTGGAGTCCAGCCATTACACCCCAGCTGTAGGCCAAAAGAAAGAAGAAAGCCAGAAGGGAAAAAAAGGGCTTTTCCCAGCTGGCTCAGCTCCCTTTAAGAAGCCTTCCCAGATATCCCAAACAACATTTCTCTTTAATTTTCATTGGCCAGAACATACTTACAATTGCTTCCAGGGAGACTAGGAAATTCAGTCCTACTCAATATAGTATATGGCTGTTTTTGGTTAGGCAACAAGTAGCCTTGTAATACTATGGTATTACGGCATAGACCCAATCCTATCACTTATGCCTCCTCTTCCCTGGAGGTTTCCTAGCCCTGAGAGCTCTTCACATACAGTACAGTTAACCACAGGGAAACCAAGTGTCCCTAAAGCGATGGTTGAAAAGTGCAGGTTCTCTAGTAAACGCTTGACTGGAGAACCAGGCTGAGGCTTGGAAGACCAAAGCCTTTTGCTCCCTTCCTCCAGAGCTGAAAATGCACACCAATCTGACTTCACTACTTAATTGCAGAAACAAAGAAGGTTAAACTGAAAGAAGAGAATGAGTACATATGGAGAGTGTTGTCCAGGAAGGCAAATGATTGACTTTGACCCATCAGATGAGGAACTCCTCCTCCTGTGGGAAAGTGATGATAAGGGAAACGGCATAGGTGGGAGATCCCATCTCAACCTTAACTTTCTTACTGTAGGTGCCCTTAGTAGGCTGTACGTGTATAAGACATAGATACTTATAGATGAATAAAAAAGCTTATTATTATATGGATGCAGATGTATTCTATATCTCTATATATTCCATGTACTATATATAATATAAAGCAATAGTGTTATAACTCTGAGCTCTGTAACCAATGGGCCTGGAAAGGGTTACACGTGTGCTAAGATATTGGGCCTGGGTCAATCAAAGCCTATAGCAGATCACTTCTATCCAAGAGCAGACTCGTCTGCTTGTCCCAGAGTGTTTCAGAAACATTACCACTTTCAATGTGTGCTCTGGCCCCAAAAATGCTGGCAAGCACTGCTATAAATCAGTTTATTTTATGCAACGTCATGTATGTGCCATGAGACTATCACTTTGTCATTTATCAATGATGGGAAATAAGTAAAAACTCAAGTTAGTTGTAGGTGCCAAGCCAAATTTTGATTGAAATGCAGTGCTAACCTGGGCTCTTGGTCAGTGCTCAGTGGATAGAGGTAAGAACTAGTCAAGCTAACCATTGTTAAATCTCCTTAGCCTCTGGACCAAAGGCCTTTAATTAAATAGATGAAAAGACTAGGTTACTCCAAGACATTATAGTGTCAGTGATAATTGTGACACTTTTTATAATGAAAAACAAAACCAAAAACAGTATTCCACTCCTTGGATGTTTCCAGTGGGGTTTTGTGAAGTTCTGTAAATAATGCATCTGCATTCAAATGGCATCTTTGCCCCACATCTCAAACATTCTGCTCTGTTCATTATTTAACACTTTGATCTTTATTCTACAGATGGGCAAAATGGTAAACTTCTATGAATGTTAACAGATGAATTTCATTCTTGGGCCAAGCCTTGAGTGCCCAATAACTTCATGTGTTCTTTTGCTCCAAAGGTAGATTAGAGAACAAATATTTCTTCCAAAAATTATGCTCAACAAGATGTTCAGAAGTCAGTTCAGGTGGGTGTGGGTGTGGAGAGGAGGGGCTTTCCGTGATCTTGACACCAAATGATATGGCTCCTTTTGAGAGTATGTGTGATCTGAAAACGTGGACCAAGGACAGAGCTATAACATAGAAATATGCACACACATATGTTTATCTCTCTCACAGGGGTTTTTCAAGTTTAACAAATGAACTAGTATGTATAAAGTACTCAGTAATTGTTAATGATTATCACCATTATTATTATATTGTTTTTGGATAGATTTTTGAAAGCTGCATTAATGTTTGACTGCTGAGAGAAATGATAGTTCAAATGAGCTAGTCCTCTATAAGAGACCTCATTTATTCATGAAAGAGTTGTGAATACTTTTTTGGCATCTATCATATGCCAGGTTCTGTGCTTGGCATTAGGAATGACTTAATAGGAAAGTCTCTGTAAAAGAGAAGACTCGCTGCAATCATTGGGGCACAATGTGGTAAGCATCATTAGAGAATTGAACAATATGCTAACGTGGAGGAAGCAGATCTCCTTCCTACAAAAGTGGCATTCCCTCGAGTTTTTAGTGAGCCATCCACCCTGATGGTTAATCCCTTACATTGGTGAGGTGGATTGCCTTGCTAGTATGCAGCTTGTGGTTACAAAATTATTTTTTTTCTCTACCTAAAATGAACTATGCCTTTGGAGAATCAAAGTTTTGATACACATCATATTAACCCTGCTGAGCAAATTCATGTGGAGCCTACATTTCAATAAGCTATCTTAAAAATTATGAGGTGAAACTGTCACTGTTTGCAGATGACATGATCCTATGCATAGAGAATCCTAAAGATGCTACCAGAAAACTACTAGAGCTAATCAATGAATTTGGTAAAGTAGCAGGATACAAAATTAATGCCCAGAAATCTCTTGCATTCCTATAGAATAATGATGAAAAATCTGAAAGAGAAATTAAGGAAACACTCCCATTTACCACTGCAACAAAAAGAATAAAATGCCTAGGAATAAACCTACCTAAGGAGACAAAAGACCTGTATGCAGAAAACTGTAAGACACTGATGAAAGAAATTAAAGATGATACAAATAGATGGAGAGATATACCATGTTCCTGACTGGAAGAATCAACATTGTGAAAATGACTCTGTTACCCAGAGCAATCTACAGATTCAATGCAATCCCTATCAAACTACCACTGGCATTTTTCACAGCACTAGCACAAAAATTTTCACAATTTGTATGGAAACACAAAAGGCCCCAAATAGCCAAAGCAATCTTGAGAAAGAAAAACGGAGCTGGAGGAATCAGGCTTCCGGACTTCAAACTATATTACAGAGCTACAGTAATCAAGATGGTATGGTACTGGCACAAAAACAGAAATATAGATCAATGGAACAGGATAGAAAGCCCAGAGATAAACCCACGTACATATGGTCACCTTATTTTTTTTTTTTTTTAAATTACTATTTATTTATTTATTTATTTTTGGCTGTGTTGGGTCTTCGTTTCTGTGCGAGGGCTTTCTCTAGTTGCGGCGAGCGGGGGCCACTCTTCATCGCGGTGCGCGGGCCTCTCACTATCACGGCCTCTCTTGTTGCGGAGCACAGGCTCCAGACGCGCAGGCTCAGTAATTGTGGCTCACGGGCCTAGTTGCTCCGCGGCATGTGGGATCTTCCCAGACCAGGGCTCGAACCCGTGTCCCCTGCATTGGCAGGCAGACTCTCAACCACTGCCCCACCAGGGAAGCCCTGGCCACCTTATTTTTGATAAAGGAGGCAAGAATATACAATGGAGCAAAGACAGCCTCTTCAATAAGTGGTGCTGGGAAAACTGGACAGCTACATGTAAAAGAATGAAATTAGAACACTCCCTAACACCACACACAAAAATAAACTCAAAATGGATTAAAGACCTAAATGTAAGGCTGACACTATAAAACTCTTAGGGGAAAACATAGGTAGAACACTCCATGACATAAATCACAGCAAGATCTTTTTTGACCCACCTCCTAGAGAAATGGAAGTAAAAACAAAAATAAACAAATGTGACCTAATGAAACTTAAAAGCTTTTGCACAGCAAAGGAAACCATGAACAAGACGGAAGGACAACCCTCAGAATGGGAGAAAATATTTGCAAATGAAGCAACTGACAAAGGATTAATCTCCAAAATATACAAACAGCTTATGCAGCTTAATATTAAAAAAACAAACAACCCAATCCAAAAATGGGCAGAAGACCTAAATAGACATTTCTCCAAAGAAGATATACAGATTGCCAACAAACAGATAAAAGGATGCTTAATATCATTAATCATTAGAGAAATGCAAATCAAAACTACAATGAGATATCACCTCACACCAGTCAGAATGGCCATCATCAAAAAATCTACAAACAGGGCTTCCCTGGTGGCACAGTTGTTAAGAATCTGCCTGCCAATGCTGGGGACACAGGTTGGAGCCCTGGTCCAGGAAGATCCCACACGCCATGGAGCAACTAAGCCTGTGCATTACAACTACTGAGCCTGCGCTCTAGAGCCCACGTGCCACAACTACTGAAGCCTGCGCGCCTAGAGCCCATGCTCTGCAACAAGAGAAGCCACCGCAATGAGAAGTCCGCGCACCGCAACGAAGACTAGCCGCTCCCCCCCCACTGCAACTAGAGAAAGCCCACGTGCCAACGCAGCCCAAAATAAATAAAATAAATCAATTAAAAAAAAAAAGAAAAATCTGTCAACATTAAAAAAAAATCTACAAACAATAAATATTGGAGAGGGTGTGGAGAAAAGGGAACCCTCTTGCACTGTTGGTGGGAATGTAAATTGATGCAGCCACTATGGAGAACAGTATGGAGGTCCCTTAAAAAACTAAAAATAGAACTACCATATGACCCAGCAATCCCACTCCTGGGCCTATACCCTGAGAAAACCATAATTCAAACAGAGTCATGTACCGCAATGTTCATTGAAGCACTATTTACAATAGCCAGGACATGGAAGCAACCTAAGTGTCCACTGACAGATGAATGGATAAAGAAGATGTGGCACATATATACAATGGAATATTACTCAGTCATAAAAAGAAATAAAATTGAGTTATTTGCAGTGAGGTGGATGGACCTAGAGACTGTCATACAGAGTGAAGTAAGTCAGAAAGAGAAAAACAAACACCGTATGCTAACACATATATATGATATCTAAAAAAAAAAAAAAAAAAAGGTTCTGAAGAACCTAGGGGCAGGACAGGAATAAAGACGCAGACGTAGAGAATGGACTTGAGGACACAGGTAGGGGTAAGGGTAAGCTGGGATGAAATGAGAGAGTGGCATGCACATATATACACTACCAAATGTAAAATAGATAGCTAGTGGGAAGCAGCCACATAGCACAGGGAGATCAGCTCGGTGCTTTGTGACCACCTGGAGGGGTGGGACAGGAAGGGTGGAAAGGAGAGAGACGCAAGAGGGAGGAGAAATGGGGATAAATGTATATGTATAGCTGATTCACTTTGTTATAAAGCAGAAACTAACACACCATTGTAAAGCAATTATGCTCCAATAAAGATGTTAAAAAAAAAAAAGTCATTTGTGGAAAGAGGTGTGAAAAAAAAATTATAGGGTGAGCATTATAATAAATCTTGCTATGTTATCTTGGGTAGAACAAACTCTGAGGACAGATATTCAAATGAGTCAATGCAGAGAATTCATCCTGGGGCCAAAAAAGGTTAAAAAAATAGGTGTGTCCATTAGGATCAGGTTTATCTGCTTAAACAGAAAGCCCCAAGTTAGAGTGTCTCAAACCAGATAGTTTATTTCTTTTTTGAAAAAACCCCACAACAATTGGAATTTGACATTTCAGGGTCGCTACCATGATTTCTGAGTCATCAGGGAATTTTCTCATCATTTAAATGTGGTTTCCATCCTCAAATTTACCACATTCTTCAAGCTGGTGGAGCTCCAGTCATCACATCCATGGTCTAGTAAGCAAGAAAGAGGAAGAAAGGCAGAAAGGCTCAGCTCAATTATCCTAGCAGTCAGGTACCATTATGGAGCCTTTCTGAAGTTTCACGTAACACTTTTACTCACGTCTCCTTGACTAGAACTTAGCCATGTGACTTCACCTGGCTACAAGGGAGGGTGGGAAGTGTAGTCTTTTACCTGGGCACATAATTTCTGGAAATAAAACAGGTTCTGTAATCATGGAAGAAGGGAGGACATGGATATTGGGAAGGTATTGGTTTTTAAGAAAAGTGTTCGCATAAATTCTCCTTAGTAGTATGGGATTTATCAATGGGAAGAAAGAGGAGCCAGAAATGTAGGGTTAGCTCTTTTAAAAAAATTTTTTATTGAAGTATAGTTGAAGTATAATGTTGTATTAGTTTACTGCAAAGTGACTCAGTTATACATACACATTCTTTTCCATATTCTTTTCCATTATGGTTTATCACAGGATATTGAATATAGTCCCTTGTGCTATACAGTAGGACCTTGTTGTCTATCCATTCTATCAATATATATACCAGTTTGCATCTGCTAACCCCAAACTCCCAATCCAACCCTCTCCCACCTCCCTCCCCCTTGGCAACCACAGGTCTATTCTCTATGTCCAGGCTTTTTTTTTTTTTTTTTTTTTTAAACAAACCAGAAAAATTGCCTATTTTCTCAATTATAAAGATGATTTATCATTGATATTGTTTACTGTCATTGAACAATGTACTGTCAGATATTGCTTTCTTCAATTATCTGGAAAATTGTGACCCTATGAGGGGAGAAAGCTCATGTCACAGAAGATGAGGACTGAGTGCTCACTTACGGTTCCTAAAGATCATAGCAGTTGTGTTTCCTATCCTGTGAACAGCAGTGGAAGGGTTAATGAGCTAGTGCTTACCCGGGGCTAGAAGCTGAAAACCAGTAGGCTGGGATATTATTTTTATTGTGTTGACACAGATGCATTTTCATAAAGATTTATAAGAAACTTTAAATTTTTCAAAATGCTCTGCCTCTTGCTTTTCAAATTCCATTTTACTTATGTATGTTTCATCAACACTACAGCCTCCCCGGGGGAACACAACAACAAAAAGTATTTCTCTTTTCTTTGAGGTTTTACATTCGCCGGGAACATTTTTAATGAGTCAGTAAATTATTGCTTACCAGTGAGGGTTCCCCAAAGGAACTGATCTTCAGAAAATTTTCTAACATTTGGGCAAAGTACTAATCTTTCAGGAGGAGGGAACAAACAAATCGAACCCCTTAACTTCCAAGAGAAGCAGGAGTTTTTGTGTGATAATATCTGCACCACCAATAATGATAAAAAAAAAAACAAACCAGCAACCATTTATCGACTGCTTACAGGAGGGATGCTAAGTGCTTTCCCCTGCATCCTGCCCCTCCCCCTCCCCCATTTCTTCCTCTCTACTTGTACCATCCCCAATTTACAGATAAGAAAACCGAGGCTCGGAGAGGTTAAATAAAATGCCTGTGGAGACAGCCAGAACAAAAAGCAACGCTGGGATCCACACCAGGCCATTTGATCCCACAGCCCACAGCAGTCTTAACCACTATGTAATATTGTCTCACAAACATCCCCAGAATCTGCTCCAACTCTTATCACCGACAAAGCCTTGGCTTTGCTGGTAGAGAAAAAAATGCTTGAAATCTAACTAGGCTCCTCTAGTATCTGTTTTGACAGCCGAAATTAATTATTCATTTTCTGAGCACTTTTTGGCAAGTCTTTGTAATGACCCAAACTGCCGTCTCCTTCCTCTCCGGCTTGGCAGGGCTCCCCAGTGTGGAGCTCAGGGTGGGCCCGAACTCCAGGGATCCAGCGTGCTGGCAGGGCTGCAGGCTCTTCTGAGAAAGGAAGGGATGGTTCTCACTCTCTGGAGTTGCTGAGAATGATGGTGGGCATTTTCTGCCTCTCTGATGAGACTGAAAGCCTCACGAAGCTGATTAAACCAACTGCGATAATTGAGTTGAGCCCACCTCACATCTGCGCGTTTGTCTTGCCAAAGTACAATGAACCGTCTTTCTCACACTCCATCTCAGCGCGCTCCAGGGAAAGGGAGAGGTCGTTCCTTCCTCAGCACTTTCCCTTCGTGTTGACCAGAAGAGGAAGCAGCTTCCGTTGGAAGGTGAGGAGTGGACTGACACACGTTGGAATGGGCACCTATCTCCCCAAAGGCTCGGACTTTTAAAAACATCTGTTAAATGGAGTTAGAGTCTGTCATACAGAGCGAAGTAAGTCAGAAAGAGAAAAACAAATACCGTATGCTAACACATATATATGGGATCTGAGGGGAAAAAAAAAAAAGGTCATGAAGAACCTAGTGGCAAGACAGGAATAAAGACACAGACCTACTAGAGAACGGACTTGAGGACACGGGGAGGGGGAAGGGTAAGCTGGGACAAAGCGAGAGAGTGCCATGGACATATATACACTACCAAATGTAAAATAGACAGCTAGTGGGAAGCAACCGCATAGCGCAGGGAGATCAGCTCGGTGCTTTGTGACCACCTAGAGGGGTGGGATAGGGAGGGTGGGAGGGAGGGAGATGCAGGAGGGAAGAGATATGGGAACATATGTATGTGTATAACTGATTCACTTTGTTATAAAGCAGAAACTAACACACCATTGTAAAGCAATTATACTCCAGTAAAGATGTTAAAAAAAAAAAAAATGCCACCGAGGACAGAAAGCTATCAATATTTTCTGGTAGCTCTGAGCCCCTGGGTACCATTCTGGGCAACTTCATTTTGAAAGATGCAGAAGCTGCCCCTAAATGTGCATTACTTGTTTGAGAAAACCGTCAACATGCTTGATACTGTTACTGTCAAGATACACATGTGCTAGGGTTTGAAACCGAAGGCATTAATCTTATGTGCCTTAAGATAAAGATAAGATAAAATGTAGAAGAGATTATGTGGATAAACACCTTAATTTCCACCCCCCTTTATTTTCTCTGTGTTTCTTTCTTGTAAATAATGCCGGATGCAAGTAAATGTGCGGGGTTAATGTTTGGCTTTGGATGGGAATTATTTTCTCCCCCGATTCTTCACAGTCATGGCAAAATTCCTGGTAAAGGTGAACTTCAGGTTGAGTTTTAATTAGGAGGAGAAAAGTCAGTTGAAACTCTGAAGGGGAAGTGATTCCTACTGGTGAGGATGTGACGGAAGAAGAACATGTAAAAAAGAACAAAGTCACCGGTGTCTGCTTGACAGCAGATGGAATAAAGAATTGGGATCAGGCAGACTTGCGGCAGACTGCGGGGGAGGAGGAGCATGAATTTGATGCTAAAAGCAGTGGGAGGGGCTTCCCTGGTGGCGCAGTGGTTGAGAGTCTGCCTGCCAATGCAGGGAACACGGTTTCGAGCCCTGGTCTGGGAAGACCCCACATGCCGCGGAGCAACTGGGCCCGTGAGCCACAACTACTGAGCCTGCGCGTCTGGAGCCTGTGCTCCGCAACAAGAGAGGCCGCGACAGTGAGAGGCCCGCGCACCGCGATGAAGAGTGGCCTCCACTTGCCTGCCGCAACTAGAGAAAGCCCTCGCACAGAAACGAAGACCCAACACAGCCATGAATAAATAAATAAATAAATGAAACCCAAAGTTTAAAAAAAATGAAGGGGAGTATTTCCCAAATTAACTCTGAGCATCGCAGGGAAGGACAGATTGAAGGATGGAGAGGCTGGAACAAGGGAGACAGGTGAGCTATGAGAGCGAGATCATGATATGGTAGAAGAAATAGAGAGGAGGGGATGGAGCTCAGGGACTCTTGCAGCGTCTATTTGAAAGGTCTCAAGGGCAATTTAGATGTGGAAGGTGAGGGAGAGAGAGGACTCAAATATTTTGACTATGAGGAAATTTTGGGAGGGTGGTGAAAGGAGACAGCCCCAGAAACAGAACTTCAGAGATGTAAGAAATGAGTTTGGTGAAAGAAAGCAGAGACAGGTTGAGAGAGCTTAAGCCTGGGGGGGTTGAGCTGGGGGGAGGAGACTGAGAACAGGAAGGGGAAGGGTGGGGGCGGGCACACTGCCAAGGCTGAGTGAAAGTAGTTTTGTCTTGTTTTCTAAGATGGATGGGGAAGCCTGTGTATATTTGGTTTTGATGGGGTTATAGAAACAGAAGGAAAAAGCTGATGAAAAATGAGGGAGATTCTGTGGTCACAAGAGAAAGCAAATAGTTCTAGCAGATGTTACAGTTCTGGTACAAGGCTTCCTACCAGTAGGTATTCTAATTCTTGAAGATGATGCTGGTGAGTTAAAATCCAGGTGAAAACTGGGGAAGGAAGGCAGAAAAAGAAACGTTGCTGAAGAGGTAGAGAGCAGCCAGGGACAAAAATGGAACTACTGTGTGTTTGATAGGCATTGATATATCAATAGAGAAGGGATGAGAAAGAGAGAGAGCGTATGGAATCCTGTGGGTGCCAATAATTCAAGAAAAGATAAGAGAACCAGAAAGCAAGTGGAAGACGGTAGTGGGTGTTGGTTGTTTTTGCCACCTGACATTCATACTTACTTCTTGAGGTGAGAATGCCCTGGGTTTGTTTTGGAGAAACCATCCTTGTTCAATGTTTAACTCACATGCTTAGAGTTTAGTTGATTGCACTGAACCCCAGCACGGGAATGTGAGACTTGGTGCAGTGCTAACAGTGTATTCTACCCCCTGGGCACGGTGACTGGCACATGTGTACGCACATAGCTAAGTCAGAGTGAGGGAGGCTCAATTCTGGGATTCATAATGGAGCTACTGAGGGAGAGGACCCTTTCTTTGATGCTAGACTTGAACCTCGAAGAATATAAATTGGAGCTGTTACAGATAGTTTACAACCTCGAGGGGAGAGCCTACCAGAGAATATGGACAACACAGTGGGATGCACAGTTAACAGATGGAGAGAGAGACCAAGACCCACGGTAATCATCTGGACCCCAAGCCTGAAGATAGCTCTAGCTCTGGATGCCATTTGGATTGGGTTTCCTTACTTGCAATAGAAAGAGTTACAATGGATCAAAGGAAATAGGGGAAAGGTTATGGAAACACAAAAAGGTGACTGAAGAAGGGAGATAGTTGAGTGTGGGAATGGAAGAGAGGCAGAAGCAAAGAGATTGTTGAAGTTTATAAAAATAAGGTGGATAGGGATTAAAAGGAAAAGATGGCCTGACCAGGGCTGGTCAGACATTTAACATGTGAAGGGCACCCTTGGAGGACAGTATATTTCACTATGGACATCAGCCTGGGAATTGAAGCTGCCCTGGGGATTCAAATATTTTTCTCTCATGAACACCAAGAGAACAACATCTAGTGATGATAATCACACTCTGGAATACTGATAGAAACCCATTCATTCATTCATTCATTCATTCTTTCATTCATTCGCTCAGTAAAAGTTTGTTAGTATCTGCAAAACACTCTGTTGAGAATCATAAGGGAGAAAAGTAATAGTCTTCTCCCTCGAAGTGCTTCCTTGAGACAGGGCAGCAGTCAGATGTCATCATAGTTCTGGGTGGTCTGTAGACTGGAGCAAAGTCCATGAGTCTGAGCTCAGAGGGAGCCAGAGGGAGGGATCTACACAGACATAATAAGTTAATAAAAGTTGTGCATCTATCAGATGCCTCAAATGACTGCTGGTTTTGGCATTGGCAGTCTAGGTGAACTTTGTTCTCTCTTGGAGTCTTGGTCCCACTTTGGAAAAGAGGAATGTGGTTCTCTCTGTTTTCCTGTTCTGTTTCTCTTAATGAGAATGGACACTGACTTATTAACTGTGTTAACCTCTGGTTATTGTAGGATGCTGTTCCTTCAGGCAATCAGATGTGGATTTTGAAAGTCCTCTTGACTCTCACCAACTGGTTGCACTAAGTACAGTTCTTCTCTTTTAAAAAAAAATCAGTATACTGACTCTTTTGTATATCTAGGCTCATCTTATTTACCTTTCAGAGCAGTGTGTCTAAGCAGCTGCAACACATATTCGATGCAATAAAAAAGCAATTTTTGTCTTTAAAAGAAACACCAACTTTTCTCCTTCTGTAAGCCTGTCCAGATGATCAAAAGCCAGATAAGGCCCTGAAACAAATTCCCTTTTACCATTTGTAATGTAAAAAACTCCTTGATTCCCAGTGAAGCCTCCCCTTTCATTAATGGAAGCACAGTTCTTATCTTGATGTATGTGTAGCTGGTGCTTCTTCAGTTCTGACAACAAGAAAAGTGAGCATCAGAAAATAATGGAGCCCTGAAAAATTGCTGTCCTGATACCACTGAAATTTCTCCTTCTTTCAAGCCAAATCCACCCACGTGTCATGTTTGAGAAATGAAAAGCACGAGAGACATCTGTTAAGTTGACAGTCTGCAAAGGATTTTTCTTTTAGATAGTCAATGATTATTGAATCATTGGTCAGCCTTGAACACTCTTCTAGGTACAGTGACAGCTAATAGAATGGAGAAGGCATTCTCTTTTGCCTTTCAGAAGCTTCTAACTTAAAATAGGCAAAAACAATTAGGAAAATAAACGTGAAGAGATGCAGCGGTCGCAGAATCCCTGGACTCAGGCATAGCGGCTGCAGCTTCCTGGGCCACGTGCCATTCTTAAAGTATGTGATAAGCAGAAAAAAATGTACGATTCCCTCATTATCCACATCCTTTGAGGTGAGTAAAAAATAAAAATAAATTCTACCCTTGAGGGAAGCCTTGCCTATCCCAACTGTCCTGTGTGGCAGTCACGTGGTGCCGAGACCTGGTTGGTGTCCAGCAATGAGCCCCTACCACTTACAGTGGAGCCCTGATCTGTAGCTAGACCAGAGCTCCACGTGGTGCCATGAAGCTACAGGTAGTTGACTTGCTCCTCATGCCATCTAGAACGATTATAAACCAAGGACTATGAAATACATTTGCTCAAGTCCTTTTGGTTGGATCTTCAGGCCAAACAACTTTGTCTTTGGTCAGTCTGGAGCAGGCCAGGGCCACAGAAAGGAGGAAGCAAGGATGAGAGACTCCATCATGAGAAGGTATTCCAGGTATGTAGAGCTGTAACAGGCTTTGGGGTTTCCTACTGACTCTGGGTGGGGGACGTGGGCTCTGGCATGGGCACCCTGCTCATTTGCAAGACCTTTCCTGGGACCTGACCACCTCACGGTACCCTCACCCAAAGTCCCAGACACCTTGGTCAAACACCAACTGCTCTGTCCACTGGTTGATGGAGACCATCAATAATGGAGTGCTCTCATCTGCTCTTGAAACTTCAAGTTGTGACCTGAGTGTTATGGACTGCATGTTTGCATTCCCCTTAAATCCATATGTTGAAGACCTAATCCGTAATGTGATGGTATTTGGAGATGGGGCTTTTGGGAAGTTATTAGGTCATGAGGGTAGAGCCTTTATGATGGTGCCCTTATAAGAAGAGAAATAAGAGTTTCCTTCCTCTCCCCTTCCCTCTCTCTCCCGCCCTTCTTCTCCCTCCTTCTATCTCCCTCTCTCCTTCTCCCTCTCCCTCTTCGATGTGAGGATACAGCAAGAAGGCATCTATCTGCAAACCAGGAAGCAGGCTTTCACCAGAAACTGAATTGGCCGGCACATTACATTGACCTTGAACTTCTCAGCCTCCAGAACTGTCAGAACTGTCAGAGATAAATGTTCATTGCCTAAGCCACCCAATCTATGGCATTTTTGTTACAGCAGCTCAAACTAAGACACCTGAACCACCACATCTTGGTCTGCCTGTCTCCATTTCCCTGGGCAGTTCAATACTAACTTCTACAGCAGATGGTCTGCTTGGTCCCTGTTTCTCATCTCACTTCTTTATACCAGGTTTTGCCTCATGCACCAGCCTAGCCAACTGCTAATATTGAGTTCTGACTTAACCAAAGCTCACCCAGCAAACCCTCGATGCTAGTGCAAGATGGCAGCATGCGACCCATTGCCATCATTTTCTGAGGGCAGACGTCTATGAAGGAAGTAGATAGACAGATGCTCAAGCTAATGAACAAGGGCAGCAGCTACTACGAAGAATAGATCCCCAGCAATGCCAAGGCAACTATCTACAACATTCTGCCCATGGGTTCAAGGCAGCCATCAGCAAAATCCACTATCTAAGAGCTCTTCAAGGGAATCTCCTAATCTAAGAGGTTCAGGGCCAAGTCCTGTCTGAAAGCTTTCTCTGTGAGAGCACAGGGAAAGGGATGGGTGACATGGAATTTCTGGAGGATGAGAGCAAAATAACACCTTTGTGTCAGAAAATCAGCAGAATCAGGATTCTGTAAGAAAGAAGAAGGGAATTTCAGCAAAGAGCCAGGATCTCAGTTCACCTAGCTTTCAACATGGCCCCATTTCCCCTCCAGAATTAGCGTTTTCTGTCCCTGTCTTTCTTTGTTATACTGGGGGGATTTGAGTGTGGAGGACTTGTCTCTTTCTTCTCTTTGGGAACTGAATTGGGGGGACCTCCTTTAAAATCCAGTAAAATATTTCCATCTGGGGCTTTCTCCCAACAAAGGATCTACTATCAAGTGCCCACAATTCAGATGGCCTGATCTGAGCCCAGATTATGGCCAAGAGAAAAGAGAACCAAGATGATTGACTCTCAGCAAGTAGAACCTCAGGGTCAATCCTGACTTTCCCCTTCATGCACCATCTCCAGGTGGTTCCCTGGCTTCCCTGTGTTCCCCTCCCATTCTCTCCCATCTCGGCTTCAGGGCTGGGTGTTAGTGGTATTATTTCCATGTTGAGTTCTCCTTTGAGTTCTGCTCTGAGCTCTCATTTTCCTCAGGAGGAGACTGCCTGACTCTGTCAAAGTGATCCCCCTACTTTACCTTTTTCTTGGGGCAGCCAGCATGGGGAGGGGGGAGAGAAAACTGCCTTGATCTCTAGGCTCTAGAAAAGATCCCTCTCCCTCCTCACGTTCCCTTGCTCATTACATCCCTAAAATAGGGAAAGGACTGCATTAACATCTAAAAAGAGAGTAAAATTTTCCCCAGAGGAGAGGGGGTGTGGGAGTGGTGATCAGAGGACACCCCACGGTCACTTCTTCGTCAATTTCCGTTTTTCTTTTATTCCTGGGGCTTTTTGTTGCCTCCTGTTTTCCTGTTCTGCCGCTCAGATTCTGTTTTGTGTGAAATTTGCTGCTCTTGGGAAAGATGATGTTTTTCTATGAGCCAAAATCAAACAGAAAATGGAAAAAGAAAAGAAACTGAGCTAACGCACTTGGACTTACCTCTTGCTTTCATTCAATAAATTTTCCTTAAGCCCCTAGTATGCGCAGGGCATCGTGCAGGGAGGCACACGCACCACGCCTCCTGCAGTGGGAGTTGAGACAGATGGGGGCTAAGGAATGGTCCACCCTGTGGAGGGCAGGGATTAAGGCTGGATGGAGGTGTTAACAGTGGCCAACCAAGAATGTAAGGATAAGAAGTGTGTTGGGATTATTTTCTGTGACCTTATAACTCTTCAAAGCCCCTCTGGGAGGATTGAAATTCCCAATTTAAGGAAAACTGCTTCCCCTATTGGGGCATAGTCACCGATACCCACATTTATATAATTTTTGCTGCTTATTCTAAAGCAGTGGTTCTCAACCAGGGGAAGTTACCCTCCCTCCCGCTCTTCCTTTTCAAGGACATTTAATAATGCCTGGAGGCATGTTTTTGATTGTCAAAGCTGGGGAGGGTAGGGGGAGGGGGGAAGAAGAGGTGATCGCTACCGGCATCTAGTAAGTAGAGATCAGGGATGCAGCTGAACATCTTCAATACACAGACAGCCTCCCACGACCGTGAATTATCAGGCCCCAAACGTTAATAGAGCTGAGGTTGAGAAACCCTGTGCTAAAGGAGGAGACCCCTGACCCTCACTAATTGTGCAATGATAGTAATAACTAACATTTGTCAAGCGCTTGCCTGGTGTCAGACACTGTTCTTAGGGTTTTACATGTGGTATCTCATTTATTTCTCATAACAGATTACGAGGTAGATTCTACGATCATCACCATTTTTTTGATGAAAGGAATGAGTCCTGGAGAGATTGAGTGGTTTGCTGAAAGTCCTAAGGCTTAGAAAGAAGCTGGCTCAGGATCTGAACCTCGACTTACCCACTTTGTTTTATCCCTCCTCCTGGTAACAAAGCTTGCTAAAGTCCTTTGTTCTGGAGAAAAGGGAGTAAAGAGAAGAGACAATCTCAACAACTTGTCTTTATAATGGGAATAACTGAGGTTTCCAGTCTCTAAAGGCTGCACTGGGGTGGGTGGATACTGGTGGATAAAGATGAAGACTTACCTGACCAGACAGGACCCGTGTTCATGACTGGATGCACTGTGTCGGGCATGGCCACCCTGCTCCGCTGGCGTCCCTGCAGTGAAAAGTAGGTCCGCAGCATCAGTCAGACCCAGAACCCTTTGAAATACCACTTAGAAACACCTTGGCAAAACCTAACAATGGAAAGCACAAGCGGATTCTAAATTACCATTATCATTAATCGGGGCTGACATGAACAACCCTCTCCTAAGTACTGTTCAATCATTGCCCCTTTTCATGCTTTTCTCCCAGATTCCCACAGGCCTCCTTAGAGTGAAGGGTACCTGAGCTGCCCCTGTGTGTGGTCCTCAGTGGAACAATGGAGGCAAAGTAATCCCTGACAGAACAGGCTGGGACCTTGGACACAAAGCAGATATGGGGCCCAGCCAGGGCCCTGCAGCGTGAGAGAGGGCCACAGGGAGCGGCTCAGGAAAGGGAAGAGGAAGTGGGGAGAGAGTCCAGGCAAGAAGGGGTGGGGCGGGGAGAGCCAATGATGGGGTGTGGGCAGTGGAGCAGGTCTGTGTTCATACACATCCAGAGCTGTCACTTTAATGGATTCCAAAGGAGAAGGCAGACATGCTCCCAGGTAGCCTGGGAAACTGGCTTCCAATGAGACAAGAACTTTAAAAAAGTTCAGGAAAGCTATTGGGAAGTTATTGTTTTAGAGCATTATTCTTTTTGATAAGTATTAATTATGCTTCAGATTTGTTTTTTCAACGCCTGCAGGTTTTAGGAACTGCAAAAAGCCCGAGCCACATCTCTGATCTGTCCATTCCCTCGTTTGTTTATTCCACAAATATTTGCTGAGATCCCACGAAGTGTCAAGCGCTGTTCTCAGCACTAGGGATACAGCTGCGGACAAAATAGACATGGCCTTGCCCTTGTGGAGCTCATATATCAGAGGGGGAGACAGACAAAAAAACAGTAAGTAAAATAAATAAATAAATAACTGACTTCTGCACATCAAAGGACAAAATCAACAGAATGAAAAGACAACCTATGGAATGGGAGAAAATTTTTGCAAATCATCTCTCTGTCAAAGGGTTAATATCTAGAATGTATAAAGAACCCCTACGGCTCAAGAACAACAACAACAAAAGACTTAACCAGATTAAAAAATGGGCAAAGGACTCCAATAGACATTTCTCCAAAGAAGATATGCAAATGGCCAAAAAGCACATGAAAAGGTGTTCAACAGCACTAATCATTAGGGAAATGCAAATCAAAACGACAATGAGATACTACTTCACACCCATTAAGATAGCTACTATTAAAAATATAACAAGTATTGGTGAGAATGTGGAGCAATTGGAACCCTTGTGCACTGTTGGCGGGAATGTAAAATGGTGCAGCTGCTATGGAAAACAGTATGGTGGTTCCTCAAAAAAGTAAAAATAGAGTTATTGTATTGTTTAGCAATTCCACTTCTGGGTATATAATATATTCAAAAGAATTGAAAGCAGGGCCTCAGATATTTATACCCCCATGTTCATAGCAGCACTATTCACGATAGCCAAAGGGGGAAGCAACCCCAGTATCCATTAATGGATGAATGGATAAACAAACTATGGTACATACATACAATGAAATATTATACAGCCTTAAAAATAAAGGGAACTCTGACATGTATTAAGACATAGATAAAGCTTGAGGACGTGATGCTAAGTGATATAAACAAGTCACAAAAAGACAAATATTGTATGATTCAACTTATATGAGGTACCTAGGGTCATCAGATTCACAGGGAGAGAAAGTAGAATGGTGGTTGCTAGAGACTGACAGGAGTTGGGGATGGAGAGTTGTTGTTTAATGGGTAGAGAGTTTGGGGTTTGTAAGATGAGAGTTCTGGAGATTGATTGCACAACAATGTGAATGTACCTAATACTACTGAACTATACACTAAAAAATGGTTAAGATGGTAAACTTTGTGTTACGTGTATTTTACCACAATTAAAAAAATAAGTAAATGATGACAATTTTGTTAGAAGGTGATGAGTGTCATGGAGTCAAAATAAAGCAATGTGACAGAGAGTGGGTGGACAGGACTGATTTGGTGTTGCAACTTAAAAATGGATGTCTTTTAGAGTAAGTCTCATTGAGAGTAACATTTGAGCAAAGACTTGTATATTGTGAGGGATGAGCCACGTGGATCTGGGGCAAGAGCGTTCCAGGCAGAGGGAGAAGCTAGGGCAAAAGCTGTAGGTGGCTTGGCGTGTTTGGGGGACAGGAGCCCAGGGAGCATTGAACCAAGTGAACAAGGGGGAGAGAAGCAGCAGATGCGCCTTGGGAGCCACTGCAAAATCTGGCTTTCTGCTGAGTGAGGGTGAAGCCACTGCAGGACTTTGAATAGAGAAGAGCAGTGAGCTGGCTGGCACTTTAATGGGGGCACAACAGGAAGCTGGGAGGACATTTAGAGGCTAATGCATCCACTAGGGTAAAAGAATTACAGTGGCTTGGACCCAAGTGGGAGCAGTGGACGAGTTGAGATAAAATTTGGAGGTAAAGTCAACTGAATTTCCTGATGAGTTGGAAATAGTGCATGAGAGAAGAAAAATGAGTCAAAGATGACCCCAAGACTTTTGTCCTGTGCAACAGGAAGAATGGAGTGACTGTTAACTGAAATGTGGAGAGTGGCAGGCGGAACAGGTTTTTGAGGGAAGAGCAGGCGTTGGATTTAGACATAGTATGTCAGAGACAATAATTACGTATTCCACAGGAACATCAGTGGATGTGTGGGCCTGGAGTTCAGGAGGGCCGTCCCAGCTGGAGACATCACCTGGGGGGCCATCAGGATATAAATGGTATAGGTTGAAAGTCATGAGTCTGGAGGAGTCACCTTTAGCGTGAATTTAGAGAGAGGAGAAGCCCCAGATGAACCCAGGGTGACCTGATGTTAATAAGTCCAAAGCAAATGAGGGACCAGAGCAGGAGTCTGAGAAGCTCCAGCCTGAGAAACAGCAGTTATGTTCAGAGCCCACCGTCTGCAGAGAAGCTCCAGAATGGAGCATGAACACCTGCATTTTGAAGATAAGGAAGAATTGAGTCCCAGAAGGGAGAGGTGACGTACTCAAGTCACATAGCTTGTCAGTGACAAACTGAAAGGAAGTACTTCTCACAGGAACTTACCTATTCAGGAGTCAGAAACAGAACACCTAATTTTAATGGGGGCAGAGACCAAACATTCAGTAAAGTAGAAAAGTTCTTTGAAGCTCATCTGGACCAGCATGTAATTAGACAGTACATTACAAACGCTATAAAACTGACAATACAATAAGCAAAGCCAAAGGAAAGAAAAATTAACTGTGGATCCTGGTGACTTCATAGGGTTGAACAGTCAATAAGCTAGTAGGCACTACTAGCACAGTTATAAATTTAACTTTCAAATCTGCTTCTTCAGAGACATTCTCTGCTCAACCCAATTAAAAACTTCTCATTTTCTCAAGACTCTTTTAAATGACCAGAGCCATCAGAATACCTGGAAGTGTTTTGGACTCTCATGTTGTAGAACTTCTCAAAGTCCACCAGGTAGAATTAACAGTGTTTTGCAACCAGATGTTATCTGTAAAATGAAGACTTAAGAGATGTAAAATGTGTATTTTGAGACAGTCAGTGCAGCGTATAGCCTAGCAGTGCTTAAAAAGTTTTTCTTACGTTATCATTTCAATGGCATTCTTTTGTCTACTGCATGTTATACCTTGGCCTAATCTATCTTCAAAGATTTAAAAAATTGACTTTGTGTTTTCAGTAACATCTCAATTATTTTTTTTTCTATAGTACATGTATATATATTTTTGTGTTTCCTTCTTTCCCTAATAGCTAGCTGTTCCATATCTCACCCCTCATAGTCTCAGACTTTCAGAAAAACTTGGTAGAGGGAATAAATTAAAAAGCCAAATCACCGATAAGGCCATTCTCCAGAATCAATAGCCAGTACTAACATTTTAACGTGTTTACTTCTAGTGGATTTTCTCCCTAAACTTAATTCCTTTTAACTTATTAATGATTATATAAATATAACATTTTAGGTTATTAATACTTTCTAAACAGCTGGACTATTCTGGGCTCCTTGCTTCTGGAGAAATATGTCACTGAGCAATGAGCAGAGAAAAGAGTTTCTCCCTGTCTTCGGGGTTTGAAATGCCCATGTGCTTGTGTAAGTAGAGATCACAGACCAGAGTTCTGAGAACAGGGTTGGAGGAGGATAGGATCTTTCCCTTCATCCCACCTGCCCAACCCACCCACACCCACACCCACCTCACACACCCCCACATACACCCACATGCACACCCACGTGCACACACACACCCCCACACATTCACACAAACCCACACACACACCAACACCCACACCCACCCACACCCACCCACACCCACCAACACACACACCAACACCCACATGCACACCCACACACACCCACTGACACCGACACACACATACACACACACATACTCACACTTCCCCTGGTGAGAAAGGAAACATGGGAGACATTCAGAGGATTCAGAGGAGGGTCTCAGGGTGTGTTATCCAGGAAAAGTGGCAACAACTCAAGACAGATTGTCAAATCTGAGAGTAGAGGACGTTGTTTCCATTTTCCAGGTGGGATGTGAGGAAGTGGTATAATTATAGGGAAGAAATGGCTGCGGATGTGTCCAGGCAACAAAGCCTAAACCAGTCTCATGGAATGTCCAATCCTGCACTGTGGTCAGGAAGCATCAGGATGACCCAAGATTGGAAGACGATTTTGGCTGGAAATGAGGACCATGGCCAGATTGGGGAATGGATTTCTCCATAGATGCCTAAGCACCCTGTTGGTATTGAGGAGCCTCTAGGAGAAAGGAATTCTGAGGTTAAGTTTCTAGCACTCTGAAGAACAGATGTCAAAAAGGAAATTAAATTGTTAAAGAAAAAATATAAAAAAAAATTTTTCACCCTTGAGTGTGGACTAAAATCTATGCAATTCTATAAATTTATTACATAACCTGACCTTTCCCATTATCTTAAAGAGTTCTGTCTGAATATTATTTTTAATACTGGCTTAATATTTTATTGAGTGGATGTCATAATTTTCTTAACCAATCCCTATTGTTAAACATTTTGGTTAATTCCATTTTTTTGCTATTATAATTAATGTTGTATGTATCATTAGGCACAAACGTCTAGGATGGATGGTTTAAGATCAATTCCAGAAGTGGGGTTATTGCTCAGAAGGTATGAACAATTTTAATTCCCACAATACGTATTGCCAAAGTAAGTTCCAAACGCTTTGCAGGAATGTACACTTTCCTGAGTCATCTACAAGAGCTCATTGTTAGAATTAAACATTATTTCAGTATCAGATGACTTTGCTATTTTATAGTTGAAGAAAAGACTTTACTATTTTACAGATAATGTATGTTCTTTTATCTCTGACTAAAAAAGCAAAGTATGTTCATTTTAGAAAATTTGGAAAATGTAGAAAAGTACAAAGAAGAACTAAAAATGAACTATAATCCCATTAATGGAAGACAGCCACTGTTCACAGGCTGACATCCACCTCCCAGGCTTGCTTTCTATGAATATGTGTGTCTATTTACACACACACAACCACACGTGCCTATATTTGGCTTCTTACAAAATTGGAGTCATTATATATGCCATTACGTAAATTTTTGATTTAAAAATGCTATGAACATTTTCCAAAATCATAAAATATTCTTATTAAACAGTCATTTACACAATTATTAATGTCCTAAACCTGCCTTAGGTACAAAACACTCACTCAATGATAGCTTGCTGTGGACATATTGGGATGAGGATAGAAAGACACAAACAGGCACACACACCTATTTCACATAGATTCTGGCATGTGATTCTGGCCCTCAAAGGGTATGATTATTTGCAGTGTAGTTTAGTGAACGAGCATTGACGTTGAAAATAAGGCCTTCAGTTTGATTGTGCTGCTTAGCAGTCATGAGACTTTGGGCAGACTAAATAAGCATCACCACCCTTCGCCTACATTTATCTTCGGGGTTTGTTGTCAGTATGAACAGGAAACGAATAGGAAAATGTCATAAGACTGATATCGTTGGTCCATATATCGATTCTCCATTAAACTTTATATTTAAAGTACACAAAACCCAGTGAATTAGCTGAGACTTAGAGCCCAAAGCATCACTTCTGGTTTGGCATCCCAGGGCTTTTTCCCTACCTAGCAACTGTAACAGAGTGCTTGTGAGCTGTAGGACTACTATTGATACTATAGGAGGACCACCAGATCCTAGATCCTAACCTTTTTTCTTTTTTCTTTAAAGAACTGGAGCAGAACAGAATACCCTTTTTAAAAATTTTTTATTAAAAATCTTATCAGGTTATCTTCTGCCCAGAGGCAAGTTGGCTATCCATGACTTTCTTCAATGGCTCTCTACAAATAAGCAATTGCTAACTACTCAGTTCTTGGCCCCAGTTGTCTCTTCCCTTCACTTTTATATGGGGGTGGTCTATTTAAAAAGCTGTCCTGTTAAGTGGAACAGCTTCTAAATAGGCTGCCTTACATTCAGCAAAGCAGTTATGACAAAATATGACCAGGATTCGCCTTGCAATATGTGGGTGCTTTTGACCATGAGGCTTGTGCCGTACAGTGTGAGCTATCTGACCCAACTTGACACAACTTGTGTGGTGCGTTTACTCCCCTCACTCAAAGATATCCTCTCTTGTAAGGCACTGACTACTGAACAATATGTGAGTGATCCAAGGGGAGAGACCCAGGGCTCTGTCCTCTTCACACATCTCAGGTAACAGTAGGGGTTTAACCCATTGTGTTTATTGGTGGTATTTTAGCAGCAAGATGTTGATTTTACAGGCACGTAATTATTAGGATTTATTATTATGCTACCTATAAAACACCTGATTCATGTAGGTGTTTAACAGCAAGATTGAATTATTATTTAGCAAATAATTTTCTGAAATTATTTAGAAAATACTATTTTATCCCCCCGTTTCTCTACAGATGAGTTCAAAAGACTCTGCAGCCAATTCCTTCAACACCCTTGAGAAAATCAATTTAGCCTGCTTTACTTTAGTTTCGGGGATGCAAAGACAAAGTTTGGGCCTTTAGGATTTCCTGAAACCTTTGGAGAAAAGGGCCTTTGAGAACGTTCGGAGGAGGAGTGGGAGGGAGAGAGGAGGAGAGAGTGATAAGAATTACTTTGCTCTCTGAGGCATGGAGTGTGTCCCCCGAAGAAGTTTCTTCTTCTCTCCTTGGTTGTTGAAATGTGTTGGGTTACTGGGAGACTTGTGGTTTCCTTACATGCTCAGGGGGATTCTACTGTGGACATATCCCTGCTCTTGCCATCTAAATGTACGAATACACACACACACACGCTTGTGCACACACTCAAAAGCCCATGTGTACACGCACATGCACAAGGATTCAAGGATTTTGGAGAACAGACTTTTCAGTGAACAATTAGAACTCGCATTTACTGTCCGCTTACTAGGAACTGGGCACAGTTTGTGTGATCTCATTTTGTCATCACCAAAAACTCTCGTCTGAGGTGTTTGCAATTGTTTCCCCCTTTTACAGATGAAAAATGTGGGGCTCAGCTAGAATACATAACTTGCTCATGCTCCTACAGCTGTTCTGTGACAAAGCCTGAATCCAGGCCCAGGTCTGGCTGACTCTGAAGTCAGATTCCCATCAGAATGGCATGGCCTGGGGCTCTAGGCTTCTTAGAGTTCTGACCTTGAGTCATGGCAGAACGGCTTCAGGACCCTTCTCACCTGGTGTGGGGTCTGTGAGGACAGGAAGTGGGTACTCACAGCCCTGGAAATGCTGAGGTGGGTTTATACCCCTGACATGAGTCATTTGCTCTCATTTCTTCTTGTGAACCTATTATAGTTAATTTTATGTGTCAACTTGGCTGGGCTACAAGGACACAGATATTTGTTCAAACATTATTCTCAGTGCTTCCGTGAGGGTGTTGCTTGAGTGTGCTTCAATAACATTTAAATCAGTAGACTTTGAGTAAAGCAGATTGCCCGCCATAATGTGGGTGGGCCTTACCCAATTAGGTGAAGTTCTTCGTAGAGCAAAACTGACCTCCCCTGAGCAAGAAGGAACTCTGTCAGCTGACTGCCTCTGGACTCAAACTGCAAGTCTTCCCTGGGCCTCCAGCCTGCCAGGCTACCCTGAAGATTTCGGATCCACCAAGCCTTCATAATAACATGAGCCAATTTCTTACAATAATCTCTCCCTATCTATCTATCTATCTATCTATCTATCTATCTATCTATCTATCTATCTATCATCTATCTATCTATCATCTATCTATCTATCTATCTATCACCTATCTATCTACATATCTATTTACATATATGTAGATTATATATATATATGTGTGTATATATATATATATATGTGTATGTATATATATATATATATATATATATATATATATATATATATATATATATATATATTCTATCTATCTCCTGGTGGTTCTGTTTTTCTGGAGAATCCTAACTAGTAGAGACCCTGTCCTGTTTAGAACAGGATTTCTTTAAAACTGTTAGTGATCATTTAACTTTTCCTCCAGGATCTCCTGCAGCTTGTTATTTCCTTCCTCCAGGAAAGCTGTGTCCAAGCATTCCTGAGCATCCCAAAGACATTTTACTTTCTAATTTTTAAAAATTATGATTTCCCCCCACTTCCCTTTCCCTCCTCAGCTTGCTTTCTAAGAGTGAACTTGACAGAGCTGGGAGTTTCTTGTCTACAGTGGGCTCCCCTCCTCTTGCTGCCCACTCCCACTGAAGCTGCACTGACTTTCTTTTTGTTCTTTGATAACGCTCCTCCTGGGCTTTGCGTGTGAAGCTTCTGGTGCCTGTAACAATAACGCTCAAGACAGTCCCTTCTGTTTCCTTCTCTGCATTCAGGCACTGGCTTACAAGTCGGCTCCTGGGAGGCTTTAGAACACCCAGGACAGAGTAGCTCTCCCGTGTCTTTCTAGCACGTCACCTTGTTTTACTGTCTTTCTTGCAGACACTTCTGATGTGTCTTGTTTCTTCACTTGTTTAGGGTTTGTCTTTCCCCACCCGAATGTCAACTTTGTGAAAGTTTGTCTTCCTTTCTGTCGTTTCACTGCTCTATTCCTAGAGCCTAGAACATTGCCTCGCTCAGAGCTGGATCTCAGTGAACAGTGAGTGGGTGAGTGAATGAATGTAGGAACGAATGAATGAATATATTTCAGCTGAAGTACTCAGCTGGTGCGGCACAGTGCACAGGTGTGTGATATCCTACCGGTGAGAGGAGAGTCAGTGGCTCATTTTTGAAGGTGCATTAAGTCTTTCAGGCCCCCAGGGTATCATTTGGTTCACTGGAACAGTAATTTACTAAATGGTACCTTAAGGGCCTGAAAAAGTTAATGCACCTCCAAAAGTTTCTAATTTACACCAGGGACTAGTTTATTTACCCAGCAGTGTTTGACCTAATTGGTCTTAACTTCATTTAAGAGAGTCATTAGGACTTTATCACTTTTCCACCTTCATATTTCCTACCCTTAGCATTTATCTGTTTGTGGAATACTGTTGCCAGTTGTTGGTGTGTACGTGTGCACACACATCATATCTCTATTAATACCAAGACCCAAGAAGGACGTTGCTATATTCTGGCACTCACATATGTAAATATTTCATGTGTATTTTAGTTTGTATAATAAAAAACAAAACCAAACCTGTATATTGCAATCCTTTCAAATTTAATATTATTTTAGTGTCTTCTTGGTGCATATTACAAATAATTGCTTAATTAGTTCACATTTTGTTTTTTATCCAATAATTAGATCACAAAGGTTAGAGAATGTAAAAAAGTCTGTGTATCTGTGTTACCAAGCTTTATCTATAACATGCAGCCCATTATTTTATTTATTTTTGTTGTTTCAAATAGCAAAGCTGCTTCCACTCCTAATACTTTTGTTCTGAGGTTTTCCAGATTTAGCCTAATCTTTCCTTTTTTACTAATTACAGTCAATTCTGTACTGTTGTATCACGTCAAAACTTTTCTTTCACTCCTGAGTTTATTTTTTAAAAAATCATTCTTACTGATTCAAGCTATGGGAATATCTTTTCTTTACTTATTGTTACACTGATATTACAGGGCCTGGTAAAATGTTTTTCTCAACTTTCGGGTCAAATCAGGTATGATTGTTACCAGCAATAGGCAGCAGGATTTTGGTAAAACAGGTTGTGGGTAGAGATATCCTAAAATGGTAAAAACCCATTAATCAAGAGCTCCCTAATTTAGACTTTGTAATAATTCATCCTGAAATGGGTTTAAATATACCCTTGCTGTAGAATGAGGGGTTTGCTAAGCAAATAATCGTGTAAAGCAGATTGTAGAGAGCAAATTCTTTTGAGAACATTAGCCTAGTATGATGAAATCTTGAAAGGGTCATTGCATTTTTTTGCATCACAAAGTTTTTTTTGGTTAAACATCGTAAAAATATTAGGTTGGCCAAAAAGTTTGTTTGGGTTTTTTCCCAGTATATCCCCTTTTTCTATTTTGGCTAATATGGTAATTGAAGTCAGTTTATGGATATTATATTTCCTCAGGGATATTACTCTGGACAATAGTCATAAATCTGCATTTGTCATTAGATGTTAATATTTAGGATATTGGGTCTATGGAAATTTAAAAAGACATTTTCGGATGCAGACTTACGGTGTTGTGAGTTGACACGTTCTTCTAAAAGTGAATTGCAGCAAAAACTCAACAGGATCCAGAGAGATAAAGTTTTCACTGTGATTCAATAAGATTGCAGAGATTCTCAAATTTTAAACAGATTATTTATTATAGCAAGCAGTTTATGTATTTGAAATAAACCGCCTTTATTTTAAAATTCTATCATTTCAGACTTCATGAATTCAGAATTTATTCTTCCTGTTAAAGTGGTTGCCTCTGAATTATTACTGTACTAGAAAAGCACCTTTAGTAAGTGGATTTCAAAAGTATGCTTTTCTGCAGTATTTGTTTGTGTCCTGTTAAAAAAACATTTAAATTGGACTTTCTAATGGAAATACATATAGTGTTGGAGAAGGGTTTGGGTGAATGCTGTCACCATGGCAACCCTCGCTGGTGTCCTCACGCAGAGATTTTTCTACCTCTGTGTTATCAACAGGTGGTAATAATATTTGAAAGATCAAGGGTCTAACTTTACTAACTTGACCCTGCCATTCTGTAGAGCTACCCCTTAAATTCCTAGCCCCTTAATGGAGCTCGTACTTGCCTGTCAAGTTGTAGCAGTAGCCAGTGCCTGACTGTGTTCTGATTCTATTTTCACATCCTCAGGTTTGAAGCTGTACCTAAATTCACATTTCTTTTTTCCTGAGCCCTATAATATATGACTGAGTTTTCATCTGACAGCTGAGGATGAAAAACTATATCCTGAAAATGGTCTTGTCCTACAAATAGAGAAGCCTGAGCTGGTTCATCACTGACTGAGTCTCTTCCAAGAACATAATTCGGGTCTTGTCATTTTTTTTAAACATTTATTTTGGCTTCCCAAGGATAAAAGACATCCAGACGGTATAGAAGTTACACAACAGATTCGTGTCGGAAGATGGGAAGAGGGGAATTCCCTGGCGGTCCAGCGGTTAGGACTTCACACTTTCACTACAAAGGGCATGGGTTCAATCCCTGTTGGGGGAATTAAGACCTCACAAGCTGTGCGGTGCAACCAAAAAAAAAGATGTTAAAAGTACATTAGAAGGAAATATCAAGCTGTGTATTCTTTATTTAAATGTTATGGTTTTAGTCAAAATGACTTGTTTGGTGCTACCCTAGTGTGTCCTAAAATGCTTGAATGATGCAATTGTGTATAGTGATCATAGATCTCCTTAACGGATTCTTCAGTTAGATAAAGTTTTAAATCTTGATGAGAGCTAATGCTGATTCAAGCATAATCAGATTGAGAACTATTCCCTGTAGTCTATGAGAATGCAGATGAAGTTAACATGAAAAATCCTAAATGTCACGAGATACATGCCAAGTCCTAAGTGTTTTAGGAGTGGTGAGACATTAGTCTGCTTCAAGTTATTATTGGATGCTCTATCCTTTCAGGGAATTTGTTATATATTTATTGGTAATTTTTCACAAGATTTCCTTACACCGAAGAAACATGTAAATATGTGTGAGAAAGATGTAGTTAGCCTCAAGTAAAAAACAGTAATCATTATTTTAATCCCATATTTCAATTAGCCTTAATCTTTTGTTTGTACAGCCTTGAAAAGCTGTAAAAATCAGTCATTGTAGCTTAATTACTAACCATTATCCTGGGTGGCTAACTCCACTTCCTTCTAAACAAGTTCCTTCTTTCATTTCATTTTTAAATGCCACTACTGGCATTCTCTAACAATAGTATTACGCTTTATATAGCAGGCTTTGTAAGTTCCTCTGTAGCATATTTTAAGTTTTGTTGGTTCCTCCTGGTACCAGAGAGCTGCTTCTTCTTTTTCTTTTTGAACTGGCCTGTTCGCTGTTGCACTTCAGGATAGAATCACACTTAAGTTTTACATAATGACAGAAGTTGACTGTTTCCTGCTCTAGTGTTTATTTAGTAAAACATTTTACATTCCTGGATAGATACCAGTCTGTCATTAATGGATTCTTGGCTTTGGGCCAATAGCTAATAGTTTTATTGGTCCTCATAACATAGCTATGTGATTTTTGTAACCACAAGGGGCTCTCTTCTGAGTGTTTCTTTTTTTCCTTTAAAAAAATAACCTAACAACCCAGAGGTGCACCAAATTTAAGAACAGAGCATTTCTCTTTAAATCATTGTCTACTCATTTTCATTCATTCTTTTTGCTCTTAGGAAATTTTCACAGATCTTGGTGTATTTTGAACAGGGGTTGGGACCCAATTGCTTGATCCTATTCCCAGCTTTCTCATTGCCCTAAAGAGGTCTGGCAAAGCTCATTTTCTCTGCTAGGTGGCGTCTATTTGCCTGTCTAGATCGGGGAAGGGCAGGAAGGGTTATTTATAGTGTGGGAGTTTGTCAAGCTTTATTTGATCGCTTTAAGCATTGAGTAAGGGGGACCAGCATTTGGAAATCTTGGAATTAGGTCCCCAAAAGGGAAAAAAGATCTTTACAACTGGGTATGTGTGAAGCCTGTGAGCTTCATGCATTTTTTTCCCTCTAAGACACACAGGTGTTAGTTGTGTCTGCCACTTTAGTCCTGTCCTCGCACAAGGCCATGCCGTGGTGTCTTCAGAGCTTCAATGCCTTTTTCCTCTCAGTGATGTTCCCTGTTTAGATCTTTCTCCTCCCACTTTCTATAGATCTTAAGACAAAAGTTAAAGTACTTTGTGTCTCCAAATCCCCCCAAAACTCAATCTTCTCCTTAACACGTAAGTTACTATGCAGTTCTAGGATCACAAAACCATCTTAAAATAAGTTCAGAATTGGTCATGGTGATAATTAGGTTGTATTCTAGGGATGGCAGATCCTGTTTTATCCTTTGCCTTAATAATATACACAAAACGCTAACAACCAAACATGCAGGTAATTAATGGAATTGTGGAAACTATGGAAAAAATAAAGTACACAGAACAAGATAATCACTTTCCTATCCCAATCTCTATCCCATCCCACTTCATCCCATCACAACGACAGATACACATTTTAGCCTATTACTCTATCGTTACTCATACTTTGTATCCTGAGTTTTAACTTGTTATATAATGCTTATTTCCACATACCATCTAAACTTTTTATTAGCATAATTTGAAGGGGTGCATAATATTCCAACCTAGGAATTATATTATCACTTATTCAACCATCTCCCACTATGGAGTATTTTGTTTTCTTTTCCTTTGCCATTATGAAGACTTTCAGTGAACATGTCTGTGCATAAACCCTTGCCTGATTCTTAGGATTCTTGAAGACTTTGCCCTTTTTTTAAGACAACCTCACAGCACATTAGGGGAGTCCAATTCTATTGGTGGACACTCACTTCTGGCAGCTAATTCCAGGGAAAATACTTTGCCTGGGGAGTAGCAAGCAGGAATGCTCTACTTTTGGTGCAAGGGTTTTGCCTTCAAAAAGAGGTATGATTCTGAGAGTTTTGTAGGTGGGAAGAAGGTCTTAACTATTTCTCAGAGGGAGGTTTATTCTTGTTCAGCTGGAGAAGTCACAGTGTGGCATGTGCACACGCGTTTTGGTGGCATGGCACAGCTGGGGAGGAACAAGCACTTCAGTGCCACAAGTAAAGTTTACTTAACACTGTGATGTTTTAAAACAGGGTGATGTCAGTTGAGTTAAATGTCCCAGAACAACAGTGTGGTGTGCAAGGCAATTCTTGGACAAACAAAACAAAATAAAAATTTTTTTACTTTTGAAAACAATACATGCAAATAAATTAGATACTACATAAAATATACCGGCCGCAAAATAAAATGGATTAGAAAAGCCCAAAGGGAAGGCTCTGAATAAAGGTATCACTAATCACCCATTATTCCCTTAGCTGTAATTGCCTGCTTTAGGTTTTCTGTGAAATTAATGTATCATACTGTACGTTAAAAATTACCTATGGATTTATGGAACTCAAGAAAACAATAATAGCTGAAAATAAAAGCCCATGTTCTTTCATGGGATACGATTATTGTCAGTATTTTGATTTGCTTAGCTGATGCCTTTAAATAGTAACATGTTTCTACTACTGAGTCCAACCTCACTCTCTTTTCCCATTAATATCAGAGCTAGGTGTATTTGGAAGCTGAGTGGACGAACAGAAACGAGTGCTCTTGCTGTTTCTGATTATTAAATTAAGGCTGTCACTTATCAGAGTTTAGGGGGAATATTTTCTTCCCTCTGGATACCACAGAGTTACTTTTGTGTAAGCTCTGCTCAGGCCGCCAAACCTAGTTATGAATTTTGTTAACCAACTTGGTTGATGGTTGAGTAAAACTCCATCCAGCAGGCCAGCAAGGGGAGAACAGCTCTCTTGAGTTACTTTTGTGAAAAAATCTGGGGTGACCACATGGGTTTCACAACCCAGTGAGACAGTTTGATATTCAGAGCAGTCTCTGGCTCTCTTGGAGGTCCCACGCTGGTACTCCAACTCTGGCGGGAGGAAAGGGTGATGACTGCAGCCAAAACTTTCGCATGGCTTTTGCCCAAGTACTAGCTAGTCAAAAGGCATAGTTCCAAAATCAGAGTATGTAGTTTGATTTCTCACAACACCAGGGAAATCTCCAATGTGTCTGAGCAGCGATCTGGAGCAACCTCTGGACCTAACCTCAAAGCCAAGAGAAGAGAGAATCCTGGCTTCTTTGAAGATAAAAGCCACATTTTCATCTTTGTCTGTCCCTTGGCACTTAGCACCATGCTTTGTATACGGCAGTTCATCACTGAACGTTTGTTGAAGGAATCATCAAACAAATCAATTAGGATCAGGTGTTAGAAGCCGAAATATATTTAAAAGAGCCAAGTCTTGTGTCAAGTCTAGGAGAATGTATTTTTGCCCTGTGGTACGTGAGGCCATAGGATACTGAGATACAGGAATCCTAAGGCTCCCTGTGTTTCATGGTTTTGGATCTGCCAACAGCAGTCAGAGTGGGTGACTTATCTTGAAATAGAATCGGAGGAGGGGACTGAGGGGAAGGTGGCCACCTGGGCTGCGATGAATTCTCACCAAGCAGGGCCTACTATAAACAGGAGTGTTTTAAAATAGCAGGATGATAACATGAGGGATTCCACAAATGAGCTTTTCTCTAAGTTCTCTCTTCTTAAATGGGTTATGAAGTCATGCTCTTGTCTACGCACTTTCCTTTTATTTTGAACTCCCCATCTCAGTCTGAGCAAGAATTTTGCAAGCTTTGAAATATGTCAACATAAAATAAGCTTTGAGACAGCTTGAAAAATGTAGATTCATAATGGACTTCACTAAAAATATGGTTTGTTAAAAAAACAAACCAGGCTCGATCTTCCTCACTTGGAAAAACAATCAGATGGAACTTGAGCTATCACCATCCTTTTATAGATTCCTGCACCATGAGACGCCAAGCATTTCCCAAGGAAAGCTGGCATATTTGTGATGTTCCTTTCAACCACTTGCCCAGTGACCTTTGTGAGCTCTTCAAGTTCTACGTGATATCCTTCGAGGCTCTTACAGAGGCTTCCTATTCCATGAAGCCTTCCAGACTACTCCTCACATGACGAACCATCCGTCTGAGTCTACTCTCAGCTGTGTATTGGTTTGTATTATTCTCTGATCCAGTCATTGGTATTTTTTCCCATCTTCTTAACAGACAAGGTCCTTGGGGTAGAAATGAAGTCTTTTACTTAATATTTTAGTGCCACGAAAGCTTCTCATTCATGCAAATGCTGATATGTGCAGGAAGAAGAGAGCTTGTTTGGAGCTTTGGAAAGCTTTCCTCAGAATTTAGGCTTCCGCCATCTTGTGACACCTTCTCAACTGGGACCTTCCAAGACCATTGAGGCACCAAAGAGAGAGTGTCAAGGTGGCTGCCAGCTCTTTCTTGCCTGGAAGTGACCCACAACATCACTTCCTATTTTAATTTCAAGGTGGTGGAGAAGTATAGCTGTCATACTCAGGAGGGAGAGGAAATTGTATGTGGGTGATTACAGGAGTGTCTACTACAAAGCTAAACCATCCCAGACAAGTCTCCCTGTGCTGTAGTCCTTCCCATTTCAATCCAGCTGATAGTTTTTTTTTTTTTTTTTTTTGAAGGCAAATCAGATCACCACACTTTCTGAGTCATCCATTACCTATAGGATAAAATCCCGACTCTTTAAAAAGTCACAGAAGCCCTCCAGAATTTGCCCCCCGCCTCCCAGCCCTTCAGCTGACCCCCAGTTACTCATAAAGGCTCCGCTTTGTCCTACCGGCGTGACTTTGCCCATGTGATTCCTTGAGCCTGGAATGTTCTTCATCTCTGCCCAACCCGGGAAATTCCTACTCAACCTTCCCTTTGGAAGTCTCTTCCTCTTTGAAGGGTCTTTCTCAGCAGATTTAGGGGCTTCTTCCTTTGATCTCCCAAGGAACCTTCTATAATGGCCCTTGTCATGCGGCTGTCACTGTGTATATGTCACTCTCTCCCATTTAACCCCGGGCCAGGCTTAGGGAAGATACCATGTTCTCCTCAGCTCTGAATCATCAGGCCTAACATTGTGCCCAGCACTGAATGGACCCTCAGGATATATTGGTTGGATGACTACACTTTTAAGTTAAATACACATGCTACTCTAAACACATCCAAAATAATGAGATGAATTTGGTCTGTTTTAAGACTTGTAAGGATTTTGGGGACCTGGGTTGGTGAGAAATGATGGGGGTTGGCTTAGGGTCAGGGGACTGGGGGAGTTTGCATTTTTGGTTTAGTGTAGGCAGTTGTGGGGATGCAACAGACACTGACTATTGGAAACAGGTGCAAATACAGGAGGGTGTATAATTTAGAGGCTGGTCTGTTTTCACCTCATTCATTTTCTATGGTAATCTAATGTTTTTAACCTCTTTGCTTTCCACTGCTTATTGCATCATGTTCTCCAGTGCTTTGGAGAACATTCTGCCTCGTTGTTTTTCTCATTTATGGCTGTCTCCTTTTCCCCAGTTATTTAGTGTTTTCACACATTAGTTAGGACATATTCGCAACCTGCATCCTAGCTGAGCTCTGTGTACGGAAAATCCACTCATTTATGTCCACTCTGTCCTTCAAACCTTAATTCAAGACTCTTCTGGGAATTCCCTGGTGATCTAGTGGTTAGGACTCAGTGCTTTCACTGCCGGGGCCCCGGGTTCAATCCCTGGTCAAGGAACCAAGATCCCTCAAGACTCGCGGCAAGGCCAAAAAAAAAAAAAAAAAAAGACTCTTCTGCTTCAAGAGGCATCACCAGATTTTCTTAGACACACGGGGGAAATGCCACTTGTCACTGTAATTATACAAGTCATTTGAAGGGGTTGGCAAGCAGGTGGGCTTAGCTGGACAGTCTGGAGAGTGTTGAGAAATCAGGTTGAGGAGTTAGAGATGGTAGGGAGGATTTGAATGTTAGGCTTACAGCAGAGATTCTCAATCCCTGAGGCCAAATAGAATCACTTGGGCATGAAACATACACCTACACACACAACAGCTCCACCCCCTGGAGATTCTGATATAAATGGTCCAGTGTGGGACCCAGGCGTCACTATTTACAAACGCTCTCCCAGTGATTATGTTATGCAGGTAGGTTTGATAAATGCATTGGTCTGCAGAGCCTTTGGAATCCATGGGACACTATCTAAAACCCAGTGGAGCTGGTTATTAGTACTAGCTACTAATAGTCATTAATATTTTCCATTGTAATAAATCTCTCTTCTTTTCCTTCTCTTTCTTTTCCACTAGGAGCTGGAAAGAAGCTTTAAGGATCATCAAATTTTGTTCAGTAGGTTTAGGGTTTAGCAAAGGTGCCTCAGGACTCCCCAAGTGTCCTGTCCTCCTTCAACCAGAGAGGGCTCATATTTATGTATGTATGTATGTTAATTTGGGGTTCTGGTTAATATTTTATTTGAAAAATAGGTTCTGATGCTACAAAATATTTGAAAATCACTGTGTGGAGTTCAGCTACTTTAGAGATGGACCCACTTTTTAGAGATATGTTGCAAGTCACACAGATAGATTGTAGCAGTGTGAGAATTGGAGAGTGTGTGATAGAGCAGGAATGAGATACTTATCTTGGCTGGGCCACTTAAGTAGCCACGTGACTTTAGCACCTAACTTCTAGGGGCCTCTGCTGTTTCCACATCATAATAATAGTAATGCCCTGTCCTCAGTTGAGAGTCATTTTGAATGAGAATATATGTGATAGCATGCTAGAAACCCTATAAAATATGCCATGTGATACCTTTATTAAAATTCAGGACCTTTTCTCCTCTTTACTATGCTGCAAACAGGCAAAAGCTAGTTAAAGCTAAGTCCTTTTTCAGGGAGAGTGGTGTCAAAATTAAAAGTCAATTTAAGGAGATATAAAATTTTTTATTTTTTCATTCAAAGGTATTTATTGAGCACCTAATATGTACCAAGCTTTGTGCCCATTTCTGGGGCTTCTACGGTCAGTGAGATGGACAAGGGCCCTGGCCTCCATGAGATTCTGAAAACAGGCTCTGAAGGAGATTTCAAAAGGGGGTTCTGCTGGCAGTTCTGCTGGGGTCAGGATGCCACTCGCTGTGGCAGCTTTGAAGAGAATACTCATTTAGAGACAAGTTACAGAAAGTTTGTTACTTTTCGTTAGACTCCTACTGTGCCCTTCTCTGCTTTCTCCTCAGTGTTAGGTTTAGATTTGTGCTTCCAAGCAGTAGGCAGAGGTAGCAAGGCTGGGTTTACACCGTACTAAGTCCCAGAGAAAATCTCTGTGCCTCAGGCAGTGATAACGATTTCCAGTGTGCTTTCAGGGGCCAACTTTCTGGAATGTGCTGTCACTGCCTTGTGGTCAAACTTTTCAATGACATGGAATCATAGATGATGGATAAGCAGAATAACCTGACCTTAGCAGCAGCTTTTTCCTCCATAGCAAAACCATGGAATTATGTATGCAACAAAAAGTAAACTAGCTGCCTTGCATTTATTCCCCCCCCCCCCCCCCCCCCCCCCCCGCTTTAGGTAACAACACTCCAATTTCCCTTTGTGGATGCCCCACCCCTTTTCTGTCATGTGACTCTGGTAGGGATCCACACTCCAATCCAGGAATAGACAGGAGAAACAGGCTGGCCAATCAGAGAACCAGATGCCCTCAGTCTGAATAAGTGGCTCCGGGTGGTGAACCAGAACCTCACGTTCTCTTGGTCCCCGTGATTGGTGGAGGGATGAAACTAGGTTGCAGATCTATTTAATCAGAGTGAACTTTAGTGTAATCCTTTCTCTGGCTGCGACTGTAGAGAAGAGCATGTGTTCCTTGACTGCTCTTAGCCATGGACAAGGATGCCTGAAAATAGAGACATTCAGAGGAAAGCCACCTGAGAGATGGGGAGAAACCATGTGGATGATACTGCTTCTGTCACCTGATTCATCGGGGCCTGAAACCAGACTAGCCCTGAAATATTTTAATTATATAAGGAAATAAAGCCCGTTTCCATCTTTTAAACCCATAAGCCAGTTTGAGTTTTTCTTTATAAATCACCAGATACTGAGAAAGTCTGAACTAATACAACACTCTAAACATTCATTCATTCACTCAACAAATACTCATTGATGAGCAAATGCTTAAAGCACAGCAATATGCCTGGGATAAAGTGGGTGTGTAAACAGAAATAGATTTATATAAAATGGGTGATTATGACCCATAGTTGTATTTAGTCTGTATTTGTTTGGATCTTTTAAAGTTCCTTTTGGTACAGTGAGTTTAACCTGGGAAGGCCTCCAATCTGCAGACAATCTGTGGGTCACAGAGTTTAGATTAATTATATAGGTATGCACAAAGACATTTTGTTAGTGGCTGTTTTCAATACTTGCACATTGGTTTCACTCTTGAGGCCTTGGTTTTCAATAGATCATATCATATGAAAGTTTCACATTATCATTTGGAGGAAATTCAGATATTTTGAGATGGAGTGATATCCAAAGATATTCTCTGTTTCTGGGAATTTTGGTTTCTATATCCTGTGTTGGTTTGCAAGATACATGCATGAAACTCTCTTCAGGGGAGATCTGCCATACTGCACAAAACTGGCTCACAACCCCTACATTTAAAAAAAAATCTAAAATGACAGGCAGGAAGATCTGCTCACATGAGCATCATTCAAAGCCCTGGAGATATTTGAGTTCATGGCTGGTTCGTTGATACTGCCGTGGAACTGATCTGCTTTCTGGGCACTCTCAGCTTGCTGAACTGGACCATGAATTTGTGCTGGATACCTGTTGTTTAAAAGGATTTTGTATCTCATCCAAAAATAATGTAATTCCTCCTGAAGTGCTCATTGGTGCTTCCTATTATATTCTACAGGACTTTTTCTAGCTATGCGTTGTCATGTGTTACATTTTGCCATGTTAATTGATACTTCATAAAGGGAAGAAGTGAGATGTGGGAAAATGTAGAAGATGAATAAAAAAGAACACACATTAGCATTAGTTTGCTTGGATATTTTTTTAAAATTAATTAATTAATTAATTTATTTTTGGCTGTGTTAGGTCTTCATTTCTGTGCGAGGGCTTTCTCTAGTTGTGGCAAGTGGGGGCCACTCTTCATCGTGGTGCGCGGGCCTCTCACTGTCACGGCCTCTCTTATTGCGGTGCACAGGCTCCAGAAGCGCAGGCTCAGTAGTTGTGGCTCACGGGCCCAGTTGCTCTGCGGCATGTGGGATCTTCCCACACCAGGGCTCGAACCCGTGTCCCCTGCATTAGCAGGCAGATTCTCAACCACTGCGCCACCAGGGAAGCCCTGCTTGGATATTTTAAAATGAGTTCCATATCATTTGACCAAAATGCTGGGTTTTTTTAAAAAGTTCATCACAATATCACCATCACACCTACCACAATTAACAATTTTCCCTAAATACCATGGATACACAATTTCTTTTAAAATTTCCTTATTTGTCTCAAAAATGTCATTTTACAGTTGGTTCATTTAAGTATGTATCCAAACAAGGTCCATACATTGCATTTTGTTGTTCTGTCTCTTGTCTTCTTTCATTTATATCAGTTCCCCCTCACCCCGCCCCCCCGCCCCGCCCCTGTCTCCCCTCCATGCTGTTCTGTAGAATGTTTCACATTCTAAATTAGGCTGATTGCTTCCTTTTGGCATCCTTTCATTTGTTATTTTATTCCTTTTATTTTCCTATATACTGGTAGTTAGGTCTAGGATGAATTCCGTTCACATTCATTTTATTTAGGCAAGACTATTTGAAAGGCGGGGTACTTCCTCTTTTATTCTGTCAGCAGGCGCGTAATGTGAAGGTGTTCCTATTTTAGTGATTGAGCAATGGGTTTGGGGGCTGTCAGTCTCATCCATTCATTATGAAGTTCACCCTCACCCATTTAATTAATTGTTTTAGTATCCATTGACAATTGTTGCCTGCGCTCATTTTTTCATTAGAGACTGCAAAATGGTACTTCATTCTTTCTGCTTTATTAGCTGGAAATTTTCCATAAAGAACTTTCCTTCTGTCATGGATGCTGGGAAACCATATACTGGGAAAAGGGAAATGGCCAAACATTTCAAGTCCTGATTGACTTTATACTAGGGGACCCAAAGCGGCATCATAGCTGGCTCTTAGAGTAAGGACACAAAGGGACTCAGTAATAAGTGGAGTCCGAGCCCAGATCTGGTTCACAGTGGGTCCAGTGGGACCAGAAACACCCTGGACAAATTTCGTGGTTCGCGGTTGATACAATTTGCACATTGGTTCCTTGGCTTCTGGAGTAAGAGCTCTTTTAGTGGAGAAAACCAAGTGGAGGCCTGTGAAACTGCTCACCCCTCCAGCCAAGATAGCAAATCAAAGCCAAAATTGCCTTCCAGGGGACTGAGGGAGATTATTGCCACCTTTCTGGGTCGGACACATGCAAGGGTGGTGGTCCCTAATATGTCCATATTTAATTCAATTAGTCTGACCCTTACAAAAATCAGATAGATGATCGTGGAAGATGACCATAGATCCCACACACTCAACCAATTAGAAACTCCTATCGAGGCTGTTCTTCCAGATGTGGTATCTTTGCTAAAGCAGGTTGACCTGACCTCAGGTATATGGTATACAACCACTGATCTGCTGAGCTGGGACATAGTTTTTCCCCCACACATATCAGAAGGGAGGATCAGAAACAGTTGGCATTCACTTGGAGTGGACAACAAGACACATTTATAGTCTTGCCCCAGGGCATGGTGTCTCCTGTCCTCTGTGTTAATATAGTTCAAAGAAATCTGGGCCATTTGCACATTCAGAACATAACACTGATCTACTCTAATGATGACAACATGCTAATCAGACCAAATGACTAAAAGTGGCAAGTATATTAGAGTATTGATAAAATATGTGGGCTCCAGAGGACAAGAGGTAAACCTTAGAAGATTCAAGTCCCAGTGGTCCAGTGGTCTAGAATACACCAAGACATCCTCTTCAAAATAAAGGCAAATTATTGTATCCAGCACTTGAAGGGAGCATATTTCACACCCAGGTATTCTACTCCCAAGATGCAAGGGACACTGCTGAAAATGGTTGAAAGGATTTGGCAACTGGTCAGACCTACTATTTGCATAAACATGGAGACAGATATGATGCTGAAGTTTCAGGAGACATTGAGATGATGGTGATGCTAGAAGCTCATTTTTGCATGAAAGATGAGAGTTCAGTTTTAGACAAATTTATTTTGAGCTGCATGTGACCACACATCCATAGTCTGAGAAGCACGTGGATAGTCCAGCAGGCAGTTGGATATGTTGGGTTAGAGGTTATAACAGATGTCAGGGCTAGAAATCATATGAGTCCACTAGTCATTCAATAACTATTTACTGGAAACCAGTAATGTGCTTACAGCTGGAGCGAAGTCTCAGCTTTGTGGCACAAGAAAATTACTAAATGCTTTCTTAAAATGCTAAATTATATCCAGGGAAAAGTTGTAGTTCATTTGGCCTGATGTCATCAGCCAAATTTTAATATTTGAAGCCATTCATTCCCTCATGCACTCACTTATTCATTTATGTACTTGATGAGATTTCTCAGGAAGAGAAAGAGTAGAACAATGGTTTCCATCTTAGATGTATTATCAGAATCACTTGGGAGCTTTAAAAAAATTGGATGACTGCTCTCCACCCCAGACATAGTGAATCAGTAACTCCAGAGCAGGGCTTTTCAAAGTTCCACGAGGAATTCTGACATTCAGCCAGAGTTGAAAACTACCAATGGAGTGGAAAAAACCCCACATCCTAGGTGAACAGCTCATTTAAGAGGGAAGAAGAGCTAGAGAAAGACACTGAGCAGGAGGGATCAGAAAAATAGAAGATGATTCAAAAGAGGAAAATATCATGGAAGACTGGGGAAGAGCAAATTTCAATAATACTGCATGTGTGTGTGTCTGTGTGTGTGTGTGTTTAGAGGGTGGTCAGAGGACAAAATAAACTTATAACCAACGTTAGTAGGGAGCTGTGGAGGAAGGGAAGAATGGCATCAGTGTGGTGTCCGTTGGGGGAGAAGAAGGCAGAGGAGTGTTGCAAGGAGGTTCTGAGGAAAGAAGGTTGTGTGTATTATTTTAACAGGAGTACAGTGGCTCTTGATCATATTAAATTTTAGTTTTGGCTTCGAGCATGGAGTCCCGCTGGATGGGTGTGATCATCTGATGTACCACTGTCTGGGAAAAAGGCACGTCCTCATACCCCAAACCAGAACCCAGATGCAAGACTGTAGGTTAGTATGAGAGGACATTCAGCATCCCCTGATGTTCATGAACTCAAGTTATCCCAAGGGAGCTACCGTGGTTGACATCAAAATGGTGCTTTCATATGGACAAAGCATCAGGCTTGGGAGGAGGCTATGTTTGGATCTGTACCCTGTGCTGTTTCCCCGATTGTATATGTCTTATGAGTTCTGTGTGTTTTTCCCTTGTCATACGGAAAGTCTCTTTTGACAGTGGTAGTCTTGAATCAGCTGCAGAAACGAATGAAGGAAAAGCAGTTTGTTCTCTTGTGCCAGGAAGTGAAGCACAGGATGGCCAGCAGGGTGGTAGCCATGTTTGATGCAGCTTCCTCTTCTGTCCTGGAGGATCTTTTTTCAGACTTTAACCCTAAGGGTTCTGAATAGTGTTTTAAGTAGGAGAGTAGTACTGATAGGAACCTTCTAAGTCAGGGTATGCAATGAGGGCGCTGACACTTTTATGATTTCATCTAATATCGAGTTTATGTTTAAATCTCCACTGTCCCTAAAATGTCTTTTTAGCTGGATTAAAAAAAAAATCAGGATCCAATTACAGTCTGTGCATTATTTTCAGTTGTTGTGTCTTTTCATTCTCTTTTAATGTAATACAAACCCCCATGATACTGGTCGAGAGTTTTTTGAGGCAAGGATCATATTTTTTTAAAAAAATTTTAGTTTTATTGAAGTAGAGTTGATTTATAATGTTGTGTTAGTTTCAGGTGTACAGCAAAGTGATTTAGTTATACATATACATATATTCATTCTTTTTTAGATTCTTTTCTCATATAAGTTATCACAGAATATTGAGTGGACTTCCCTGTGCTATACAGAAGGTCTTTGTTGGTTATCTATCTTATATATAGTAGTGTGTGTATGTTCATCCCAAGCTCCTGATTTATCCTCCCCCCCTAGGCAAGGATCATATCTTAACACATTTATCTCAAGTCCTGAATGTGACCATTAATAGGTATAATGATAGATTACTGCTTTTGTAGCTGCCCTTGGGTAGACTCCTCTCCTTGAATCTAAGTTGGCCTTCCAACTGCTTTGACCAATAGAATGTGGTGGATGTGATATTATGAAACTTCTGAGACCAAGCCTTAAAAAGGCCTGACAGCTTTCAGGTTTACTCTTTGGGGGAAGCCAGCCCCGATACAATCAGTCTGACATCTAGATCACTGTGCTATAAGGAGTCCAACTTAGTCACATGGAGAGGGCAACTGGAAGAGAAATTAGGCCCCAGCTGAGCTCCCAGACAGTGGGCAGCACCATTAGACCAGCCATGTGAGTGAGATCACCGTGGCAATGGCTCTTCCAGCCCCAGCCCAGCTGCCCCAGCTGATGGACCAGGCATGAACTGATCTTACTGAAACCTGCCCCAATGGCAGAACTGTGAGCAAGTCAAGGAGTGTTATTTCAAACCACTAAGTTTTGGGGTGGTTCGTACTCAATAAAGAAAGGAGGTACTCAACAGCTGTTTACTGAACTAGACAAGATAGAAGCCTGGACAGAGGTAATATTACAAAAGGGGTCAGGAGAGGGCAGACAGCAGAAGCGAGAAAAACTACAATTCTGCAGCCTGTGGAAGGAAAACCACATTCACAGAAAGATAGACAAAATGAAAAGGCAGAGGACTTTGTACCAGATGAAGGAACAAGATAAAACCCCAGAAAAACAACTAAATGAAGTGGAGATAGGCAATCTTCCAGAAAGAGAATTCAGAATAATGATAGTGAAGATGATCCAGGACCTCGGAAAAAGAATGGAGGCAAAGATTGAGAATATGCAAGAAATGTTTAACAAAGACCTAGAAGAATTAAAGAACAAACACCTAGAAGAATTAAAGAATTAAACAATGACTGAAATGAAAAATACACTAGAAGGAGTCAATAGCAGAATAACTGAGGCAGAAGAACAGATAAGTGACCTGGAAGACTGAATGGCGGAATTCACTGCCATGGAACAGAATAAAGAAAAAAGAATGAAAAGAAATGAAGACAGCCTAAGAGACCTCTGGGACAACATGAAAGGCAACAACATTCACATTATTGGGGTCCCAGAAGGAGAAGAGAGAGAGAAAGGACCTGAGAAAATATTTGAAGAGATAATAGTCAAAAACTTCCCTAACATGGGAAAGGAAATAGCCACTGAAGTCCAGGAAGTGCAGAGGGTTCGAGGCAGAATAAACCCAAGGAGAAACAAGCTGAGACACATAGTAATCAAATTGACAAAAATTAAAGACAAAGAAAAATTATTGAAAGCAACAAAGGAAAAATGACAAATAATATACAAGGGAACTCCGATAAGGTTAACAGCTGATTTCTCAGCAGAAACTCTACAAGCCAGAAGGGAGTGGCATGATATATTTAAAGTGATGAAAGGGAAGAACCTACAACCAAGATTACTCTACCCGGCAAGGATCTCATTCAGATTCAATGGAGAAATCAAAAGCTTTACAGACAAGCAAAAGCTAAGAGAATTCAGCACCACCAAACCAGCTCTACAACAAATGCTAAAGGAACTTCTCTAAGTGGGAAACACAACAGAAGAAAAGGACCTACAAAAACAAACACAAAACAATTAAGAAAATGGTAATAGGAACACACATATTGATAATTACCTAAAATGTGAATGGATTAAATGCTCCAACCAAAAGACACAGGCTCACGGAATGGATACAAAAACAAGACCCATATATATGCTGTCTACAAGAGACCCACTACAGACCTAGGGACACATACAGACTGAAAGTGAGGGGATGGAAAAAAGATATTCCATGCAAATGGAAATCAAAAGAAAGCTGGGGGGCTTCCCTGGTGGTGCAGTGGTTGAGAGTCTGCCTGCCGGTGCGGGGAACATGGGTTCGAGCCCTGGTCTGGGAGGATCCCACATGCCACGGAGCAACTAGGCCCGTGAGCCACAATTACTGAGCCTGCGCGTCTGGAGCCTGTGCTCCGCAACAAGAGAGGCCGCGATAGTGAGAGGCCCGTGCACCGTGATGAAGAGTTGAAGAGTGGCCCCCACTTGCCACAACTAGAGAAAGCCCTCACAGAGAAACGAAGACCCAACACAGCCATAAATAAAATAAATAATAATAATATTAAAAAAGAAAGCTGGATTGGCAATACTCATATCAGATAAAATAGATTTTAAAATAAAGAATGTTACAGGAGACAAGGAAGGACACTACATAATGATCAAGGGATCAATCCAAGAAGAAGATATAACAATTATAAATATATACGCACCCAACATAGGAGCACCCCAATACATAAAGCAACTGATAACAGCTATAAAAGAGGAAATCGACAGTAACACAATAATAGTGGGGGACTTTAACACCTCACTTACACCAATGGACAGATCATCCAAAATGAAAATAAATAAGGAAACAGAAGCTTTAAATGACACAATAGACCAGATAGATTTAATTGATATTTATAGGACATTCCAACCAAAAACAGCAGATTACACTTTCTTCTCAAGTGCACACGGAACATTCTCCAGGATACATCACGTCTTGGGTCACAAATCAAGCCTCAGTAAATTTAAGAAAATTGAAATCATATGGCATCTTTTCTGACCACAATGCTATGAGGTTAGAAATGAATTACAGGGAAAAAAACGTAAAAAACACAAACACATGGAAGCTACACAATACAGTACTAAATAACCAAGACATCACTGAAGAAATCAAAGAGGAAATCAAAAAATACCTAGAGACAAATTACAACGAAAACACGACCATCCAAAACCCATGGGATGCAGCAAAAGCAGTTCTAAGAGGGAAGTTTATAGAAATACAGGCCTACCTCAAGAAACAAGAAATATCTCAAATAAACAATCTAACCTTACACCTAAAGGAACTAGAAAAAGAAGAACACACAAAACCCAAAGTTAGTGGAAGGAAAGAAATCATAAAGATCAGAGCAGAAATAAATCAAATAGAAACAAAGAATACAATAGCAAAGATCAATAAAGCTAAAAGCTTGTTCTTTGAGAAGATAAACAAAATTGATAAACATTTAGCCAGACTCATCAAGAAAAAGAGGGAGAGGACTCAAATCAATAAAATTAGAAATGAAAAAGTAGAAGTTACAATGGACACCGCAGAAATACAAAGCATAATAAGAGACTACTACAAACAACTCTATGCCAATAAAATGGGCAACCTGGAAGAAATGGACAAATTCTTAGAATGGTATACCCTTCCAAGACTGAACCAAGAAGAAATAGAAAATATAAACAGACCAATCACAAGTAATGAAATTGAAACTGTGATTAAAAATCTTCCAACAAACAATAGTCCAGGACCAGATAGCTTCACAGGTGAACTCTATCAAACATTTAGAGAAGAGCTAACACCCATCCTTCTCAAACTCTTCCAAAAAATTGTAGAGGAAGGAAAACTCCCAAACTCATTCTATGAGACCACCATCACCCTGATACCAAAACCAGACAAAGATACTACAAAAAAAGAAAATTACAGACCATTAACACTGATAAATATAGATGCAAAAATCCTCAATAAAATACTATCAAACAGAATCCAGCAACACATTAAAAGGATCATACACCATGATCAAGTGGGATTTATCCCAGGGATGCAAGGATTCTTCAATATATGCAAATCAATCAATGTGATACACCATAGTAACAAAATGAAGAATAAAAACCATATGATCATCTCAATAGATGCAGAAAAATCTTTTGACAAAATTCAACAACCATTTATGATAAAAACTTTCCAGAAAGTGCGCATAGAGGGAACCTACCTCAACATATTAAAGGCCATATATGACAAACCCACAGACAACATCATTCTCAATGGTGAAAAACTGAAACCACTTCCTCTAAGATCAGGAACAAGGCAAGGCTGTCCACTCTCGTCACTATTATTCAACATAGTTTTGGAAGTCCTAGCCATGGCAATCAGAGAAGAAAAAGAAATAAAAGGAATACAAATAGGAAAAGAAGAAGTAAAACTGTCACTGTTTGCAGATGATATGAGACTATACATAGAGAATCCTAAAGATGCCACCAGAAAACTACTAGAGTTAATAAATGAATCTGGTAAAGTAGCAGGATACAAAATTAATGCCCAGAAATCTCTTGCATTCCTATACATTAACAACGAAAGTTCAGAAAGAGAAATTAAGGAAACAATCACATTCACCATTGCAACAAAAAGAATAAAATACCTAGGAATAAACCTACCTAAGGAGGTAAAAGACCTGTACTCAGAAAATTATAAGACACTGATGAAAGAAATCAAAGATGACACAAACAGATGGAGAGATATACCATGTTCTTGGATTGGAAGAATCAATATTGTGAAAATATAGTCATACTACCCAAAGCAATCTAAAGATTCAGTGCAATCCCTATCAAATAACCAGTGGCATTTTTTACAGAACTAGAACAAAAAATCTTAAAATTTGTATGGAGACAGAAAAGACCACAAATAGCCAAAGCAGTCTTGAGGGAAAAAAACGGAGCTGGAAGAATCAGACTCCCTGACTTCAGACTATACTACAAAGCTACAGTAATCAAGACAATATGGCACTGACACAAAAACAGAAATATAGATCAATGGAACAAGATAGAAAGCCCAGAGATAAACCCACGCACCTATGGTCAACTAATCTATGACAAGGGAGGCAAAGATATACAATGGAGAAAAGACAGTCTCTTCAATAAGTGGTGCTGGGAAAACTGGACAGCTACAGGTAAAAGAATGAAATTAGAACACTCCCTAACACCATACACAAAAATAAGCACAAAATGGATTCGAGACCGGACACTATAAAACTCTTAGAGGAAAACATAGGAAGAACACTCTGACATTTATCACAGCAAGATCTTTTATGATCCACCTCCTAGAGTAATGGATATAAAAACAAAAATAAACAAATGGCACCTAAGGAAACTTAAAAGCTTTTGCAAAGCAAAGGGAACTACAAACAAGACGAAAAGACAATCCTCAGAATGGGAGAAAAATATTTGCAAATGAATCAACGGACAAAGGTTTAATCTCCAAAATATAGAAACAGCTCATGCAGCTCAATATTAAAAAAACCAGGGCTTCCCTGGTGGCGCAGCGGTTGAGAATCTGCCTGCCAATGTAGGGGACATGGGTTCGAGCCCTGGTCTGGGAAGATCCCACATGCTGTGGAGCGACTGGGCCTGTGAGCCACAATTACTGAGCCTGCGTGTCTGGAGCCTGTGCTCCGCAACAAGAGAGGCCGCGATAGTGAGAGGCCTGCGCACCACGATGAAGAGTTGCCCCCGCTTGCCACAACTAGAGAAAGCCCTCGCACAGAAACGAAGACCCAACACAGCCATAAATAAATAAACAAATAAATAAATAAAATTTAAAAAAAAAGATGACATCTAACTATAATATTAAAAAAAAAAACAAAAAACCAAGCAACCCAATCAAAAAATGGGCAGAAGACCTACATAGACATTTCTCCAAAGAAGACATACAGATGGCCAAGAAGCACATTAAAAGCTGCTCAACATCACTAATTATTAGAGAAATGCAAATCAAAACTACAATGAGATATCACCTCACACCAGTTAGAATGGGCATCATCAGAAAATCTACAAAGAACAAATGCTGGAGAGGGTGTAGAGAAAAGGGAACCCTCTTGCACTGTTGGTGGGAATGTAAATTGATACAGCCACTATGGAGAACAACATGGAGGTTCCTTAAAAAACTAAAAATAGAATTACCATATGACCCAGCAATCCCGCTACTGGGCATATACCCAGAGAAAACCGTAATTCAAAAAGACACATGCACCCGAATGTTCATTGCAGCACTATTTACAATAGCCAGGTCATGGAAGCAACCTAAATGCCCATCAGCAGACGAATGGATAAAGAAGTTGTGGTACATATATACAATGGAATATTACTCAGCCATAAAAAGGAACGAAATTGAGTCATTTGTAGAGAACTGGATGGATGTAGAGACTGTCATACAGAGTGGAGTAAGTCAGAAAGAGAAAAACAAATATCGTATATTAACGCATATATGTGGAACATAGAAAAATGGTACAGATGAACGGGTTTGCAGGGCTGAAAATTGAGACACAGATGTAAAGAACAAACGTATGGACACCAAGGGGGGAAAGTGGGGTGGGGGGGTGGTGGTGGTGTGATGAATTGGGCAATTGGGATTGACATGTATACACTGATGTGTATAAAATGGATGACTAATAAGAACCTGTTGTATAAAAAAAATAAATAAAATTCAAAAATTCAAAAAAAAAGAAAAGAAAAGAAAAGAAAAAGGGTCAGAAGATATAAAAAAATAAAACATTCTGATCGAATCAGCAGGTGTTTAAGGTCTTCTCCTAGATCACAGTGAATCAAAACCAAACACTAAAATCAAAGGCTGTCTTCATCTTTGCCTCCATCCCAAGCCACAGAGGACCCTTTCCTGCCCTATTCTCAGCTGCCTCCTTGCTCCTCACACCCCGACCCCTGCAGGCTTTGGTAACTTCACTTCTCACAGCTGCCTCTCATGCCCGCTCTGTCCTAGCCCATCCCGAACTTCCCAGGGCATCTGATGACGTTCTCTCTCCTCTGCACGGAATGCCAACCCATGCCTTCTCTGCATGTATTCACATGTCAAATGCCACCCCCTCCATGCAGCCATTCCTCTGCGTTTCTCTGGGCTCCTGCAGCAGTTTGTCTATGCTTCTCCTGTCCTATCTGTCACGTCCTGTCTTGTGCTGCAGTGATTTTTACAATCCTCTTTTCTCAGAGCTCATAAGGCCCTGGAGAGCAAAAACCATGTCTTCTCATTGTTTTGTTCCTCTCATCACATTGCTGACAATGTCTGGCATGGGATAGGCACCTGAGATTAGGAAGGGGCCTGGCATGATGGCTAGGCAGCTAAGAGTGGGCTTGGAGTCAGATTGCCAGGTGTCGGTCCTCCACATGTCACCTACCAGTTGTGTGATACTGAGAAAGTTACCCAACCTCTCTGTTTCTTCATTTAATCATCTACAAAATGGGGATAGTAACAATACCTACCTTCTAAGGATGCTGTCAGAATTAATGAGACACATAGCTTGGAATAATGCTTACCATATAGTAAAAACTGGATTTAGCTATTTTAATCAAGGAAGTTCATTGAATTGAATTAAGCATCTCTTTTCCACACTTAGTGCCCTCTTCTTTCTCTACAACATTCTAGGCCCATTTCACGCTATATAATTTTGTATAGTAAGTAGCATTTTATTGGATTTAGAGGAAGAAGTAAAGGGTCGACCCTCAGGGCAGGAGGATATGGTGATGTGAGTAATATGATACTCAGACCTCAGAAAGAAGTGCTATCTTAAATGCCCAGAACGTTAACAATTTCTCAAAATAGATGGACTTTAGACTGAAGAAATATTTGTGGGTGGGTGGGGAGGAGGGAAAGGGTGGGACTAACAAAGAATAAAGTCCCCAGGTTTTGGCCTAGAGTGACTGATAACTACTTTTCAAGGTGATACAGGAAGCTGGTCCTTCGTTGGGTTGGATTCAGCCGGCCGCACCCTCCTGTCAGTTGCAGTTGTTTATTTCTAGCCTCTTTTAGGGACCACATTAGAAAGGACACACCTTCTGGGTCCCTTGAAAGATCCTGTGAAAATGAAGGCACTCCCTTGTAAGTAAAATATCCCTGAATGCAACAATATTTGGATAATTATAGTCTCCCAGGAGCATAATCCTTAAATGGCTGAGATAATTATAGCATCCCAGGCCTGTGGCACTTCTCTTTTGAGAATCTAATCCCCTGGGCAGAGGGAAGTGGGGACCCCAGGATGCTGTTTCTGCTGAGTCCCCCTAGTCCACATCTATGATGGATTATTCTAGAAAGCAAGCCCCCATGAGTCTTGCAACACAGACTTTCTTGCTCATACTAGGGTACAACGAAAAGCCCAGTACCCAGGTCACATGGGCGAGGGCAGTTCTATTTGACAAATAGACAACCCTGTGTATCAACAAATGAGGTGAGAAATGATTCATTGGAGCTACACCTCTGACAGTTATCAGAACCCTGATGTTTCAGGGACAGTCTTGGGCAAGGAGAGAGCAAATCAAAGTGCATGTTGGTGTGACTTTTATGTTCATCTTCTAATTTAGCCTGCGAGGCTATTTGGGGGAAGTGTGGCATTTTGGCCACAGTTATGTTTGATCTCTCAAAAGGGCAGATAGACTGGAAGAAAGACAAAAGTGACTAGTTCTGGACTGGACCTCTAACACTGGTCAAAGAGCCTTTTTAAAATGTGTACAAATGAACTTATTTACAAGAGAGAAATAGACTCACAGACATAGGAAACAAACTTATGGTTACCAAAGGGGAAAGGGAAGGGGGAGGGATAAATTAGGAGTTTGGGATTAACATATACACACTCCTATATATAAAATAGATGAACAACAAGGACCTACTGTTTAGCAGAGGGAACTCTACTCAATATTTTATAATAACCTATAAGGGAAAAGAATCTGAAAAAAAATAGATATATATGTATATATGACCAAATCACTTTGCTGTACACCCAAAACTAATACAACATTGTAAATCAAATATACTTCAACTGAAAAAAATAAAATGTGTAAACTAGTATTCCCAAGGCAGAGATAAGAGAGCAGGGATGGTTTGGTGTCTCCCATCGTCCTCACTGGGAAAACAAGCCCAAGTGAACCTATAATAGATGGGCAGCCAGAGGTGTCCTGCCTGTCAGTGAGTGACAGTGTCTCTGTCAAAGGGTGCCACAGAACTTCCCTGGTGGCTCAGTGGTTAAGAATCAGCCTGCCAATGCAGGGGACACGGTTTGAGCCCTGGTCCAGGAAGATCTCACACGCCGCGGAGCAACTAAGCCCGTGCGCCACCACTACTGAGCCTGCGCTCTAGAGCCCATGAGCCACAACTACTGAGCCCACGTGCTGCAACCACTGAAGCCCGTGCACCTACAGCCTGTGCTCCACAACAAGAGAAGCCACCACAATGAGAAGCCTGCACACCGCAACAAAGAGTAGCCCTCGTTTGGCTCAACTAGAGTAAGCCCGCACGCAACAACGAAGACCCAATGCAGCAAAAATAAATATATAAATAAATAAATTTTAAAAAATTACATTAAAAAAAAAAAAAGGATGCCACAACATCCCTTAATTCCTGGAAGGCTCCTTATTCATAGCTTGCATTAATTTGCTCCTGACTGTCAGTGACTCTCTGAGTGATTTAAAGTCATTGTGACGAGTGTGTATTTTGTTTTATTAACTACACTACAACCTCCCCGTGGATAGGTACATGGTTGATAAGACAGAGACCCTGTTACACACTGTCTCCGGGACTCACCCCATGGTTTATGGGAACAAGTTGCATTTTCCTTTTACAACCTGCCACTGTTTGGTTCCCACAATTAGCAGAGGTTGTTATGACTCACCCCGCTCATAGGGCTCTTTTCTTTGGAGGCTTGGCAAGGACACTTTCTCTAGTTCAGCTGACTTCTGCGGGCCCTGGGATGATTTTATAGATAAGAATAATAAAACCCTTTAATGACCTCTATTTCCTAAGCTGGTAAGGGGTGGGAGTGGTGCACAAACTTATCTTTAAGATAGATCCTTCCAGGTTCCATGCAGTTTTGTTGTTGTTCTTGTTGCATCTACATCATTCGTAACATTCACTCATTCATTCACTTGCTACTATTGTTTCATTTCATTTTGCAGACATGTTCTGACACTAAGATATGTATCTTGCCCTTTCAGAGCATATTATGCACACAGGACACTCAATAAACAGTGCCCGTGTCTCTTAAAGCACAGCCATGCGTCTCGATGACGTTATTGTGAGTTGTTTCACAACCACCGATAGATTGAACACCAGCTTTTTTATGCCACAAGTATTTTCCCCAGTGTCATCACTTCTTGCCATTGCTCTGCTAAGGTGATTCGGAAAAGTGTGTTGATGGGGCCCTGCCTTTTCTAACCTGTTTTATTTCTTGCTATTTTCTCTTTGAAGAATGTAGGTGTCACACTAGGTACATTACATTTCCTGGGATTCATGTACTGTCAGGGTACCTGTTAGGGTCTCTCTGTGGGTTGCACAGAGGCAGAGTTTGTAGCAAACAAAAGCAAGACTAGAAGAAGTGCTACCAAGTGCTACCAAGTGCTACCAAGACCCAGAACAACCCTCCAGGCAAACACACAGATGCAGCATTAATGATATTTCAATATTACTTCACAAAAGGGGCATGCTGACCTGTCAATAGACACCAAATTAAGTTCTCTCTGAGATTCCCTGCAAATTGGAAGGAGTCAGAAAGTACAAAGGACCTAGTCCTAAGATCTATCTATCTATCTAATTTTTTTAAATTGGGTAAGAACATTTAACGTGAGATCTACTCCCTTACCAAATCTGTAAGCGCACAATATAGTATTGTTGACTATAGGCACAGTGTTGGCTAGAACTTGCTCGTCTTGCATAACTGAATCTTTATACTTGTTGAATAGAAACTCCCCATCTCCCCCTCCCCTAGCCCCTGACAACTGCCGTTCTACTCCCTACCTCTATGAGTTTGACTATTTTAGATACTTCATATCGGTGGAATCACACAGTATTTGTCCTTCTGTGACTAGCTTATTTCACTTTAATGCCCTCAAGTTTCATCCTTGTTGTTGCAAATGGCAGAATTTCCTTCTTTAACTCTAAAAAATATTCCCTTGTGTGTATACAGCACATTTTCTTTGTCAATGCCATTTAGGTTGTTTCTATATCCTAATTTTTAAATAAAATTTTATCATCTACAAGAAGTGTTTCTTTTTTTTTAATCTGATATGTTGTATTCTTGTCAACAACTAGCTTAAAATGCTTTAACATTCCACAAGAAAAATCTAAGATTCCCTAACATAGGATATGAAGTCCACCAAAATCTGGCTCCGTCTGCACCTCCAGCCTCATTTCCCTTTGTCTTCCTTCCCTTTCTGCTCCAGTTTCATTGAACTCTACAGGGTTGCCACACACAAGTTGCTTCCTGCCCTTTGCCTCTACTTACCCTGCTCACTCCTGGGAATCTGTTTTCTTCCCCTCACCCTCTTCACCTAGGAGATTCCTGTGCAGACGTGAAGACTCAGCTCGTGTGTCACCTCCTCCAGGAAGCATTTCCTAAACCTTTGTCTCCTCCCCATCCCCTGAACTTCCCCTCTGCTCCTACAGTACCCTATTTGTAGCTCTATCCTTTGGCTTCCTGTAATATATTACAATTATCTGTTTCTGTGTTCAGAATTCCCACTAGATTTTGAACACCTTGAGGGTGGTGACATTTCATCTCTGCATCTCCAGGGCCTAGCAAAATGCCTAGCAGAGTACCAAGTACTCAACATATATTTGTGGACTGGATTAATGAAAGCTATTTAACTTTTTTGAGCCTCAGCTTCCTCACCTGCAAAGTGGGGACAATAATATCTTCCCTGTAGGACTTCTGTGAGGATTGAGAGCATGTTGGTAAAGTGCTTTGCCTAGCACCTTCAGGAAGGAGCTCGAAAGAGGGTGGCCCTCGTTCTTATTAATCAAAGTGCAATGGACACATTGTGGAAGGGTCGTGTTCTGACTGAAGGCCGGGAATCATAGCCAAAGAGTGGAGGACGGGGCTGGCTGGGCAATGTGTCGTCAGCCACGCTCTCAAGCCTGATTGGTGGGATGACACAGAGAATGGGTCTCAGCTCACACACACAGTGACCCTCGCCGACTGCTGGTTGCCAGTGACTGGTGATCGAGGTTCACAGATTCTTGAGGAAATCTCCTTCCTCTCATTCAACTGACCCATTGGGTGACCCATGAAAGCCATCCAACGGTGGAGTTAGGTTGAGTGTATTGCCTTTCTGCCTGCCGCAGGAACTGTGGTCCTCCTGAAGGTGCAACAAAGGTCCTGGCGGATTCCACTTCCACCGCTCAGCCTGCCCCAGGTTCCATGTACAAGCTGCTGCTATTGTTTGCATTCAAAAGGAGCAGTGCTGTTCTGGATTTGTACAGTTAAACCTCAGTTAAACCAGAACCCCAGCTACTTGGAACCCTCAAATAACCAAGACTTGGAGTTCCCTTTCCAAAGTAAGAGGTAAATCTTAAAAAGCACAAACCAAGATCAGGCTTTTAGTAAAAATAAACAAGCAAGCAAGCAAGCAAATGGAACTATAAAACCCCAATGAGGAAACAAACAAAATTCGAAAGGTACCACTCACAAATGACTTCCAGAACTAAGTTAGATTTAGTCCAGAGTTCAGCTTAAACTTCTACACCTTTCATATGTAGAGAATAAGAGATTTGGGGTTTGGAGTTAAGGAGACCTGGGTTTAAGTCCCAGTGCTTCCATTTATTATTGATATTTTTGAGATATTGGACAAATTATTTTACCTGTCTAAACCTTGGTGTTCTCAGCTGTAAATTAGGGGTAGCAATGATAACTACTTACTTTGAGAACTGAGATAACACATGTAAGGGCTTAACGTAGGGTCCAGCACATGGTAAGTGCTACATTAACTTTATTATTAGCAATCTCTTGACAGTGAAAAGAAATATTTTGGACCATTAGGTCTAAATATCAAAAGCTAAATTATGTCCAGCATTCTTTATTGATAAAAGCAGAAAAATGTTTCATACAAAAATCAACCAAAATACCCCAGCCTGGATTATGTGGTGGAACCAGAGCATTTATAGAAAAATAATGTACTGGTAACAGATTTCTATAGAGGATCAGGCATTTTGTACCATGCATAAGTGAGGGAGAACATTCTGAAAATCTTACACAAGTTGTTCCTCTTGATTATTAAAAAAAGACAACGACCTTTCAGTTTTTGTTGTTGAGCCATGTACAAAAGATACGTAGAGGATGTGTCCAAACTTGCCCAGTGTTCAAATCACCTCAGATGTCCTGTTAACCTTCCCTGCATTCATCCTACCAACCAGTATGCCCTTTCATATTAGTAAATAGAAAGCTCAATTTAAAAAGAGCACAGTAGTGGTCTGTATTAGTTGTTAGCTGCTGCAACAAATTACAAAAACTTAGTGGCTTAAAAAATAACAATGTATTATCTTACAGTTCTGGAGGTCAGAAGCCTGAAATGGGTCTCAGTGGCTAACTCAAGGTGTCATCAGGGCTGTGTTTCTTCTGGAAACGTTAGGAGAGAATCTGTTTCCTTGCCTTTTCCAGCTTCTAGAGGCTGCCCATGTTCCTTGATTTGAGGTCCGATTCCTCCATCTTCAAAGCCAGCAACCTTGGGCTGAGTCCTTCTCCTGCTGTTATCTCTCTGGTTCTCATTCTTCTGCTTCCCTCTTCCACTTATAAGGACTCGTGTGATTAACTGGGCCCATCTGGATAATTCAGGATCATCTTCATATATCAAGCTCAGTGGGTTAACAAGCTTAATTCCATCGACAGCCTTAATTCTCCTTTACAATGTAACCTAACATATTCACAGGTTCTGGGGGTTTGGATGTGAACATCATGGGGCCAGGGGAGGGGCATTATTCTGCCTACTACATATCCTAGAAGTTTTGTCTCGTAGGGGCTAACAAAATTGGCTAATGAAGATGTTATTTCCTTCCTTCCCTCAAGACTACTTTAGTTGGTATGGGAAGAATATCTAAATATTTAACATGGTTTTTCAGAACGTCCACAAAATAGAAGGATGTGTTGAAAGAGTGAAAGTTATACATTACCATACACAAGAAACTTGACAGTATGAGAGTGAGAACACATGCATATAGAAAGTCATCTAGAGATCAAGTTTATCTTCCTGACTCACGCTACCACCTGGAGTAACTGCTCAACTTCTCCACGTCCATCTCTGAACTTCAGTGTACCTCTCTGCACTTCTGCCACACACACAGAATGAATTGAGTTTAATTTGAATGGTGCTTCCCTAAGTGTAGATTCCAAGGGGACTATTATATGCATCCAGACACTTTTTGTTATATGTGACAGAACACCTAACCCAAACTGGCTTAAACAATAAAGGGGAATTTTTATCTCAGAAAATGTCCAGAGTAGGTCAGGTGTCAAAAAAGGATGAATAATTATGGCCTAGCTCTGTTTCTCTATGATTTTGCTGTTTCTGCTTCCCATCATCTATCAGCGCAGTTCTCAGGCTGACCTACCTCATGGTGGCATAAGTGATTGTAGCACTTCCGGACTTCAATATTCCAAAGCACGTGTCCTCAGATTCACTCTGATTGATTCAGCTAATGTCACATTTGCCGCAAGCCTGTCCCTGAATCAATAATAATGGCCAGGGGAATGGAATATACAGATTGCTTAAGCCAAGGCTGGAGTTGTTGGGGGCTGGGGAGGGAAGGTCAGCTTCTAGGATGGATACCTGGGTAGGGGAGAGATGACACAAATAAAAATCTTCAGGGCTGAACGCATGTTGGGTCCACAAATAACTAACATCCACCATAGCCCTGAGGGAAGTCATTATTGGAAAGAAGGGGTGATTTTTGGAAAGCTGATTGAATTAGGTCAATTCAGTATCTTTAACCATATCTCAAAAACATGGAAAATGTCACAGAAGGTTTCAATAATGCCAAAATAATTGAGAAACAGATCATCATAAGCTTCCTGAAATTGTGTCACCTAAAATAAGTTATTACTATCTCCTTTTGTTGAAGGATTAGATAGAAAAAAATTGGCTTTCGACAACACCTCATGGTTTTAGAAAGAGATGGAAACCTTTTGCGGCAAGTGCCAACAGAAGACTAGTGGTTAATGGTTGAGCTATAAAAAACTCACAAACCCAGGGCTGGTTCATAATGTACATGGATCTCTAAAAACTTTAAGTGTACAATCTTCTGCCCAGCTCCACCTCAATCCTTTCTTTCTGTTTTAAAAATAAAGCTACCAGTTTATAAACAACTTTCATACCAAAGGCTTGACCCCCTGGGTGATAAGTGACAAGAGCAGTGTACTAATGGACATTTTAAGAGTTCCACATCAGCAGAATTACCCTGTCTCAAACTGGCTTGGGGTTATCAGTGTAATCTTTTAAAAATTACTTTCTAAACAAACTTAACAACTAAGATGATTGGTATAAGGGAAGGAAAGTTAAAGCCAAAAATATTTCAAATGTGGCTTTAAAAAGAATGATGGCACATACATTACTGATCAGTGTCTGAGCTCTGGACATTTTCCTGTTTTCTTTGTAGAACAGAAGAATTTTCATCTACTCTTGTGCCTTTGACCTCCCGCCACACATCACAATCTTAAAAAAAATGTGACTGCTATGAACAGGATTCAGAATTACTCCTGCACTCCACACTGCATTAGGTGTGATGGTAAACAAGATAAATAGAGTCTTTTCCATGAAATGCTTTTCTTTTAAATCAGAAGCTTAACTAGTCTTCTAGTTAAATTGATGCATTGACTTCATGTGTTTTCCTCCTCTCCCTCTCCCTCCTAAGACCCCAAAAAGGAAGGAGAAAATATTAAAGAATGAGAAATTTAAACCAATTCTTGGAAGATTGAAAACCGACCAAGGAATTGTACCTGACACAGTAGGATAGAGGAGGTTACAACCTAAATTATCTGTTAAGAGGGATGCTGATGGGAGACCAAGAAGGATACTGATAGCAGGAAAATCAACTGCCCCTGTAACCCTCCTCCTGAAATGCTAAAAATTTTAGAGGTTCCAGGGAACCTTGAATGTGAGCATGAGGTGTGGAACCAAAACCAGGAGACTTGAGTTGAAATTCTGTAAAGGGAGCAATTGAACCCCAAGAGCACCTGATGCTAATCAGGAGAGTCTATCCTGAGGAATGACATTGAAAGTTTATTCTTTGGACTCATTCAGGGATACCAGATACAGAGAGGGCAGGAAGGGTATTGAATTGAAGCAGTTTAAGGATTAAGTAAAAACCTCCATAATGAATGTGGGACACTTTAGGGTGATTTCCCCTCTAGAAATATAAATAATTCTATCAGTCTTTCACTTATTAGCTGGAATGCTTCTATAAAGAGAAACTTTCCCTCATTTGATACTTGTTACATACAGTAAAAATATGATAAATTCTTGATTCTTTCTCTTTATTTGCAGTTTTCTAAATATTGAGTTGATTCAGTAATATTCATCAATGATGGCCAATTAGCTTTGATTTGCCTCACTGTTCTTATGAACTCATAGACTTAAACGTATTTAATGTGTTCCAATCTATTGATCTTATTATCCCGTTGAAGCTTAAATTGTCCCATTTTTGCCAGTGAGTTTGGCTATTGAATCATTCTGACGTAACATAAGTAAGCATAAACAGCTTCTTTGCTATCAGTAGAATGAAATGACAGAATGACCCAGGCTCACTTTGACATTTTTTTTTTCTTTAAATCATAGTCATTGGAGAAAAGTGTCTATCAGGAAAAAGTGAGCTGTCAAAAGAGAAACTCAAAGGAAAAAAGATAATGCAGAAAGTTATAGAAACCTTCAAAAATACCTTAGTGACATTGCTAGGATGGGAGATAAAGCAAAGGAAATTTCCTGGGGGAAAAAGAAGAATACAAAGGAAAACAAATGGAAAAAATGATCACACTTAGGTCCAACATTCAACTAACTGTAAAACCAGAAGAGAAGAATAGAGGAAAAAATCAAAGGAAGCAAATTACTTTAAAAGAACTCCTCCCCTCTTCCCACAGTTTTCCCAAGATTAAAACTATGAATCTTAAGACTGAGAGGGCCCACTAAGAACCACGTACAGTGAATGAACATAGACCCATACGAAAACAGAACATCATGAAATTTCATGAAGTTCCAGAACATAAACAAAGAGAAAGATTCCCTAGAACTAGTTCCATACAAAGAAACAAAAGTGAGCAAGGCTTTGGACTTTTCAACATTAAAATACAATGGAGGGACTTCTGCTTCCAGCTAGAATGGCATAATAGGGACTGGGTTTGTCTTCTTGCCAAAACAACTGAAAAACCAGGTACAATATACAAAACAATGTTTTCAAGACATTAGACACCAGGCAACAAAGTACAGTGACTCCTGAGAGATGGGAAACAGACAAGGTTGCTTCAGCTTCCCACCTTGAGAGAGTTTTCAGGCGATGGAATGGAATTTAAGGAGATTAAGTGAAGGGTTAAGGAGATTAAGCTAAGAGTGTGGTGAGATTAAGACAACCGCAGTTCACAAGGCAGAGTCCTGGAGAGAGCAGAGCTTTGCAGAGTGAGAACTTCCAGAGACCTGCAGAAGAGTTTCCTTAAGTATTCAGGAAAGTACTGATCCGTGTCCTCACTGAGGCTGGGGAAGAACCACCGCATGTAAAAGAATTAGTGGCAACAGTTCCTTGAGCTCACATGGGTCTGGGAATAGTCCCCGTCTCCACCATCCAGACTGGAAAACCTCATTAGTTAGAATATTCAGAAGGATCTCTCCTCATTAGTGGAAAATAATTAGTCCTAGATGAAATGCTGCTCTGTTATTGCTTATCAAATATTAAAAGCAACACCCAAAGGGATCAAAGTATTTCTGAGTAACTTCTAGAATAAAGCTCAAGAATATTGATAAGGATGCAAAAATATCTAGTATCCAACAAGAAGGGAGTAATATTTTTAAAGTGCGGAAAGAAAAAGTTCCAACCTAGACTTCAATACCCAAAGTGTTATGAACTGAATATTTGTGTTGACATTCAACAAAGTTCATATGTTGACATCCTAACACACAGTGTGATGGGACTAGAGTGTGGGGATTTTGGGAGGTAATTAGGTCTTGAGGGCAGAGCCTTTATGGAGGGGTTAGTGCCCTTACAAAAAGAGACCCCGAGAGCTTCCTTGTACCTTCTGACATGTGAGGGCATAGCAGAAAGACTGCTGGCTATGAACCAGGAAGTGGGTTCTCACCAGATACCAAATATGCTGGTGTCTTCCCAGCCTCCAGATTTGTGAGAAATAGGTTTCTGTTGTTTATAAGCCACCCAGTCTATTGTATTCTGTTATAACAGCCCAATTGGACTAAGACACACACAATACCTAGGTGGAAACTGAAGTTGAATTAAAGAACTTTTCAGACATGTAGAAGCTGAAAGAAGTAATCACCCACAGACTCACATTATAAGAAATATTAAAGGAAGCCCTATAGGGAGAAGGAAAATCATACCAGTTGGAAATATGGATCTAAGTAAAGAAATAATGAGCACCAGAAATGATAACTACATGAGTAGATATATGACTTAAAAATGATTTATATCTCTTTAAAAGATTATTTACTACTTAAAAGTGATAACAATGTAGTGTGGGGTCTATAATGTATGTAGACAGTAAAACGTATGACAACATTAGTATAAAGGCTGGGAAGGGAGAAATACTTATATTACTGTAAGTTTCTTAAACCATATATGAAGTGATAAATATTGCTAGAAGGTAGACTGTTATAACATAAATATGTATATTGTAAACCATAAAGTAACAAAACAAAGAGCTATAGCTGATTAGTCAGCAAAGGAGATAAAATAGAATCATAAAATATGTTCAATCCAAAAAAAAAAAAGATGGGGGTGGTAGGAGAAATTGGGAGATTGGGATCGACATATATACACTATTGATACTATGTGTAAAATAGATAACTAATGAGAACCTGCTGTATAGCACAGGGAACTCTACTCAGTGCTCTGTGGTGACCTAAATGGGAAGGAAATCCAAAAAGGAAGGGATATAAGTATAAGTATAGCTGATTCACTTTGCTGTACAGTGAAACTAACACAGCATTGTAAAGCAACTATACTCCAATAAAAATTAATTTAAAAAACAAACAAAAACTAAACAAAACAAAACAGAAGGCAAAAAAGTAGAAAAGTAAACAAAGAACAGTTGGTACAAATAGAAAATAAATAGCATGATGGTAAGTTTAAACTCAATCATATCAATAAATATGTAAATGTACATGGTCTAAACATCTTAATTAAAAGGCTGGTATAATCAGCTTGAATAAAAAAGCAAGACCCCCAGTTATATGTTGCCCCCAAGAAACCCAGCGTAAATATCAAGACATAACTAGGTTAAAACTCAAAGGATGAAAGAAGATATACTATACTAAAACTAATTAAAGAAATCTGCACTAGCTACATTAATACCAGAGAAAGTAAACTTCAGAGTAAAGACTATGGTCAGGGATATAGATGGTCATTTCTTAATGATAAAGGAATCAATAAATCAAAGAGTCATAGCAATCCTAAGTATTTCTGCACCTAATAACATAGCTTCAAAATATATGAAGCAAAAACTCATATAACTGCAAGGAGAAATAGACAAATCCATAATTTTAGTCACAGATTTCAATAACCCTCTTTTAATTTCTGGAACAAAGGGACAGAAAATCAGGGTGAATGGAGACAACTTGAACAATACAATCAACCAACCTGACTTAATTGACATTTATAGAACAACCAACAACCGGAGAATACACATTCTTTTCAAGTATGCAGAGAAGAAGTCTGTCAGGTACCAAGGATGCACGGAACAAGTCAACACACAGCCTACCTCCATAGGCCATATTCTAGACCATAAAATGTGCCTCAAGAGATTTGAAAGAATTCAAGTCATACAAAGTATGTTTTCTGACCATAATGGAACTAAATTAGAAATCAAAACCACAAGGAAATCTGGGAAATTCACAAACGTGAGAATTAAACAACACACTAAATATTTTACTTTTCATTTACCTTTTCTGAGGAGGCAAAAAGGATGTACTCTAGAGAAATTAAGGAGTAGAACAAAGGAGGGAAAAACTTGAGCTTCAGGATACCTAGGATCTTGTCAAAAGGAAGTTCAGTTGACAGCTGTCAGTGGACCAAGAGAGCAACCAGACTGGAACTGGGCATGAAGAGGGAGAGTTTTGTGAGGGAGTCCTCCAGGAACAAAATAAAACTGTTACATCGTTTGGTGTGTTTAAACCTAGGCACATGATTGATGGAGAGGTTTGAAATATCTAAGGATGTGTTTATAGATAATTATGAGATAAAAGGGAGGTAATGAGGTAACACAGTAAAAATAAAAAGTTGTATAAGATGCTTAATTACATTATACTATTATATTTGGCTGTGCTGAGAACATATTTTATGTTGTTATAGTAATGGAAATGACAGTTATTGATTTCACTAAAAAATATGTGATAGCTGTATTGGGAGGGTAAAAGTACGTTGGTGTAAGAGAATTTATCAGCTCTCATAACATCAGTAAATAATGCATCTATTTGATAAATCAAGTGGTAGGGCAATAGTCCTGAGAAGGGCAGCCCTCACCTAACCCCATGTGGGATGCTGGAGGGTACTGCTGAAGTTGTAACAGGAGCTAGTCTTTCACTGAGGCATGTAGCCACCTCGTCTTACAGTCTCTGTGCCTGGACCTAAAGCATGTGGAAAAAAAAAAAAAAAAAGGTAGGCCACTCTGTCTTATTTAAAATAATGGAGGTAAGTATCAGAAGAAACAGTTTTCAAAAGTTTAAAGTGCTGCTGCTGGAAGTTACACTAGGAAAACAGAACAGGAAAGAGTGGATCAGAGGACTGCTATCTTCCAGTATAAGTCTTTGGTTAAGACAAAATTCTACAGAGGTATTTTTTAGATAAGGAATTAAACCATCTAAATTGGAAACAGCCATATCTCCTATTACTCTCTATTTCAACTGAGGACAGAATAAGAGGAAAGTTGCTCACTGGCGTCTGAGTTGTACAAGGTAAAGCAGAGTATGCCCTAGGCATAAAATTTAGATACACTTCTATAGTATTTAACTAAGTTGACTAAGTAGTAATGTGAGGTTGTAAGAGTGATGGCTTTTATTTATTTATTTTTTACTTTTTAAAGATTTTTCTTGATGTGGACCATTTTTAAAGTCTTTACTGAATTTGTTACAATACTGCTTCTGTTTTATGTTTTGGCCTTTTGGCCGCTAGGCTTGTGGGATCACAGCTCCCCGACCAGGGATCGAACCCGCACCCCCTGTATTGGAAGGCGAGGTCCCAACCACTGGACCGCCAGGGAAGTCCCAGGATGATGACTTTTAAAACACCATTTAAAAGAGTAATGGCATTGTAACCGACAATTAATTGACTAGGGGTGTATACCAGAAAACCTCAGTAATCAAAGTAGCATTTTAAGGCAATATTTAAAAATCAAAGTTAATATAAAAAATCTATGATGAGCAAAATGTCAAAGATTTTAATTAAAAAACCGTACTGTATTACTTAATTTTTCTTTTGTGTCAGGCTCCAATATGGCTTGACGTGGCACTGTTTAACAAATATTAAGTGTCCTAGGTACCAGGAGAATAATAATCATTCTGTGTGAAGCTAACTGTCGACCCAAGGGAAAGCTTTTTGGAAACTTTAACATACTGTATAAATGTCAGTTGCTTCAAATAGTATCCATAGTACTTTATTACCTGTTAAATCAAATCTGATTATATTGGTTTCTAGTACCTTCTATAAAAGTCATCAATCTTGGGGCTTCCCTGGTGGCACAGTGGCTGAGGGTCTGCCTGCCAATGCAGGGGACACGGGTTCGAGCCCTGGTCTGGGAAGATCCTCTGCATGCCGCGGAGTAACTGGGTCCGTGAGCCACAATTACTGAGCCTGCGCGTCTGGAGCCTGTGCCCCGCAACAAGAGAGGCCGCGACAGTGAGAGGCCCGCGCACCGCGATGAAGAGTGGCCGCCGCTTGCCACAACTAGAGAAAGCCCTCGCACAGAAACGAAGACCCAACACAGCCAAAATAAATTAAAAAAAAAAAAAAAAAGTCATCAATCCTATTTTCTATAATGCCCTTAGCAAAATGAATGATTCTTATGAATACCATTTTCTTTGCAGGCAACTAGTGTTTAATGTTACTAACCATCTGTTCCTTTACCTTACTCCTCACAAGAAAGGGGCAATTTGTCCGGATTCCACTGTTCGTTTTTTCCTGTGCTCAGCTTGGACTGCACAGTGGGGCAGGACCAAACACATTTTCTGTCTAGGAGAAAGTACACCTGTAAGGGCACGAGCAATAGAGCTCCAACATTTTGAAAGTGATTGGGAACTTGGTAGAAGAAATGGAGTCACACCCCTGGGTAGGCACCTTCTTCAAAGACCTGTTTCTCTCAAGGTCCATCTTTCTAATTGCTGACTTTGCACAGACTCTAAAACAACCTGCATACCAAAATCTGAAAGGAAAGGTCAACCTAAAGGTCACAAGTTTTAAGGGTGCTACTTCAAAGACATTTATCTCCTTTACAACACCATTAGTCTTGGGTAATGGTCTATTGTCTTTCATCATCCCAACCTCTTCACCTGCCTGTTTACTTTGAGTCCAACCTCAGAATTCAAGCCCCAGCATAAACGGGTGTTTTTTGGCTACTTAACACTGGCCCAGTGGAAGGTTGTTCATAGTCTGGTTTCCAGTTGTCTGTTGTTTAAAGGAAATGCAGCTACTAAGAGAACGGTATGGTTTAATATTTCGTCTAAAACATGGAAAAGACCTTTTTGGGGAATAGTTAACAATGAAGAAAAGAGCCTTATATTTTAATATGTTTATTGTAGTTTCATGTGCAAGTCTAAAAAAAATCAGGAACATAAATACCCAACAATAAAAATAGCTACATTTGCATAGTACCGATATAAATATTTTTATATGTAATATCTCACTTAATCCTCATTGTGACCTTATGAAATAGGTATTATTATTATTAGTGTCAATTTACAGATGGGGAAAAGATTATATAGAGATGAATAATTTTTCAAGGCCCTAATAAGTAGGAGAACTGGTGTTTGAACCCAGGCAGTGTGGCTGCAATCTTCTATGCTATACTGCCTTGCATATAAAAGAATAGTATAGCAACTTGGTGAATTATTATTTAGCCTTTAAAATTGTTATAAAGTCCATACAGTGACATAAAGATGGAATATAAATTTCATGACCCTCTGATTTAAACTGTATAAAATATATACAGTAGAAGTAAAGACTGAGAGGTAATAGGGAAAATTGTCTGGGGCCAAGGACCCCAGGGGAGTCAAAAGAAAAAAACAATCACAAAACCAAAATACGATGAGAAAAGCCCTTGGTAGAATTTGGGCATTGTTGCTAAGAACTCTGTTCCTGATTCAGTTCCACTTCCCAAGCTCAGATTTGTCCCTGGATTTTGCCTTTTTGGAAACTTCTGGAAAGATTTTTAGGGAACTCTCTTGCTGATGCACATTATCTAACTCTTTGGTTGCTCAGGTCACAGACTAATTCATTCTATCATGGCTGATATTCACTATGTGCTGCCCAGTCTTCTGCTTTTGTAGCCCTCCTCATACTGATGCTGAAAGCTCAGCCTCTCTGTACACCAGTGCCCAATCGAATCTCAGAGGCAGAGTTCTGGCTGAAGTAGAAAAGGATAGCTTTATTGCTTTGTCAGGCAAGGGGGGACACAGTGGGCTCCTGCCTCGAAAAACTATGTGTCTCAACCTGGGAGGATTTGATGAGGAGTTTCATAGCAATAGTTCAAGGGTGGGGTTGCTGACAAGATTAGGGTGTGTGCAGGGTCTCAGGTTGTCGGTCTCCTAATCTTGATGAGCTTCTCTGGTCCCTTTCATCTTGCCTCAGGTGGTTTCTTGGCTGCTCCTCCCTTGATTAACAACAGTTCCAATCTGCCCTTTGGAACCCAGGGAAGGTCATGGAGGCTGGAGTCTTGCCTACAAGAAACGGGGGACAAAAAAGGCATCTGTGCCCAGGAACCCCACAGGGTCCTCCACAAACGACATAATGAGAATAGTTCTTGAAGTATGATAGTGAGATTATGTTGATCATTTTCTCTTATGAGAAATAAGAAAAAAGTCTTAAAGCTTTTTCAAGAAAAAAATGTCGAACTCTGCTGTAAGAATGATTGCTATATATAGAGTTATTTCTTTAAAAAAAACCACTTTGATCAAATGTGTCATGTTTTATTAATACCTGTTGTAAACATAATTAAGGTAAAATTGGATGTGAGCCTGCTAGTTAAAAAAAAACTCTCACAGTTATAAATGAGATGATATTTGGGGGAACAAGCTGTATTAGGTGGAAAAGGAAATAATGAATTCCAGACAGAGTCAGTGGTCAATCTATATCAATCCATTCATCTTTTCAACAAGTATTCAGTGAGCATACACCATGTGCCAGGCACTGTGCTGGGTGCTGGGTATTCAGTGGTGACCACAATAGACAAGGTCCCAACACTTGCAGACTTTATCATATAATTAGTAGTGGAAATAGGTTTTAGACAGGTAAATATATGTATGTAATTACTAAATGTTGAGTGCTATGAAGGAAAGATCAGAGTGTCATGACAGAATAATCTGGGGAGCTACTTTAGACCAAGCATTCGAAGAAGGTCTTGCTGAACAGGTGAGGCTTAAAATAAGACATGAAGGCTGAGAAAGGACCAGCCATATTAGAAGTCACTGAACGCACACTTCAAGTGGAGGGAACAACAGAAGATGTAAGGTCCCCAAGGTGGTGAAGAAAAGGCCAAAGAGGTGGGAGTGCAGTAAATAAAGAGGGGAATGAGGTGGCTGAAGGGTGAGGTCATGAGAAAGGAGTGGGTTTAATTATAAGTGCGGTGGACACTACTGAAGATCATTGTTTGGAGAATAAACTTGAGAGGGACAAAAATAAAAATAAGGGGGCTACTGTAGATGTCTAAGCAACAAATGGTAGACCTTAGGATTAGGGTGTTGGTAATGCAGATGGGGAGGGGAGGAAGAATTGAAGATACATTGTAATGAAAGAATTCTCAGAGGATGTGGTAAGGAAAGGGAGGTAACAAAATTATGTATTAGGGTGATAAGTGCTATAACAAATAGCCCCTTCCAAATCTGAGTGACTTAACTCACTAAAAGCTAATTTTTTGTTCATATCACCATCCAGTATGGGTCAACAGCAGAGTGAGGGACGCCTGCTCCCCACATTCAGGCTTTTACATCTTGTGGAGCCTCCATTTTCAAAGGCAGCTTCCCAAATTACCAGGAACAGAAAGAGAGAGCGTGGAGGACCACACAGAACATTTAAGGGGCCAGCTGGGTATGGAGTGCTTCACCTCTATCCACATTCTATTGGCCAGAGCTCAATAACATAACCGTGCTTAACTGTGGGCGTTAGGGGTGCTGGGTCGCCTGTTCAAGAAGAAAATGAAAGCGGTTTGTGAACACATAGCATCATCTCTGCCCCAAATGACCACCTGACTTTAGCTTGTGCAAGTGGCTGGGTGGTGCCAGCACTATCTATCTGTACACTGAGCTGGGGAAGACTCCAGGGGAAACAAGTCTGTGGGAGGAGATCAAGTAACAGGTTTTAGACTTGCTCAGTTTGAGATGCCTAGTTGCCATCCGGGTGGAGATGTCAGGTAGGTAGTGTGATACTCAAGTGCCGAGTTCAGTTTTTGGCCAGATATATAAAATACTAGGAAACATCTAGATAATTTGAGCAAGGCTATGTGCATTGACTGTGTCTTTGTCTGCCTATTTATTTATTTATTATTTAATAAATGTTTACTGAGCACCTACTATGTTCCAGGCATGGGCAAGGGGCAAATAGCACTATAAAAAACATAATATGGGGCTTCCCTGATGGCGCAGTGGTTTAGAATCTGCCTGCTAATGCAGGGGACACGGGTTCGAGCCCTGGTCTGGGAAGATCCCACATGCCACGGAGCAACTAGGCCCGTGAGCCACAACTACTGAGCCTGCGCGTCTGGAGCCTGTGCCCCGCAACGGGAGAGGCCGCGATAGTGAAGAGGCCCGCGCACCGCGATGAAGAGTGGCCCCCACTTGCCGCAACTAGAGGAAGCCCTCGCACAGAAACGAAGACCCAACACAGCCAAAAATAAATATAATAAATAAATAAATAAAAGATTACTATTAAAAAAAAAAACAAAAACATAATATGTTTAGAGCTTATATTCCACTAGAGGCAGACAAACACTAAGCAAGATAAGTGAAGTACATGGTATGTTGTAGTGTGATAAAGTCGAAGATAGAATGGAGATGGGGAACAGGGACTGGTGTTGGCGGGAGGCGGCGAATGCAGTTGTAAATAGGATGCTCAGGGAAGACCTCACTAAGGAGGTGACTTATGAGCAAAGACCTAAAAGGAGGTGAAGACAAAGTCATGTGGTTAACTGGCGAGTGGAGATTCAGGCCAGGGGGACACTGAATGTAAATGCCTTGAGATAGGAGTGTGACTGTGCCTCTGGCTGGACTGGAACAGGGGTGGAAGAGAGAGTAAGTAGTAGATAAGGTCATAGTGGGTGGGGGGGGTGGGGGGGTGAGGGTGGGGGAGGGGATCAGGGCAGACCACGCAGCCCTTATAGACCTTTGTAAAGATTTTATCTTTTACTTGTGCCGTGTAATTTACATTTAATTAAAGTTCTCTTCTAAAAGTTGAATAATCACTTACTTTCTAAATTTTCCCCTAGTCCCTCTCTCCTAGTTTAGGGCTCAATATAAAATAGGTAGGATCACTTTTCTCTATAGAAACACTTTAGTTAGAGTTCTTGTTTCTTTCAGGCTAGGTACCATATTCACAGATGCATTAAACAAGAGTCACCAAATATATATGTATATATTTTCAATTACCTATTATTCACTAGTGGCTAGGCTAGGCACTGGGGATACAAAGATGAAAGAGATATGGTCCCTACACTTTGTGTAAAAGGAGCTTCCTGAAACAGCTCATTTTCACATATTTTGCTAAGTGCAAGGATAGATATATGCAGAGAAAGGAAACCTTACTTGGCTTAGGTGAATGGAATAATGCCTGAAGGGTTTAATGCCTAAGGCAGGACTTAACAAGTGAGTGGGAGTTAGCCAGGCAAAGATGGTGGCGGCAGGCGCTGGGGAAATGGGAAATAATTGTCCAGAAAGAATTTAGGCAGAGTTGATAGTGTCAAAAAGAAGAATATCATCTCTAATGGAAAGTAAGAGAATTAAAATCGGAGAGTATCGTGGGAAGGAGTTTGCATGACAAAATCCTCATCCCGCACATTCTTATTCAAAAACTCTTATGAGGACTTCCAATCTGAAATATGCACATAGGATCCTGAAACAACAACAAAAAATCATCTGGACCTCATTCAACAGATGAGGGAACTGAGATCTGAAGAGTTAAGTGGCTTATTCAACAGTAAACAGCAAGTGAGTGGCTGTGTGAAGACCCAATGCCGTGGGATGTCCAAGCTGAAGCTGTCTCTAGTGTTTCAGGAACAAACATGCATTTTGTTCTGTTTTTTGCTGTGTTTTGATTACACTTGGAATATGTATGTACCTCTTTGAGCCTAAGTGTATTTCCATATTTTGGTGAGACTTTAGCATGGTTCCTCAACTGCCCACGAATTCATTCTCAAACACCTGTTAGCATTGGTCTTACTCATTGGGTTCTGCTTGGAGGATTGCTCCCAGCCCAAGCTGTTCTACAGAAACTTTCTCTGGAAAACACAGCATTCGTTGGTTGGTTCTACTTAATTTTAGGTTATGTTCTGTTACTCTTTCTCTCTTGGTCTTGGAGAACACAGAGAACTTATGAGGCTAATTTAGGGCAGATATGCTAAAAGTCTAAAGTAATGTTTTCTCTTTGTAGAAAACACCCTAGGGGCAGAGAATGCAGGAAATTGTGTGTCACTGTGATGGAAAACAAATGAAAGCCTTTACAGAAGAAATGTCGGTTTCCAATCATCTAACATATCCATTACCGCATGCCAATGCAGATGTGTTGTGTAGGCAACAGCCAACTGAGCATCCAAAAAACAAATACCCCCTATTCCCTTCTTTACTGTGTCCTCCCCAGTGATTTTCAGAGATTATAAGAAAGCAGTGGATGAGCTCAGAAAAATAATGTGAGCGCATGTGTGACTTATAATTAGATTAGGATGTAATATATAACCCTGCATGAGGAAACAACTCCCTTGAAAGTATAGTGTGTTCCTCTTATTGAATGAATACCATGGTTATTTTATTCTACTCAGATATAGTTATCTTGATGAGATCATTCCTGTTTCAGTTACCTGGAGGAAGAGGAATATCCTCAGAGAAGTCATGGGAATTGAGACAGAAGACCCTAAGGTTGAAGGAATGAAGGAGAAAGAACACTTGGTCTAGTCTTCCAGGATTCCATATGTCTGGGGAGATTTTCCTTTGATGAAGGTTGAAGCAACCTTGAAGGTCCATCAAGAGGAGGCAAGCAGGAGGTAGGAAGAAATCTCAGAATACTGTGTTTCCCTGTGCTTTGGTCAGTCACAGCTTGTAAACCAGATTTTTTAGGTGCATGCTCCTCTGAATTTATTTTCTCTTTGTTATACCCCAGAAGCAAGGTATTTGGGGCACACTTGGGCAGTTTTAAAGGCGTGAACAGTTTTCTCCTGAGGCCAGAGATAATCAAGGAGAGACCCTAAAGTAGTGGTTCTATCTGGGGGCAATTTTGCCTCCCAGGTGACATTTGGCAGTGTCTGGAGACATTTTTGATTGTCACACTGGTGGTGGTGGGAGTGAGGTGGGGTAAGGATGCTACAGGAACTTAATGGTTAGACAAGGGATACTGCTAAAACACCTTGCAAAGCACAGAATAATCCCTACTACAGAGAATTATACAGCTCAAAACGTCTATAGTGCCCAGATTGAGCAAGTCTGCCCCAAATTAAAAATGAATCTCAGGAGAACAGAGTTGGTGGCATGTGGCCCAGCTATTTCCAATTTCCAGGAGATTTTTCTTCCAATGTTACCTTTGGAGGTTCTTGAGACAAGGAACATTTCCTTGCTCCAGTCTTAGGTAATAGGCTTCCCTAGTCTCAAATCAGAGAAACCTCTTGGATTACCCCACTCTCCAAGTCATTTATGCCAAATATTTATTGAGCTTATACTAGTCCTATCAACTAAATTGTGCACTGGGGAGACAAAGAAATTTGAGATGACCCTCCTTCTCAGAAATGGTTAAAGCCTCATCTGGGATCCCTGAGTTGTCATTGTCTTCACAAAAGTCCTTTTATAAAGGAACTTGATGATTTGGGAAAACGAGGCTTACCTCCCACTGTGATCAGGTAGACTCCAGCCTTCTCCTGGTTCTTCCTAGACTAAGGAAGTCATTCTTGAGGTTTATAACAAATACCTGTGACATTAAGACATTTTTAATCCTCTTAATCTAACCAATCATGGGATTTAGAAATTGCTTGGTATTAATTGTGCCTGATTCTCAGATTGTGTTCTGCTTTGATTTCTTAGCGTGTTCACTTTTCTCTCCCAACTACATTTTGCTCATTGTATTCTCCCCTGAGAGGCTGAAGTTTGACTTATTTCTCGTAAAGAACACCTGCTTTAAAAGCGTTATTCTTGAATCTTCTTTTCTTTAAAGGAGAAAAGCAGGATTGGAGGAGGCCAGACATTCCTGGGGACCATTATTTGTCAATTCCAAACAGACCTAGACTTTTCAGTATTTATTGCTATTATACTGCCCCCCTCCCCATACAGGTATAAAAAAGCAGAAACTGCTAGGCACTCTCACCTGGGGGTGGGCTGGGGTGGGAGGGGAAAGACAAATGCAAAATCCAAAAATTTGCATAAATTATAAAATAAATAAGAAAAAAATGTAACTTGGTATAAAAATTAATATAATACTAAGTGACATCTCAGTATTTCAAAACTGTAGGTAGCTATTCCTACAAATATAATACATTTCTGATTTCTACATAAGCATTACTTAGTTTACTATTTATTTAATTGAAGTTTACACAGTGGGCTTCTCCCCTTTGTGCTATCAGCCATGTGTAAACCCTAAAGTTTAAGCTTTGAGTCTGACTAATTTACTCATTATGCTGAGAACGATCATTTCTACAAGGTAAAACGGAGTATATTAAAGACTTTATTCAGCCAAGATCTCACTGATAAAGAAGTAAATTAAGCTAAAGCTCTACTCCTCTCAGAAAAGGATTTTAAAGGTAGAAAATATATCAATATGCAGTACAGAGTGAGACATCTTTTTGGAGATGAGGGAGTCATTTGAAAACCAGATCACGTAAGAGAATTCAGTTAGCATGACTCCCTTAAATATTTATTAAATACCTATTACATATACTAGAATTAAAGTAAAATATGACTTTAACCAAGAAATCAGTGCAATGATTTGGCTCAATTTAAAAATTACTGTTCCTTTTATTAGTCCTGTCATGAGGGTGCCTGATAACATTTTCCGGAATCAATACATCAACAAATTAAAATCAAACTAACAAATTTTTAATTAACAAATTAAAATCAACAAATATTTATTGAATAGCTACTATGTATAAACACAGTTGGGGTAGAGTAGGGTTAGGAGGAGATGTAAAGATGGGTGGCAGCAGGCTCCTAACCTCAAATATCTTACAGGTTGTAAACGAATGTGTGTGTGTGTGGTGGGGCGTCTGTAGGATGTGTGTTTTTACAATGCCATTGTCATACTAACCGGTGAAACGTGTCCAACTGAGAAAGAGATGAACAGGGGAGTAATATCAACCTTTCCTCGTAAATTACTTCTTTAAACTGCTGATAGGAGGTGCAGAGAAAGTTAAAGGTCTCTTGTAAAAAACTGAGTTTTGTTTAGAAGCCGTGAACAATTACAGACTTCTGGAGAGCTGTTGAAACAAAAGCCAAAGCAAGAAATAAACTATTGCGTATCAAGTGGTACTAAATTGCAAATTGTAGTGGAGGATTACTTCTTTTCTCACCACCCTCCTCCACTCACTGCCCCCACCCCCCAAGTATGAATACAAAGACAGAGAAGGAAGGTATCTGGCTATTTACATGAAAAATGACTCTCCCCTACAATCACCTTCTGTCAATAAAATGCTTATTTTCTGACATGTCAATTAGGTGATTCATAATCCAGATGACCATCCCCTTCCATTTAGTACTGTTGGACTGGGTTAAATGTCTTAAGTGTTTACCCTTTATGACCAGTGGCTTGGATCTGTTCTCAGTCAAACTGGGCCACTCATGACATGTTTGCCTGTAGGATTTCTCTTGAGGTAAAGTAACCATTGTTATCAGATTTTAAACTGAACGGCAGATTAGGACAGTGGCTTTACCATCGGCAGTGAAGAATGCTTGTTTTACAGTACTGTGTATCCAAAATACGGAGTTTGCAGGAAGAGTTCAATACAAAATAAATAGCCTGTAATTTACAGAACTACAGTGAGGAAGGCTTCTGAGATGGAGCTTGGTACTTCAAAGGGATTGTCTGTTGTTTAAAAGCCAGTTATTAGGGAGGAATGATTTGTCTTAGCATCTTAAGCTAATTTTAAAAGATCTGAGTGATAATGAAGTAATCATTTTTTTTTGAGATTGAGATGAAATTCACATAACATAAAATCCACCATTTTAAAGTATACATTTCAATGATCTCTAGAACATAATTATTTTTAAAAAGATTAGTGAATAGGACTCTAAGGGGGGAGAATAAAAATAATCATGTTGCATTTTCCATTCATTAACATAACCAATTATATCCAAACATTATTCAATAACTGCAGTATTAACATACCACAATACTCCTTCTACAAAGCAATTGACAAATAAATAATACATTTCTATTCTACCAAAGACACGTTTTATTAAACAGTTTTACAATTCAAGTTATTAAGGCATTCTAAGCTTTAATTCTGAAGAAAGGCAGATGGGGTGTAAAATACCCACTTTTCAAATTAATTTACAAAGATGACGTTTGGAAAAAGTTTGGAAACTTTAAAAATTGTTCTGGAAAGTAGAAAATATACTTTTTGATAGATAAAAATAAGGTTTTGTAAAAACGTTTTTGCAAATAGGCTGAATTTCAGGTAACATTGTTTTTTTACTATTTTGGAGCTAGTTTGTATCTGCTAACCCCAAATTCCCAGTCCATCCCTCCCCACCTCCCCTCTGCTGCTGGCAACCACAAGTCTGTTCTCTATGTCTGTGAGTCTGTTTTTGTTTCATAGGTGAGTTCATTTGTGTCATATTTTATTATTTCTGGAAAAATTTATTTATTTATATTTGGCTGCGTTGGGTCTTCATTCCTGTGCGAGGGCTTTTTTTCTCTAGTTGCTGCGAGCGGGGGCTACTCTTCATTGCAGTGCACGGGCTTCTCATTGCAGTGGCTTCTCTTGTTGTGGAACACAGGATCTAGGTGCGCGGATTTCAGTAGTTGTGGCTCGCAGGCTCTAGAGCACAGGCTCAGTAGTTGTGGCGCACGGGCTTATTTGCTCCACGGCTTGTGGGATCTTCCGGGACCAGGGATCGAACCCGTGTCCCCAGTATTGGCAGGCAGACTCCCAACTACTACTCCACCAGGGAAGTCCCTGTGTCATACTTTAGATTTCATATATAAGTGATATCATATGGTGTTTGCAGATGGCATTATTTCATTCTTTTTTTTTAAGGCTGAGTGGTATTCCATTGTATATATGTACCACACCTTTATCCATTCATCTGTTGGTGGACACTTAGTTTGATTCCATGTCTTGGCTATCGTATATAGTGCTGCTATGAATATAGGGGTGCATGTATCTTTTTGAATTATAGTTTTGTCCGGATATATGCCCAGGAGTGGGATTGCTGGATCATGTGGCAACTCTATTTTTAGTTTTTCGAGGAACCTCCATACTGTTCTCCATAGCGGCTGCACCAATTTACATTCCCACCAACAGTGTACTATGGTTACCTTTAGAGAAAGTATTTTATTTAACCTATTTAAGAGACTCAGTCATTTACAAGCACACTGGTACTATCATTTGCATAGAAAACATCCTATTTCATTAAAATAGAACTGCTATGTACCACTGCTTGGCCATCATTTTTATGCTACAGCTAAAGCAGTTAGGATGGGGGAGAATTTGATAAACAAATTTGTGACACGTTGGCTTAAGCAAATTGAAATTAGTTTATGCACCACAGGACTTCTTAGATAGTTTAATTTGCTATTGACACTCTAAGGGGGGGCTTGTCTGATGAACAGACTTTGCCATTTCATTGGTGTCCTAATAGTATTTTTCTTTTAACTAGTAAAGTTGTAGAACATCTTTTCATCTTTTACTTTTTTTCTGTACATTATACTTAATTCTTTATTTGGTTGTTGATCTTTTTCTCACTTTTTTTTTTTAGCAGTTTATTCTTTGTCTCTTACACATGTTGCAAATATTTTCATTCTATCTGTCATTTGTCCTTTATATTAATGGTGCCTTTCTTGAAACAGAAGTTTTTATTTTTGAAAATGGCAGTCTTCCTTCTTATGTCATCTGGGCTTTGTATTTTAGAAATACCTGCTTCACCTCAAGATAGTGAAGATATTTTTCTCCATTTTTCTAACAATTACATAATATTTAAAATATTTCAGTGCCAATAGAGCTTTCTGCAGTGACAGAAATGTATGGTGGTAGTAGCAACAAGTGGTGATTGAACACTTGAAATTTAGCTAGGAGGACTGAAGAGCTGAAATTTATTTAATTTTAATTAATAAAAAATTAAATTTAAATAGCCACCTGTGGGTGGAGGCTGCTTATTGAACAACACAAATCTTTATCTGAAATTTGTTTTCATGTGCACTATAGGGTAGAGAGTTTTTCCTATATGAATGTTCAATTATTCTAACACTATTTATTGAATCACTGTTATTTTTCCCCATTGATTTGAAAAGTCTCTTATATCATGTATCAAAGCCCCATGTATATACAGGTCTGTTTCTGCACTTTAATTTGTTCCATTGATCCATTTGTCCATCCTTGAGCCAATACATCACGTTCTAAAGTACTCTTCATCCAGCTGGTAAGGCAGTTCCTTCATCATCTTTCTTTCTTTTCTTTCTTTCTTTCTTTTTTTTTTTTTTTTTGGCCAAATGCCGCAGCTTGCGGGATCTTAGTTTCTTGGCCAGGGATTGAACCTGGGCCACAGCAGTGAAAGCCCTGAATCCTAACCACTAGGCCACCAGGGAACGCCCCCATTTTCTTCTTTTTCAAAAGTTATTGGCATCTCTTGCATATTGTCTTTTCAGGGTGAAGTTTAGAATCAGCTTGCCAAGTTTCCTAAAAATATTCTCTTAGAATTGAGATGGGCATTTCAATGAGTTTATAGATCTAGTTGGAAAATAATTGACATATTAATATTAAGCTTTCCCTCTAGCTATTCTTTCATATTTTTAGTGTATAGCTTTAATTCTATATCTATTTTTTGTTAGATTATTTGTAGGTATTTTATTGTTTTGTTGTCATTGCAAATAGTCTTTCTTTTTCGATTAAATCTTGGAGTACAAGAAAGCTATTGATTTTTGCATCTTAATCTTGTATCTCTCTACCTTGCTGGACTTCTTAGTATTTGTCTTTATTATCTTTGATTTTTTAGATAATCAGTTACAACATCTTCAAATAGTGCCAAGGAGATCTCTTCATTTCCTAAATTTATGCTCCTTTTCTCTGTATATACATATTTATCTTATTGTTTTGGCTAGGAGATTGAGAACAATGTTGAGTAATCACAATTGGAAGTATTATTTTCTTTTTCTTTATTTTTGGAACTGCTTTAAATGTTTAATGATTATATGTGTAGTTCGCTGATTCCCCTAGTCTTCAACATGCTCATCCTGCAGTCTTTCTCATCTCAGTAAATGACACCTGAAATTTCTAATTTTTCTGTCTAAAGATCTTGGGCATTATTCTTGTCTCTCATTTTCCTCTCAGATTTTACACTCAATCCATAGAAAATCCTGCCGTTCTTACCTTCAAAATATATGCAGAATGATTCCATTACCTCCATCACTTCTACCACTTACATGTTGATTTGAGCCATCATCATCTCTTCCCTGGGCTATTGCATTAGCCTCCTGATCTCCTTCATTCTGCCTTTGTCTCAATACAGCATCCAGAAAAATTCTTTAAATTTATAACTCAAGTCATACCTCTGTTCCAATCCCTGAGAACAAAACTCAAAATCCTTCAGTGTCCTCCAAGGCCCTGCTCCCATTAGCCTTCCTCGTTATCTCTGACTCATGTTCTCTCCCTTTTAGGTTTTTGCTTAAATGTCACCTTTTCAATAAGCCCTTCTGTAACTACCTCATTAAAACTTTCATAATGCCCTATTCTTCCCCATCCTACTTCTCTGGTTAGTTTTTCTCTACAGCTCTTGTTACCATTTGACATATTCTGTATTTTATTTATTTGTTTGTTGTCTCTCTCCTCCCTCTAGAACGTAAGCTCCATGAAGGGAGGTCTTCTGTTTTGTTCATTACCGTATCCTCATTGTCTAGAAGAGTGCTTGGTGCACAGTAAAGGTTCAATGCATATATGATTTTTTTCTTCTTAATTCTATTAATATTTAAATGAATATATAGCCATATTTGTGTTCCAGGAATAAACTCTCACTGGTCTTGATGAATAGTATTTTTTATACTTTGCTGATTTTGAGTTAATACTATTTCATTTAAGATTTTTATGTTTTTGTTCCTAAGGGAGAGTAGTTGATAGTTTTCTGTATTGTTTTCTAATTGTTCAGTTTTTATATCAGGATTATACTTGTTGTATCAAATGAGCTGGGCAGGTGTTTTCTATCCTTTTTCTATGTCCTGTAACCATATATATAACAGTCTTTTCATTAGATGTTTTGTAAAATTTGTGTTTAAAAACTGCCTGGGCTTAGGATGAAGTTTAGAGTCTGTTGACTCAACTTTCCTTCTATGGAGATTGAGTTATTCAAATTTTCTGACTCAATTTAATTTTGATAGAAATAAAATTTAATTTTGATAAAATCTACTTAATTTGCATTTAAAAAGTTATATTTGTATAATGACTGTCTTTTTATTTCTAATGGTGTTTATTTGGGTCTTCTCTATTTTTTGCCTACAAAAGTTTGTTTCTTACATTGGCCTTTTAAAGGAAGCTTTGGTTTTATTTATTACTTTTTTCTTTTTGTTATTTTTTTTTCCAGCTTAATTTGTCTATACTCTAGTGTTGAATGCTTAGGTTTTTATTTTTACTTTTTTGTTTTTCTTTTTTTATTTATTTTTATTTTTAAAATTTATTTATTTATTTATTTATTTTTGGCTGTATTGGGTCTTCGTTTCTGTGTAAGGGTCTTCTCTAGTTGCGGCAAGAGGGGGGCCACTCTTCATCGCGGTGTGTGGGCCTCTCACTATCGCAGCCTCTCTTGTTGCAGTGCACAGGCTCCAGATGCGCAGGCTCAGTAGTTGTGGCTCACGGGCCTAGTTGCTCCACGGCATGTGGGATCCTTCCAGACCAGGGCTCGAACCTGTGTCCCCTGCATTGGCAGGCAGATTCTCAACCACTGTGCCACCAGGGAAGCCCTTGTTTTTCTTGTTTTTTAATGAGCATATTTAAGTGTATAAAAAGCACTCGAGCTGCATCACAAAGATTTTGATAGATTTTTCTCTTTGTCATACATTCTAAATAATCTGTAGTCTCCATTTTAATTTATTTTTATCATTCAATAATTATTCAGAACAGTGTTTTAAAATTCCAAGTCACATGGTTAGACATTATTTCATTTATCTTTTTGTTGCAATGTTTACTTTTATTCTGTGATGCTCAGAATCAGCACCAGCATGCTTTCTTACTTATAAAATTTAATGAGGTTTAGCCTTATGGCTTGACGATGAATTTTTTTCAATAAGGGTATCATGGATATTTGAGAATTTTCTTTCTTTGTTGTACACAGTGTTTTATGGTTATCCTTTAAAACCTGCATGATAGTAGTTTGTTATTCAGAATGTCTCAATGTTTTGTTGATTTCCGAGCCAAGTGTTTCAAGATGTCCTTGCAGGAATGTGATGATTTACATTTCCCATAATTTCTATTCTCTGTATTTCAAAACCGTGTTGCTAATTGCTTGGCCATTAACACGATAAAGACACACTGTTCTTGATCTTTACATTTTCTTTGTGGGTTGTTACATTTATTAAAAGTCAAAATAATTTTTTTGCCTGTTTATTTATTTATTTTTTGTCTTGAATTCTATTTTGAATGAATTTTATTTTGTCAAGCTTGTTTTGTTGTTGTTAGCACTTTTTTGGTCTATATTTCCATCTTTGTGTTTTTAACCTTTCCCTATTACTTGCTTTAAGTATGTCTCTTCTAAATGATATTATTAAAAGATAAACGGAGACATATTAAACATTTTAAGAATTTACTTGAGCAAAAATGGATTCCAATTGGGCAGCGCCAAACAGGAAGTGGATAGCAGTGCTCTGCCAACGGGAGCTGCAGAGAGACTCTTACAGAGAAAAGGTGGAAGCAAAGTAAGGAAATTGTTGATTGGCTGTAGCTTAAAGCCTAGTTGGCTGTTTGTGATTGGTTGTCCTTAGTGTTTTCATTTCATAACCTTGAGGCTTTTATAGGCTTGGATTTTGGTTTGCTTATGTAGGTCACTATGGTGTTAGAGCCACCTCAGTCTAATGGGCTCCCTGTTTAATTAAATTAACAATATGTAACTGGATTCTAACTATGACAATCTCTTATTTTTTAATTGTAGAAACAATGCATCAAGCTGATAGAAAATGAATATTGAACTCTGAAGAGTTTCTACAAATCAATAAGACCAACATCCCAATATAAAATGTGCAAGGGATATGAGCAAGGAATTCATAGAACAAGAAAATCAAATGGCCAACAACCATGTGAAATGAAATCAACCGTATTAATCTTCAGGATATGCAAATTAAAATATCAGTAAAAATAATCTTTTGTGAAAAAAAGCAAAAAGTTGGAATGTAAAAAATAAGAAGATTGATAATTCACTGGTGGCAAGAATGTGAAATTCTCAAGTGCACTGAGTATAAATATAGATAGATTTTTCATGTTATGACTTTTTGCTAGAGAGGAATGACTATCTCTCTCAGCACTTTTCAAATAATCCTAAAGAACTTCACTTGGCCCAAGACTGGCCGATGCCTACCCCAAACCAATTAGTTTTGGTGAAGCTGGTGGTTGGGCAGGGAGCAGAGCCCTATGATTGGCTCAGTTTGGGTAGATGCCTCCCTCTGGACCCATTGGTTATGGCTAGGGAGTAGGGTCAGGTAAGACTCTGCGACCCCGAGAATAGCCATGGGTGCTTGGGTTATGGGATAGGGGAGTAAGGGATTAGATCTCAGAATAGAGGAGTTGCCATACAGGCAGTGTCCCAGATGCTGACCAAATTTTACTTTACCATTCGTAAAGTGGGGGCAATAATAGAAGACAACAGATATATGAATGCATGAATTAATTTCACTGTTCACCTTTCTTATATAAACATACCCATTTGGAAAGCTTTCTTGATTCCAAAGGAAATGAAGCCAGATAAGCAAGCCAACATATGTGATATGTCTTGTAATCCTTAGATGATTGGGTAAACACAAAACCTGAAGTGTTAATTACTTCTAAAACCATTAGGGAGAATAGAAGCACATGTAGCAACTCTCAGAAGGGAGTTGATCGGGTCTGCAGAACAGAATTTGAAATTCTTAAAAAGAGAAGCTCATAAAAATGTTGCCTTGCAAGCTGAGGCATTTCAGCGGTACTGAAGTGAAGGGGAATTTCAGATTCATTCATTCAGATTCATTCATTTCATTCATTCATCCGGCTTCCCACTCAAACCTGTGTGGTGTATTTTGCAATTTGGCTGAAATGGCCATACTTTCTTAATAAGTACTCCTGCAAAGCAAAGCTTTACTCATGTGGAAGAAAAGGCAAAGGGGAACCACAGAACCATGTAATTTAAAGCTAGAAGAAAGGGAAGAAAGAAGACAGTTCTTTTTTAGATAACAACTTGAATTCTGGAAGATATTTAAATACATGTAATTTTATAAATCTTAAGTACACGTTGCGAACTAAGATACAAGTAGACCTCAGTAAGAAAAGTGAGGCAAGGGAGAATGACATTTTACACGAAATACGATACCATAGTGTAATGAGAGATGCCAGAAGCTTCAGGAAATTTAACTAGCCATGTATGCCCTCTTGGGAAATATGTGCTTCTGGCATTTGAATATATTGCATTAACGATTACCTGCTTTCAGGTATCTCACCTATTGTACACAGGCTCTTTGAAAGGTATGTCTTATTCATTTTTGTAACTGCTCTGCCCAGAGCTCTGATTAGTTCCCAAATTGTAATTGGTGTTCAACCAAAGTTTGCTGAAAGACCGAATGAATAATTGGATAGAGAGGATTTGCGTAGCCCGGTCAAAATCCATCATGCCTCTGTCCCTAAAGGTTCCAAACTGTTGGTGGATAAAGTAATCAAATTAGGTATGAAAGTCAACCGAAGTTTCTGCACTTAGCACAAACTCGGAGTTAGTAGGGTCCAACTTAGAACTTTCTGCATTTACTCATCAGCATGGGACTGCATGAGGACAGAGTTGTAGTCACACTCCTAAGTCCCTTGAATCTTTCTCCACAGCGTGGATAACCTCAAGTCCTGGTGTGCCTGGGACAGTCCCAGCTTACACTCTTATCTAAGTGTCATTATTATTTGTGTCCCATTTCAAAAGTGTCTCTATTGGAAAATAAATTATATGGTCACCCTATTTATAGCATCTTTTACAACCCTATACTCCTGAATCTACATACCCTTCTAAATATTGGAGATTCTGTTACATTGGAATATTACTTTGTCCAACCAGGGTGAACTGTTTTCCCATGCAGTTCTGCAGAAACGTCTCGGAGCTGTGGGAGAGTCAAATTTTACAGCTTTGGGAGCTGACATCTTTGGTTGCCTTAACATGCAAGGGCGGTTTTGAATTGAGCAAGACTCCAAGGGGCCAAAATATCTTGGTGCAGTTTTTAACAAATCTGAGCCACTCTCTGTTCAGTGCTTGACATTTGACCCATTGGAAATAGAAGAAGTATCAGGTTTCTCTGAGGCTTTGAACATGAAATTCTTCCACACTCTGGCAAAACCCATTGCCAAGAGATTTGACATAAAAGTGATGAAGGCAATGATGACAGTTTGGAGTTTCATATGATTTCAACTCCAAGTATCAGGTGTGTGGTAAAGGTGGGTTAGAGACCTGTAATGATGACTGCTTTATGTCCTGACCTTTTGTACCTACTTATTCTCCTTCCCACTCCCACCCATTCACCCAGCCTGTCCTTACTGTCTGCTTGATAACACTCTTCCTATTCACCTGAGTCATAAACGTTGTTACAAAGTCAGATCTTTGCTTAATACACATTTATCAAATACTTGTCATGTGCTGAAATTAGGAACATATAGATTTTTCAAAAGGTCCCTTCATTCTGGGAACTCATGTTCTAGAAAATGAGACTGAAACATAGGCAGATCATTAAATTGTGGTCCGATAAGGACCATATGGTGGTCTATCCAAAGGGCTATGGAAACATTGAGGCAAGAATGATTGATTAGTAGTTACATTTTTTGAGGTTTTTTGTTTTGTAGTCAAGTACAGATGCCTTGTAGGTAGTTAGGAATATGGACCTGGGACTCAAGAAAGAGACTGGCGCTAGAGCTGGAGAATTTTGTCATTGTCAAAGAGGTTGGAATTGGAGTCTACCAGAATGGCACACAGTGTAGCACAATGTTAAAAAATCCAGTCTCTGGAGTTAGACTATTTGGACTAAAATCCTTCTCTGGTAAGATACTAAAAAGAGCCTTTTGCTTCTCCTTTTGAACTGTCTTAATTATGGTTTATGTGAAATCATTTTCGTTGGAGGTGTATAGACTTCATGTCATATGTCAACAAATGTATACAAAACTTCCCAGAAATTTTTCTTTCATTGGGCAAAATATTTGGTTTCTATTAAGGATGAAAATGGATTTACTCTATTATAGACCATTAATGATTCCTTAATGAGATTTTTTTCCTCTATCTACCTATCTATCTATTTATCTCTCTCTCTCTCTATCAATCGATCTATTGATCTGGAACAATTGAAAGTGTTATTTTCCTAAACAGAGATCATGGAGAGAAAAATTCTGGTGATGAGGAAAAAAATCTGTCATATAAATGAATACATCCTGGAATTATCTCCAAAATGTCTATCATTCTATAAATATTCCGTCTTATCTCAAGGTGTGTGAGATAAGGCAATCTAGATTTTATCTTGGAAGTGACTCAGGGAGGCTAATCCTGATAGGAGCCCTCTGGCCAAAGAATGCTTATCTCTGTTACCCCTTGTTACCCTCAGGGTACAGAATAAGAATGATACTAAGTCTTATACCCAGCATCTCTCAAAGGCCTAAATCATTTGATAGCTTTCAGTCTTGTAATCACTGTCAACCTCTCACTCCACTGTCAGGGATAATGAAATTTTCTGGCAACAGAAGATTAGAGACATTACTTGATCAAAGTGACATAAGAAGATATCACAAAATTACAGACCAATATCACTGATGAACATAGATGCAAAAATCCTCAACAAAATACTAGCAAACAGAATCCAACAGCACATTAAAAGGATCATACACCACGATCAAGTGGGATTTATCCCAGGGATGCAAGGATTCTTCAATATATGCAAATCAATCAATGTGATACACCATATTAACAAGTAGAAGAATAAAAAAATGTGATCATCTCAATAGATTCAGAAAAAGCTTTCAACAAAAATTCAACACCCATCTATGATAAAAACTTTCCAGAAACTGGGCATAGAGGGAACCTACTTCAACATAATAAAGGCCATATACAACAAACCCACAGCAAACATCATTCTCAATGGTGAAAAATTGAAAGCATTTCCTCTAAGATCAGGAACAAGAAAAGGATGTCCACTCTTGCCACTATTATTCAGCATAGTTTTGGAAGCCCTAGCCGCAGCAGTCAGAGAAGAAAAAGAAGTAAAAGGAATACAAATTGGAAAAGAAGAAGTAAAACTGTCATTGTTTGCAGATGACATGATACTATACATAGAAAATCCTAAAGATGCCACCAGAAAACTACTAGAGCTAATCAATGAATTTGGTAAAGTTGCAGGATACAAAGTTAATGCACAGAAATCTCTTTCATTCCTATATGTTAACAACAAAAGGTCAGAAAGAGAAATTAAGGAAACAGTCCCATTCACCATTGCAACAAAAGGAATAAAATACCTAGTAATAAACCTACCTAAGGCTGTAAAAGACCTGTACTCAGAAGACTACAAGACATGATGAAAGAAATCAAAGATGACAGAAACATATGGAGAGATATACCATGTTCTTGGATTGGAAGAATCAATATTGTGAAAATGACTAAACTACCCAAAGCAATCTACAGATTCAATGCAATCCCTATCAAATTACCATTGGCATTTTTCACAGAACTAGAACAAAATATCTTAAAATTTGACTAGAGACACAAAAGATCCTGAATAGCCAAAGCAATCTTGAGGAAGAAAACATGGAGCTGGAGGAATCAGGCTCTCTGACTTCAGACTATACTACAAAGCTACAGTAATCAAGACAGTATGGCACTGACACAAAACCAGAAATATAGATCAATGGAACAGGATAGAAAGCCCAGAGATAAACCCACGCACCTATGGTTACCTAATCTATGACAAAGGAGGCAAGAATATACAATGGAGAAAAGACAGTCTCTTTGATAAGTGGTGCTGGGAAAACTGGACAGCTACATGTAAAAGAATGAAATTAGAGCACTCCCTAACACCATACACCAAAATAAGCTCAAAATGGATTAAAGACCTAAATGTAAGACTGGGCACTATAAAACTCTTAAAGGAAAACATAGGCAGAACACTCTTTGACATAAGTCACAGCAAGATCTTTTTTGACCCACCTCCTAGAGTAATGAAAATAAAAACAATAATAAACAAATGGGAGCTAATGAAACTTAAAAGCTTTTGCACAGCAAAGGAAACCATAAACAAGATGAAAAGGCAACCCTCAGAATGGGAGAAAATATTTTCAAATGAAGCAATAGACACAGGATTAATCTCCAAAATATACAAACAGCTCATGCAGCTCAATAACAAACAACCCAATCAAAAAGTGGGCAGAAGACCTAAATAGACATTTCTCCAAAGAAGATATACAGATGGCCAAGAGGCACATGAAAATATGCTCAACGTCACTGATTATTAGAGAAATCAAAACTACAATGAGGTATCACCTCACGCCGGTCAGAATGGCCATCATCAAAAAATCTACAAACAATAAATGTTGGAGAGGGTGTGGAAAAAAAGGGGTTCCTCTTGTACTGTTGGTGGGAATGTAAACTGATATAGCCACTATGGAGACAGTATAGAGGTTCCTTAAAAAACTAAAAATACAATTACCATATGACCCAGCAATCCCACTACTGGGCATATACCCTGAGAAAACCATAATTCAAAAAGACACATGCACCCCAATGTACATTGCAGCACTATTTACAATAGCCAGGACATGGAAACAACCTAAATGTCCATCAACAGAGGAATGGATAAAGAAGATGTGGTACATATATACAATGGAGTATAACTCAGCCATAAGAAGGGACGAAATTGAGTCATTTGTAGAGATGTAGATGGACCTAGAGAGTGTCATATAGAGTGAAGTAAGTCAGAAAGAGAAAAACAAATATCATATATTAACACATATATGTGGAACCTAAAAAAATGGTACTGATGAACCTGTTTGCAAGGCAGAAATAGAGACAGACATAGAGAACAAACATATGGACACAAAGGGGTGAAAGTCGGGGTGGGATGAATTGGGAGATTGGGATTGACATATATACACTAATATATATAAAATAGATAACTAGTGAGAATCTGCGCAGGGAACTCTACTTAATGCTCTGTGGTGACCTAAATGGGAAGGAAATCCAAAAAAGAGGGGATATATGTATACATACAGCTGATTCACTTTGCTGTACAGCAGAAACTAACACAACATTGTAAAGCAACTATACCCCAATTTTAAAAAAAATCACGTGATTTCAAATAATGTACACTAAATTGGAATTTTTCTTAAAACAAACAAACAAAACAAACCCAAAATGAAGTAAGAAGGCAGTATGCAACCAGAAATAGTATGCAGGACTCTCTCCAAGATCCCTCTTAAATTATGTTTTTGTTTAGGGTGTGAATGATTGAGGATAGAGGAATGATTTGCTTTAAATAGGCTTAAAGGAGAAAACAATTGGGAGGAAGTATATTTTTATGTCCTGTGTAGATCCTACATGCAGAAAATAAATTTTTAAATTTCCAGACATATGTACTATTATGGGGAAGCAAAGACATGGATGATGATGATGATAGTAATAATAATAACATTAATAGCTTGCAATTATATAGCAATTACTGTGTGCCAGGTATTAACCACTTACTTAATTCTCACAATAACAACATTTTACAGTAGGAATATTATTATCCCCATTTTACACGTTTTAAATCTGGGGCAACATATTCAAGAATGCTCTTGAAGCAAATCTGGGATTCTAATTAGATTAAAATGATTCAATACCAAGACCATTTTTTTTTATAAGCACATGAGAAATAATAATGGGAATTATCAGGAAAATGTGATACCAAAACATTTTTAAGAAAATATGTCAGTTTTAAGGCAAATTATTTTAATATATACCTTTGAAATCTTTTTCATCTCTTGACATAGGGTTGTATTTGGCTGAAGAATGGCACAAAGAAACACCTTCTAATTTAGTTGTGAATCCTTTTCTGGATCACTTATTCTTGGGTTTGACCAAACACAAGCTCTTCCTGCATCAACCTCGGATTTACTTGGGCAGGAGAGAGGAGGACCCTCAAAAAATTTCTTTAGTGGTAAACACCCCAGATACTCAAAGCTTGGTGTATTCCAAATAATATTTATCAAGGGATTGAAGAAAATATCCACTTTTAGAAGTCCTCAGAGAGTTTGAAACTTGGTAGTATATTTAAAATTGAGTCCTGGGGACTTTTAAGCATGTTTTCACTTATTTTTATAGTTTTGGAAGGGAAAGGGAAAGCATGTAATACATTTTCCTTACCCTTTCAGAGAAGGATGAACAATTCTGTGCTCCTAATTTAGGCATTTTTCTGCACAGTGTTGATAACTGGGTCAAGTAGGTTGGATGAATCAAGCCACAGGTTGGATGGGTGAGAGATAGTTGCTTCAGGAGGCCGACGTGCTGGGTTCCTTGTGCAGAAAGGTGAATGTCAGAATGACGGAGCTCATGCTCTGGGGGTGACTGATGAGAGGTCAATGTGTGTAGGAAATAGAACACCAGGGTTGAAGCCAGAAGCCCATGGTTGGAGCACCAGCTCTGTAATACAGTGGGTGGAGTGGCTGTGAACAAATCATCTGAGGTCCTGGGGCCCCAGATTTTTCATCATGATATGGAAAGAATGTCTAGTTTACTGTAACCACAGGATTAACTGAGATGATGCAGGTATTTTTTTTTTTTTTTTTTTTTAGATAGTAACATGATAGATGCAGGTATTTTTAAACTATTCAATGAACAATTAATGTTTTATTGATGGTAAGAATAGTAACAGAACCTTTATCTGTTCTGCAAATATCTATTGAGTGACTACTTTGTTCAGGGCAAAGTTCTAGGCACTGGTGATACAATGAGTGAATGTTAGAATTTCCAGTGGGGAAGACAGAAAATGAATAAGTAAAGATATATAAATATTCTTTTGCTAAGTAACAAATTACCTGAGTACTTAGCAGCTTAAACCAACAACTATTTGTTAGCTACCACAGCTTCTGAGGGTCAAGACTCCTGGAGTGGCTTCGCAGGTAATTCTGGCTCAGAGTTTCGCATGAGGTTGAAGTCAAGTTGTTAGCTTGGCGACCGTCATTGCAAGGCTTGACTGGCTTTTTTTTTTAATTAAATTAATCAATTAATTAATTTTAGGCTGCTTTGAGTCTTTGTTGCTGTGTGTGGGCTTTCTCTAGTTGTTGCGAGTGGGGGCTACTCTTCCTTGTGGTGCGTGGGCTTCTCATTGCGGTGGCTTCTCTTATTGAGGAGCACGGGCTCTAGGCATGTGGGCTTCAGTAGTTGTGGCACGTGGGCTTCAGTAGTTGTGGTACATGGGCTTCAGTAGTTGTGTCACGTGGGCTCAGTAGTTGTGGCTCATGGGCTTAGTTGCTCCACGGCATGTGGGATCTTCCCTGACCAGGGCTCGAACCCATGTACCCTGCATTGGCAGGCAGATTCTTAACCACTGTGCCACCAGGGAAGCCCTTGACTGGCTTTTTTTTTTTTTTTTAAACATCTTTATTGGAGTATAATTGCTTTACAATGGTGTGTTAGTTTCTGCTTTATAACAAAGTGAATCAGTTATATATATACATATGTCCCCATATCTCTTCCCTCTTCCGTCTCCCTCCCTCCCACCCTCCCTATCCCACCCCTCTAGGTGGTCACAAAGCACTGAGCTGATCTCCCTGTGCTATGTGGCTGCTTCCCACTAGCTATCTATTTTATGTTTGGTAGTGTATATATGTCCATGCCACTCTCTCACTTTGTCCCAGCTTACCCTTTCCCCTCCCCGTTTCCTCAAGTCCATTCTCTAGTAGGTCTGCATCTTTATTCCCGTCTTGCCCCTAGGTTCTTCTGACCATTTTTTTTCTTTTTTTCTTTTTTTTTTAGATTCCATATATATGTGTTAGCATACGGTATTTGTTTTTCTCTTTCTGACTTACTTCACTCTGTATGACAGACTCTAGGTCCAATGACCTCACTACAAATAATTCAGTTTTGTTCCTTTTTATGGCTGAGTAATATTCCATTGTATATATGTGCCACATCTTCTTTATCCATTCGTCTATTGATGGACACTTAGGTTGCTTCCATGTCCTGGCTATTGTAAATAGAGCTGCAATGAACATTTTGGTACATACATGACTTTTTTGAATTATGGTTTTCTCAGGGTATATGCCCAGTAGTGGGATTGCTGGGTCGTATGGTAGTTCTATTTTTAGTTTTTTTTTTTTTTTTTCCAACATTATGGAGTAGCAGGATTTTTTTTTTTTTTTTGATTTATTTATTTATGGTTGTGTTGGATCTTCGTTTCTGTGCGAGGGCTTTCTCTAGTTGTGGCAAGCGGGGGCCACTCTTCATCACAGTGCTCGGGCCTCTCACTGTTGTGGCCTCTCTTGTTGAGGAGCACAGGCTTCAGACACGCAGGCTCAGTAATTGTGGCTCACGGGCCTAGCTGCTCTGCGGCATGTGGGATCTTCCCAGACCAGGGCTCGAACCCGTGTCCCCTGCATTAGCAGGCAGACTCTCAACCACTGTGCCACCAGGGAAGCCCTATTTTTAGTTTTTTAAGGAACCTCCATACTGTTCTCCATAGTGGCTATATCAACTTACATTCCCACCAACAGTGCAAGAAGGTTCCCTTTTCTCCACACCCTCTGCAGCATTTATTGTTTGTAGATTTTTTGATGATGGCCATTCTGACCGGTGTGAGATGATATCTCATTGTAGTTTTGATTTGCATTTCTCTAATGATTAATGACATTGAGCATTCTTTCATGTGCTTGTTGGCAATCTGTATACCTTCTTTGGAGAAATGTCTATTTAGGTCTTCTGCCCATTTTTGGATTGGGTTGTTTGTTCTTTTGATATTGAGCTGCATGTGTTGCTTGTATGTTTTGGAGATTAATCCTCTGTCAGTTGCTTCATTGGCAAATATTTTCTCCCATTCTGAGGTTTGTCTTTTCATCTTGTTTATGGTTTCCTTTCTGTGCAATAGCTTTTCAGTTTCATTAGATCCCATTTGTTTATTTTTGGGTTTTTTCCCCATTTCTCTAGCAGGTGGGTCAAAAAGGATCTTGCTGTGATTTATGTCATAGAGTGTTCTGCCTATGTTTTCCTCTAAGAGTTTGATGGTGTCTGGCCTTACATTTAGGTCTTTAATCCATTTTGAGTTTATTTTTGTGTATGGTGTTAGGGAGTGTTCTAATTTTGTTCTTCTACAGGTAGCTGTCCAGTTTTCCCAGCACCACTTATTGAAGAGGCTGTCTTTTCCGCTGTATATTCTTGCCTCCTTTATCAAAGATAAGGTGACCATATGTGCGTGGGTTTATCTCTGGGCTTTCTATCCTGTTCCATTGATGTATATTTCTGTTTTTGTGCCAGTACCATACTGTCTTGATTACTGTAGCTTTGTAGTATAGGCTTGAGTGGCTTTTAAGGATCAACTTCCAAGCTCACTTACATGACTGTTGACAAGTTTTGATATTTCAGCACGTGGGACCCTCCATAGGACTGCTCACAATGTGGCACTTGGTTTCCTCCAGAGCAAGTTATCTAAGAAGGGAGAGAGGGAAAAAGAAAGCAAGATGGAAACTGCAGTGTCTTTTACATCTAGTCTCAGAAGTGACATATCATCACTTCGATATCCTACTGGTATGCAGATCAACCCTGGTCTAGTGTGGGAAGGAACTACAGAAGGATGTGAATAGCAGGAGGTGGGACTCATTGGGGACCATCTTATAGGCTGGCTATCACAATATCATAATACATGCAGTACAACGTGCTACAAAAGTAAAGTGCTGTGATAAAGAGTGGAGGGGTGTGGGGCCTAATTTAGATAGCCTTCCTAAGAAAGTGACTCCTAAACTGGGATCTTAGAGAGAGAAGGACAAGCCACAGGAAGGTCCAGGGAAGAGCACGGGGGCCTGGGTAGAGGCAACAGCAGGTGCAAAAGCTCCGAGGTGAAAGAGGTTAACGTTTTCGAGGAATTGTTAGGGGGTTGGTGTGAAAGAGTGACGGTGACAGGGAGAGAGTGTGGCTTGAGATGCCACTGGAGGGTTAGGCAGGGGCCAGATCACATAGGACATGGAGCCCTGGTAATAGGTTGCATTTTTTTCAAAGAGGAGCCAAAGGTGATTCAAAGGCTTTAAGTGGGACATAGGTATAACCTGCATTTTAAAAAGAACTTTCCAGCCCTTTCTGGAGACTGGATAGAGGGAGAGCAGGAGTGGAAGTAGAGAGACTAGTTTTCAAGTTATTTCAACAGTTCACAGTCCAGGTGACAGGGAATGGTGCCAGATACAAGTTGGTGACAGTGGAGGTGAAGAGAGGTGGGCAAATGAGAGCTGTATTTTGAAGGAGGGGCTTTCAAGATGTGCTGCTGGATTGAAATTATTCTGTGTGTGTGTGGGATGGGTGGTGGGTAAGGACAGGGTCAAGAATGATTCCCAAGTTTCTGTTGGTGTCATTTACTCAAATAGAGAACAGTGGATGGGAGAGTTTGGTTGGGGTAGGGGATCAGTGAATGAGTGTCCAAGAGGGTCAAGAGCAAATTTTTGGCTGTGGTATCTTTGAAATAGCTATGAGATACAACTAACAAGAAGGCAGTGGTACCTATGAGACTGAAACTTTGAAGACAGATCTCTGGATTTGGGAATCATTAACACAGATATGTTTTTAAAACCATGGAATGAATGAGATCCTTTACAGAGGAAGTAGACAGAGAGGTAAGGAGCCCAGAGAATTCTAACGTTAATTCTGGGGATAAATAGATGACTCCAGCCATCAGCACTGTCACTCCAGTCCTTCCTATGAGTGCCAAGAACATGCATCAAAGAAAGAAGGAAAGAAAGAAGGAACAAAAGAAAGAATGAAAGACCAAAAGGAAAGGAAAAGAAAGGAAGGAAAGGAAGAAAAGATGCATGGGAGGAGGAGCCATGTTTATGGAACTGATCCAGAGCAGGAGGAATTTCTGTGGACTGAGTAGAAAACACAATGAGAGTAGCCACAAGGTAAAGGAAAGAAAAGACAGTGGTCCACCACATCAAAGACTGTTGAGACACAGAAGTGTTCTTCAGACGTGTTTATGAGGAGATCATTGGTGACTTTGACAAGGGAGGTTTTGGGAGATGATGGGTAATATCTTCGTCGAGGAACGAGTAGAAGGGAAGTGAAGAAGAGGAGATAGGAGAAATAGACAACTCTTCCAGAATGTTTGCTGCAAAGGAAAACAGAGAATATGGTGGTAGATAAAGGGGAATATGGGAATGAGGGAGGGGTGTGTGTGTGTGTGTGTGTTGAAAATTAGAGAGTATTTTGATGCATGAAAGAGCAAAAGCCAGAGTGAGCAAGAGAGAAAGAACAAGAGAGGATGACATCCAGATAATATATGAGAGGCAAAATAGACGTAGACAAAATTAAACGTTAAATCCCTTTGTCCCCTTCATCAATACCTCCCCCCACCCTCCCCAACCAAAGAAGATTTTAGAAGTTGAATATTTGCTTTTTTAAGATGTGGTGGTACTTTCTTCTTTCAGTTTGAAAGTAATTTTTTTGCCTAGCAAGCTGAGTTACTCATTCTCTGTCTGACTCATGCCTGGATGCGGGAGCTTGAAAAATGACCCAGCAGGGTGTGGAATAATATCTTCTACACAACACAAAGGGCTTGTGATACTCCGTGTGGTAGAGTGAAGGGACCATCTGAATAGAAAACAAATAAGATTTTCTTAGTCTAGTGCCAGCCCAACACTTGTGGGCAAAAGGCAACAGCAAGGAGGGAGAGAGAACCTGTTTAATGTACTGGAGACCCTCTATATTCCTGGCATGATGCCAGGGTCCTTGCTCCTCTGGGTGATGTGTTACATAAATGCCAGTCAAGTTATGAGGAGAAGAATTAGTTTGTGTAGTAGCTTCTTCAACAAACCAGTTTTATTCTTCCTCTCCTCTCTCCTCCCCCTTTCCTTCTTTCTTTTGTTCTTTCTTTCTTTGATACATGTTCCTGGCATACATTGGAGTAACAGTGCTGACGGCTGAAGTCATCTATTTATCCCCAGAATAAGCACAGAATGGGCGAGAGATTACACAAATTAACATGGATCGTGCATCCAAAAATACTTTGGCCTTAATTGAGAAGAAGGGCTGTTGTCCCTAGTCTTGGCCTTCCCCTGGACTGCCTGGACCTCCCCAGGTCAGTGGGAATAGTGTTAACTTCTACTGAGGGCGGGGCATCGTGCTGGCAGGCGTTACCTCATTTAGTCCTCCACAAAGTTCTGAGTGGTAAGTCATACTATGCTCATGTTACTGTTGAAAAGAGTTGTCACCAAGATATGTTAAGTAACTTGGCTGAGCCAAGATTATACTTATTTTATATAATTTATATACATATTTACATGCCTAATGTCTTTCTTGAAACATGTAAGATGGTGTTAAATGATGGTGGACAAAATAGCATTGAAAGGCAGGATGGTCGTTGGTGATTCATCCACTCAGGACTCAAACCTACTAGCTATCTGTGTGTTTGAATCATGTGAGTCCTTCTCTTCTCTTATCCATCCTACTTCTCCACTCCCACCAAAACAGGCTAGTGTCAAACAGAGTTGCTCAGCCTCAGGCAAAAAAGTGATTTAGGCACAGTTTTTATTTCCCTGTGTCCCTGGCTTCTAATTTCTTCCTCTGGTGCTGTCCTTATGCTCTCCCCCATTTGTAGGTGCCTCCTAAACCTTTCCCTCTTATTAAATCCTATTCCTGAGACAGTAACAAACTCATTCTCAGTGAGGTGCAAATTGCTCCTCAGTCTTCTGTATATAGCCTCTCCTAGGGGAATTTTCTTTATTTAAGAGAGGAAGCTAGTGGGAAGCAGCAGCATAGCACAGGGAGATCATCTCCGTGCTTTGTGACCACCTAGAGGGGTGGGATAGGGAGGGTGGGAGGGAGGGAGATGCAAGAGGGAAGAGATATGGGAACATATGTATATGTATAACTGATTCACTTTGTTATAAAGCAGAAACTAACACACCATTGTAAAGTAATTATACTCCAATAAAGATTTAAAAAAAAAATAAAATTAAATTAAAAAATTTAAAAAAAAAAAGAGAGGAAGGAAAGACTTAAGCAAAAGGAGTGAAAAGCTCTCCTGGCAGAACTTTTGTAATCAGTGGGCAGTTGGGCAATTGAGGTACATTTCCACTTGGGAAACTTTCTCTGGCCCGGTGAGCATCCCACCCCCGAGGTAGCTGCTATGGGAAAAGGCCAGCCTGGCCGTGGCAGGACACACCTGTTGAAGAGTTTTCCCTTCATCCTCCTTTGGCTTACTCACACTCTGAGATTTTCAGGTTTATAAATATGTCCTTAGCTTTGGATGTATTTCATTTACATATGTGTTATTGATAATCCATATGAAGAAAACTGCAGGGTCCTCTAAACTGTAATTTAAGGGAACTGAACTATTTTTTGAAGATAAGATAAGATAAGGAAAGGTAAAATAACCTAAACAATTTCCAGTTTCTGGCACATAAAAAAAATTTCTGGGGTTGTATACCTTTATACAGGGGGTTTGGCTACTGATGGTCAGTGCTCTTTTTAAATTCACCATTTTTGTTAGATTTTTTAAAAATATCACTAATATATGCTCATTGAAGGAAATCACCAAATACAGTGGCTTATAAAAAATCTTCCCCCCCCTTGAATCCCACTGTCCTGAAGATATTAATTTGGTGTGTACCCTTTCACAACTTTCCCTGTGTTCTTACAAACATATCTATTTTATATATGTGATCTATTTTATATATATGTATGCATATGGATACATTTATATATATAAAATAAATGTTCAATACATTTGTATATAATTAATAATTTATAGGTAATAAAATGTATACGTGCATATACATATTTTTATATTTATGTGTATATACATATATACACAGATATAAATGCACATAGGAGGGTTTATTTTCTAATTTCTATAAACAAAAATGGTATCATACTAAATAAATTATCTATAACTTGCATCTTTTCACTGACAATAGGCCCCAGACCCTCCAGGTCAATACAAACGTACCTAACCCATTTTTTAAAATACAATATTCCAGAGCATGGCAGTGTCATAATTTATTTGACCAATGCTCTATTGATGTACATTTAGTTATTTCCAGTCCCCCCTCCTCAACCCCAAGGGGTGGAGATGATCAGCTCTAAGTATTAAAAACATCCTCAAGTTGGTCAGAAAAATAAAATCCAATAGTAAATGGGCACAATTTATAGATTCACGAAGTAGGAATTGAAAATGTCCAAATATATATAAAAAGATGCTCAGCTCTCTAGAGTCATAGATCTGCAAACGGAAACAATTCACTGCACTTTCTAGTCATTAGATTAACAAAAATGAAAAACTTTGTCAACACTGTTTGGTGGCAAAAATTAGGCAAACGGATACCCCTGTGTATTGCTGGTGGGAATCTGTATTGAGCCTAGTAGTGTCTTTCAAAAGCAGGACTGCTTACCTTCCCGACACTGAAATCCCATGTTTGGAATTCTAGCTGACATAATAAGAGCACAAGGATGTACAAATATATGTTCAAAGGTGTTTACTGTCTGGCAGACCTTCATATTCAGTAACTTTATCTTACTCGGATGCTCACAAGACCCACAACTGATTTCAGAAACCTTAGAACGGTGCCAGGTTCATGCAAAGTGCTCAATAAATGTTTACTGTTATTGTTATTGGAAAACTAGAGATAAAACAAAAAGTAGAATACAAAAGACAACAATAACAAAAGCGGGAAAAAGAAACCAGAAGAGCTAACCAACCATAAAAAGACATCAGTGAATGTTTGTGGAAGATTTGTGAGCATGAACTCCATACAGATTTCCCACTCTCTGGAGAAATATAAGCCCCAGGAAGGTGGGAGAGTCATGTGTGTGCTCTGGTTGCCAGGCAGCATGCTGCGGTTATGTAGTGAATGTCGAACAAAAAGAAAACTCCTCCAAAGGATGGCTCTAATTATTTCTCAAATTGTGTATACCCGCACTTAACACTGATTTTGTCCTTAGAAAGAAATACAAGATTTAATCTCTTCCTTACTTTTCTTAAACTACTCACCCACTGATCAAGTTGGAATTTCAGAGCGTTAACATTCCAACTTCCTCCTTTGAGGCTCTGGACAAATCACATAAATCCTACAGCATCATTCAGCAAATGTAGACTGTGAAACCACTACATTCACTGAAAAGGCTGGAATGATGTACAAGATAGGTGTCAGCTTGAGAAGGTTTATCAGCCCCATCTCAGATGTGAGGGATGCAGGGCAGCAAGGTGTGCAGAGGAGGGGGTGGCAAATTATTAGAATGTAACGTGATCACGTGCTAAATGAAAGAAATGAATTTCCTGAAAAGAAGGTGACATTTGAGTCCTGAAGGATGAATGGACTTATTTCATCGGGGATGGACATTTCATAGTGGGTAAGGACATATGCAAGCGCACGCAGGTGGGAAATTGCGCCTGGCAAAGCGATGGTTTTGGAGTGATCGGCGTAGTGCATGATGGGAAAGGAGATCTGGATGTTACTTTGCATCTAGATCACAAAAGGCCACAGTGGCTCCAACCAGAGAAAGTCAGTGGGGGCACAGTGGTGGAAAGGATCAAAGTTAAACTTTTGTGAAGCAAATTCTGGAGAATTTCTTGAGACTGGGTAGAGACCCGCTGGGAGGAGGGAAGCAACCAAGGACACCACTGCAATTGTATTGTAGGGACACCATGGTGTGAAACCTGGAGCCAGACTGCTTGGGCTCAAATCCCAACCCCATCATTTATTAGCTATGTGATTTTGGGCAGGTTACTTATTTGCTCTGTGCTTCAGTTTCCCCATCTATAAATTGTGGATAATACAAATCCATCTCAGGGGATTGCTAGGAGAATTAAGTGAGTTAATATTTCTTAAAGTGCTTAAAATAATGCTTGGTACATAGTATGTGTATTACCGGATAATTGTTAAGTGAAAATAAATAAATCTTAATAAGAGTTACTGAAGGTCAAGACCAAATAGGAAGGGCTGCCTGGAATTGAGAAATATTTACTTTTGAGGTACAATGTAAATGGTTTTGGTGACCAGTTGGATGGGGGAAATGTGGTGACAGGAAGCATGAGGCTATACCCCATAGTGGTGAGCAGATCGCCTCTGAAGTAACACAGCCCTGGGACCCACGAGCAGGTGATTTAACATCGCTCTAAACCTTATTTTCCTTGTCTATGAAATCAGGCTGCTGCTGCATTGAAACCTTATGTGGCTGTTTTAATGCTTAAATCAGAAAATGGGGGGCTTCCCTGGTGGCGCAGTGGTTGAGAATTTCCCTGCTAATGCAGGGGACACGGGTTCGAGCCCTGGTCTGGGAAGATCCCACATGCCGCGGAGCAACTAGGCCCGTGAGCCACAACTACTGAGCCTGCGCGTCTGGAGCCTGTGCTCCGCAACAAAAGAGGCCACGATAGTGAGAGGCCCGCGCACCGCGATGAAGAGTGGCCCCCGCTAGCCGCAACTAGAGAAAGCCCTCGCACAGAAACGAAGACCCAACACAGCCAAAAATAAATAAATAAAAAAAAAGTAAAAAGAAAATGTGTCTAAAATCCTTAGCATGTTGCCTGAAAGCTTGTAAGTTCTCAATAAATATTACCCACGTTACTCTGCGTCAAAGTTAAAAATGTAGAGAAAGGGAGAGAAAGAGAGAGAGATTGGTGGGGAGAGAGGGAGAGAGAATGACTGATGGTGTCATCTGCTAAGATGGTGTGCATGGTGTTGAAGAAATGGAGGAAAGACAGTGAATTCCATTTTGAACAAAAAAGTTTGAGATACCTGCAGGATGTTGTGTGAGATAGCTAGTTGGAGAATGGCTCTGTATCTCCTGTGAGAGGTTTTGAAATTGTCAGTACTTAAGTCTTGGGACCTGATACAATCACTCATAGAGAGTAGAGGGAGAGAAGAACAAGACAGCATTTCTGCAGACCCCAACATTCAAGGGTCAGCTTGCTGGAGGAGCTGCCAGCAAGGGAGACCAAGCATATAATTGTATTCCAAAAACAGATACAGTGATAGATGTGTCCTGTAATACTGTGAAAGTTGGACATCTGTGTATGAGAATGGTCTCCTGTCTGAAGGGTTATTAACAGCACTTTCACATGCATTACCTATTTTAATGTTCTTAGCAACCCTTCCTTAGTCATTAAACTGAAGCTCAGGTTTTCAAATGGCAGAGCTAAGACTTGAAAGCAGGTCTTTCTGCTCCGAATCCAATGCTCTTTCAACTGCCCCCAGCTTATACAAAAACAAAAACAAACAAACAAAAAACACAAAACAACTCCCCAAACAAAAACAAAACAAGCCGAGTGAAATGTAGATTTGAGCTATTTTGTTCTTGTAATTCTTGAGACTAGATGAGATTCTTTGATCCTCTACTTATCAGTCTCTTTAATCCCACCAATGACTGGAAGTCTCTGATGGCACCTGCCCCTTGGCACGGCCCTGGAGACTTGGAATAGCAGCCCTGGGGGGTCAGAGAGCTGAGAAATAGGCCTCTTCCTCGGGCCAGGTGAGAGAGGAAGGATGGAGCACAGAGGTTCTTTCAGGAATCCCGAAGGTGGCTGGGATTTTTTTTTTTTGCACCCATCTTGCCCCAGATGAGGGACAAATGCTGGTTTCTTCATCATTTCTATCCATTTCTCCTTCACTAGATGAGCAGACCTGGGCTTTAAAATTGAACCAGTCTGGTTTTAAATTCTAGTTCTGCCACTTGCCAGCCATGTGACTTTGAGAATGTCACTTAATTCTTAAAAGATCCAGTTTCATTTCCCAGGACATGGGTCTAGTAATATCTTCCTAGGGGAAGAATTATTTGTGTTCGGCAAATAATTGAGGCTCAGTAAAATTGTTTGAGCCTTGACTGAGATTAACATCCTTTATTGGCTGCCCATCTGGGATAAGCACTACTGCATCTTAACTGGGCTAGAAAGCCCTGTGAGGCCTAGACTCTACCTTTCACTCCAGCCTCCTCTTGCAGCATGGACCTCCTATGCCCTCATCCCCATCCCTCCTCACCATGTACCCTCTTACCATAGGGCCTTTGCATATACTGCTCCCTCTGTCTAGAATATCCCCCCCCCCCCCACTTCTTGGCAAGTTAACTCCTACCCACCTTTGAGAACTCAGTTCATGTGTCCCTACTCCAGAGAAGCCTTCTCTGACTTCTAGATTAGGTCGACCCCCGTAGACTTCTTCTCCCTCATTGCACTTATTCAGGTACAATTTTCCCACTGATTTTGTGGTTTTCAGTTCATGTCTGGGAAGGCTGAAATCTAGTCTGTTTTTGTTATCTTTGAATTCTTAGTCGTTGGTGCACTGGCTGTCACATAGTAGATTCTCAATATTTGTTGACTGAATGCATGAGGTACTGTACACAAAATGCTAGACAATTATACATGTTCAATCAATTTTCAGTTGGTTTCACAGCTCCCAGAAGTGTGTCAGAGGCCTCTTGTGACTGCAAAGCTCTGGATTCTTCTGGAAGATTATATTGTGTTATGAAGTTATTCTGGCAGTTAGAGTTGTACTGAAATGAATTTTAATCTCAGCTTTGTTTACTAACTGAACAAATTTTGTAATCTCTCTGACCTTCACTTTCCTAATCTACAGAATGGGACAGTAATCCCTTGCAGGGCTGTTGCTGATAGTCATTCAAATATTTATGGAGGATCTTCTGTGTGCCAGGCACTGTTCTGGGCACTCAAAATACAGCAGTGAACAACACTGATAAAAATAGCTGCCCATATTTTGGTAGGGAAGGCAGAAAATAAGGCAAATTAGTAAAATATCTATGTGTTTGATGGTGATAAATGTTAAGAAGAAAAATGTAGCAGGAAGGAAGTGTGCAATTTGAGAAAGTGATATTTAAGTGAAGAAATGAAGAAAGTGAGAGAGCATTTTAGGCAGAGGGAAGATAAGTGCAAAGGCCTTGAAGCAGAAGTATGCTTGGCACAATCGAGAAATAGAGAGTAGGGCCATCTAGCTGGCTGGAGAGGAGTTAATATCCAGGGCAGCGGCTACGGAAATAGTAATCAATGGGGGCTACGGAAATAGTAATCAATGATGTCTGAAAGGTGACAAGGGCCAGATCATGTAGGGTTTTATGGGTCACTGTGAGGTTGATTGAGGAGAGTTCTGGATAGAGGAGTGATATGTATTTTAATGGATCACTTTGTCTGCTATGTTCAGAATGGATTGTAGGGACACAAGGGAATTACCAGGGAGAACAGTTAGATGAGAGATGCTGGTGGCTTGAATCAGAGCAGTAGCAGTAGAAGTGGGGAGGAGTGGTTGGATTCTGTATGTATTTTTAAGGTAGAGCTGATTTGCTAATGGCTTGGATGTGGGGAATGAAGAACGAGGGGACTCAAAGGTGAATTCTGAATAACAGGAAGAATGGAAATGCTGTTTACTGAGATGGGAAGATTTAGGGAGAAGTCAGTTTTGCACATGGAGTGGGAATCAGGACTTCGTTTTTGGACATCTTAAATTTAAGATGCCAAGTAGAGGTATCCAATGACAGTTGGATATATAAAGTCTGGAGTTTGTGAGAGAGGTCTGGAATGGAAATAAAAGTTTGGGAATCATCTGCAAAGAGGTGGTATTTAAGGCCATGAGACTGGATGAGAACAATATCCAGTCTAATGTTGATAAGGACAGATTTAAAAACAGAGAGATTAGATCCAAATACTGACATTTAGAGGTTGGGATGGTAGATGATGCCAGCAGAGGAGTCTGGTAAGCAGGGAGGTAGGAGGAAAATCCAGTGGGTGAGTGTGGTATCCTGTAAGTCAGAAATGAGGGAAGGTGGGGGAGGGATGGATTGGGAGTTTGGGATTAGCAAATGCAAACTATTATATATAGAATGGATAAACAACAAGTTCCTATTGTACAGCACAGGGAGCTATATTAAATATCCTATAATAAACCATAATGGTAAAGAATACGAAAAAAGAATGTATAAATGTGTATAACTGAATCACTTTGCTGTACAGCAGAAATTAACACAGCATTGTAAATCAACTACACTTCAATAAAATAAATTTTAAAAAATGAAGGACGTGTTCAAGGGGGAGGGTATGACCCATTCGAGCCAAATGCTACTGAAAAGTCAAGTAAGATGAAATCTGAGAATTGACCATTGGAATTAGCAGTGTGAAGGCTAATGCTTTTGTTGTTATATGCATTTATGTGTGCAATAGAGGAAGAAAAAAAATTGAGCCATAATGACCTTCTAAGAAGGCTGTCTTTCATTGAAGGGAAATCCTTTTGGGTCAGCTGACTCTGGATTAATATATGCAAGTGTGTTCCTGGAGTCTTAGGTAGTAGGATCTGAGGTGAACCAGACCCTTTTCATTATGGAGTGAAAGGGATTTGTACTGGGGATTTGGCTGGGGTGGCCTGGAAGGGAAGAGATGAGGAAGAGGGATGAAAGAGTGCAGGAGGATGATGGGAGGATGATCTGAGGCTGAGGTTGTAAGGAGGACCACCAAAAAAATCCTGATGGTCAGGAGCCTTGAGGAACTGAATGATAGTGTTTAAATTAGGTAGCGAATTGCTAGAATGAAACCATCTCGCCTCTGGCTGAATCTGTGATCAGGTCTATCACACATAGCTTTTAAGAGTGTGACTTTTTTTCTTTTGGGTAGAAACTGAGGGAGGGGTTGCATTTCATGCTTGAGTTAATGCGAGGTGGACCACGTGCAGGGTGGAGAAAGGTGATCCATAAACTGGTTGAGCGCAGCAGGGACAGGAATTCAGAGCTGCAGATGACAATGGGAACACCATCCTTGCCTCTGGAAATTTGCAGGAAACTTTGCAAGGAGGGATTTGGACTTCTCCAGAGTGTGGAATGGGAGGCTTGAGGCGATCTTACCTATCTGACAATATCCAGGGACATCTGTATTTCAACTTATAAGGCACCAGGCATATAATAGAGTCTATATAAATGTTACTTCCTCTCATCTATCTCAGCTCCTTTCTAACCAAATTTAAGCAGGTTTTCCAGATATTTTATTCACTAACCACTATGGTTAACTACTCAAAATGGTGCTAGTTGTGGTAGGCACTGTACAGTAGAAGGTAAGACAAGGGCTCTGTTTTCCAGATGCTTGAAGTTGTGATGTGGAGGCGAAGCTAATGCAAGGCAGGAGGGAATGCAAGGGCTCAGTGGCATGCTTCAGACTATCAGAGCTGTGGAGTTGCTGGCTTAGTTGATGTCCTGTCTGTTTTTAGCCTTCAAATTTTCAAGTGCTCCCACAGTAGGGCAGTGAATTCAACTGGACAATATTCAAGTTGGATAATATTCAACTTCTCTCTCAACAGGGCAATGAATTAGTCAATGGAAGTAATGCTGTAACAAGCAGCTCCCAAATTTCAGTGACTAATCTAAAAGATTCATTTATGACTGAAGTCCCAGTCCAATGTGGATCAGCTGGAGTTGGAGGAGTTGGGTGCTCTCCTCCATGCTGTCATTCAGGGACCCAGGCCCTTTCTTTCTTTCTTTCTTTCTTTTTTTAAATAAATTTATTTAGTTATTTATTTATTTTTGGCTGTGTTGGGTCTTCGTTTCTGTGCGAGGGCTTTCTCTAGTTGTGGCGAGCGGGGGCCGCTCTTCATCGCGGTGTGCGGGCCTCTCACTATCGTGGCCTCTTTTGTTGCGGAGCACAGGCTCCAGACACGCAGACTCAGCAGTTGTGGCACACGGGCTTAGTTGCTCCGTGGCATGTGGGATCCTCCCAGACCAGGGATTGAACCCGTGTCCCCTGCATTGGCAGGCAGATTCTCAACCACTGCGCCACCAGGGAAGCCCCCAGGCCCTTTCTTTCTAGTGACTCCTCTGTCCCTTCAGGACTCTGGGTCCTCTGCATCTGGTTGGCCAACAAATGAAGAAAGAATGTGTGCAGGGTCCCTTGATATCAGTTATCTCCATCCAATAGTGGCACATGACTTCCATTCATGTGTCAATGGTGAATGCTGCTCATGTGGCGTCACTTTCATACAAGGGAGGTGGAAAATGTGGTTTAGCTGAGTAGCCATGAAGAGGAAGTAGGTCTAGTGAACATCCAAATTTTAGATAATCTCTGCCATAGGGCAGAAAGGGGAAAATAGCATAATTATGTAGAGGATTTTTTAAACAGAGAGAATGTCAAAGGCTGGATGCAGAAAAAAATGTTTTCAATACATTTTACTTCATAGGAGACAAATTAAGAACACAAATGAGATGGCAAAGGCATTAAATCTACTTTATAGTTCAGTGCCTGATGTTAAAGGATCCCATCTAGCCGCTTTCATTAACATTTTAGCATTTATTTATAGACCTATTTTGTGCCTGTTTAGGTGGTAAAAGCAGCCTTTTCTAAATAACCTACTGGACCAAGCACTTTTATCATCGGATGAACACTGGGGAAGCTGTAGTTCCTTAAGCCAAATTTGGGAGCTTTGAGGACATTTTCAGTATAAACTTTCTATAGGAAAATGGAACTTGAGCATGGGAAAGGATAGAGTAAGGGTAAGGGCATGTGTTTCCCCCTCCTTTTTAGGGGATAGATCGGGTATTTAATTCAACCCAAGGGATAATTTTCAAGCACAAACCCAGTGCTACTGTGGATATAAAAATGAACAATTCTTATTTCTAATCCTGACAAGAGAATGATCATTTTGAATAACGTACAAATAAGAGGCTTTAGAGTTGGCTAAAATAACATGGTTAGCCAAAGTTTATCATCCTCAAGCAAAATGTAAGGCATCTTTCTACTTTCTGTGGCTGAGCCAGACTATTTGAGGGGAAGCATAAGCAGGCACTGTAATAAGATAGGTGAGCAGGAGAGGAATTTTACAGATGGTTTATAAACCACACATACAGTTTTCAAAAGAATACGGACATCTTGGGGTATATTTCTGTTGTGTATTGTTCATATGCCCTTGCTTGAAAGTGTATCACCCATACAGCCTTGAAATTTGAGATTTCTTTTAATTAACATCCTCATGAACCTTATCACCAGGTTCAGTGTGATTTTTTTTTTTTCTTGATAGACTCCCTCTTTAGCCTGAGGCTGCCTACAGGAGGCCGTGTCCCAACGTTCCCGTAAAAATGACTTCCACATTCCACATCCCAATTACTCTGAAGGACCTGCCCAAGATGCCTATAAAACCGTACTACAGTCTACACCACCTTCTAACTAATATTCTACATGTGTTTTTGATCATTGAATCAGATTTTCAAAAGTCGGAATGGTTCTCCACGTGGAGTTTGAGTAAACATATAAACCTTTGTTATTTATATACACGGTTCAAAAAATAATAAATGAGGCCAAAGTTGGAGAAAGAGCATTGGATTTAGAGTTGGTTGGGCTCAATTCTCAGTTCAGCCACATATTCTCAGAGTGACATTGGGAAGGTTAGCTAATCTTTTTGAGTCTCAGTTTCCTGATTTGTAGTTACCTCCAGGGTTATTGTGAGACGTACATGAACAAATGCATGCCAAGGGGTCACATAAGGAGGTGCTTATAGTAGATGCTCAGGAGATAAACTTGCCCTTTATTAGGTACTTTTAGGTGCAAGGAAGAAACACATTCCAGTCAAACCATTATTGGGAGTACTTTTAGTTACAAGTGACAGGAAGCTTAAACCGAACTGATTTAAATAATATAAGAAATGTACTGGCTCATTTAGCTGGAAATTCCAGAAGTGGGACATCAGGCATGGTTTGATCCAGATTCAGAATGTTGTCAGGGTTGCAGGTCTGTTTTTCTGTGGCCCTCCTTCATGTTTTGGCTTTATCCTTCAGTTGGCTTCTCTCATGTCACGTAGCTGCCTGCTGCCCCAGGGCATATTTTCTTCATTCACATCCAAGGGGAAAGAAAGCTTCTCTTGTCCCAGACACCACACAGCAGTTATAAACTTCTCTCTGGTTGGGCCAGTTTAGGTCATGGGCCCGTCACTGAACCTGTCTACCACTGTGACTAGGCAAATATGATTCCTTGATTGGCTTAGCTCAATCAGGGCTAACTTCTGAAGGTGGGAGGTGGAGTTAAAGCTTCTCAAACCACAAAACTGAGGAATTTCTTGTCTTATTAGGAATGAAAGAGAGAAATGGATATTGAGGAGACAATCATTGACAAATTCACTCCTTGAATTCCTCCTTTCTTCCCATACATACACCTTCAAAAGTTTGTGCCTGCATGAACCATACATATCTTTTCATCAAAGGGAAACTCCTCAAGCCTCATCTTGATCTCCAAATCTAGGATGTGTGGCTGACGTGTCTTCCTCTAGGTCAGTTTTTGGATGGAACTCTTCACAGCCTAGTAACTCACAGTTAAGTAAAATTATCCACTCCTGTGGAAGAGCTTGCAAATAGTCCATATTACCCAATCTCCCAATCCTTCCCTTAGTTATAGAATTCCTGAATTTTAACTGGGCACATGGCTACCCAGCTAGAGGCTACACTTCCCAGCCTTCTTTGCATTGAGATGTGGCCATAAATCCAAATTCTCAACAACGGAAAGTGAGCAAGTGTCATATGTGCAACTTCCCCATCCCATCCTTAGAATATATTATTTGTCCTCTATTTCCTCTCAGTCTCCCTTCCTGACAGCAAGAATTCCATGTGGTGGTAAGCCAGCCAGGCAGAGGAGCAAAACAACTAAGGGAGAGGTTCTCAAAGAGCATCGGCATGGCCTGGGAGCCCATTAGAAATGCATATTCGGGGTCCCACTCAGACCCACTGATTCAGAAACTATGGGACCAGAAATCTCTGCTTTAACAAGCTCTCCAGGTTATTCTGATACATAACTAAGTTTGAGAACCATGGCCAGGGGTGACTTTTTCCCCCCACGCCCCCCCCAAACATTTGCTGATATTTTTGACTGTCACAATATGGGGGTGGAGGGGATTATGCTACTGGCATATAGTGCGTAGAGGACAGGAGCACAATGGTTGTGTGTAAGGACATATTGTACAATGCACTAGACAGTCCTCTACAGCAAAGATTTATGTGGTCTCAAATGGCAACAGTGCTGAGGTTGAGAACCGCTGTTCTAGCATGGAATTATTCTGTAGTATAATGAAACAGAAGAATTGTGGGTCCCTGTTTAACCCTGAGGAGCAGCCTGCTTCTTGCCCAGGACTGCGCTCCTTCATCTACCTCTGTACTGTCCAACATGTTATCCACTTGCCCCATGTGGCTTTTGAGCACTTAAAGTTGACTAGTCTTAATTGAGATGGGTTATAAATAAGTACCAAAGAAGAATTAAGATACCTTAATGTCTTATATTGACTACATGTTGAAATGGTAATATTTTGGCTCTATTAGGCTCAATGAAATGTATTTTAAAAATTAATTTCACCTGTTTCTTTTTTTCAATGTGGCTGCTACCTAATTTTAAATTACAAATGTGATTTGCATTCTATTTCTATTGGATAATGTTGTTCTTGACTGGTATATGAAAGAGAAAGAAACTTTTGGGTTTTTTTGAGCCACTGTATGTTTAGGTCTTTTTGTTGTAACTACTAAGCCTAGACCTCTTAATACAGCATGTTAAATATAAAATGGTGGAGGAGAACTGCAAGAAAACTTTCATTTGAAGAAGTGGACAATAAGAAAATAATACCTAGCGTTTGCTGGTTCATTGCATATATCACAACCTGCTTGACAGGGTCACTGCCTGCCTTGGCAATGCAGTGAGTTCTTTGGTCAGCCAAACGGGCAAACCCTGGCTGTGCTCTCTGGAAGGATTTCCCTTGTTCATTGCCTTTCTTCGCTTATCTGAGACGGATATTGGTGCATATGCCCTTTCTGGGATCTGTACTTCTTTGGAGCCCATTACCTTTTGGTGCAAATTTTGGGGGCTGGTGCCTGGGAATTGCCTTACGAGTAGAGTAATCACAGGCTGTTGTCAACCAAGTTTGTGTTTCTTGGGTTGAAACAAATTCCTTAAAAACTTAGAAGTCTTCCTGTCTATTTGCCTCCCATCAATTCCATGAGCTGGTAATCAAAGCCAGAGTTCTTGTCTAGCCATCACTGAGTCTAGGAATTCCTGTCTCTTAGCAACAGGCTTCTGTGCTCTGCCCTGCAAAGATGACCAGGGATGAGCGCTTGGCCAGAATTCAACCATCCATGACTGTCTAGGAGCCTGTGAGGCAGCGAGACCAAGGGGGCTGCCCGCAGAGATTCTTGGTATTGCATGGTGAACTGGCAAATTACAACGATCCTCCCTGTGAGTTTCTGTTCAAGGTGTACAGGGAGTCAGTTGGTCAGCAGTGACAGAAACAGAGGCGGCAGAAGCCAAGAGGTGGTGGGGTCATTGCAGTGACCGAGCACTTGAATAGGAAACAGTAGCCCCCTGCTGCTGAGGGGCAACAAGGTCAACAGGCACGAGAGTTGTTTATATCTGAATAAGGCTCCCATTTCTGAATACCGTTCTGCGTGCTATAAAGCCTGGTGTTGTGGCCAGGGTGGTGGGTTTCACGATTGAGAGCAGAGAGACCTCTCTCTGTAAGAAATCACTTATAAGATCCTTTCTTGGCCTGCACAGTATCACCCCAAGTTAGCATCCCAGCCATGGACCCCTGCCATGTGTCTGAAGTGCACCCTGTACCCGGTAGGTATTTGTCAGGCACTCTGGGTCCCCTCTCTTTGAAACTGACAGAATAAAACTCTCCTCTCAGATTTGTGAGTAGATTTTCCTGGCAGAATAATGAGCCCCTCTTGCCATTAATCTTAATAAGCTTTGGGGCTAACAAAATCCATGTTCCCAAGGTCAGAATGATTCTTAAGTGGACTTTGGGAAACATTTGAACCTTTTTGTCACTCAGACTAAAGAATTAAAACACATTTCTGGAATTTTTTTCTGGGGTTACTAGGAAGCCAGAGTGAGGCGTGGTTACCTTTGTGTATTTTTCTTTACAAAAACCTTGACATCAGGAGACACAGGCCCTTCTTAGCTCTGGTTTGTATTTGTATTTCCATATATAGTGCAGGTTCTCAATGAATAGTTCTAGGAATAAAAAGAAGTGGCATAATTATGGACCAAGGAAAGTAAAAATATTTTTATGAGGCAAAAAAGGTTAAAACTGAAGAAACAAGAATGACACCGATATGCTACCCTGGTTCTAACTCAGGCAGCTTGTTACTGGCTTTGTGTTAGATTCTCAGACTAAATTCTTCTAATGTAAAACAGTGCATGGCAACCAAACTCCCCATTTTCTCCCAGGTAGAGTGACATAGTAGGAGATGTCACTTTGAATACTCCCCAATGAGGAAGAAAGATGACAGGTTCAACTGCAGCATGGTTCAAAGATGCAGGAAATGGATACGATACATGGTGTCATTTAGGTTTAAAATAAGGGTACTTGAGTGTTCACTGTTACTTGCAATAAATATATTAGATTTAAGCCCCAGTTTGAACCTGACCATAACTGGACCCTTAAATATCTGGTTTAAATGACTGGTAACATGAGGCATTTCATAATTTCTGGTCCATTAGTTGCGATCATGTCCCAATTAACATTCCAGGACTTAGTTTTAGCTAACCTACATGGAAAATTTGAAGGAGAACATATTTGGCTAGCCCATGCCTTCAGTATGGTGTTTGACATGTTGTAGATGTTGTAGTTTGTAATGTTTTCTTGCTTTTTTGGTTTTTGTTTGTTTGCAGGGTTGGACTGGTGGATGTCATCTATATTTTCCTTCTTTAATAATAACCTGGGCTGGAGAGACCTTCAAGATGGCAGAGGAGTAAGACATGGAGATCATCTTCCTCCCCACAAATACATCAGAAATACATCTGCGTGTGGAATAACTCCTACAGAACACCTACTGAACACTGGCAGAAGACCTCAGATTTCCCAAAAGGCAAGAAACTCCCCACGTACCTGGGTAGGGCAAAAGAAAAAAGAAAAAAACAGAGACAAAAGAATAGGGACAGGACCAGCACTTCTGGGATGGAGCTGTGAAGTAGAAAAAGTTTCTACACACTAGGAAGCCCCTTCACTGGCGGAGACAGGGTTGTGGGGGGAAGTTTTGGAGCCATGGAGGAGAGCACAGCAACAGGGGTGCAGAGGGCAAAGCGGAGAGATTCCCGCACAGAGGATCACTGCCGACCAGCACTCCCCAGCCTGAGAGGCTTGTCTGTTCACCCGCCGGGGCAGGTGGGGGCTGGGAGCTGAGGCTTGGGTTTTGGAGGTCAGATCCCAGGGAGAGGACTGGGGTTGGCAGCGTGAACACAGCCTGAAGGGGGCTAGTGCGCCACAGCTAGCCGGGAAAAAGTCTGGACCTGCCTAAGAGGCAAGAGACCATTGTTTCGGGGTGCGTGAGGAGAGGGGATTCAGAGAACCACCTAAACGAGCTCCAGAGATGGGCATGAGCCACGGTTATCAGCGCGGACACCAGAGACGGACATGAGACTCTAAGGCTGCTGCTGCAGCCACCAAGGAGCCTGTGTGCAAGCACAGGTCACTATCCACACCTCCCCTCCCAGGAGCCTGTGCAGCCTGCCACTGCCAGGGTCCTCTGATCCATAGACAACTTCCCTGGGAGAACACACGGCATGCTTCAGGCTGGTGCAACATCACGCTGGCCTCCACCACCGCAAGCTCACCCCACGTTCCATACCCTTCCCTCACCCCTGCCTGAGTGAGCCAGAGCCCCCTAATCAGCTGCTCCTTTAACCCCATCCTGTCCAGGCAGGGAACAGATGCCCTCAGGCGACCTACATGCAGAGGCGGGGCCAAATCCAAAGCTGAACCCCAGGAGCTGTGTGAATAAAGAAGAGAAAGGGAAATCTCTCCCAGCAGCCTCAGGAGCAGCAGATTAAATCTCCACAACCAACTTGACGTACCCTGCATCTGTGGAATACCTGAATAGACAACAAATCATCCAAAAATTGAGGTGGTGGACTTTGGGAGCAACTCTAGACTTGGGGTTTGCTTTCTGCATCAAATTTGTTTTTGGTTTTATGTTTTTCTTAGTTTATTATTTAGAGTTTATTATCACTGGTAGATTTGTTTATTCATTTGGTTGCTCGCTTCCTTTTTTTTAATATATATATTTTTTTCCTTTTTCTCTTTTTGTGAGTGGGTATGTGTATGCTTCTTTGTAATTTTGTCTTATAGCTTTGCTTTTACCATTTCTCCTAGGGTTCTGTCTGTCCTTTATTCGTTTTTGGTTTTTTTTTTTTTTTTTGAGTATAGTTTTAGCGCTTGTTATCATTGGTGGATTTTTTTTTTGGTTTGGTTGCTCTCTCTTTTCCTTCTTTACCTTTTTTTCCTTTTTAATATTTTTTATCTTTAATAATTAAAAAAATTTTTTATTTTAATAACTTTCTTTTCTTTTCTTTCCTTTGTTTTTTTTTCTTTCAATTTTTCTCCCTTTTCTTCTGAGCCATGTGGCTGACAGGGTCTTTGTGCTCTGGCCAGGTGTCAGGCCTGTGCCTCTGAGGTGGGAGAGCCAAGTTCAGGACATTGGTCCACCAGAGATTTCCCAGCTCCATGTAATATCAAATGGTGAACGCTATCCCAGATATCTCCATCTCAATGCTAAGACCCAGCTCCACTCAATGACCAGCAATCTACAGTGCTAGACACCCTATGCCAATCAACTAGAAAGACAGGAACACAACCCCACCCATTAGGAGAGAGGCTGTCTAAAATCATAATAAGGTCACAGACACCCCAAAACACACCACCTGCCCACCAGAAAGAGAAGATCCAGCCTCATCCACCAGAACACAGGCACCTGTCCCCTCCACCAAGAAGCCTACACAACCCACTGAACCAAACTTAGCCACTGGGGCAGACACCAAAAACAATGGGAACTACAAACCTTCACCTGTGAAAAGGAGACCCCAAACACAGTAAGCTAAGCAAAATGAGAAGACAGAGAAACACACAGCAGATGAAGGAGCAAAGTAAAAACCCACCAGACCAAAAAAATGAAGAGGAAATGGGCAGTCTACTTGAAAAAGAATACAGGGTAATGATAGTAAAGATGATCTAAAATCTTGGATATAGAATGGAGGAAATACAAGAAACGTTTAACAAGGACCTAGAAGAACTAAAGAGCAAACAACAATGATGAACAACACAATAAATGAAATTAAAAATTCTCTAGAAGGAATTAATAACAGAATAACTGAGGCAGAAGATTGGATAAGTGACCTGGAAGATAATAGTGGAAATAACTACCGCAGAGCAGAATAAAGAAAAAAGAATGAAAAGAATTGAGGACAGTCACAGAGACCTCTGGGACAACATTAAAAGCACCAACATTAAAATTATAGGGGTCCAAGAAGAAGAAAAAAAGAAAGGGTCTGAGAAAATATTTGAAGAGATTATAGTTGAAAACATCCCCAATATGGGAAAGGAAATTGTAAATCAAGTCCAGGAAGCACAGAGAGTCCCATACAGGATAAATCCAAGGAGAAACACGCCAGGACACATATTAATCAAACTATCAACAATTAAATACAAAGAAAAATATTAAAAGCAGCAAGGGAAAAACAACAAATAACATACAAGGGAATCCCCATAAGGTTAACAGCTGATCTTTCAGCAGAAACTCTGCAAGCCAGAAGGGAGTGGCAGGACATATTTAAACTGATGAAGGGGAAAAACCTACAATCAAGATTACTCTACCCAGCAAGGATCTCATTCAGATTCGACGGAGAAATTAAAACCTTTACAGAGAGGCAAAAGCTAAGAGAATTCAGCACCACCAAACCAGCTTTACAACAAATGCTAAAGGAACTTCTCTAGGCAGGAAACACAAGAGAAGGAAAAGACCTAAAATAACAAACCCCAAACAATTAAGAAAATGGTATTAGGAACATACATATCAATAATTACCTTAAATGTAAATGGATTAAATGCTCCAACCAAAAGATATAGACTGGCTCAATGGGCACAAAAACAAGACCCGTATATATGCTGTCTACAAGAGACCCACTTCAGACCTAGGGACACATACAGACTGAAAGTGAGGGGATGGAAAAAGATATTCCATGCAATTGGAAATCAAAAGAAAGCTGGAGGAGCAATTCTCACATCAGACAAAATAGACTTTAAAATAAAGACTATTACATGAGACAAAGAAGGACACTACATAATGATCAAGGGATCAATCCAATAAGAAGATATAACAATGGTAAATATTTATGCACCCAACATAGGAACACCTCAATACCTAAGGCAAATGTTAACAGCCATAAAAGGGGAAATCGACAGTAACACAATCATAGTAGGGGACTTTAACACCCCACTATCACCAATGGACAGATCATCTAAAATGAAAATAAATAAGGAAACACAAGCTTTAAATGATACATTAAACAAGATGGACTTAATTGATATTTATAGGCCATTCCATCCAAAAAGAAACAGAATACAGTTTCTTCTCAAGTGCTCATGGAACATTCTCCAGGATAGATCATATCTTGGGTCACAAATCAAACCTTGGTAAATGTAAGAAAATTGAAATCGTATCAGTATCTTTTCCAACCACAACGCTATGAGACTAGACATCAATTACAGGAAAAAAATCTGTAAAAAATACAAAAACATGGAGGCTAAACAATACACTAGCTAATAACCAAGAGATTACTGAAGAAATCAAAGAGGAAATCAAAATATATCTAGAAATAAAGGACAATGAAAACACGACATCCCAGAACCTATAGGATGCAACAAAAGCAGTTCTAAGAGGGAAGTTTATAGCAATACAGTCCTACCTCAAGAAACAAGAAACATCTCAAATAAACAGCTTAACCTTACACCTAAAGCAATTAGAGAAAGAAGAACAAAAACCCCCAAAGTTAGCAGAAGGAAAGAAATCATAAAGATCAGATCAGAAAAAAATGAAAAAGAAATGAAGGAAACAATAGCAAAGATCAATAAAACTAAAAGCTGGTTGTTTGAGAAGATAAACAAAATTGATCAACCATTAGCCTGACTTATCAAGAAAAAAAGGGAGAAGACTCAAATCAACAGAATTAGAAATGAAAAAGGAGAAGTAACAACTGGCACTGCAAAAATTCAAAGGATCATGAGAGATTACTACAAGCAACAGTATGCCAATAAAATGGACAACATGAAAGAAATGCACAAATTCTTAGAAAAGCACAACTGTCGGAGACTGAACCAGGAAGAAATAGAAAATATAAACAGACCAATCACAAGCACTGAAATCGAGACTGTGAATAAAAATCTTCCAACAAACAAAAGCCCAGGACAAGATGGCTTTACAGGAGAATTCTATGAAACATTTAGAGAAGAGCTAACACCTATCCTTCTCAGACTCTTCCAAAATATAGCAGAGGGAGGAGCACTCCCAAACTCATTCTACGAGGCCACCACCACCCTGATACCAAAACCAGACAAAGATGTCATAAGGAAAGAAAACTACAGGCCAATATCACTGATGAACATAGATGCAAAAATCCTCAACAAAATACTAGCAAACAGAATCCAACAGCATATTCAAAGGATCATACACCATGATCAAGTGGGGTTTATCTCAGGAATGCAAGGATTCTTCAATATATGCAAATCAATCAATGTGATACACCATATTAACAAATTGAAGGAGAAAAACCATATGATCATCTCAATAGATGCAGAAAAATATTTTGACCAAATTCAACTGCCATTTATGATAAAAACCCTCCAGAAAGTAGGCATAGAGGGAACTTACCTCAATATAATAAAGGCCATATATGACAAACCCACAGCCAACATGGTCCTTAATGGTGAAAAACTGAAACCATTTCCACTAAGATCAGGAACAAGTCAAGGTTGCCCACTCTCACCACTATTATTCAACATATTTTTGGAAGTTTTAGCCATGGCAATCAGAGAAGGAAAAGAAATAAAAGGAATCCAAATCGGAACAGAAGTAATAAAGCTGTCACTGTTTGCAGATGATATGATACCATCCATAGAGAATCCTAAAAATGTTACCAGAAAACTACTAGAGCTAATCAATGAATTTGGTAAAGTAGCAGGATACAAAATTAATGCACAGAAATCCCTGCATTCCTATACACTCATGATGAAAAATCAGAAAGGGAAATTAAGGAAACACTCCCATTTACCACTGCAACAAAAAGAATAAAATACCTAGGAAGAAACCTACCTAAGGAGACAAAAGATCTGTATGCAGAAAACTATAAGACACTGATGAAAGAAATTAAAGATGATACAAATAGATGGAGAGATATACCATGTTCTTGGATTGGAAGAATCAACATTGTGAAAATGACTCTACTTCCCAGAGCAATGTATAGATTCAATGCAATCCTTATCAAACTACCAATGGCATTTTTCACAGAACTAGAACAAAAAATTTCACAATTTGTATGGAAACACAGAAGACCCCAAATAGCCAAAGCAATCTTGAGAAAGAAAAATGGAGCTGGAGGAATCAGGCTCCTGGACTTCAGACTATACTACAAAGCTTCAGTAATCAAGACGGTATGGTAGTGGCACAAAACCAGAAATATAGCTCAAGGGAACTGGATAGAAAGCCCAGAGATAAACCCACGCACATATGGTCACCTTATCTTTGATAAAGGAGGCAAGAGTATACAGTGGAGAAAAGACAGCCTCTTCAATAAGTGGTGCTGGGAAAATTGGACAACTACATGTAAAAGAATGAAATTAGAACACTCTCTAATACCATACACAAAAATAAACTCAAAATGGATTAAAGACCTAAATGTAAGGCCAGACACTATCAAACTCTTAGAGGAAAACATAGGCAGAACACTCTATGGCATAAATCACAGCAAGATCCTTTTTGACCCACCTCCTAGAGAAATGGAAGTAAAAACAATAATAAACAAATGGGACCTAATGAAACTTAAAAGCTTTTGCACAGCAAAGGAAACCATAAACAAGAGGAAAAGACAACCCTCAGAATGGGAGAAAATATTTGCCAATGAAACAACTGACAAAGGTTTAATCTCCAAAATTTACAAGCAGCTCATGCAGCTCAATAACAAAAAAACAAACAACCCAATCCAAAAATGGGCAGAAGACCTAAATAGACATTTCTCCAAAGAAGGTATACAGATTGCCAACAAACACATGAAAGGATACTCAACATCACTAATCATTAGAGAAATGCAAATCAAAACTACAATGAGGTGTCACCTCACACCAGTCAGAATGGCCATCATCAAAAAATCTACAAACAATAAATGCTGGAGAGGGTGTGGAGAAAAGGAAACTCTCTTGCACTGTTGGTGGGAATGTAAATTGATACAGCCACTATGGAGAACAATATGGAGGTTCCTTAAAAAACTAAAAATAGAGACACCATACGACCCAGCAATCCCACTACTGTGCATATACCCTGAGAAAACCATAATTCAAAAAGAGTCATGTACGACAATGTTCACTTCAGCTCTATTTACAGTAGCCAGGACATGGAAGCAACCTAAGTGTCCATCGACAGATGAATGGATAAAGAAGATGTGGCACATGTATACAATGGAATATTACTCAGCCATAAAAAGAAATGAAATTGAGTTATTTGTAGTGAGGTGGATGGACCCAGAGTCTGTCATACAGAGTGAAGTAAGTCAGAAAGAGAAAAACAAATACCGTATGCTAACACATATATATGGAATCTAAAAAAAAAAAGTGTTTCTGAAGAACCCAGGGGCAGGACAAGAATAAAGACGCAGACATAGAGAATGTACTTGAGGACACGGGGAGGGGGAAGGGCAAGCTGGGACGAAGTGAGAGAGTGGCATGGACACATATACACCACCAAATGTAAAATAGATAGCCAGTGGGAAGCAACCACATAGCACAGGGAGATCAGCTCGGTGCTTTGTGACCACCTGGAGGGGTGGGATAGGGAGCATGGGAGGGAGATGCAAGAGGGAGGAGATATGGGGATATATGTATATGTATAGCTGATTCACTTTGTTATAAAGCAGAAACTGACACACCATTGTAAAGCAATTATACTCCAATAAAGATGTTTTTAAAAAAAATAACTTGGGCTGTATACATTTACTTTTCCAAAGTTGCTCTCTGTGTATAATGCAAGGGAAAACTCTGCTTTAGGGTAATAAATTTCTTATCCATTGATCAGTCAAAGCTGAAAGCTAGACTCTATTTCTCTGCTTCACTTCCATGCCTGAGGGAGAAGTGAAATTCTCTGTGGCTTCATCTGGAAACCCCATGCCACACATTCCTTACTCCTCTAGTATGAATCCAGTCTGCTCCTTTGGGGCCCACTGTCCCTCTCATGGAAAGCTGGTAGGTTTTCTTAAACTTGAACTCATCATGGGGCTATGTATCTAGCACTGTGTACAATAGCCAAAACACGGAAGCAACCTAAGTGTCCATCAACAGAGGAATGGATAAAGAAGATGTGGTACATCTATACAATGGAATATTACTCAACCATAAAAAAGAATGAAATAATGCCATTTGCAGCAACATGGATGGACCTAGAGATTATCATACTAAGTGAAGTAAGTAAGTCAGACGGAGAAAGACAAATATTATATGATATCACTTAGATGTGGAATCTAAAAAAATAGTACAAATGAACTTATTTACAAAACAGAAACAGACTGACAGACATAGAAAACAAACTTATGGTTACCAAAGGGGAAAGGGGGGAGGGATTAATTGGGAGTATGGGATTAACAAATGCACACTACCATATTTATAATAGATAAGTAACAAGCATTTACTGTAGATAGCGCAGGGAACTATATTCAATATCTTGTAATAAACGATAATGGAAAAGAATAGACAAAAGAATATAAATATATACATATATATATAACTGAATCACTTTGCTGTACACCTGAAACTAACACAATATTGTAAATCAACTATAATTCAATAAAAAAGTATGGGGGGGAATTCCCTGGTGGTCCAGTGGTTAAGACTCCAAGCTTCCACTGCAGGGGGTGCAGGTTTGATCCCTGGTCGGGGAACTACAATCCCACATGCTGCGTGGTGCAGCCAAATAAATAAATAAAAAGCTTTTAAAAAAATTAAAAAAATAAAATAAAAAGGGGGGGGCTATGTGTCTAAATGACTTGAAGGAGAAACATCAAAAGGATTCTAATACTCCACCCAGAAAGATCATTCAGACAGGGTCAATCCGGGCGGGCTTTCCCCAGCAACAGTGATTAAAGTGGCCAAAGCTAGACTTGAGAAGAGGTACGTATTGCCAGAGGTTGACTTGGCCTGGGAATTCATAGCCCTGCAAGGCTGTAGAAAGTGATCCTGATGCAAATAAAAAACAATATGTTTTAAAAAAGAGTAGCTTCCTCCCTCAGTCTCTGGGTCCACTGTAAGCCATGTTCTCAGGGTAAATGCACAGCACACAGGATCTGAGGGCATAGGATTTTGGTTCTATGACAGGCTTGTCCAAAAGTATTATATTCCCGAATTTCCAACTTTCCCTGAAAACACTCGATTGTTGCAGAATCGACCACTAAATCTCATGCCGTTCCTTGACTTCTAAACTAATTGTAGGCCTGGGTTCATCCATTGGATTATCTGTATGTTAAAAGACAGCTAAAACCTGGAAGGTCGAGGATTTTAGGTTTACAGGGATGAATTCAGGTGGGAGGGGTTGGTGTATCTGGTCATGGAAGAATACACTAAACAGGATTAAAGTAAAATTGCAAATTGGGCATTTAAATGAAATGTCCAATAGCACTTGTGTTCCTTTGGGTCTAAAATGGGATGGAGTGGGCCTGTGGTTGCTAGGATGCATCTCATCTCTGGATGTGGTTTGACAATCATCCTCAGCAGGTGGCTATGTTCTCATGCGTGCCTTGCATGTTTGTGTGGCTTCCGCATTTGTCACTGGAAAGCTTCTCTGTAGGTTAATATGTGTCTCTGGCTTTACTGCATGCCATTTTGGAAAACATAGAGATGAAGATCCTTGTTTGTCTGCATGAGACTTCTTTCCTGATGCCTGACCAGCTACTTACTAGCTCCATTGGGAACAAGAGGTAGAGGATGCAGGCACAGGGCTGCAGGCAGACATTAGCATGCCCACATGAAACTTTCTGAATGCAACTCATATTATAAACAGATCTCCAACTTCCATGCCACAGAGTCTAGATGGATGGTATGGGAAAGGAAAAAGATCCCCACCCCCATTTTTCCCAGCATCAGCTAGAGTCAGACGCATATCTCACTTTCATCAAAGTAGGTAACTGATACCCCTGCATTTAGACAAATGCATCTAGAGAGACAAGAACTTCCATCTACTTCTAACATAGTATTAGTAATGACCATATATAATTGTCTCTGTCTTCCAAATAATGATCAGAACATCATGATGTGTTTTGCACATACATCCCAGAAACAGATATAGTTCCTTTTATTTGGCTCTCAAAGGATACGTAGTAACCCATAAGCTGCTAACTTCTCCTCTTACCCACAGGAGATGAATGGGGGAAAAAGACTTCTGAGCTATAGGTAGAAAAAAAGAAAAGCATCTGCTTCCTTTTCTTTCTCTAGCCTCTGATGAATTAGGGTACAGATATGAGTAAACATGAACAAGAGACTACTTGTTGCTTATTCCAATATCTATTATCCTTTCCTTCTTAGTAAAAGAACCTGGTGTTTAGCGAGGCACATTGCCTCCAAGTTAAGGGATATATTTTCAAGCCTCTTTTATAGCTAGGTACAGTCATATGATTAGTTTCTAGCCAATAACATATAAGCAAAATATTGTGTGGGACTTCTAGGAGCTATCTTTAAAAGTGAGAGCGTGTACCTCTCTTTTCCCTCCTTTTGCTATCCTGCTGACTGGAACTCACATGTTATGGCTGGAGCTCCGGCAGACATTTTGGACCATGAGGACAGTGGAGAGGGGAACTTGAAGAAGCGTGGGTCCTTGTTGTAAGTCAGCTCTGATTGACGTATTTCCAGTCTTCTTTTACATAAGAGAGAAATAATCTTGTGTAAGCCACTGTATGTGTGTAAAATCTAAGGCTGACTGTTACACTGTGAACAGGGAAAGAGTGAGTGACACGAGTTCTTGTTCTTGGGACTCAATGTCTGCTTGCAGCAATAACACTTTACTGGAGCACACTTTTTTCCTGGGCAATATATAAGCTCTATGTGAGGCAGATACTCTCTCCTCACACGTGTCAAAACAGCAAATGCAAGATTGTTTGTTTGGGCTCTGTGTGGTGCTTATGGGGGTCTGGGCTTTCTGTCTCAGGCTAGGGGCACAGTCTTGTTTCCATGAGAGAAACACATGAAGGGGGTGTGGATATATTTTGGGCATTTCACAGGATGACTCCAGTACAATAGGTGTTTTTAAAGGTGCTGCTATTTTGAAATTTAGTCAGAACTAGTGGTATGCTAGAGTTGGTTTGTGTTAGCTACAAGAGCATCTCTTCCCACCTCTATGCTCAGCGATGTCATGTTGGTAGCTTGAAATTGTCCTTGTTGGGAGTATTTACATCATGAAAATCAGCAAATGCTAAAAATCAGTTGTTGTTGTTGGGAGTTGGGAGTATTTACATCATGAAAATCAGCAAATGCTAAAAATCAGTTGTTGTTGTTGTTTTCAGACATCCTGCTTATCAGCAGGCCACTAGCTAACATTGGACTAATGTTCTAAAATTCTTCCTCCTTCTTGTTGAACTATCAGAGAAGAGTCTAGGGCATAATAGTTACTTACACAGTTCAGAGTTTATGAGCTATAAAATACTTTCCCGGACATTATATAATTTGAGCATTATGACAACCCACGAAATAGGCTGGGCAAGTCGCATCATTCCCCTTGTATAAGGGAGGGCTGAGATTTAGCGATACACACAGCGAATGAGAAGTGAAATTGGGATCAGAAGCCAGTGCTGTTGTTTCTTATTTCTGCTCATTCCACAGGAATCAACTGGATTTCCCCAGGAACATAGGATAGGGAAGAAGATTAGGAAAATCCAGTTCTGAGGGGGAAGATGAATCAAGGAAGATGGTAATTTTTTCATTTTCAATGTTATTTTTTCTAAAACAGGCCTACTTGAAAGATAATGTACAAGGAATTAATGTGAGAGCTTGGAAAACTGTCATTTTTGAGTACTAGTACTAAATGTAGTCTTTTATGAAGCTGTGGTGGGAATCTGTGTGCTATCAAGGAAAGAGTATGAGTTTTGGAATCAAATGCCTCATGCTGGACCTGATCTTCTCATTTTACTGCTGTGTCAACTTAGGCAAGTCACTTAACTTCAGCATGCATCAGTTTTCTCATCTGTAAAATGGGTATAATGATGACCACTCAGGGCTTTGTGAGGATTAAATGAGATAACTATATAAAGCAAGAAGCACACAGCCTGGCACCGAAGGGATACTCATGAAATAAATTATGTCCCTCTTTCCTTTTAGATTTTGAGATAATTATCAAAAGTAAATCACGAGCTGTGATTCATACCTGCAGTTTTCTCAGAATAGATCAAAACGTCTCTAATCTAAAACCATATATATTATAAATGTCCCAGAAGAACTTCTGAGCATCCAAAGCCAGAACTAGCATTACAGGTTAGTGGGAAATTGAGAGTTTGGAGAAGAATTTTGTGAGAAAAGACCAGCAGTTTTTAATTTTGTTCTCTGTCATACATTCTATGCTGGCTTTTGAGACCAAAACCAAATCTGGCAGCAGCAGGCAATCATAGAGTTTTCATGTAATTTAATAATTTATCACAAAGAATATTCATTTATAAACAATGACTTGTTTTGGAATGATAGCAGCTGTCAGTTTGGAGGCCTTGTTTCTCCCCCCTGGGACAGAAGTCTGGCTTCCCCTTTGCTAACTCATGCAGGGTCACTGGGTTTGGAGTCTGAGGCTGAATGTACTTTACAATGTGTTTATGTTTTGGTATGTGCATTATTTCATTTTTTCTTTGTGGTCATGAAATCCATGTTGCCAGATGCTGAGAGTGCCTCTATAAAGCCCGCCCCTGCTCGAGGAGAGGCAATAATCAAGCTCAGAGTTGCCATTGCACCTGAAACTTGGACCAGAAGAGGTACAGACGTACCCCTCGACCATGACAGACACACAACGTCCTGATGCTCCTCTGTGTCATCACTCAGATTTGCTTCAGCAAAAAAGCATCCTGAACCCTTTGCTTCTTGGAAACTCGGTTGCCAGAATGATTTGTACATCTGAAAGTTGTGATTATGTCTCTTCGGTGTCTTGGGAAATTCAATGTTTTGAGTTCAAGAGATCAGACTGCCTGCTGGGAATCAAGCATTCAGGGTCCCATGAAAGCACTTGATACATTGTACCACTTTTTCACAACTTTACATCTGTTTCACAGAGAGCTAAAGGTCCCTGACTTCTCTTGGAGCTCCCCAGGGTCTCTTGAGAGCTTGGAAAGCTGTTGAGTAAATAAAGAGGGGATATTGCCTATGAGCTGGAGGTCTTCTACTTCCAGCATCCATTTTCATTGCCTGCTTGTGTCATTTTCACTCTCAAGTTAGTCTTTCAAAGTTCACTCTCAATGGCCATTTACTAACTGTAGCCAACCAGAAGACGTATGACATAGTCTACTGGGAGGTTGATTGAGAATTGAACTGTGTCCCTCCCACCAAAAAAAAAAAAAAAGAAAAGAAAAAAATTTAAGTCCTAACTCCCAGCACCTGTGAATGTGATCTTATTTAGAATTAGAGTCTTTGAAGATGTAATCAAGTTAAGATGAGGTCATTAGAAAGGGCTCTCATCCAAGATGACTGGTGTCCTCATAAGAAGAGGGAAATTTGGACACAGGCACACAGGGTGATTGCCATGTGAGAACAGAGGCAGAGCTTGGAGTGATGCAGCTACAAGAAATGTGAAGGATTGATGCCCAGCATGAAAAACTAAGAAGAGGCAAGGAAAATGTATCCCTTACAGGTTTCAGAGGCAGCAGAGCACTCTGATGACACCTTGATTTCAGATGTTTAGTCTCCAGAAAGGTGAGACAATCAAATTCTGTTCTTTTAAGCCACTCTACTTCGGGTACCAAAATCTGTGTTAGTTTTTTCCTAGGGCTGTTGTAACAGTGTATTACTGACTGGGTGGCTTAATTTTCCCTGTGTATCTTAAGGATCAGAGAAGCCCAGTGGAATTCAGCAAATCACATTCTCCTATCCCTTCAACACAAATCCCCATCCCTGCTCCTTTTCCCCCAACATCCTACGATGTTCTTCCCAACTCTGCTGCTGACACTGATTGCCTCATGTCACCACCACTCCAGGCAGAGGTGCTCAAGCTCCTGACTTCTTGTCGCCATCCATTGGCCCTCTGCCAATGAGTAGCAATCATTTAACAGGAAGAATAACTTCCCAGTTGAATGAATTCTCCATGAAATTCCTTCCAAGGGTTATGCTGATTTAACCAGACATCTTAAGAATTTTCTCAAGAAACACAAAGAAGTCTCTCAAACACTGTGATGGGCTAGAGGTGGTGCTGTATTTTTATTTCTGTTTCACAAAGGAAAGATAAGTCAAGGAAGAGTCACCTACCCAAGTTCTCTCTCTTAGTAGTAACACTTCAATCAGGGCTGGTGTTGCCCAGATTTTGTCTCAGGAGAAGGGATTTTTCCTTGCAGTCAAGAGACCATATGTGGTTTCTAGTAAGCAGACCCTTTTAATGGTTTATTTTATTGTTAACGGAATAGATCTTCTATATTGACAAATGTACACCTTTCCTTCAAGGAACTTCAAATAAGTTGTAAATTTGTGATGATGTTAAGCCAGACCCTTTCTTCCATTTCTTTCCCGTAAGTTGGGCTGCATTGAGCCCCCTTCCTTTGGTCTCTCCATATGCCATGAATGGTCTGTGAGAACCGCATGGCACAGGGAGGCATGTGGTAAGTTTCCATTCCTGTTTCTCCTTAAATAGAAACTTTCAGCTGGTTCTCCCCTTCTGAAGTTTTACTCAACTTAATTTCAAATTGTTAGGTTGCAGTAAGCAATCTGGCGTACTTTAGAATGCAGATAGGGATAAAATGGGGCCGAGAGAGAGAAAGAGAAAAGGGCATCTGGAAATCTGGAATAAAGTGGTCCATTTGAAACCAGATAAGCTGTTGCTGGTGTTACCAGACCTCATGGTTTATAACAGCCCTGCGGCACTTACGGCTAAAGACATGTGCGCCCCTTACACAGGTGCACCACTCACACTCCAGGGCAGACCAGGGACACGGCATTGGAGATTTGAGCCTGGGACTGGCTGAGCCTTGTGTCTTGTGTCTGTCTCCTATCAGGAGCAGGCCCAGCCACCCTAGCCTGCAGCAAGCACCATGTGTAGGGGCACAGTTGGGTTGACGTCACCAGCAGACCCATTTTAAGTAGCTGCCCAATCTATAGGTGGAGGATATCCGGGAAGGGGGACAAATGGGAATGAATGCAGAAGAGACTGAGGAATTCCTGAATTCCTTCTAAGGATAGTGTTGTAGGGAGTTGCAGATGGACCAGGTGCTTTCTCATTAACGATCATAGCTAAACTGGCCACCATTGATGAAAGTTTCCTATGCATCTGCTATGTATTATCTCATTTAACCCTTACAACAACCCTATGAGATATGTTTTATTATTTATGCTCCTTTTTATAGATGCAGGATCTGTCTTAGAGCTTAGCACAGTGCTTGTCACATAGGTGACCCTTGATAGATACAGAATGACTAGGTGATGAGAGGTAAAAAGTGTGCTTAAGTTCACATAGTTAGTAACTGATGGAGGCCACATTTATATTCGCTCTGTGTGGTATTTTCAATTGTACAAACCAGTGTACTCTGGACATAATTTCAGATTGAAATAGCAGAGCTGGAACTAGGACTTGCTCACATGAAAGTCAGGAATCCAAGAATAGTAGCACTGATATACTTTTTTTTTTTTTTTTTTTTTGGCAGAGTAAAGGAAGAAGGGTTGGAGCTGACTGAGGTGGTAGATTAGGGTAGTCAAGGTAGAGTTGTGAATAAGGCAGGAAGGCTTCAGAGGACAGACTTGAACCTGTAGAGAGGCCCATGCTGAGGTGAGGGAGGAGAGGTTTTGGAACCTTACAGGATATGAACATAGGAATGAATTAGCTGAATAAGGACAACCCTGGACCAGCCAATGCCAAAGGATCAGTGATAACAATTTTGGTTCCTTTCTTCTTTTGCTTGGAAGAAACTGCTATGTCTACATGTTAATGAATGGTTCTTCAACCCTAGGTCCTATTTTAGCATCATAAGGGCAGTCAGGGCAACAGAAGTCTGATTCCAAAGAGATTATATCACTCTGGCCAATCTGAAGATGACCACTTCAGAGTTTGGAAACAGTCTGTGTCATCGTAAGCAAACATGGCCCTCCAAAAAGCAGCTGCTACTTGAGTCAATGGAAAGATTATCATGAGCAGGAAAATGTGAACCATGTGCCTGTGCCCTGCCCAGTTGCCTACCCCATCTGAGGAATGGCCAGCACTTTGAAATACTAGGAGTGAGGAGTTTGCATGCAGAGGCCTGAGTGCCTTGCGACATGGGAATGTAGAGTTGGCCACTTCTCTAGGAAGGGAGCTTAAGTTCGGGCAAGCTTTAGGCTTGGTTGTTACTTCATTATGTAACTGCTGCCCAATGGGAGGGGAACGAACCCAAAGGAATACCTTTGAATACCTTTCACCTTTGAATACCTTTCAGATGTGGTGTCCACTGGTCAAACAGAGCTCTCTGGATCCTCCTTGAATCCCAAAAGAAAAGAGAGTAGAGCTTCACAATTAATTAATTCTCATTTATTAGTTACATCAATGTATCATCTAAACAGATAAAGGGAATGGATGCAGAACTTAGTATGGAAAATACCGAATATCTCTAGTGGGCTGTGCTGATTGCCTATACCCAGCATCCACTCTCTGTTTTATTCACAATGATATCTCAGTTTTGTTCATATGATTTAGGGGGAAGTTATCCTATTTCCAGCTTCAGAAGTGAGACCCGATTAATCCTGGCCAATCAAAGGAAGCTAATCTACTTGTCAATGAATGCTTTGTGAATTGGCATATGACCTAATTCTCGTATAGGAGATGGTTGCTGGAGACTTCAAGGAAAGTTTTCCCTTGTCCTTAAGAGAGAGGGACAAAAGTCAGCTTCTTCTTTCAAGGGATATAAATAAGGCAGGATGTTCCATACCTCTTGCTGCTGGCTGACATCTTATGGCTGGAGGGGAGGTGAGATTCAGCATAAAGCTAACAGATGGAAGAGGGCAGAGGCTCACAGAAAATGGAGCCCTGAATGTATCACGAGCAGAACCTCTCTACCTCTGGGTTTTCAGTCAACGTAATTCTTTGATGTTTTAGCCAGTTGGATTTCTGCTACTAGCACCTGAAAGCCTCTGGACTGATAAACCATAAAACTGGTAATAACATGGGAGAGAGAGAAGGAAGTGGTAGTTGATGGTTAAGGTGATAGATGAGTATGAGAAGGAAGAATGGGGGGCATGAAAGACAAAGGAAAATTCACCTTAAATAGCTGATTGATACATTTGGGACTCTTAGTCAACCTTACGCTGTATTTTTCTTTACTAATGGTTGTAGGTGAAAAGAGGAATGGTAGATTTCAGAGTTCCTGCTGTCTAGTGGATATTGCCCAAGGGTTTGCTCAAATCTAAAAGTACAGCCTCTGTATCAAAGTCAGACAGCAGTAAAGAACAGAGGTGAGTGCCTGTGGGAAGAAGAAACAGATGAGATGGCCTGCCTATTGGCCTGGAAAACTTGTATGATCCCTTTCCTCATCTGGGTGCATAATATACTCTGGGTCTACAGTGTGGATTTACGTAGCTCTCTAGAGCCTGGGAATTATTAACATGCCACTGAAGAGAGCTTTCCTTTATCTCGTTGGTAGTAGGTGTTTTTGATTATAAGTAAGAGTTTGAGTAGCATTGAGTTCCCAGTGATCCATACCAATTGTCAGGTTTGATCTTTTGGTCTAGATTGTGAACGTAGCATGTATTTGGGAGATACAGGCTAAAGGGTGGGATAGGGGTGGGACTTAAGGGCCCGCAGGCTATGGCTGTGGCATATTATAAAGTGGAATAATCTCAGTACCCAGACTGAACATAGAGCCATGACACTGACATCATTAGCACTCCATCTAGGGCGGATCTTAGACACAGTTGCGCCTTTGGTTCACAGAACCAGAAACTCTTTTTCTACACTAAGCAACCAATCAACCAAGCATGCACACACACACACACACACACACACACACAGAGTCAGGGAGGGAGAGAGAAATACAGAGCGGAAAATGAAATTAATGGCAGTGCTGTTCATTAAGTCTGCTTTACTATAAGATCATGCTGTGTAGGAACACTGCTTTGGCCACTAACACTCTTGAATATCCCTTTCTGTGTGTAAGTGTGCTTTACATAATGTTCAGGGCTAAAAAAGAACAGTGGAATGGAATACCTATACGTTAACAAGTAACAAAGAGCCATACAATTCTGACCATGACGTGTACTGAGACTGTGAACAGAGTGATATCCAACTGTTGGCTGCCACAGCATGCGTGATGGATGATGTTTACACGCAGGACACATTCCCAGGAGTGTACCCCTTGTGTCTCTTGATTCCAGGGGTCCTCGAGGTAACACGAACACTTTCTCTCCAACTCAATAAAATTTATCTGGGAATGTGGTGATTTAAAGTGACATGATCTTAGGGATAACCTCAAGTCTACTTCTAAGTTTTATTTAAAAATGAATCATTCACAAACGCCAGTACTTTAACTATTTTTAGCAACAGATCACTTGTAATGCATCTCACAACTGATTGTGATACACGAGCATTATACTACATCACAGTTGAGAACTGTTTCCAGAATGAAGTTGTTTTCCTTATTTAACCCCAGCATCTGTGTATTAAGTTAGCAGATAGTGTTACACTTGATTTCTAGCAGTCTTTTCCTGAGGAACTCTAACATGTAAGTCCAAATATTCCACATCACTCCACAAATGTAACTTTGTGTTCAAATTTCTACATGGTACATGACTTACTAAAAAACTATGAAGAAATAAGATAATCTATGTTTATAGGAAAAGAAAATTTCCTAAACAGAAAACAGTATTGATAGAAGCAACTGAAGCCATTGCCCTGCATACTGTTAAGTTGCAGAATGTCGAATAAGTAAGATTTCAATAGACTTTGTTTTTAAAGCAAGTTTTGTGTTTGATAGAGTTTAGATGTCAATGGCCTGTCTGCCTCCTGAGGAACAGGTAGGGGAGAGCATTTACCATTTGACATGGCAACTCTTACCCAGGCTGTGGGGCAGCCTTCGGTGGCCCTGTCTTTTTCATGGCTTCCATCTGGGGAGGTTCTGGGGTCACTGGCATGATGCTGTATCCAGCACAGCTGCAGTGCTGGTGATGTCTCCCGTTACCGTGCTGAGAGTGGATCCACTCTGTGGTCATCTGTGTGCCCTTGCCTCGTCTGGGAATAAATCTGCCTGGACAGGAGAATGCTGGGAGAACTCCCAGAACTGGAGTTCTTCCTCCTGTTTCTGAGAGCTCTTGCTTTCTCATCTTTCTGCTCCTGGTTGACAGGTGGATAAAACGCAGCACAGTGGAAGTCATAAGAGGAATTCATTCCAGTTCCTCACTCTCGAAGTCAGCCAGTTGGTCTGATTACAGAGAAAAGAAGCCCACCCATAGTCTGAATTAATGCCACAAGACATGTTTAATCACAGCCAATGTCCACACACACACACAGACACACACACGTTTTCATTTGCACATCATAATAACAGCTCAATCAAGCCAGCACTGTGAATGAGAGGAGACACTTTGCCAAGCCCACAGTGGACTGAAGCTCCTGAGGGTTTGGAAATTGCAACGTCTTTCTTCTTACCCGTGCCCCTGCTCACTGCATTCCTTCAAGCCCGGGGAGTGGAGCATGTCATCACTTGGCTAAACCAGACTTCTTGATAGTCCGGGAAGAAGTGTTCGACATGGCACACCAGGGCAGAACCTGTGGGACATGACAGCCCTGAGAGGAGATTTGATGAGTTAAGTGTAAATGAATCAGAAACAGATGGATGAGATTTTTGCTAAAATGCACATGGGTTTTACAATTCAGGGAGGAGGGGGTTTGGGGAGAGAGCTCTGGCAAAAATGCCATGGCTCTGTTGGACCCTACTGAACTGTTCAATGAACCCAGGGCACACTGGGGTCAACTTTCCATCATTTATGGATAACATACAGTCCATGACCACACACAAGCCATGAAAGAGAAATGGTCCTAATAAATACAGCCATGCATCAGCAAGATTATCAGTTTGTGACAAGAATAAAATGGCTCGTATTATGTCACATAATTGTATGACATGCATCCCACAAGCCAGCAGTTGACACGATCTTGGAACATGAAAAGGATGGAGATCTTCTCCTTACCTCACCCCCTTCCTTGCGTCCAGGCACTCATGTGTCACAGTCTTTCACAGGGTTCGAAGAAGTAATGCTTTTGAATTCTAACTGGTCCTCCTTTTCTTTTTGCCATGTCTCTTTACTAATTGAAAACTGACAGCAAAAATGCCCTCAACCGCAAATACCTATAAGAACATGGAGACGTTCAAACAGGCTGAAATACTTTGAATTTTATGAGTTTTAAGAAGGTTAATCAAGCGTCTGGAAAGAATTTTGTTTCATGGTGGACTCAACAAAACAATGAGCTGGGCCCTTTTGTGATTTGCTGGAGGGGGTGGCCTGGGAGCCAGGGCCCTGATGAACTGCTGGTCAAGCTGGGTGAAGCCAGATCGCAACATCTCTCCACGGTGATGCAATCATGGCGGCACTTGGACACTATCCGTGGCTTGGCCTTCAGACTTATGTCAGTCTCTGCTCTCCTGGGAGTCCTAAATAAGCCTCCTCTGAAGTCCTCACAGCTGAGTTTCTCCCTCAGGGAATTTGTTTTCTGAGGAGTTTCATCTCAAGTGGAGGCATGTTTCCCTACCTCATTTCTTGAAGATGATGTTATGTAATCCAGGCTGCAGTGTGCTTTGGTTGGGTGAGGGGCAGACAGGAAGGGCTTCGCAGCAGGAATAGCAACAGAGAAAGTGGGGTTGAAAAACCGAGAGGGGTGGTTCCATCCAGGTATTAGTGCTGGTGTCAGGTCCCACACAGCCTGTGAAGGGGAGTGAAATTCCCTCTCCCCCACCCACCCTTCATCCCCTCCAGAGGGGCTCTTAGGGAATGAGGAAGGTTATAGCAGCCAGTGGGCCTGAGGACAGACTGAGTCTGAAAGCCTCCCTCTTAACGACAAGGCTGCTCTGGGTGGGTAGGCTTTACCTTTACCTGGGCAGGTGCTACTCTCACGGGGGTCTCCACAGAGGGCCAGGAGGAGCGGGACTTTATCTTCATGCCTCCTGCCTCCTTTCTTAAAGTGCTCCCCACCTTTTTTTCCCAAGTCTATTTTATGATTTTTTTTTTTTTTTTCTGACATCCTAGGAATTTCCTCAAAGTCTCAGGGGAAATAGATAACAAGCTCTTGGGGTGGGGGCTTGTATCTAATCTAGTTTTGTAACCTTTGTTCCAATACAGTGCCTAGCACAGCATGAATGCTGGGAAACTTCTAAGACTATGAATCTCCCAGCCCTTGAAGCTCAGTGCTTCTGCCGTGATAGGGGCATGAAACATTATGGTCTGGTGTCCTTTTTTTAGTCCACTGACATTTTTCTTCCATTTTTTCCTCCTCCAGGTGTGTGTTCACGTATGTATGTGGGCAGGCCCCCCCTGCACTCCCAACAGCATTCAATAAGACAGTCACCACACTCTCACTCCCAGGAGTGCGCTCAACTTGAAACATCAGGGTTTAACTGTGCCATGTCTCATTCCAGATATTCCGGAGAAGAAAAAAGTGTCCAGTAAGTTCTGACTAATGTGGCCTAAGTGCTAATGGATTTTATAGCCACGTCTCCCAGATAACACACTTCCGTTAGAGATAACGCCCTAAGTCAAGGGGTGGCTCTGGTGGTGGGAACTCCAGGCCCCGCACTGAGGCCCTCGGGGCGAGCTTTCCAGAGGCTTCCATTCAGCAGGGAAGCGGTATGGGGTATCAGCAGGGCATGGCATGGTCTTTTGGTCAGACAGATCTGGGCATGTGCCCTGGCTCTCCCACATACTAGCTGTGGAAAAGTAGGCAATTTATATAAACTTCCAGAGCCCATTGGACACAAACACTCATCCTTAGGCATTGTCGTCATTATTATCACCATCCTTGGGATTACTGCCAAGATGAAATGATGCACGTAAGCTTAGCACAGTGCAAGGCGCACAGTAGGCACCCAGTAAACCCAAGTTGCTTCCCTTTTATTTCAGTTACTCATTTGCTGCTACAATAAACTATTACTAGAATCCTGCCCTTGCCAAGCCCTGTGATTGCCCTGCCGAGATCCTGCCTGCCTGCGTGGCGTAGGGTTTGTTCCCTACCGGCCTTAGAGGCCTGGGCTCTCCACTTCGCAGGCAGGCCCCGCCTTACCTGACGATCTCTTTGCCATCTCTTCGGCTGGGGGGGGGCCCGGTGGCCACCCTCCAGCGAGTCCTCCTCCGCAGATGCCTGCGTTTCTGGGCTCAGTCCTCAGTCTCCAGGCTCCTGGGTGCTCTGAGGTTTGGAGGGCTTTCCTCGCCCCTCCTGCACAGCTGCGGGTCCAGCTTCCTGGGTGGAGGGGAACACCCTACTTCCTCTTCCCAAGAGTTACGGTCCTCTGTGCCCTGGGGCGCCGGCGGGTCCTGTCCGGGAGGAGCGGGTGGGCTGGAGCAGAGAGGATGGAGCAAGCCTGGGGCTGGACCCGCAGCGCATCCCCTGGAGCGTGCATCTCTGCTGAGCAGCCCGCCGCCGCGCTAATAAATATCGAACCCTTCAACGGGGAAATAAATTATCCCCCCACTGCTAGGCAAAACAGTCGTGATAAATTGTCGTTTTAGCCAACAGTGTTTAAAGTAAAATCAGTAAAGTGTGAGTAATGATGGCTGAGTCAAAAGTCCTGTATTAAACACAATGGTCTGACGAGGGCGAGGGCAGCGTCCAGAGGAAAGCGAAGGCCGTTTTAACTAAAACAACTCTTGTTCGGAGTGGGAAAAAAAGGACTTGGGATTTATTACCCTATTAGTTTTTTTCTGTAGGAGCAGCTCTCAGGGTGTCCCGGGCATAAAGTCAAAATCTCCATTTACCAGAGATGTTTAGAAAACATGCTCTCAGAAGTGGGAACTACCAAGTTTTCGACTGGACAACAGACATATGGTTGAATTCTTTCAGTATAGTGAGGAATTCTGAGGGTTGTGAGGGATTCTCAACTACGGTTCTTAAAGGGGCTGGCTGGGAAGGATTTTCTGAGGCGGGGAAATCTAGAGGATTTTTTCCTTAAAAAAAAAACAAAAGGCATAGTGATTGGTTACTTACACGAAGCTGTTTTCAATATTTATACATTATACTGTTCAATGGACAGTGAAACCTCACTAATTCCAACTGGAATTAGATAAGAATCAGAATGATGGGAAGTTGAGGGATGTATTAAATGAACTGGCTCCAAAGTTGTAGGACCACAGTACTAACAACAGATAACACTTATCATTGAGAACTTACCCTCTTCTAGGCTCTCTGTGGACCATTTTATATAAATTAAACACTAAGTAACTTTCCTAGGGTCACAGAGGTGGCAAGTGGTGCCAATTGCCACCTGTGTGCAAACACAAGCAGACCTGAGCAGAAACTCAGGTCTGCTTGTTTCCAAATCTGCATTCTTAACCACTGTGCATGCGGCCTCTAATCTATAAATCTTATTTGATTGTATCCTGGCACATAGGGTTACTCAAGATAAATAAACGAGTGTGACACAGGAGCATCACATGGGTTCACGTTCAGTGATGGCAAATTTTGTTAGTAATATTCATAATTGTCACATTAACTGCTGATCAACAAGTGTGCAAGTTGCCAAGGTGCTAGATGCTTAAAATGGTTTATTTTGAAGGACACAGGGCCCTTGTACTCTTAGTTATGTTATAGATATTATTAACTTTAATTAGTTGAGAGTATGAGGGGGCTTAGGACATATACAGATTACAAAAGAGCATGCATCCCTCCTCTCATCTAAAGTTAGCTCCTCCTCCTTTACTATTTAGTGCCCTCCTTCAACCTTCTCAGAGGGAACTCTGCTCAGTAGATCAGCTCCTATCTCTTCTTCATCTCTGCCCTTTCTCTCTGTGATGGTCAACTAACTTTTTTGTCTGTCCCACATCCCTTCATTTCGGGAACAATTTTAACCCCACCCCATATGAATTAGTAGGGCTGCCAATCAAAAGACCCTGTCTTCTCTGCCATGGGTATGGGCACGAGATACAGTATGACCCATCAGAATAGCATGTGTCTATGGACACTGTGATGATCTGTAGATGACTATATGTCCCAAGCATGACTAGAGTCTTTTTGACAGGGATTTTTATAAATGCTAGTATGGGGGGGGGGGGGGGGGGCGGGGCAGAGAGAGAGAGAGAGAGAGAGAGAGAGAGAAAGGGAGACTCCTTTTTTCAGTCATTTGGAGTTTCAAACCCTTGTAAAACTCGAGCTGATTATGGCTCTCTGTAAATATATATGAATGGATCATAATCTTGAAGCTGAGGGCTGAGAGATGGAGAGAGGGAGCCCTGGCAACATTTCTGAACAGTTTCCTCCATGCCTTACATTCAATGAGTTCTTCATTTCTGATGACCATAGGAGATCATTTAATTAGCTCTTATGCTAGATTACTATCCCTGAATACTAAAGGAATTTTCACGGTCTTCATCCCAGTGAGGCCAGATGTCCAAACCTGAATTCCTTCCATGTCCTTGAGGGTCTGTGCACATTACTCCCAGACACCAATTTCTGCAGAGCTCCAGGTTCTTGGTTTTGAGAACTGTAGCAGGGATGGATTTATTGTTCAGGTTCTTGGTTGCTAAATTTAGCAGAAGTGTATTTATTGAAAGACCTTTGGTTAACTTGCAGAATTGATCAAAAGCTAGAATGTCAAATTAAACAATGGGCAGAACCAAGGGAAACTTGGCAACAGAGAACAGCCAGTGTCTTCCTCTAGGGGTAGTGGTTGGAGAGTTATCATCAGCATTGTGGTTGGGCAGTTGCTGCCTCTGTAATTTCTCTGCAGTTGGATGAATAGCCTTTAATTATCCTAGCGCTATTATGTCACTCTTGTCAGAATTAAAGTCCTGGAGGGGAGCATCCTGTTGTCACAGTCTAAGTCACATGCCTACTCTCATTTCTGTTAAGAAGTTTTGTGTTTATGTTCATGAGGGATATTCGAATATGGTTTTCTTGTAGTATCTTAATTTTTGCTATCAGGGTAATGCTGGCCTCATAAAATGAATTGGGAAATAGTCTCTCCTTTTCTATTTTTTGAAAGAGTTCACATATAATTGGTATTACTTCTTCCAAATGTGTGGTAGAATTTGCCAGTGAAGCTATCTGGGCATGGATTTTTCTTTTTGAGAAGGCTTTTAATTGAGAAATTTGATCGTTTAAACAAAGAGAGGACCATTCAGACTTTCTGTTTCTTCTTGTATCAGTTTTGGTAATCAATGTTTTTCAAGAAATTTGTCCATTTCATCTAATATGTCAAGTTAATATTTTAAGATTATCCTTTGAATGTCTGTATGATCTCTAGTGCTGCCCCCCTTTTCCCGATCAATATGTCTAGAGGTTTTGTCAGTTATTAATCTTTTTAGAGAACCAGCTTTTGGTTTCATTGATATATCTCTATTGTTTTTCTGTGTTCTAGATCATTGATTTCTGTTCTTATCTTTATTTTGCTTACTTTGGGCTTAATTCAGTTTTCCTTTTGTACTTTCATAAGATAGAAGTTTAGATCATTGATTTGAGTCTTTCCTTCTTTTCTTTGTTCACCCAGTTTTATTGAGATATACTTGACATTGTATAAGTTTAAACTGTACAACATAATGATTTGATATATGTATATATTGCAAAATGATGACCACAATAAGTTTAGTTAACATCCCTCACCTCATATAGTTACAGATTTTTTTCTTGTGATGAGAACTTTTAAGATCTACTCCCTTAGCAACGTTCAAATATACAGTGTGTATCATTAACTGTATTCATGCTGACATTACACCCCTAAAACTTATAATGGGAAGTTTGTACCTTTTGACCACCTTCATTCAGTTCCCCCATCCTCTACGACTGGCCTCTGGGAACCACCAATCTGATCTCTGTTTCTATGAGTTTGGTTTCTTTAGAGTCCTCATATAATGGTTCTCTTTAATTTTCAAACTCTTCTTCCCTGTTCTGAAATTTCATTGTGATAGGTCAATGTTTTGTCTATAAAATTTATCCTGTTCAGAACTTGATAGACTATTTTAATGTGAGAACTCTTGTTTTATTTAGTTTGGGGGAATTTTAGCAATTATTTCATAAGATAGTGCCTACTCTCTATCGCCTTACTGTCCCCGTGACATTGGAAATTCTGGATCTAGTCTTCATAGCTTAACTTTTTTTTTTTTTCCCCTGAAACAACTCTGTTTTCTTTTCCATTATAGGCAAATCTTTAGGCCCAATTCAGGTCACTCATTTGCTCCTCATCTGTGCCAACAAACATACTGAATTTTTATTTCAACAATTTTCTTTTCTAACATCTCCACTTGGCATTTTTATTTAAAATGATCTTTTCCTGTTTCTTATATGTAATATTCATCTTTATGACTCTGATATTGTTAATTATTCTAAAATGATAAATTTTACTCTGTAATTACATTAAGCATATCTCTCCATGCCTCGATTTTCTCATCTTAAATAGGAGGAATTACAAATAGCACCATATTCATATATTTCTTGTGAGGATTAAATGAGATAGTACATGAAAAGCCCTCAGAACAGCTAGAGGTGCTGTGCCAGACAGAACATTTCCTCTCCCTACAGAAGTTTACTGAGAAAGTGGGCAGAGTAGTTGCAGTTGTGCCTTGTTCTCCACATTGTCTTCAGGGAGAGTGAGGATCGATGAAGTTACTGCTGGGCAGGGCACCTGGGTTGCACCTCTTCTGGCCTTGGATGCTCCCTGTTACTTCTGGGCAAAACTAGCCATGTGGGGTTATTGCCCAATCCCTCTGCCCTAAACATGGCTACTATCAGGAATCGTCCATTCTTTTTTGCTACTAACTGGCCCCTGGGATTAGGGACAATCTGCAGAGGTCAACTGGCCCTCTATTGTCCTGTTAGTACCCCAACTAATCCTATAATCAGTTGTCCCACCCCTTTTCTCCCGATCTTGGCTTTCCCCCTCTGGGTGTGAACCATGCCTTTTCCACCTTTGAGATAATCTTCTCCTGAGGATTCTTGCACATATTCTGAGTGATCTTTTCTCTGTATAATAAATCCATCTGTCGCTCAGTGTTGCCTTGCTGATAATTCTTACTTTTGAGAACAACTACATATTAAGAATATCAGTTTTTATTGTTGTGTAATAGACTACCTCAACACTTAGTAGCTTAAGAGACAGACACTTACTTAGTTCATGTGTCAGCTGTTTGGGCTGACTCAGCTGGGTGGCTGACTGAGCCTGCTCAGGCATTTGCTGGTAGCAGCCTGGTCAGCTGGGGATTGGCTGGTCTAAGGTGTTTCAGCTGAGATGGCTTGTCTCTGCTCCACGTGGTGTCCAATCAGCCAGCAGGCTAGACTGGGCTTGCTCACATGGCAGCAGGAGCAGGGATTCCAAAAGCAAGAGTGAAAGCATGTAGGTAAGTCATCTTGAGGTCCACCTGGCCAAAGCAAGTTTCAAAGCAAGCCCAAATTCAAGGAGTGGAGAAATAGGCTCCACCTGTTGAAAGAATTGCGGCCATTTGTATAATCTACCACTTTTTGTTATGTAAAAATTGATCTTGTCAATAGCTTTTAAGTCTCTTTATCCTGGTAGTGGTGGTGGTGGTGAGCTTTATTAACAATTCTCCATCTAGTTTGTACATCGTTTTCCATTAAACTCTTTAATCCCATCTGCAGTTTATTTTGGCATATGCTTTAAGACATCTCTAATACATTTCCCTGTAAAATGTCTGAATTTCAAATCACTTATTAAAAATTATTTTATGATAATTTCAGAGTGCTTACTTTATCACATATTGAGTTTTTATAGAGAGTTGGGTCTATTTCTGGACTCTTGTTTTATCGAATGGTTTTTATTTTGCTTAAGTACCCCTCTATTTTAATGATAATTTCTTTATGATAAGTTTTAATGAGTAATAGAGGTAAATACCCATATTGTTCTTTTTTCAGATTTTTTGTCATTCTCACATGTTTATTTTTCCTTGTAAAATATCAGCATTTTCTCAAATTCCATACTGGTATTGCATTCAATGACAAAATAACATGGGCAGCAAAATCAATTTTTGTAATTTTTTAATACTGTATACTTGAATGATAGATCTCTTTATATATTGAAAATTTAAAAAATACAGTAATATTTAGATTTTAAAATAAACTCCCCAAATTTCTTTCAAGTTTATTCTTATTTTATTGTTTTCTTGCTATTTTTAATAGGATCTGGATCTATCTTTCTCTAAAAATGATGTATTATTTAAATAGTTATTGCCAGTAACAAAGGAGTGATATTGCGCTTTCAGAATTTATTTTGAACTTCTCTCTTTTACCTAAATATTTAAATGACTTATAGTGGGTTTGCTCATGATTTTTTGGCTCCATAACTGCATGAGCCAATTCCTGTGAGAAATCTCCACTTATATATATCTATACACACCTATTGGTTCTATTTCTCTGGAGAACTCTGACTAATACATGTTTAAATCATGTCATCTTCAACTATTAATTTGTCTCTCCCTTTCTAATACATATTCATCTTATTTGTCCTAACATTTTGCATTAGTTAAAATCTCCAATATGAAATTAAAATAAAAATAGTAGTGGTGGACTATACTTTGTTCTTCGCTTTGAGTACACCATTGAGAATAAAATTGGCCTATTTCAGCACCTGCTGAACAAATGAGTTTTGTCTGAAAGATTTTTGATGTGGTTATTTTATAAGGTTTTAAAATATTGAGTCATAGTTGCATTTCTGAGGTAATAAGTAGTTGGTTTTGATGTTTGTCTTTTAAAGTTTTGTTGCATTATATTTGACAGTTAAAATAACAATAATAATTAAAATTTAGATTTCATATATTTATAAAAATGGAAATGTCTAAGTACAATATGATTTTTGTTAATTCTCCTCTTTTTAACATTTTTTCTTCTGTCTGTATGTATTTTTTGGATGTAACTTATCAGATACAAACCTTTTTAAAAAAATCATCTTTGTAATTAACATATCTGCTATCATAACATGATGATCTTCTTTTGCACTGCAAAAGATTATTAATAATATTTGCCCATATTATAGTTTAAATCCTTCAGTACCTTTGGGCTTTTTGTGTTTCTCTAAATTCATACATGGATTTAAATAAGTAAGTAGTATATCTTTTGATGAGTGAACTAAGTAATTTTATTTTCTTTATGTTCTTTGTTTTATTTGTTCTGTCCTCTGTCTTTCTATTTTAAGTTTTTAAAGGTAGAACTTCCATTTTTCCTTTATATTATAAATTTGGATAAATGGACTGTAATATATATATTCTTTTTCATGTTAGAATAATTTAAAAGTTAATCATCCTATACTTACCATTACTTATGATTACTTTAAAACAGGTCATAAACATTCTCAGTTGCAGTAGTCATTAATTTATTACTATAAAATTGGTCACAATTATTTTTAGCAAATGTTTGGTATTCTAATTATTAATTTAGATCTGTCCATTTAAACATAATTACTTTGGTCACTCCTCTGTGGAGGATGACACATTTTTGTGCTTTCTGACCCCCCCTTTCTTCTATTCATCATTCGCTTAATCTGAGGTTCTTATGCCTTCATTATTTTTGATTTATTTTGTTCTACTTTTGTTTAAACAATCACTCCAATTAGTTAGATGTCTCAGCAATATCACTCTCCTCTACTTTTTTCCTTACATATTTACTCTTGTCTCATCAGTATTGACTTACTCCCTTTTCCTATTAACATTGCTTATTTTTAAAAAGAAAAAAAGGGGAGAGTGGGCTTTACTGGATACTGAACATCATTTTCTGCATCAACTTTCTCATTCAAGGATTCCTTCTTGTACCCCTACTCCAGAGTTTGGTGAGATGGTTAACAGCCCATGTGACCTCTACAGAGAGGGTGTTCAGGAGGTTTTGTAGAAGATTGAACATTTGAAAATTTTGTCTTTACCTATGATTCAGAGGCTGTCTGTATACTGCATTCTTAGATTGATCTTTTTCTTTAAGAATTCTAAAGCTCTGACTCCTTTATCTTGGGTTAGCTGTAAAGAAACCTGAGGAAATTTTAACTGTGGTTCATTTAAAATTGTGCAATCTTTATTCTTAAAATTTAAGAATTTCTAAAATTTAAGTATTTTAGTAATTACTTGTCAGAGTTAGTTCATGTTTGTTTAACATGAGACAGTGATAGCTATTTTAATTCAAAGCCTCCATTCTTTCAAAAATTCTAGATTTTGAAAAATCATACCTTGATTATTAATCCTAGGCTTCATTTACTTTTACAGTTTACATGTTGAATTTATGTTCTTATTTTACATGTCTTTCATGTTTTCTGGTATTCTTCTGGACTTATTACTAATTATATTTATTGAGCCCCTAAAAATGTATGTTTTCAAAATCTTAAGTATTACTCCTGGGAGATTTATATCAGAACAGATGTTTATCTTGCTACTTTTTTTGTTCTTTTACTCTGAGTTATAAAAATTTCTTTAAAAAAGTTGTTTAATACTCTTTCCCGGGCTTCCCTGGTGGCGCAGTGGTTGAGAGTCTGCCTGCTAATGCAGGGGACACGGGTTCGAGCCCTGGTCTGGGAAGATCCCACATGCCGCGGAGCAGCTGGGCCCGTGAGCCACAACTACTGAGCCTGCGCTTCTGGAGCCTGTGCACCACAACAAGAGAGGCCGCGATAGTGAGAGGCCCGCGCACCGTGATGAAGAGTGGCCCCCGCTTGCCGCAACTAGAGAAAGCCCTCGCACAGAAACGAAGACCCAACACAGCCAAAAATAAAAATAAATAAATAAGTTAATTAATTTAAAAAAATGCTCTTTCCCTTCCTTTTGTTTATTTTTTTTGTTCCTGAGGATGCAGAGAGTTTAAGTGCATAGGACCTGTAAGTGACCTGTGGAAAAATGACATTTTAAAATCCAGTGTTACTCCCTGTCAGCAATCTTCCTGTGGTACATTTCCCAACATCCATGTCCACATCTGCATTCCTTCTGCCAGCAACATAACAGATGCAATATTGTACCTTCATGCTCTCCATACCTTCACCTATCATGAAGACTGGATCTGCAATTTTTTGATGCTTGTCAAGGAACTTGGAGAGAAAGGAGTTTGCCTATGGGCAGAGCCTGGCTTATTTAGAAGAGTGAGTAGAGTAGACATTCTGGATGGAAACAGGTGTGTGCTTCCTACCTGCTGTGGGCACAGGACCTCTACCGAGATGCGCAGGGCGGGGGCTTCTGCAGCAGTCACCACAGGCCCAGTCCTGCTTCAGCAGGAGGGCTGTGCCCCACTCCGGGAGCTTTGACCACTATTATGGGTAAGCTCCTGGAAGGTAGACAGGCTTGGCACATCAACTAAAAGCTTCAACCCTTAGAGCTGCAGAGTGAAATAGGCTGCTTTTAAGAGGCCTCCAGAAAGGGAAGTCTCAGAGCATGGCATTGCTTGACTTGGGTTCATTTGGGTCTTCTGCTGTCACTGGAAGACCAACGTTTCTTGCCACTTGGTGAGGCTCTGGAGAAGGCTGAGGTAACAAAAGTCAGCAAGGACCCTTTGGAAGGGCCAAGGCTCTATTATAATACAAAGAGATTTTATAAGAGGATTTTCTAGCAATGCTTTTCAAAATGTGGGCCCTAGACCTGCAGTATCAGCCTTCCCTCAGAAATTGTTAGATATGCAAATTCCCAGGCCCCACCCCAGACCTGCAGAATCTGAAACTCCATGAGGGTGGAATTTAACCATTTTTAGTTTAACAAACCCTCCAGGCGATTCTGATGAAAGCTTCAGCTTGAGAACCACCGGTTCCTAACGTATAGAGACATTAGGTTAACTGAAAAATTAGGCTGAATTTTATCCATTTCAGAACTCTACAGCTATATTACTGTGGCCAAAAAATGTGGGCTTTATTTTTTTTAAGGCATTATAGCTCTGTGAATTGATTCTTATAGATGTTTTAAATAATATTTTGTCATTCAACAACTATCTTTTGAACAACAGCTGGGAGCTGGGCACTATACCAGGCACTTGACAATGAACCAGTAAGTACCGCAAACTCCCCCTCCCCAGGCTAAAGAAGTAGGGCTTTATTAGGTAGTCCAAAGTTTCATATTGGTGGACACTTGGGCCAAATTCACCCAGGAGATATGATATATTTGACCTGTAGTGTCTTTAAAAAAAAAAAAACTACTGGTCAAAATGTTTCACTTAAGAGTTTCCACTTTAGAAACTGGAATTCTGGCCTCTTTAGAAAAGTGAAGAGCTCTAGCATGCTGATCCATGCTCTTTCGCTGAGCACAGCCAGTGGGAGCCGAGTCCTGGCTGTTTCCTACCAGTGGGCATTTGCTTTCAAGTTTGCCCAAATGTACCATTTCCTGTTGTTTCCCAAGTGCCCATTGCCATCGATCATTGTTTTGGGGTTGTCTTTTTCTTATAGTGGAATTAAGAAGGAATGTAATATTTCTTATACTCAAATATTGATCAAAAATGATAAAGTAGGGGCTTCCGTGGTGGCGCAGTGGTTGAGAATCTGCCTGCCAATGCAGGAGACACGGGTTCGAGCCCTGGTCTGGGAAGATCCCACAGGCCGCGGAGCAACTAAGCCCGTGAGCCACAACTACTGAGCCTGCGCGTCTGGAGCTTGTGCTCCGCAACAAGACAGGCCGCGATAGTGAGAGGCCCGCGCACCGCGATGAAGAGTGGCCCCCGCTTGCCGCAACTAGAGAAAGCCCTCGCACAGAAACAAAGACCCAACACAGCCAAAAATAAATAAATAAATAAAAAATAAAAATAAAGGAATTCCTTTAAAAAAAAAAGTAAAGTAAATATCCTTCTTTAAAAAAATGATAAAGTAAAAGATTTAGAGAATAGCATGTTTCAAGAAAAAATAGGAAATAGCAGATTTCTTTCTTGGCATGAAGAGTATACCTATCTTAACTTGGGTTCCATAGAAATCCGAGCCTGAGGCAATAGCTTATTTTATTCATAAGTACAATTCCAGGGAAGCAGAGGCAAGGGAACCCAGAACTGTTTATTGGCCTACAAAACCGGTGAACAAATGTGAGGATTTTATCAGCTGATGATTATATCTATCTTAAATATGCAATCAAGGACCAGAGCCAAAATTCTGTTTCTGGTATGATCTCCATAAGCCCCCACTCTCCTGGAGGACCAGGATGGCAGTTTAGGTCTTCTGGTTTTAGTATCATCTCAGGACATCTAAACGTCCTCATGAAAAGTCTGGGCATTCCCTTTTCCCCAGTGCAGATAACCTGGCAAATGGCCACAGACATCTCATGTGGAAGGATTGGAGGACTCTTGACCAGTCATATTTGTGGTGGCACTGAATTGCCCCTTTTCAAGGGAACCCAGCCTGCCACCCCTCTTTAATCAATAGGCTCTGGGCCTGTGAACTGACTGAGATGTAAAAACTGTTTTTCACTATAGTGGCTGCTGTTAGCCTTCCACCTATCATCCCTGAGCCATACCTTAGTAGTTCTCCATTTATCTTGCTCCCAGAAACACGATGATCTATTTTCTATTGCCAGATACCTGCAGGTTAAGTCATTATGATAATTACACCCACCTTACCTCCAACATGTCAGTGTTCCTACCTGATCTCTGCTATTCTAGAATCCCATCATTCTCACTGATACTCAGTACCATTGATCGCCCACAATTAATACTGGCTTACAGAGAACAGCCTGCCACTGGTTTCTCAATTATGTCAATGCCCTTCTTACCAATATATTCCTTATTGCTTTAGTGAACTGAGTATTCTCTGAGCCCTGCTAGGAACACTGTCATATAGAGAGTTACCAGGTAACTTAGGTAATGTTAGCATAGTTGATGCAATCCTTTTTTTTTTTTTTTTTTTTTTTACAGCTTTACTAAGATATAATTCACCAACAAAGTATACAATTCAATGGCTTTTAGTATATTAACATAGTGTATTAACCTGAATCTATTACCTTGATCAATTTTAGAACATTTTCATTGCCCCCCAAGAAAAACCTGCATCCTTTAGCCATTACCCCCTAATCCTCTCAATACCCCTAGCCCTAGGTGACCACTAATTTTCTGTTTTTATAGATTTGCATGTTCTGGACATTTTGTATAAATGGAATATCATAATATGTGGTTCTTTGTAACTGACTTCTTTTACTTAGCATAATGTTTCCAAGGTTCATTCATGTTGTAGAATGTATCAGTACTTCGTTTCTGAGTAATATTCCATTGTATGAATATACCACATTTTATTTATTCATTTGTCAGTTGATGGACATTTGGGATGTTTCCACATTTGGCTGTTATGAATAATGATGCTATGGACATTTATGTACAAGTGTTTGTGTTTGCATATGTTTGCATTTCTCTTGGCTGATTACCTAGGAGTGGCATTGCTGGATCATATGGTAATTCTATGTTCCTCTAAGTGTTAGAGGAACCATCAGAGTGTTTTCCAAACTGGCAGTGCCATTTTGCATCTCACTGGTGGTGTATGAGGGCTCCAGTTTCTCCATAACCTTGGAAACACCTGTTATTGTCTGTCTTTTTGATTATAGTCATTCTAGTGAGTGTGAAGTGTATCTCGTTTTGGTCAAATTCTTGTCTCCATGGGCACTAACTTCCCCATCCTTTGGTTTTGGTGTGCATGGGGCATATATAGATACCAAATGGGTCCTGTGTCATCTCCTGCCTCTGCAGCAGCAAGGACATCCTAAGGCTGGAGGTGAGAGGCAGGTGACATGGGGGTGAGTAAAGGTGCTCTTGGATTTGTGCTCTGGTGATATTCATTGCTGTGGTGGCAAGTGAATGGGATCCATGCAAGGATGACCACTGATGAAGAATCTGGGGTGAAACAAATGGTCACAGATCCCAAATATAGGTGAAGCCAAGAGGAAATGAGGTGGTGAACATGAGATGGAGATACAACACCAATATATTCAATATGCAACCAAAATGTGTCTGTCTTAAAGAATGTAATTGAACATCCCATTATGAAGCAAACCATGGTAAGTTTTATGACTGTTATGTACATGAAAAATACATGGGATAAAAAGCTTATTGAACTGAAAAAGGCCAATATTTCAACAATCGTTCCTGAATATGAATGAACCAAGAAATGCTGCTGTAAAATGCAGCTTTGTATTTGAGGAAAAAAACTTGCCCAGGCTCCTTCACTCATTGATGTTATTTCTCTGACCCCTTGAGGCATTCCTGTTTCAGACTCCTATGAAAAGGAATAATAATAGTGTGTGCCATTTACTGAGAGCTTATGGGTGCTTTATGTAACTTATTTAATCTTCTTAACAGACTTAAACACTATGTATTGCTTCTGTTTTAAAAATAGGGAAACTGAGGCATAGACAAATGACCTTAACTTGCCCTAATTACACAGCTAAAAATGTCAGAGCAGGAATGAAATCCAGAAACATCTGGCCACAAGACACATCTTCTAAGCAGCTACTGCATGCACTGAGGGATAGATAGCACACTGTATTAGTTAGGGTTTTCCAGAAAAACAGAACCAACGTTTATTTTTATTATAAGGGGTGGGTTCAGGTGATACAGAGGCTGGCAAATCCCAAGATCTGCAGAGTTTGTCAGCAAACTGGCGACCTAGGAGAGCTAATGGTATGGTTTCAGTCGGAAGGTTGTCAGGCTGAGACCAAGGCAGAGCAGTTGTTTCAGTTTGAGTCTGAAGGCAGGAAAAAAGGCCACTCTACCAGTCAAAAGCTATCAGGCAGGAAGAATTCTTTCTTACTTAGGGGAGATCAGTCCGTTTGTTTTATTTAGACCTTCAACTGATTAGATGAGGCCCACCCACTTTAGGGAGGTCAATCAGCTTTACTCAGTCTATGGATTCAGATGTTAATCTCATCCCAAAACACCTTTACAGACACACCGAGAAGAATGTTTGATCAAATATCTGAGCACTTCATGGCACAGTCAAGTTGACACATAATATTAACCATTAAGCACACCTTGCCTTACTCAGTCCTCACCACTGCCTATGATTCCTATTTTATAGCTGAGATATGGAGGGTGATAGAGATGAAATAATTCTCCCACAGTCACTCTGCGAATCACCAGAGGAGCTGAGATTCACACTCAGCACTCCCAAAAGCCAACGTAGGAGTCATTTCCCCTGCATACCACACTTCTTTCAACAGGAAAATTTTATGTTCTACAATGAAGGGCTGCCGAGGAGAAGATGACCGGGACGAGGGTTCAGCATGTTTCAGGAAGATTAATTAGCAGGGAGTATGGAGTAGATTTGAGCATTGTCAAAGGCAGGAGACAGCTGGGAGACTAATGTTCATTCTAGAGCCTCACTTAACACCTCTAGGCCATTAACCACGGATGGATTTCCTTGTTGAGAATTTGAAGCGTAATCCTAGATTGCAATACTATATTAACCCTCTTCTTAATTTATTCACAAAGTGGATTTTAAATGATTTTCCTTGAATAGTAAATATATCCTCTATTTCTGTATTCAGTTTGTTTAATTTAGCTTAGTTTTATTTATTGAATTGCTTTCACTTTTCTCTTCCAAACACTTAAGATTAAACATGTCTTACTATTCGCCTTTTACAGATTGGAAGATTAACTAATTAATACTGAAATCTATACTGGCACTTACTATCGAAAAGCATTAGAACACAGTGAGTGAGTCCAGAGCTGGACTCTGGAGCCAGACTTCTTGGATTCAAATCCCAGCTCTGCCACGTACCAGCCGTGTGACTTTGGACATGTTACTTGACCTCCCTTTAGCTTAGTTTCTTCATCTGTAAGGGGGTTGTTATACATGAGTCATTGTATAAAAAACACTTAGGACAGTGCCTGGCACGTAGTAAAGCGTCCAAGGGTTAGCAATTTTTATCATCACTATATGGTAGGCACTATTCTAGGTACCATCCACAGAATAGTGACTAAAACAAATGAAGTCCTTTCGTCTCTTGCTTTTGTGAAACTCACATTCTATTGGGGAAGACAGACACCCACTCTTACTGTTTATCAGAAAAAAAGCAGTTTTAACTAAATATATTATTTTTAAGATTGCAGAAACACACGTGACACATAAACACAAAACACGCCAACCGCAGTAGTAATGAAGAAATGTAAACCAATTTACCATTTTTTGCTTATCAGTTTGGCAAAGAGGGAAAAAAATAACACTGGTAAGGTTGTGGGGAGAAAGGGTGTATGGCACACTGTTGAGTGTCATGACTTTTTTAGAGGTTATCCTCAATTGCCCGTATTTCCCTCCTGCCTCACACTAATTCCATCTGGAACTCCTGCCATGTCTACTTTGAAATACACATTCTGAAACCACTTGTTACCTCCCTCCCCCAGTGCAAGCCACCCTCATTTCTTGTCTGGACTATTACAACACACATCTGACTGTACCCCTGCTTCCCATCATCCAGTCTCCACCCAGCAGCCAGTGATGTTATTAGCCGGTAACTATGATCACATCCGTCTGTTGTGCAAAAGGCTTCCTGTCACGGGTAAAGCCTTCGTGATCTGAGCTTCGCCCGCCTCCCCCATGTTCCTCCTCTTACCCAGTCCACTCCAGCCACTTCAGACTTACAAGCCCTCAAACCCACCAAGCTCGGTTCACCCTGCAGGTCTCCCTATTTGTTGTCTCCACTTGGAGCAAGTTCCCCCAGGGCTGGACTCCACAAACGCTGTATCCTCTGAGATATGTCCTGACCACCCTCTCTAAAACACCAGCCTGTCAATGTACTCTTGCCTTCTGTATTTTTCTTCAAAGTGCTCATTGCTCTCTGAAACCACATCATGAATTTAATGTTTCGTTGGTGAATTGTCTGCTTCCCCCGTGGATGTAAGCTGCATGTGGGCCTAGGCTTTGCCTGACCGGTTCACAGCTGTATCCCCAGAGCCTGGAGGTGCCTGGGATTCTGCTTGCCTTCAATAAATATTTGTTGGACAAATGGACGCGTGGCAAAACCTTAAACATATTAATATTCTTCTACTCAGAAGTTCTACTTCTGGGACTTTAGAGAAGCAGACAAGGAGGTGCTAGAGGAATGTTCCACAACGGAAGAAACCTCTTAGTCCAACGGGAGGGGACTGGTTTATAAACAGTCTATAATCATACGTGAAATACTCTGCAGCTGTTAAAATATACATGGCAAAATGTTACTTGATAACAGTATGGTGGAAACAGTCACAGTATATTATTGAGTGAAAAAAGCAGGTTATAAGACACGCTGTACTGTAAAAGCCCATTCTTTAAAATAGTATATATTTATTGTATATTCAGAAAAAATTTGGGAGATATACACTTCATCAAAACTTGAATAGTGCTTGTATCTGAGATATGGGATTATGGTTCATTTTAAACCTTTTTCTTTGTGTTCCTCTGTATTTTTCAAAATTTCTACAGTGAAAACGGCACATTTATAATTTTAAAATTTAGTAAAATGTATCGTTGCCCTCTCAGGGCAACAATGTTTCTCAGGGTGATCTACGCAGGATCTACTGTCTTTTTTTCTAATTTCTCTTACTGAACATTGAGTGCTATTTTTGCTTTGAGGCAGGTGTTTGTGATCTTGGGATAAATCAGACTGCTTAATGCCTTGGCTTCAAAGGAGACAGAGGACTCTGGTGCTCAGCCTTCTTCCCAAGTAGAGAATGCTGTGCAACCTCAAATAGGCTGCTGAGCCAGCCAGCATGCTACAGAACGGTATTGCCGTATTTTAAGCTCTCAAGAGCTCATATCCAGAGTTCTAGAGACTTTAGTATTGAGGTTCCCTGTCAGCCAGCGAAGACTTTGGTCGGTGTCCTGGACTGAATATCTGTGTCCCCCCAGGATTCATATGTTGAAATCCTAACGCCCAAGTGATGGTGTTGGGAAGTGATTAGGATGTGAGGGTGGAGCCCTCACGAGTGGCATTCTGCTTTGATAGAAGAGGCCCCAGAGAGCTCTCTCACCCCTTCAGTCATGTGAGGGCACAGCAAGAAGACAGCGTCTAAGAACCAGGTATTGAATTTGCCAGTGTCTTGATCTAGGACTTTCCACCTTCCACAACTGTGAGAAATAAATATTTGTTGCTTAAGCTACTCAATCTGTGGCATTTTTGTTGTAGTAGCCTGAACAGACTGAGATGGTGGGTTTGGGGCAAATTAATGGGTTGCTCTACATAATCCCCTCTATGTCACGAGTATGAGAGTCCTCTGCACGACAGTGAAAGAGCTGGGCAGGAAGTAGACATTTTACAAGCCAATTAAAAATGAGTGGCATATCATGCTTTGTAGGGAGAGAAGAGGGAAAGAAAGAAGAGGAAAACGTAGGGAAGGTGGGGAAGGAGCCTCTTGTTCTCCAGAAATAAGAACATAGAGATTATTTACCTTAATCTTAAACTCATCATGAATTCATCCAAGCAGACTGATCAGCTTAAAATGAAACCACATTTCTCTCTTCACTTCCCCACATCCATTCTTTTTTTTCTTTTTAAATTTATTTTTGGCTGCACTGGGACTTCGTTGCTGCACCCGGGCTTTCTCTAGTTGTGGCGAGCGGGGGCTACTCTTCGTTGCGGTGTGCGGGTTTCTCATTGCAGTGGCTTCTCTTGTTGCGGAGCACAGACTCTAGGCGCGTGGGCTTCAGTAGTTGTAGCACGCAGGCTCAATAGTTGTGGCTCGCGGAATCTAGAGCACAGGCTTAGTATTTGTGGCGCATGGGTTTAGTTGCTCTGTGGCATGTGGGATCTTCCCGGACCAGGGCTCAAACCCGTGTCCCCTGAATTGGCACGCAGATTCTTAACCACTGCGCCACCAGGGGAGTCTGCCAAATCAATTCTTATGTTAACCTGCAAGTGTTTTGGCCAGGATCCCAGTGGATTCTGTGAAGAATAGATTTTCCCTTCAGCTTAAGTTTGTTCTGTTGATGCCACAGAATGATACTGCCTTGGAAGTAGCTATAAACCTGGGATAGGTTTGTAAAATTTGTGAAATGTGTGGCTGGTGTGAATAAGTGATGACGCCATTTCTTATGAGACCATCTCCTCAAGGTGGCATAGAGAAGTTTCATTAAAAAATATGTAAATGTCTATACTTTAAAAATAAATTTTATCCTCTATTATAGCATGATTTCTTGAGCATTTTCCTCTACATGGACTATAATATGAATCCTTTTCTCAAAGAAAAGATTAGTTTTATAATAGGACTTACAGTTGAAATCAAAATCCGCAGTTGTATATCCAAGTTTGTAAAAGGTATTATTCTGTGCATATAATGATGCAGTGAGAACCCAAAGTCCCAATTTGAATGCAGTTTATGGGAGTATTGGGGGGGCTCATTTTGGGGGCAATAACTGTCATAAAGAATCCCATTGTTGTGAAGTATAGAAATGAACAACATTCAAGTAAAAAGAAGTATACATTTCTCCTTGCTGTTCTGTTTCTAACAGAAACAAGGAAAGAACTGGAACTCTCTTTTATAATTAGTTTCATGTGAAAATGCCCAGCAATTGAAAGGGGGTGTGCAACATGGATAAACAGTGGGTCACAAGTGAACTGAAAAGAGCCTTGAAGGGCATAGTGCTTAGAGCTGATATGTAGTCACCAGATGGAAAAGAATGATTAACTTTAGGAAACAGAAGTCTGCAATCAATTTCATTCTCTTTCTTTAGAGATGTTCTGAGCTGATGGAAGAAAGTCTAGGAGAAAAAGAGAGCGTAGATCTTCCAAGAAGGTCTGGCTCCTGGATGACATAGATGGAATCTTCTTCCTGTAGTGCCCTTGGAATACCAGGCTTCTCATGGTCAGGGGCATCAGGGTGATAGAAGCTTTCCTTGGGGGTGGAAATCTCCCCTTGGGGCAGCTGCTACCTGAGGGCTGAATGTGCAAGGGCTCTGTTGACTCAGCATGGCCTGGCCATCCGCATTCCCTGCTAGGCAAATTTTCCTTTCAGGATTCAGTTCACATGGCACATGAAGACCCAGAACACACACACACACACACACACACACACACACACACACACACACACACACGGCATCCCTCATTTTTCACTTCTGCAGAAGCCCTTCAGAGAACTCGGGCCTGTCTCTCGAGTCCCACCAGCAGATGTCTCTCTCCTGGGTCTGAAGGCCAGTCGTCCCACACACTTGTGTCTGGAACCACCTTGGATCTTAATCTGGTTTGACCCTTTCACCAGTTCTTGGTCAGAGGGTCAGTGCTTTGCACCATGCATGCTGTTCTGCTTTTAAAGATGTTTTCCCAAATAAGACCCTGAAAAATAAGACATGTTTTAAATTTTTTAATATGTCTAACTAGAAAAGACAGTTTCCTTCATTTTCAAGTGACAACATAATACAGTCATTTCAGTAAGTTTTGCCACAAAACATCCTCAACAAAAGAACCACGAGCAGAAGACTTAGTTTCAAAAAGAATATCTACTTTGTGACTCCAGGTAGGTCTAAAATGTAAATTTGGTTAGGTAGTTCCTCTGCTTAAAACCTTGTCCCACTTCCTCATTGCCCAAAGCTAACATCAGAAGTTAATTAACACTAATATTATAATGAAATTTAATAATATTTTATGTAATAATGATATAACAATATTATTATGTTATTTTTCTGGATTTTGTGATGCCTGTGGTATTTGCTACCTTTTAAAAATTGTGATCTGTTAAAATTACTTTTCTCATTCTAAATATTCACTATTCTATAAATGTATTATTTTACAAATAAAAACAAAATATTTCTTAAATAAAAACAATATTGTTTAATATTTAACATTTAATATTATATAAAACGATGAAAACAATTGTACTTTTTTAGTGAAGTAGGATTCCCAATTGTATTCAAAACCTGGATCCACCCATTATACCTCAGTCATAATTCACTTAGAGTAGATCCTGTAACTGTAAGCATCTGGAAAAACTAGAAGTAGGAAAAAAGACAAAAACCCAAAGGAAAGAAACTTCCTCATTTATCTTCTCTCTCAATGAGAGGAAATTGCTTTGAGTTCCTTGGGAGGATGCTTTAACCCACAGTTTGTTTCCTTTGGGGGTTCTTAGGAATTACTTTTTGAACATGACCTTCTAATCCCATGTCCAAACCGTGAGCAACCCTGGGGTTTCCACCTGTGTCTATTTCAGACTTACAGGTGTGTCACAGCCAAGGGAATTTCCCCTTTTCAGTGGTCCCGCTTCACCATCTAGCTATTCGCATCCTCTTGAAGGAGGTTGCCTGCTGTTATCCAGTCCAAGCCAGCTTGTCTCCTCCAATTCAGTCTCTGAACCAAGTCCGTGTGATGCTCAGAAAAGATAGATACCTCCACGTTGAGAGATTGACAAATCCTGGTCTATTGTGGTGAGTTCCTCTTTTTAGAAGCTTTGAAATCTTCTCATTCTATACTGAGCCCCTGTTAAATAATACAGGAAGGAATCAGCTAAATTTATATTATTACTATTACCCAGTATCTTTTTTCCTATTTAGCCTCCCAGTCTGTGTTAAACGTTTCCCACTAGAGTAAAGCTTTAATAACCCAGAATGTTTTACCTCCCAAAATGGTAAATTCAGCACAAAGCCATAACAAAAAGGCCCTCCACCTCAACACTTAGGAAAACTTACTCTGTGTGAGATCTGTCTTCTGAGAACATCAACTTTCCCTGAGGAATAATTTGAACGTCAGTGTCTGCAATGTTTAGTTAATCTGAGTATAACCTTAGAAGTGCATGTGATTTTACTAGTCTGTCGAAATTGAGACCTGGTTGGTTGCGTCTGCCTAGTCAACCCAAGGGAATCAGCTACATAAAGTCTAGAAAATGAGAAGCTAAAGAGGTAGAATCTTCCAGAGCGTCCCCATCACTGTTTGGAGAAGATGGAGCTCTGTTTGGTCTTCGGTCATCGAGGATAGAAAGCTTGTGCTGAGTGACTGCATGGACGAGTAAATTGGACTGACTCCTTGCTTATTCCATGCTTATCAAGCCAACCTTCTGATTACAATCTTGTTTTCCCGGTAGATTTGCCTACTGAGAAAGTGTTGACTATAGAAAGCTGGCCATTAAGGTCTTGGCAGTTACACTTTTATGGTTAATTAATAAATTGGCATTCTCCCAAGCCTGAGCACCATAGGGCACATAGACCAAGTGGAATTTCTAGGACTGCAGACAGATCCTGGATGGCGGAGAGTGACCGCATTAGACTCTGTGTCAAGGGTGGTAGGACCTGAGTGGCTACTGGGCTCTGTAGATGAACTCTTTATCTCCTTCTCCCTAAATGTAAAAGAGTTAAACATTAGTTTAAGTCTGTTGAAATTATGGTTAGTTAGGATTCAGTTCATAAGTATAACTGTATTCATGCTCTAAATGTTCTTTATCCATTCCTTCAATTATCTGTGTAACAAATCATTATTGATGACCACTCTGTTCAGGCATTTTATTAGATCCTGGTGATACAATGATGCATACAGAACCATCCCTAGAAGCTTTCACTCCGCTTGGAAAAACACATATTTCAAATAATCATAATATGTTAAGTCCTGCAACAAAGTTATAGAAAAAAAGGTATAAGAATGCTTAATTGTGCACATAGCAAAGTCAGAGAAGGCTTCCCCTAGGAGGTAACATTTGTACAGAGTTGCAAAGGTTGGCCAGGGGTTTGTCAGGCAGTTGGGATAATCAGAAATTTTTCTGGAAGAGTGAAGAACATCTTCAAACAAGTAGCTCAGGATGGAATGTGGGTGTGAGTGCATGTGGATTGGGGAGTAGAAAAGAGGAAGATTGATGAAGCTAGAAAAATAAGCAGGTGTCAGGCAAAGGGCTTTGCATGTTGGGCTAAGGAAAGTATATCTTTATTTTGAAATACTCGCCAGAGAATGTCATGGATTGCATAACATTTTTTGGATTATAGAGGATGGATTAGATAGGCATGGGCCTGGCAGCAGGAAGACCACTTGGGAGACTGTTGAGGGCTGAGGGTTTGAATCGAGGCAGTAAATATGAGCCTGGAAAGTTGAAACAGATTTCAAGTAAAATTAGTGTGGGAGAAGTGTCAGTGGGCTAGGATGAGGGAGAAGTCTTGCATGAGTCCCATATTTCTGACTTGAGGTGATGGGAATGCCCTCAACCTCAACAAGGAATAAAGGAGGAAGGGCAGGGAATTTGTTATGGAGAGATTCAAGATGTGCTTGTATGTGTTGAAGTGGACCTGTCTGGGTAAAGATGTTCAGTTGGTGATTGGAAATAAGCATTGGAAGGTCAAGAGAGATATCTGGGCTGGAAATAAAAGTTTCAGAATTAAAGAATGGGTAGTAAATGAAAGTGTGAGAATGGATGACATTGCCCAAGAAGATCTTGGAAGGAGAGAGGAGAATAGGGACAAAGACAGGACTCTGGAGAACTTTACCATTTAAGGAGTGAGCTGAAGAGTGAGGGAAGTGGAGAACAAGGGGCCAATTGATGATTTGTTTTGGAATATTCTCATGTTAAATTGTCTTGTTGATAACTACCAGGACTATGCTTCCTTTCCTTTTTCCTTTCTCTTCCTCCCCTCCCTTTCATCTCCTCCTCCACCACCACTTTTTCTTTTTCCATTTCCTCTTCTTCCTTTTCCTCCTCCTCTCCCCTTTCCCCAACCTCCCCTCCCTCCCTCTCTCCCCCTCCTCCTCCTCCTCCTTCTTTTTTTCTTAATGCTTGACTATTCCAAAATAAAATCTAGAGACAATGAAGAAGCATTTTTTCTTTCCTAGCAAAATTTTTTTCCCTACCCAGTCTTGGAATCTTAATACAGACAAAACATCATTTACTTACTTTGCAATTGCTACAGAACAGCTATTAGTCAGAAAAACTAACATTACCGAGCATTTATTCGGTTCCATGAATTATCTTACTCGAATCTCCCCAAATCCTGTGGGAGAAGTGTTCTAAACACCCTCATTTTAAAGAGGATGAATTGAGTCTCAGACAACTTCCATGGCTTCCCAAAACCACACACCAGATGTGTAGTCAGGATTCAGACCTAGGCCTGTGTGCCTGAGGCCTGTGTCACACTTCCCGTCCCCGTTACTTGCTCCTCTTGTCAGATACAGTGTTGTGATGTTCAGTCCCTTTGTACCCAGCCTCCTTTGAATTCTTCAAGTCTTAACTTCTATTAGCTCAAGAGAAAAAGTCCCCTCCAGTCTTTTTCCAGTGGCTGCAATAAGGCTTGTTGGCTGCTGGGTCTGTTCTGACTTTTCCTGTCTCCTGTCCACTGAATGGTTTTGGATTCCTCTCCTGATGGTCGATTTTGCCACCAAAACAGGTGACCTCACTCCTGAATAATAATAATAATAATAATAATAATAATAATAATAATAATAATAATAATAATAATGATAATAATAACAAATATTTGTACTTCTTATGTGTCAGGCATGCACTAGCTCATTTTATACAGCAGCTCTACAGATCATCGATGGGGCTTGCTGTATTCATCACAGCTCCTTTTCATCTGAACTTGGCCCTGGCTGACCTTCTTGGACTCTGACATGGGGTCGACTCCCTACTCTCCTAGGTCCATGGCTAAGTCCCAGCTGGTCCCCCTTCTGCTGGCAGCTAAGATTTTCTCTCAGGCTGGGCCATCCTGCTTAACCTCCAAGCATGTGGTCTCTATTCCCTGGGACTTTTGCCCCCGACTTCTACTGCTTTTGAAAATAAACACCCCAAAATCTGCCTTAACAAGTTGCTGACAATGCTACAAACAGAGAATTAATGTGTCTCACTGTCATAAACAGAGCCATAAACAGAGACAGCTTCTTCTGGCACAGAGTGCCTGGGAGGCAGGACTGTCCCAGTAAACTTATCATCCCAATTTTCTGGAGACAAACATTTCTGGACTAGTCGAACTTTATTTTATTTGCTTGGTTTCTCTGGCTGTAATAAACTGGGTAGCCTCCCAGTCTTTTCATGACCTGGATGGGGTTGACAAATAAGTCCCACCTCTGAACTCCCAGGTCCCTGCCTCTGGACCTAGAGCATCCCATCTCAGAGAGAAACAGATGTGGGCTAGGGTTTGCAGAACACAGGATTCACCAACATGCTGTATCTTCCTGTAACAACAGGTTTACACCATGGCAGAAATGAAACTGTTACCGAACTAAAACTGGGGTCCACTTGCCCTCACACAATAAAGCAAATCTACTGACACCGGTTGTGGTGAAGGAAAATGTAGCATTCATTGCAGGGCGCCAAGCAAGGAGTTTGTGTCTTTTAAGAACTAGCTGCCCTGGACTCCTTGCTTGGCGCCCTGCAATGAACGTTACACTTTCCTTCACCACAACCGGTGTCAGTAGATTTGCTTTATTGCGTGAGGGCAAGCGGACTCCAGTTTGGTTCGGTAACAATTTTATGGAGGACATAGGGGGAGCCCTGTTCTGGGAAGACCCCATAGAGTCCTATTTGGTTACAAAACCAGTGTATGTGGAGTAAAACCCACAATTCACATTTATTTTTAAGATTAAATGAAATTTCAGATTTCCTACTTGCTACAGACTGGATTCCTGGGGGTCTTTGTCACTCTCCTCTGAGAGCAGAGGTACTTTGGTGGAAAACTTTGTGAGGCTCTGGCCTGGGGTGTGGGTGAGCTGAGGCTGTTCAATAACTTCTCCTTCCCTCCCTCTCACTTTCCTCTCTCCTTCCTTCTCTATCTTCCACTCCCCTCCATCTTCTGTCTCCCTCCTTCCTTCCCGTCTTCCCTTTTTCTTTTCTCAGGCTCTAGTTCTTAGTTTCTGTCAATGAAATGCTCTCTCTAGTGGGAACAGATTGTCACTGGCATTTTCCAAGCATAAATGAGCTTCGGAATTTGTATAGCTGTCATAGACTCTTAGAATGCCATCGCCCACAGTGATCACAAAAGTCCATCCCTTTTACATCTTAGGTGAGGAATGGAAAGTGATTCAATAAAGACAGAAAGAGGCAGAGCCAGACTAGACCCCAGGGCTCCAGGCTTCTGGTCCTGAGCTCTCAGTGACATAGGGAGAATTGTCAACTAGGCTTTAAACCAAGGCACCAGCTCTGATTTCATCAAGAGGTTGTGGGATTTGCAGATCATCTGTTGCTGGTGTTGTTGTAAGAACAAGATTGTGGTGATGACAGGAGGTGTCTGCTCCAGATTAGTAATAGAACAGCCCTTCTGGAAATGCAGGGTTGGAGGGTGACTCTTGCCAAACTGTAGTAACCGGTGCCCAGGGATCCAAATCCAGCCAAAACCAGGGCCAGCTGCTCCAGGGGAAGAAACAATCTGTTCTTTTCCTGCCCATCCGGGGAGCTGGGCATGTCCCGAGGCAGACACTGTCAGTTACCACAGCTGCTCTCCTGAGAGGGAGGACTCTGTGAGTGCCCTCACATTCCTGCATCCTTTTTCTCCTTGGCAACTGGTTAAATTATTTTTCCCAAAGATGATATGGTAGATTGATAACTTAGCACTACTTTTAAAAAATTATATGGGTAAATACAGATCTCTTCCTTCAGAAAAACTATTGCTACATGGACCATAGACCCAGAAGAATCCAGAAAATATAGATGGACAAGATAATTTTGTATCCTATCTTTTCTTCAACAAAAATATCTGAAAACTACTCCAAGAAAAGTTTTGTGAAAGGAGCTTGAAAGACACAAAGCAGAACCATGATCCCTGTCCTCAAGGATCTGACTCTCTACTGGGTGATCATATTCATTTCCTATTTCTGCTTTAACAAATTCCTACAAACTTAATAGCTTAAACAGCACATTTTATCCTCTTACAGTTCTGGAAGTCAGAAGTCCAAAATGTATCTCATTGGATCAAAAACAAGGTTCTGGCAGGGCTGTGTTCCTTCTGGAGTCTCTAGGGCATAATCTGTTTTCCTGCTTTTTCCAGCTTCTGAAGGCCGTCCACATTCCTTGGCTTGTGGCCTCTTCCTCCATCTTTAAAGACAGCAGTGGCCAGTCAAATCTTTCTCCCATTGCCATTTTTCTTGTTCTCACTCTTCTGTCTCCCTCTGCCAGTTTTATGCACACTGTGGTAATATTGGGCACATTTAGGTCATCCAGGATAATCCCTTCATTTTAAAGCCAGCTGAGTAGCGAACTTAATTCTCCTTTTCTATGTAACATAGCTTAATTATAAATTCTGGATATTAGGTTATGGACATCTTTGGGAGGCCATGATTCTGCCTGCTTTGGAGATTTAGACATGTTCCTAGGTAATCATTAAGCACTATGATTAGTGCTCTGATATGGGGGTAGAAGAGGTAATTATGGGAGCCTATAAGAAGAGCACCAGTATGAAAGGATGGTGCAGTGGTGGGGCAGCAGTGAGGGAGTCTTCCTGGGAAAAGTGACATTTGAGTTCAGATTTTTAGCTTGTGTGAGAGTCCGGCCGAGAAAGGGGAAAAGACATTCTAAGAAAAAGGAAAAGTGTACAACAGAAGCATGGGTATGGTGGCATGACAGGGAAAGAAACTATGGCTGGAGTGTAGGGTCGGGAAAGAGAGTGGTAGATGATATAGGAGACTGGAAAAGTCATGTGCTGGAAAGTTCTGTTGGGAAATAGATGGCACTTTCAAAGAGGGTGATTAAAGAGCCCTTTAGCAATGTTTGAGTGAAGGAGATTTTGCAGTGTTTGGGTTGGGTTAAGGGAAAGCAACAAGGAGTGATGAAGTACCCCAGGACGGGCAACAACCAGAAGTGTCATGAAACCTAGGCCTGGGGGCAATGGGAAGGAGTCTCTGTGAGACGATGGGAGTTATGACTATAGGGGGGCCACCCTGTGGGAGCTGTGGTCTTTGATAGAAAAACACAGCCATGTGAAACCACAGCCTGGCAGAGAGAGATCCAGAGGAACACAAATTCTGATGCCTTTGCCTCCCACCTTCCAATCTGCTGCTCTTGCCTTTCATTGGTTAATCCAACCAGAAGCCAGGGGACAGGGGAGCTTGGTGGACATAGTGCATGAAATTTAGCCCCGTGCAACTCAGAAGAAAGTGACTCTGGAGGGGAGACTGCAGGGACCAGACAGGAGGACCTTGTGTGTTGTGAATAAAGAATCTGAATTTTATACCGAAGATCACAGGGAGCCTAAGAAGTATTGTAAGTAGGTCAGTCAATGGTTCTTTGAACCTTTCTACAGGTTTGTTTACCATCCCATTCCCCACATTACCTTCATCCTGTAGGGTAAAGATTTTAATCTAGTCTCCATCTCTTATCTTTATCCCATCTCTCAGAGCCTTGACAAGCTGATTTATACACTCTGTCAGCCAAAATATTAATGGCCAACAATGCCTTAACGTGCCACCTCCTTCAGATATGTTTAACTTTATTGGGAGCCTTCAGTCCCTGGATCAGTTAGTTATTGTCATAATTATGTTGTGTTACAAACCACTTCCAAACTCTGGGGTTTTGAATAATAAGTATTTATTTAGCTCAGAAGTCTGTAGGGTGGCGATTTAGGCTGGGAAGTTTTTCTGGTCTCCACTGGGCTTGCTCACATATCTGGGGGTCATGTAGCCTGTTGGCTGAGGACTCACACTTCTGGGGATTTGTTGGTGGTCAAACGGTTTTTGACGTGCTCTTCTTCCCATGTTTCACCCAGCCATCCAGTGGGCCAGCCTAGGCCGGTTCTGAGCACAGTGGTCCAGGTGCAAGAGCAGAATCAGAAATGTGCAGGCTCTTGACCAAGTTCCTGCTTGTGTCACAGCTGCCATCATCCTATTCGTCAAAGTGAGTCAGTGACTAAATAGACTCCACTTCTTGACGAGAGAAACTGCAAAGTCACGTGGCAAACGACATGGGTAGAAGAACAAATAAAGAACTGGCACCAGTGATACAATCAATCTGCCAGTCATTGCTGGGTGCCTTAACTCAGGCAACAGAGAATGATTTATTTATCAAATTATGTATTTGTTTATTGTCAGAATCCCCCACTAAACTGTCAGCCCTGACAGAGCACAGCTGTACCTCCAAGTGGCTCTAACATATGTGCTCACAGCAAATTTTCATTGAAGCCAGGAGTGAATGCTGCTGGGTTCACATAGGCATTATCCCAAGAATGGTCTTTATGAACCTATTCTAGTCCACCAGGTCTCCATAAGCAGACAATTGTCCCTGAAAATAAGCACAAATATGGTTTCCTCTTACACATTTAGTTCCGCTGTGTTGCTGTTTCACTTTCTCTTTTTCAGGTTTTGATCAAGCTGGGTGAACCTAGTCAAGGAAAAGCTGTCCCTCACTGAGAGCCTTGTCTCCCCTCATCACTCTCCACTAGGGCCTGGGGAGTTGACTCAGTTGTACAGCTTGAACAGATGACATCACTGAACTAAAGGGCATGATACCCTTGTTACGGACTGAATTGTGTCCCCTCTGAATTCATGTGTGTTGAAATCCTAACCCCCAGTACTTCAGAATGTGACTGTATTTAAAGATTGGGATTTAAAAGAGGTAATTAAGGTAAAATGAGTTCATGTAGGTGGCCTTTAATTCAATATGACTGGTGTTCTTATAAGAAGAGGAGATTAAGACGCAGACACACATAGAGAAAAGACCATGTGAAGACACAGGAAGAAGAGGCCATCTACAAGTCAAGGAGAGAGACCTCAGAAGAAATCCTGACAAACACTTGATCTCAGACTTCCAGCCTCCAGAACTGTGAGAAAATAGATTTCTATTGTCTAAGCCACCCAGTCTAAGCTACGTTGTATAGCAGCTCTACCAAATTAATACATCCCCTTTCTTACAAGGGAACAGCTTATTTGGAGGGAGGCTTATTTGGAGGGACTCTCCCAACCCCACTCCCAATGTGAGTCAGAGGAATCCAAGTTGACTGCCTGGAAGAGGCTTGCCCATAGAGGAAGTGCCAAGCGTTGCATGTACTGGAAATCTCATGGGACCCCTTCAGAGTGGCCCATGCAGGCTGAAGACAGATGGCGCTGGCCTTTCATGTGGCCTTCCCAGGGCTCTGTAAGCAGTTCTAACTTGTTCTTGTAGGCTGATGCTGAATTCCATTCATTAGCAAGTTTGCCAGTGACCTAATTTTATTGGTTCCTCAGGAGCTCTTCTTTCGCTTTCAGGCCTCCGGTCATCTAAAATGTGGTGTCTTCAGCAAATTCACCCCTCTCATTATGTGTGATCCCTCTTCTAGGCCATTTAGCCCTTCTTGCAGCTCCTAATAAATAAATACTGACTCTAAGACCAAAACCCAAGAGGCCATACATTTAATTGCTTTTCATGCTGAGATAGAATCATTTATTAGCTCTGTGCAAAGCGCAGTGTTTGAAAACTCCAAACCACATGAAACGCCACAAGTTCTGAGTCAGAGCCTAACAGAGAAACAGCCAACTCTCATCTGAACTTTGTTAGGCCTCATGACCTTTCACAAAACCTCAAAGCAAACATAATTCAGCCCCTGGATAGGCTCAAACTCTGAGCTGAGTCCTGTCGTTTGTTTGGTTTTGTAGCAGCTGCTTATATCACAAATCCACACTTCTGGTTAAAAAAAAAAAAGAGATCCCTGAGATGGCTTCAAACCAGTGTGATGTTCTGTTTTATTTTTGTTTTGTAATATGTCTATTAGTTGTGAAACTCAGACTTCTTTGGAAAGCTAGCTCTACAGAACAACCTGTGGGTTTAGAATTGCCAGGTAAATTGGGACCAAGATATTTAAATGGAATTCAGTGAGAAACCAATTGTTGTGAATCTGACTGGAATATCTGGTAGAGAAGGAATAGCTGGGAGGAGGAGTAGGGAGGCCAAAAGAGAATCATTCTGTTTTGTTTTAAAGAAGGAAGGTTTGGTGCTGAGGCATTGTCTGGACACAGGGGATGCTTGGTAAGAATTTCTTGATGACCTCTTCAACTCATGTAATCTGTAGTTTCTGCTTGTCCTGAACTTAATTCAGAGAGCCCTGAAAAGAACTTTGCAGCCATTTCCATATCACCGTATATCCGCCCAGCCCTGCTGGACTGCTGCCTGGCTGAGTTAGTGTGGCTTGACAGGGAACGCTATGATGAGAAGGAGGCCAGCCCAGGGCTCTTCTTGCTACAACTGGACTGAGAAAGAGCAGGGATGTGGCAGACAGGAAGAGTTTGGACTTTGAGTCAGACATGTCCACTGGGTTGGGACAGTCGGTAATAGAAATTTGGTCGTACAGACTACATCCACTCCCTGGAGGTTATGATGGTAACCCAGACAAGGAAAGGTGACCAGAACAAAACCAGGGACTTCCTCAGGCAAGTGGAACCACAAGCTACACCGCCATCTTAGCAGTCAGCCCAGGTTGGCCTGGTAGCAGATGGCTGCCCCAACTGTGGGCCTGGAGTTTGGGGGCAGGATTCTGATCAATGTGTGTTAAAAGTTAGTTTGTGTAGGAGGGGAGGGTGAAGGTGGTGATGCTGTAATAGCAGGAGCAAGAGTGGATTCATATCGGATTCAGGGTGGGAACTTAGTTCTAACAGGTGCCCCCCTGTTAAACTGAGTCTCAAAATCAGGTAAACTCTTGCCGACTCGTCTATGAATTAGACCAGAACTACTTAACTCACTGCTCTTTTCCCTTTCCTCTTCCTCCCCCTACTCTCCTCTGCCACAGATGTATCTGGAAAGGGCTTGGAGCAGTGGAAGGACATGAAGTCATAGAAGGAGGGGCTCTAGATCAGGTGGGGATTTGTAGGTCATTGTGAGAACTTGGAAAGTAAGAAGGCCTCCAACCACTTAACTCACTGTCTGCTCTTCTCTGCTTCAACGTCCCCAAATCCAAGCAGGACCCACAAAATGAGATTAGACACATTTTCCTACGTTTCAGGTGATATGAGAACCAAATCCAAATTATTTGCAACGGCAATCTTTTTGTAGACCATATTTTCAATGCAACCAAATTGCATCTGGTAAAGTTAATGGTTATAAGATTTTGTATCAGTCCTACAGAAGGGAAAAAAAGACTAAATAATATTTCAATCCCACTGTTTTGGACTTCCATATTGACCTCACAGATATTTCATCTCTGTTTATGTACACAAGTATGTTAATACGAATTATACCAAAATTGATGGATTATTATTGAAAAAAATTTTAGGATCAATCTTTGTTAAATCAATCCAATTATTTGATAACATTTCCATAAAAGAGTCAAACCATTTTTATTTTTTATTTTTGTTTGAATACAAGGATCATCATTAGGATCAATTAATTTTCTGGTTTGATTAATTTATTTGGACTTAACTTTCACCTAGCTGTATATTCTGTGATTATGAGTTTTCTTTTGCAAAAGTGATTTCTACCAAGCTTATTTCTCAGGTCAAATTTAAAAAGATTTGATCCTTACATTCACTTTTGACTAAAAAGCATTTTAAATTGTAAGCAATTTTAGATACTGTTGGGTTTTTTTTTTTAACATCTTTATTGGAGTATAATTGCTTTACAATGATGTGTTAGTTTCTGCTTTATAACAAAGTGAATAAGCTATACATATACATATATCCCCATATCTCCTCCATCTTGCGTCTCACTCACAACCTCTCTATCCCACCTGTCTAGGTGGTCACAAAGGACCGAGCTGATCTCCCTGTGCTATGCGGCTGCTTCCCACTAGTTATCTATTTTACATTTGGTAGTATATATAACTACATGCCACTCTTTCACTTCGTCCCAGCTTACCCTTCCCCCTCCCCGTATCCTCAAGTCCATTCTCTACGTCTGCGTCTTTATTCCTGTCCTGCCCTTAGGTTCTTCAGAACCATAGTTTTTCCTCTTTTTTTTTTTAGATTCCATATATATGTGTTAGCATACAGTATTTGTTTTTCTCTTTCTGACTTACTTCACTGTGTATGACAGACTCTAGGTCCATCCACCTCACTACAAATAACTCAATTTCGTTTCTTTTCATGGCTGAGTAATATTCCATTGTATATGTGTGCCACGCCTTCTTTATCCATTCGTCTGTCAATGGACACTTAGGTTGCTTCCATGTGCTGGCTATTGTAAATAGAGCTGCAATGAACATTGTGGTATATGACTCTTTTTGAATTATGGTTTTCTCAGGGTATATGCCCAGTAGTGGGATTGCTGGGTCGTATGGTAGTTCTATTTTTGCTTTTTTAAGGAACCTCCATAGTGTTCTCCATAGTGGCTGTATCAACTTACCTTCCCACCAACAGTGCAAGAGGGTCCCCTTTTCTCCACCCCCTCTCCAGAATTTATTGTTTGTAGATTTTTTGATGATGGCCATTCTGACTAGTGTGAGTTGATAACTCATTGAAGTTTTGATTTGCTTTTCTCTAATTATTAATGATGTTGAGCATTCTTTCATGTGTTTGTTGGCAATCTGTATATCTTCTTTGGAGAAATGTCTATTTAGGTCTTCTGCCCATTTTTGGATTGGGTGTTTGTTTTTCTGATATTGAGCTGCATGAGCTGCTTGTAAATTTTGGAGATTAATCCTATGTCAGTTGCTTCATTTGCAAATATTTTCTCCCATTCTGAGAGTTGTCTTTTCATCTTGTTTACGGTTTCGTTTGCTGTGCAAAAGGTTTTAAGTTTCATTAGGTCCCATTTATTTATTTTTGTTTTTATTTCCATTTCTCTAGGAGGTGGATGAAAAAGGATCTTGCTGTGATTTATGTCATAGAGTGTTCTGCCTACGTTTTCCTCTAAGAGTTTTATAGTGTCTGGCCTTACATTTAGGCTTTAATCCATTTTGAGTTTATTTTTGTGTATGGTGTTAGGGAGTGTTCTAATTTCATTCTTTTACACGTACATTTCATTCTTTTACATGAGTTTTCCCAGCACCACTTATTGAAGAGGCTGTCTTTGCTCCATTGTATTTTCTTGTCTCCTTTATAAAAGATAAGGTGACCATATGTGCGTGGGTTTATCCCTGGGCTTTCTATCCTGTTCCATTGATCTATATTTCTGGTTTTGTGCCAGTACCATACTGTCTTGATTACTGTAGCTTTGTAGTATGTAGTATAGTCTGAAGTCTGGGAGCCTGATTCCTCCAGCTCCATTTTTCTGTCTCAAGATTGCTTTGGCTATTTGGGGTCTTCTGTGTTTCCATACAAATTGTGAAATTTTTTCCTCTAGTTCTGTGAAAAATGCCAGCGGTAGTTTGATAGGGATTGCATTGAATCTGTAGATTGCTCTGGGAAGTAGAGTCATTTTCACAATGTTGATTCTTCCAATCCAAGAACATGGTATATCTCTCCATCTGTTTGTATCATTTTTAATTTCTTTCATCAGTGTCTTATAGTTTTCTGCATACAGGTCTTTTGTCTCCTTAGGTAGGTTTATTCTTAGGTATTTTATTCTTTTTGTTGCAGTGGTGAATGGGAGTGTTTTCTTAATTTCTCTTTCTGATTTTTCATCATTAGTTTATAAGAATGCAAGAGATTTCTTTGCATTAATTTTGTATCCTGCTACTTTACCAAATTCATTGATTAGCTCTAGTAGTTTTCTGGTAGCATCTTTAGGATTCTCTATGTATAGTATCATGTCATCTGCAAACAGTGAGAGTTTTACTTCTTCTTTTCCAATTTGGATTCCTTTTATTTCTTTTTCTTCTCTGATTTCTGAGGCTAACACTTCCAAAACTATGTTGAATAATAGTGGTGAGCGTGGGCAACCTTGTCTTGCTCCTGATCTTAGTGGAAATGGTTTGTTTTTCACCACTGAGGACGATGTTGGCTGTGGGTTTGTCATATATGGCCTTTATTATGTTGAGGAAAGTTCCCTCTATGCCTACTTTCTGGAGGGTTTTTATCATAAATGGGTGTTGAATTTTGTCGAAAGCTTTCTCTGCATCTATTGAGATGATCATATGGTTTTCCTCCTTCAATTTGTTAATGTGGTGTATCACATTGATTGATTTGCGTATGTTGAAGAATCCTTGCATTCCTGGGATAAACCCCACTTGATCATGGTGTATGATCCTTTGAATGTGTTGTTGGATAATGTTTGCTTGTATATTGTTGAGGATTTTTGCATCTATGTTCATCAGTGATATTGGCCTGTAGTTTTCTTTCTTTATGACATCTTTGTCTGGTTTTGGTATCAGGGTGATGGTGGCCTCATAGAATGAGTTTGGGAGTGTTCCTCTCTCTGCTATATTTTGGAAGAGTTTGAGAAGGATAGGTGTTAGCTCTTCTCTAAATGTTTGATAGAATTCACCTGTGAAGCCATCTTGTCCTAGGCTTTTGTTTGTTGGAAGATTTTTAATCACAGTCTCAATATCCGTGCTTGTGATTGGTCTGTTCATATTTTCTATTTCTTCCTGGTTCAGTCTAGGAAGGTTGTGCTTTTCTAAGAATTTGTCCATTTCTTCCAGGTTGTCCATGTTATTGGCATATAGTTGCTTGTAGTAGTCTCTCATGATCCTATGTATTTCTGCAGTGTCAGTTGTTACTTCTCCTTTTTCATTTGTAATTCTATTCATTTGAGTCTTCTCCCTTTTTTCTTGATGAGTCTGGCTAATGTTTTATCAATTTTGTTTATCTTCTCAAAGAACAAGGTTTTAGTTTTATTGATCTTTGCTATCATTTCCTTCATTTCTTTTTCATTTACTTCTTATCTGATCTTTACGATTTCTTTCCTTCTGCTAAGTTTGGGGTTTTTTAGTTCTTCTTTCTCTAATTGCTTTAGGCGTAAGTTTAGGTTGTTTATTTGAGATGTTTCCTGTTTCTTAAGGTACGATTGTATGGCTAAAACTTCCCTCTTAGAACTGCTTTTGCTACATCCCATAGGTTTTGGAACGTTGTGTTTTTGTTGTAATTTGTCTCTAGGTATTTTTTGGTTTCCTCTTTGATTTCTTCATTGATCTCTTGGTTATTTAGTAGTGTATTGTTTAGCTTCCATGTATCTGTATTTTTTACAGATATTTTCCCGTAATTGATATCTAGTCTCATAGCGTTGTGGTCGGAAAAGATACTTGATACAATTTCAATTTTCTTAAATTTACCAGGCTTGATTTGTGACCCAAGGTATGATCTATCCTGGAGAATGTTCCATGAGCACTTGAGAAGAAAGTGTATTCTGTTTCTTTTTGGATGGAATGGCCTATAAATATCAATTAAGTCCATCTTGTTTAATGTATCATTTAAAGCTTGTGTTTCCTTTTTTATTTTCATTTTGGATGACCTGTCCATTGGTGAAAGTGAGGTGTTAAAGTCCCCTACTATGATTGTGTTAGTGTCGATTTCCCCTTTTATGGCTGTTAACATTTGCCTTATGTATTGATGTGCTCCTACGTTGAGTGCATAATTATTTACAATTGTTATATCTTCTTATTGGATTGATCCCTTGATCATTATGTAGTGTCCTTCTTTGTCTCTTGTAGTCATCTTTATTTTAAAGTCTATTTTGTCTGATATGAGAATTGCTCCTCCAGCTTTCTTTTGATTTCCATTTGCATGGAATATCTTTTTCCATCCCTTCACTTTCAGTGTGTATGTGTCCCTAGGTCTGAAGTGGGTCTCTTGTAGACAGCGTATATACGGGTCTTGTTTTTGAATCCATTCAACCAGTCTATGTGTTTTGGTTGGAACATTTAATCCATTTACATTTAAGGTAATTATCGATACGTATGTTCTTATTACCGTTTTCTTAATTGTTTTGGGTTTGTTATTCTAGGTCTTTTCCTTCTCTTGTGTTTCCTGCCTAGAGAAGTTCCCTTAGCATTTGTTGTAAAGCTGGTTTGGTGGTGCTGAATTCTCTTAGCTTTTCTTGTCTGTAAAGCTTTTAATTTCCTTGCTCAATACGAATGAGATCCTTGCTGGGTAGAGTAATCTTGGGTGTAGGTTTTTCCCTTTCATCACTTTAAATATGTCCTGCCACTCCCTTCTGGTTTGCAGAATTTCTGCTGAAAGATCAGCTGTTAACCTTATGGGGATTCCCTTATATGTTATTTGTTGTTTTTCCCTTGCTGCTTTTAATATTTTTCTTTTTATTTAATTTTTGATAGTTTGATTAATATGTGTCTTGGCGTGTTTCTCCTTGGATTTATCCTGTATGGGACTCTCTGCGCTTCCTGGGCTTGATTAACTATTTCCTTTCCCATATTAGGGAAGTTTTCAACTATAATCTCTTCAAATATTTTCTCAGTCCCTTTCTTTTTCTCTTCTTCTTCTGGGACCCCTATAATTCGAATGTTGGTGTGTTTAATGTGTTCCTAGGGATCTCTGAAACTGTCCTCAATTCTTTTCATTCTTTTTTCTTTATTCTGCTCTGCAGTTGTTATTTCCACTATTTTATCTTCCATGTCACTTATCTCTTCTTCTGCCTCAGTTATTCTGCTATTGATTCCTTCTAGATAATTTTTTTTTCATCTTAAAGCAAATTTTATTTTATTTTCAGCTTTGAGTTATAATTGACAAATAAAATTGTTTCAGTTGAAAGTGTACAGCATGATGATTTGATAATTGAGAAATGATTATCAAAACCAAGATATCTATTACATCCATCACCTCATGTATTTACCTTTTTTATCCAGTAGTAAGAATGCTTAAGATCTACTTTCTTAGTAAATTTCAAGGATAAAATACAATATTATTAACCATAGTCACCATGTTGTACATTAGATCCTCAGGACCTATTCATCATATAACTAAAAATTTGTACACTTTGACCGACATTTTTCCATTTCCCCCACCTCCCAAACCCCTGGCAACCATTATTTACTCTCTTTCTCTATGAATTTGACTTATTTTTCTTTCAGATTCCACATATAAGTGATACCATACTGTATTTGTCTTTCCCTGTCTGGTTTAGCATAATGCCCTCCAGATTCATCCATGTTGTTGTAAATAGCAGTATTTCCTTCTTTTTATGGCTTAATAATAGTCTATTATATGTATTTTATAATATACAGTATATTATATATGCCAATATTTTTTTTAACATCTTTATTCGAGTATAATTTCTTTACAACTGTGTGTTACTTTCTGCTTTATAACAACGTGAATCAGTTATACATATACATATATCCTCATATCTCTTCCCTCTTGCGTTTCCCTCCCTCTCACCCTCCCTATCCCACCCCTCTAGGTGGTCACAAAGCACAGAGCTGACCTCCCTGTGCTACGTGGCTACTTCCCACTAGCTAACTATTTTACATTTGGTAGTGTATATATGTCCATGCCACTCTCTCACTTTATCCCAGCTTACCCTTCCCCCTCCCTGTATCCTCAAGTCCATTCTCTAGTAGGTATGCGTCTTTATTCCCGTCTTGCCCCTTGGTTCTTCATGACCATTTTTTTGGTTTGTTTTTTAGATTCCATATATATGTGTTAGCATACAGTATTTGTTTTTCTCTTTCTGACTTACTTCACTGTGTATGACAGACTCTAGGTCCATCCACCTCACTACAAATAACTCAATTTCGTTTCTTTTTATGGCTGAGTAATATTCCATTGTATATATGTGCCACATCTTCTTTATCCATTTATCTGTCGATGGACACTTAGGTTGCTTCCATGTCCTGGCTATTAAAGAGAGCTGCAATGAACATTGTGTTACATAACTCTTTTTGAATTATGGTTTTCTCCAGGTATATGCCCAGTAGTGGGATTGCTGGGTTGTATGGTGGTTCTATTTTTAGAGAATTTTTAATTTCATTTATTGTGTTGTTCATTTTTTGTTTACTCTTTAGTTTTCTAGGTCATTGTTAAATGTTTCTTGTAGTTTCTCCATTCTATTTCCAAGATTTTGCATCATCTCTACCATCATTACTATGAATTCTTTTCAGGTAGACTGCCTATTTCCTCTTCATTTGTTTCATCTGGTATGTTTTTGCCTTGCTCCTTCATCTGCTGTGTGTTTCTCTGTCTTCTCATTTTGCTTAACTTACTATGTTTGGGGTCTCCTTTTCACAGGCTGCAGGTTCATAGTTCCTATTGTTTTTGGTGTCTGCCCCCAGTGGCTAAGGTTGTTTCAGTGGGTTGTGTAGGCTTCCTGGTGGAGGGGACTAGTGCCTGTGTTCTGGTGGATGAGGCTGGATCTTGTCTTTCTGGTGGACAGGTCCATGTCTGGTGGTGTGTTTTGGGGTGTCTGTGGCCTTATTATGATTTTAGGCAGCCTCTCTGCTAATGGGTGGGGTTGTGTTCCTGTCTTGCTAGTTGTTTGGCATAGGGTGTCCAGCACTGGAACTTGCTGGTCGTTGAGCAGAGCTGGGTTTTGGCTTTGAGATGGAGATCTCTGGGAGATTTTCGCCGTTTGATATTTCGTGGAGCTGAGAGGTCTCTTGTGGACCAATGTCCTGAACTTGGCTCTCCCACCTCAGAGGCACAGACCTGACATCCAGCCAGAGCACCAAGACCCTGTCAGCCACACAGCTCAGAAGAAAAGGGAGAAGAAACGAAAGAAAGAAAAGTAATAAAATAAAGTTATTAAAATAAAAAATAAGAAATAATTAGTAAATTAAAAATTTTTTAAATGATTGAAAAAAAAAAGAAGAGAGCAACCAAACCAAAAAACAAATCTACCAATCATAAGAAGCACTAAAAAATATATTAAAAAACAAAAAAAAAACAGACAGACAGAACGCTAGGACAAATGGTAAAAGCAAAGCTATACAAACAAAATCACAGAGACGTATACACATACACACTCAACAAAAGAGAAAAAGGGAAAAAAAAATATATATCTTTGCTCCCAAAGTCCACCTCCTCAATTTGGGATGATTCGTTGTGTCTTCAGGTATTGCACAGATGCAGGGTACATCAAGTTGATTGTGGATGTTTCATCTGCTGCTCCTGAGGCTGCTGGGAGAGATTTCCCTTTCTCTTCTTTGTTCACACAGCTCCTGGGGTTCAGCTTTGGATTTGGCCCCGCCTCTGTGTGTACGTCTCCTGAGGGCGTCTGTTCTTCGCTCAGACAGGATGGGGTTAAAGGAGTAGCTGATTCAGGGGCTCCGGCTCACTCAGGCTGGGGGGAGGGAGGGGAATGGAATGCGAGGCGAGTTTGTGGCGGAGAGGCCAGCATGACGTTGCAACAGCCTGAGGTGCGCCGTGCGTTCTCCCGGGGAAGTTATCCCTGGATCACGGGAGCCTGGCAGTGGCGGGTTGCACAGGTACCTGGGAGAGGCGGTGTGGACAGTGACCTGTGCTTGCACACAGGCTTCTTGGTGGTGGCAGCAGCAGCCTTAGCGTCTCATGCCCGTCTCTGGGGTCCGCACTGATAGCCGCAGCTCACGCCCGTCTCTGGAGCTCATTTAGGCGGTGCTCTGAATCCTGTGTCCTTGCGCACCCCGAAAAAATGGTCTCTTGCCTCTTAGCAGGTCCTTCCTTTTTCCTGGACTCCCTCCCGGCTAGCTGTGGCACACTAGTCCCCTTTAGGCTGTGTTCATGCAGCCAACCCCAGTCCTCTCCCTGGGATCTGACCTCCGAAGCCCAAGCTTCAGCTCCCAGCCCCGCCCGCCCCCGCGGGGGAGCAGACAAGCCTCTAGGGCTGGTGAGTGCTGGTCGGTGCCGATCCTCTGTGCGGGAATCTCTCCACTTTGCCCTCCGCACCCCTGTGGCTGCGCTCTCCTCCGTGGCTGCGAAGCTCCCCCCTCTGCCCCCCGCAGTCTCCACACGCGAAGGGGCTTCCTAGTGTGTGGAAACCTTTCCTCCTTCACATCTCCCTCCCACTGGTGCAGGTCCCGTCCCTATTCTTTTGTCTCTGTTTTCTCTTTTTTCTTTTCCCTACCCAGGTATGTGGGGAGTTTCTTACCTTTTGGGAAGTCTGAGGTGTTCTGCCAGCGTTCAGTAGGTGTTCTGTAGGAGTTGTTCCACATGTAGATGTATTTCTGATATATCTGTGGGGAGGAGGGTGATCTCCACGTTTTACTATTCCACCATCTTGAAGGTCTCCAACTGATACTGTTGATTTTGTTTTACTAAAACTATTTCTACCGAGTCTGTTTCCCATTTTTAATTTTTGAGTTTTTCATGTGTAACAAATTTTACCACATACAGTTAGTTTTATTTTTTGTTGATTATATTTTCCAATAACATTTGATAAGAATTAGATAAAGGATTGCTAGTCATTAAGTTTTTATTGGCACAATGGCCAAAAGCACAATCTTAGGAACTGGATGCCAGGCAAAGTCTAAAGTGGGGTCGATGTCTTGCCCTTGGCTCACCCTGCCTCTTACCACCCTGCCATGCTGTCCAAGCCCATTAAGCCTTTGCTTACAATGAGGCCTGTAAGGAAGACCCCTTATTACCTCTCTGACACAGGTGCCTATTTCACCAATAGGGTGGGGTGGTGGGGAGCTGAGAAGGAATGGTCTAAGAGACAAATGACTGCCTCATTATGACAAAATTCCAGAACAAAGCAAAAAATTGTATACTCCTTCGACAATAAATTTTGGCGCAAAATTATTGTTCCCACATTCCAAAGTTGCTAATCTGCATCTCTTTAATTAATCCAAAACTTTATGAGAACTTAACAGGTTAAGAATGACTGTTCTAAGCACTTTAAGGAAAAGTCTAAAGTTTGCAGAATTGGAGTAAAGTGAAGGACTGGACCTAGAGGTTATCATATTAAGTGAAGTAAGTCAGACAGAGAAAGACAAATATCATATGATATCACATATGTGGTATATAAAAAAATGATACAGATGAACTTATTTACAAAACAGAAATAGACTCACCAATAGAGAAAACAAACTTATGGTTACCAAAGAGGATAGTGGGGTGGGGTGGTGGGGAGATAAACTAGGAGTTTTGGATTAACATATACACACTTCTATATATAAAATAGGTAAACAACAAGAACCTGCTGTATAGCACAGGGAACTATATTCAACATCTTGTAATGGAAAGCATCTGAAAAAGGATATATATATGTATATATGTATGTATATATATGCATAACTGAACAGTCTTTGCTGTATACCTGAAACTAATGCAGCATTATAAATTAACTATATTTCGATTTAAAAAAAGGTAAAAAAAAAAAAAAGACTGACATAAGTGCAGAACACAGAGACTGTGAATTGTATGGAAAGAACAGGAACATATGGCCAGAAGACATGGTTTCCAGTCCCAGTGTGTCTTCTTTCTATCTTGGGGGATCTAGGGCTGTTTACTTGGCCTCCTGGAGTCTCAGTTTCCTCATCTACAAAATCTTGCACATCTCATGGGGTGGTTGTGAAGCATACAAAAGCTTACTGAGTGGTGGTCATGAGCTTGGGGAATGAATCCCTCTTCTTTTCACAAGAAAGCTTCCTGTCCTGTCCTGTCCTTTTCTCTCCCCTTCCATCCCATCCCTCTTCCTCCTTCTCCTACTTTTCCTCCTTCTTCACCTGGCCATACTTAATAGTCTTGGAGAAGGGGCTGCCCACACCTGAAAGATCAACTCATGGTTTAGGGTGGGGACTTTGGGTGATATGGTATCAGTGGACCTAGAGATTGACTTTATCCATGTGGGCAATCAATCAATCAATCAATCAATCAACTATGCTTATGTAATGAAGCCTCAATACAGTTCTGGACACAGAGGCTCAGCTGAGCTTCCAGGGGTGGTAACACTCAGTGATTATTGTCACACAGCAATACTGGGACCTCCTGAGGACAATGGAAATGTCACATTTGGGACTCTCCTAGACTCTGCCTTATGCAGCTCTTCTTTTGGCTGATTTTAATGTATTCTTTCCCTGTAGTAAAAGCAACTGTGGATATAATAGCTTTCATTGAGTTTGTGAATCTTTTTTTTTTTTTATGGTGCCCATTTTAAATACGGTTTTATTTAAGACATTGCATTTTCCACTTACAATGCAGTGCTTGTAAAGTGCAATGTTATTTCCTTTCCCTGTGCACACATTCCATGTTCAAGTATCAAGAATGTCCAGTTTACTACAGCAGCTCAACTTTAAAACTGCCATGAAATTTGCTACAAATTAGGGTCCTTCAATGTTGTGTGGAACAATGCTAAACCTATGCTAGGCTGGCTTAATCAACCTCTTCAATGGTGGGCCCAGAGGAGGCACCACCAGACGGTGGAGCTCCACCACCAGGGAAGCCCCCGGGCATTCCTCCTGGCATTCCTCCTGGCATGCCTCCTGCGCTCTGGTACAGTTTGGTAATGATGGGGTTGCAGACTTTTTCCAGCTCCTTCTGCTGATGTTCAAATTCTTCCTTCTCTGCAGTCTGGTTCTTATCAAGCCAGTTGATTATTTCATTACACTTATCAAGAATCTTCTGTTTGTCCTCATCATTAATCTTGCCTTGAAGTTTCTCGTCCTCAAAAGTAGCTTTCATGTTGAAAGCATAGGATTCAAGAGAATTCTTCGAAGACACCTTATCCCGCTGCTTCTCATCTTCAGCTTTATACTTCTCTGCTTCCTGAACCGTGCGTTCAATGTCTTCCTTGCTCAAACGGCCCTTGTCATTAGTGATGGTAATCCTGTTCTCTTTTCCTGTGCTCTTATCCACAGCAGAGACACTGAGGATGACATTGGCATCAATATCAAAAGTGACTTCAATCTGAGGAACACCACGGGGGGCAGGAGGTATGCCTGTGAGTTCAAACTCGCCAAGTAGGTTGTTATCTTTGGTCATGGCATGCTCATCTTCATAAACCTGAATGAGTACACCGGGCTGCTTGTCTGAGTAGGTTGTGAAGGTCTGCATCTTCTTGGTGGGAATGGTGGTGTTGCCCTTGATGAGGACAGTCATGACTCCACCAGCAGTTTCAATTCCAAGGGAAAGAGGAGTGACATCCAACAGCAGCAAGTCTTGAACATTTTCAGATTTGTCTCCAGATAAAATGGCTGCCTGGACAGCTGCACCATAAGCAACAGCCTCATCAGGGTTGATGCTCTTATTCAGTTCTTTCCCGTTGAAGGAGTCCTGTAGAAGTTTCTGAATCTTGGGGATGCGGGTTGAACCACCCACCAGGATAATATCATGGATCTGAGACTTGTCTAGCTTGGCATCCCAAATGGCTTTCTCCACAGGGTCCAGTGTGCCGCGGAACAGGTCAGCATTCAGTTCTTCAAATCAGGCACGGGTAATTGAGGTATAGAAGTCGATTCCTTCATAGAGGGAATCAATCTCAATACTGGCCAGGGTGCTGAAAGAGAGAGTGCTCTAAGCACGCTCACAAGCAGTACGAAGGCGACGGACAGCCCTTTTGTTCTCACTGATGTCCTTCTCGTGCTTGCGCTTGAATTCTGCAATAAAATGGTTGACCATCTGGTTGTCAAAGTCTTCTCCACCTAAGTGGGCATCTCCAGCTGTAGATTTGACCTCAAAGATTCCATCCTCAATAGTGAGGATTGACACATCAAAAGTGCCACCACCTAAATCAAAGATCAGCACATTTCTTTCTGCTCCAACCTTTTTGTCTAAGCCATAGGCAATAGCAGCAGCAGTTAGCTCGTTGATTCTAAGTACATTGAGCCCAGCAATAGTTCCAGCATCTTTGGTAGCCTGACGCTGAGAATCATTAAAGTAAGCGGGTACTGTGACAGCAGCATTGGTAACAGTCTTCCCAAGGTGGGCTTCTGCTATTTCCTTCATCTTTGTCAAAACCATGGATGACACCTCCTCTGGATAAAAACTTTTTGTCTCTCCCTTGTATTCTACTTGAACCTTAGGCCTGTCTGCGTCATTCACCACCATGAAGGGCCAATGCTTCATATCAGACTGGACAACAGCATCATCAAATCTTCGTCCAATGAGGCGTTTGGCATCAAAAACCGTGTTGGTGGGATTCATTGCAACTCGGTTCTTGCAGCATCACCGATCAATCGTTCGGTATCAGTAAAGGCGACATAGCTAGGTGTAGTTTGGTTCCCTTGATCATTGGCAATTATTTCCACCTTTCCGTGATGGAAGACACCCACACAAGAATAGGTGGTGCCAAGATCAATGCCAACTACAGGTCCCTTACACATGGTTGCTGGAGCGCAGGCCCGGGTCCACTGGAGGAGAAAACAGCAACCTATAGAGCTGCCGCCGCGTTCAACAAGCTGTGAGTCTTTCTAGTGAAGTATGGAATCTGAGGATGGTTTTGGGAAACCCTCAAACTTAGTTGTTTTCAGAAGTGAGGATGACCTTCTCTCTAACTTTGTAGTTGGACCTTAACTCCTTGCCTTTGGAGTCAAAAGCCTTATTTAGCATTGGCAGTTGGGAGGAATGTGCCCTTACCTTACAGTTTAGCTAACCCCAGGTACCATCCCCACTTTTTATTACTTCTTCCTCAAAATTCTGGAAAAACCTTGTATCATCTTTGTCATCTTTGGTAATTTTTGGAATGGAAGAAAGAAAAGAAATATTTGTCAGGTACTTATTTGTTTTGAGCTGTGAGTGAAATGCCATTGAAATGGTGCAGTTTAACTTCCTTCAGGGAGACATAAAGAAAAGTTTGCCCATGTTACTTGTATGGTTAATTCTCTCCACAAATGCTTGTGTCCAGGTATTGTTCTAAATGCTTTATGTGTATTAACTCATTTGATATAATGACCGTTGAGGCAGACTTTATTATTATTACTTCCATCATCACACAAGTGAGCAAACAGGGGCCAGGGCAATGAAATAACCTGCATAAGCTCCCACAGCCAACAAATGATTGAGTCAGGCAGAAACTCAGGCTCCAGAACTGTAGCCCCTTTGTTATTGAGGCTGTGGATTAAAAATCTCGAGTCTTAGATTAAAAGACGCCAAGTCTAGTGGGGAAGACAGACTCATAAGCAAACAATAATATTATCATACAAGTTCTATAATAGAGTGCAGAAGTGGGAGGAACAAATCTGAGTTGCTTCAACTGGAAAATTAAGATAGATTTTACTTAGCCCTCTTCCTCGTGCTTCAGAACCAGTCCACCTCCACATCTGTCAATCTACCCTCTACCTCACCCCAAATTATCTGGAAGCAATTCTTTGCTGCAAATATCTTTTCCCAGACTGCAACTTGTGCTTTAACTTTGTCTGCAATGTCTTGTGTTAGACAGAAGTCTGAAAATTTAACTTAAAATATTTTTTTATATCACCCTACTACAAGTAATAAAGACATTATATTTTCTTCCAAAATTTAAAAAAAAATTGCTCTTCACATTTAGGTGTTAGGTACACCATTTATTAGACCTTGAATTTACTTTTGTGCATTGCATGTGCTAAGAATACCGTTTTATATTTTTTCCCCTTATTAATCAACATTGGCTCAGCTCCAATGATCTGCAATCCATGTATGTATGGTCTATTTCTGGGTGTTCTATTCTGGTCCTTTGGTGTGTCCATTTTCACAGCAAAAAACACACTTCATTCACAAACATAATTTTACAACAAAAAATTTAACACAAAATTAATAAATAAATGTAATTTTATAATAATATAGGTGTAACAAAAATATCATAAACATAACTTTATGTTAAAGCTTTATATTAGATAGAACAAATGTTCCTATCTTGTTCTTAAAAATTATCTTGGTTATTCTGGTCTTTTTCCTTGAGAGAAGACAGCTTAAGAAATGTAGCAACATATCAGAGACTCACACACATGCACACATACACAAATGTGTTGAATCTTTTTTTAAAAAATTTATTTAATTAATTAATTAATTAATTTTTGGCTGTGTTGGGTCTTCATTTCTGTGCGAGGGCTTTCTCTAGTTGTGGCAAGCGGGGGCCACTCTTCATCGAGGTGCGTGGGCCTCTCACTGTCGCGGCCTCTCTTGTTGCGGAGCACAAGCTCCAGATGAGCTCACGGGCCTAGTTGCTCCGCGGCATGTGGGATCTTCCCAGACCAGGGCTCGAACCCGTGTCCCCTGCATTGGCAGGCAGATTCTCAACCACTGCACCACCAGGGAAGCCCAAATGTGTTGAATCTTGATCGATGTTCCACTGATTTTATAGCTTTACTATTTGGGAGATTTATATTTTTACAATATTGGATCTTCCTATCTTTGAACATGGTATTCCACTTATTTCAGGCTTCCTTAATGTTTTCCAATAGTTTTCTAATTTTCTCCATGTAGTTTGTGTACACCATTTTTTAGACTTTTTTTCTGTAGGTAACATTGTTATCTTAAAGTTACCTCTGTACACCGTATCTTTTTTGACTAATGTTTACTAACAGTTAGCTATTGGTATAAAGAAATACAATTGATTTTTATATGTCGTTCTATATCTAGCTCCCTTACTCAGCTCTCTTATTAAATCTGATAACTTGCTTATCAATTGCTTTGAGTTTTAAATATAAACATGTTTTCTGTGAATTATGGTTATCTTATTTCTATTTTTCTAATCCCTATGCTTCTTATTTCTTTTTAGTTTCTTATTGCTTTGGCTAAGACCTCCAGTGCAGTCAAAGAGAAGCAGAGGTAAAGGGTGCCATGATTTCCTCCTGCTGGTGTTACACCTTGTACAATCCCCTCTCCCTGAGTGTAGGTGGGACCTGGCACTTGCTTCTAGACAATAGAATCTGGTAAAGGTAATGGGATGCCACTCTCACGATTAAGTAAAACAAAAAAAGTAAAAAATTAACTAAGTTAACTTAGTTAATTAAGTTAATTATTTTAGTTAATTGATATAGTAGTTAATTAAAAAGTTCTTGTGGAGAATTTAAAATTAAAAAAAAATTCTCCTTGTGAGTTTGAAGACATAAGCTGCCATGTTGTTGTGAGACGGTCACATAGGAAGGAATTGCAGGTGGCCTATAGGAGTTGAGACTGTACCTGGCCAGTAAGAAAATGGAACCTCAGTCACACAACTGTCAAAATATGTAATCTCACTTCATTGTGGTGTGTAATTCTTTTTATTTATTATTGGATTCGATTTGTTAATATTTCATTGAAAATTTTTGCATCATGTCTATGAGGGCTGTAATTTTCCTTCCTGTAATGTCTTTGTCTGGTTTTGGTATTAGGGTAATACCTGCTTCATAGAATGAGTTAGGAAGTATTCCTTCTGCTTCTATTCTCTGAAAGAGATTTAGCATAATTTCCTCCATAAATGTTTGGCAGAATTCACTAGGAAACACATCTGGGCATGGTACTTTCAGTTTGGGAAGGTTATTAATTATTGGTTCAATTTTTTTAATGGATATAGGCCTGTTCAGTCTGTTTTCCCTTGTGTGAGTTTTAGATTGTGTCTTTTAAGGAACTGGTTCATTTCATCTAGGTTATCAAATTTCTGGGGATAGAGTAGTTAATAGTATTTCTTTATTATTATTTAATTTCCATGGGATCTGTAGTGATGTCTCCTCTTACATTTCTGTTATTAGTAATTTGTGTCTTCTCTCTTTTTCCTTCCTTAGTCTGGCTAGAGGCTTATCAAAGAACTATTGATCTTTTCAAAGAACATTTTTTGGTTTCATTTATTGTGTCTACTTTTAATAATTATTAGGTAGTAGTTTCTGTCATTCTTTCTAAATCAATCTTGAATTTCTTTTAAAAGCCCAAACTTAGTGTGAATTTAGCACTTGTGTTTTTGTTGGCAAACATATGCAGAAGCCTGCCTGCAATTTATAGTCATATAGTTCTCATGTGCACAAATGATTCAGTGGTCACATTGTGTATTTAAATACTCATCTCCTAATCCCTAAGGTACTGACTTCACTTAAAGTTGCTATAATATCTAATTAATCTTTGTAATATCCTCCATTTTGAGCTCAAATAATTTTTTTTTCTGGCTAAGTGCCAGTTTAAGAGATGCGACCAAAATGTACCTTGTCATAAGCAGGTGTCTAAAATACATGTCATATTTTCAATAATGGACTTAGCTCACAGAATGATCATCTCTGCCACATCACTTTTTAAGACTTGAGAGAAAATATTAAGAATATGCTGTCTGCTGTCCAGCACCTGATTATTGAACTAATAACGTTCCAAGTATGTCATTTATCACAGAAGTAATTTTTTAAAAAACCTTATATGCCACTGAGTTCCCTGAAATCTACTATATAATTGAGTATCTTAATTTTTCCTCCCAGAAAAAGACCTTAGAGATTATTTAATTCAATCCCCTCCTTTTATGTTTAAGGAAACAGTGTCAGAGGAATAAATGATGTGCTCCAGACCATAGAGCTGAAGCCTGGTTAGGTTTCCCTCGCCCTAAGCTCTGCTCGTTAAGGAACCCTGAATAAGTCTTAACTGTGACTAACCTGTCCCCATGCATGTTGCTTTACCTGAAGGAAGTATGGGGTTTCCAGGGTTAGCTGCTGGTTTGCACGCTTGTAATCACTGCATAGGAGTAGCCGCTGCCATAGAGCATGTGCCACATACAGCCTGTCCTTCTTCATAAGAAAAGTTCTTGGAACTGAACTCCTATGTTCTAACTTGATTCTCAAATATTTGAAGTTTTGCAATACTGGTTGATAGGACCACTGAACTTTGTTCCTAGAAGATTCGAGCTCTTCAAAAGGAATTTCATCCAGGCCAACATGTTCATCATATTGTCTGATGTTTTTAATAATGGGTGATAAAGACCTTTTCTAAGTGAAACCTCAGCTTGACCTGAGCTGGTTTCTAACTCCCTGTCTCAAATCATATTTTATGCTGCAATGCTAATGTGGGCACATGTACCACATCTGCAATTTTGCTGGATCCTATAGCGAGTCTAAAACCCATCCAGCCCTGCTCATCTTCTCTTTCATTTAACAACCAGAACTGAAGAGTCTGGCAAAAGAAGAACTCCTTTCAGATTTTCCCTTGCCAGTCATCTGTGGCCTCTTCTTCTGGGTCTTGTACTTAGGAACTTTTTGGACAAAGGACCACAGACCAACAAATTTCAGAAGGCATTTTCCTGATATGATTCCTGGGCATGCTCTGATAACTTACCCCAAACACTTATTGGGCAATGGGGCTCAGCTCCTGAGTTCTAGTCCTGTAATTGACAAAGCCAAACTTCTGTTGTGTCCCACATGTTGCTGTGGCTGTCCATTTTTATAGAATAACTGCTCCTCAATGCCTAATTTCATGGTTTCCTCTGTTGAAAATAACCACAAAGGAGAAGAATCTAAAGCAAATACAGTAAGACTGCTTGTTTTGACCAAATTGACAATTAATTGATTCCACCTGCTAGAAGTTGCAGTCAACATCTGCAGCAAGAGCAGCATCTTCTGGATGAACAGAAGAAATGAAAAAAATGAGGAAAGGGTCTGAGATCTTGGTGCATAGGCTTCATGGCTGTGTATCCAGGGACTGATATTTATTTCCAGGTGTATGCAAGAAACTCTCAGACAGTAAGAGCTAAACAGCACTCGTGTATGGGAGAGTAGGAGGAAAGTTTTAATTACATCTATCTTCAAATGCAAGATGGGGATGGAAATCTCAGCACCTGGTATATTTCAGAAAGCGTGAGACGAATGGCCACCTCCATTCTGTTCATGTGTATGCCTTTCCAGAGAACCACGTTTCCAGCAGGAGTTCCTGTGAACATGAAAGAATCCCCAGGAGAGGATTCCTTTCCCGTAGCATGTGTGCATGCGAGTGACATTGAACTTGAATTGAGAATGGAGGCTGAAAAGGCAAGACAACAAGATCGAAGAGGAGCTATGCCAAAGCTGGATATGGCTGGCTGTTTATGACAGTGAGACCACCACTCCCCCTCCACACTGCCTTCATTAGCTTCTACTAATTGTAGATGCATCTCCTGGGAGAAATTTCTCTTTTTTATTTATAATTCCAATTGATTGAGAGACTGAACACATACACACATGCACACACACAGCATCTCCTCTCATTACAGAGAAGCTCATTCTCATGGCCTCCACCTTTGGGGCAGGGACGGTGATGCCTCAGCTTCCTGGTGAACCTTACTCATGCTGTGTGGTGGACTTGTGCTCTGTCCCTGTGGAGCAGCTGCTGCGTAGCAGTGCACAGTTCTTGGGGCCGTGACTTGTTTTTCTTTCATTTATTTTACTTCCTATATTCTTCCTTAAATGAAGAAAAAATCTTGGCATATGGCCTATCTTAAAAAAAAGCTGTTCTGGTTTCCATTTCTAAGAGAATTTTGGCAGTAAAAGTCACAGTGCTGGATATTTTACTGCATGTATCAATCAAACACTGTGCATATGGAAACAGTCCTATCTAGATAAACCCTCAGAGCAATCACTGTTCAGAAGAAGCCATTTTGAAAAAAGGATTTTCTAACCCCAAGTGTAACAAAAAATAAAACTATAAGGAATGGGAAAGAGGAATGTTTCAATGACTGAGAGGAATGATACACTTTTCTAGTTCATAAAAATAAAGACGGTCACTCGGTGGCAGTCAGGTTTGATAAATCTGATTTTTAAAATCAGGAATCCGCTGTTTGCAAATCCAGACACAAAATTCAAACCATTTTAATAAAAAAAAAAAAGGGGGAATTTATTTTAAACATTCTTGCTTCTCTCAGGGAATTTAAGGAAGAATTGAAAACTCCAGCTATAGAAATGGCCGGGATGCAGATGGGACCCCATTACAACTGGAACAATCTCTCATGCTGCTGCCTGGCTTTCTCCATGTGGCAGAAACAGTGACATGAGTTTCCCTCTTCACCACTGAGAAGAGACTGATCTAACTCCTTCAGCCCCAAGTCCAAATGTGCAGTGTGGGACTTGCTGGCACAGTTTGATACGGGTGCTCACCTCAGAACAACCTGCTGTAGCAGGAGAGATGGGACTCTAGGTGGGCCTCATTGGGATCTGGTGCCCACCTCTGGGTCAGTTGACTGTGGGCAGAAGGTGGGGGTCATATTGCACTTACATGGAAGTTCCCTTGATAACCCTGTGGATCCAGGAAAGACTGAGCAGAAAATACCATAGGTGTTGTGTACACAGCTCAACACTATTTGGAGAACTGCCTTTTAGTGCTTGTTTTCCTTACAACTTTGCTGATTGTAGGACAATAATGTTTCCTCAACTTAGTGTGGAATGGAACCCACATTTGTGTTTGTGCCTGGGGGATATTTTTGGCCCTAAGAGGTTAGGCTCACACTCTCCCCAGAGTGAGCTCTGATGGCATTAAATATAGGCCTTAGTAAGAACCAGATACAAATGGATGTTAGCCAACATCATGGCTTGAAGGGTATTGTGTTTCTTCTAATTAAATGTTCTTAGGCAGCAGCTGGGCTGAGAAAATGCTTGAATCAAAGATCAGCATCTCAGAGCATGCTGATTTTCAGTGAACTGTGAGCTGGGGTTCATTGCCACACACCTCTTCCTGTCACTTGTGAGTTACTGCTCTCTGCTGTTTCCATCTTCATAAAGTGTGGCCAACATGGCACATTCTCAACACACTCCATTCCCCTTATGACTCTATGCAAACAAGGATGGGCACATTGGTATAAACATTTGAAAGCCTCTCATCCCTAACTTGAAGATTATCAGGGTGACTGGTTAATAATTCCCAATTTGCTTTATTATAGGAACATTCATTAGAATCATTGAAAGCAATGCAATATTCCAATAATGTCAGCAGGAATACTAGTCAAGGTTTTCTATTCTGTAGGAAGAATTTGCATTAACCTAATCACATATAGAATTCTTAAAGATATAGCAAGGTTGGGAAGAAATACATTGGGAATTCCCAACTACTTCTATTGCCTACATTCACAGGCAATATAATCACACTTCTGAGAAGGAAGTGGACAATCAGAGGCATGTGAATCAACAAAGGGAAAAAGTCAACAAATACCTTGTGAAAATATTATGTAATATAAGAAATGGTAAATGGTTCATTAAAGATAAAAAGACAAAAATTTGTGTAAGATAAAAACAGTTAACTAAAGGGATCCAAAATACATTTTTGAAAGCATCTGTTTTGTGTTCTCAGTAAAATTCTCAAAAATGTGTCCTCTATCGAATAAAAGAGGAAAGAAAAGATGATGAGACAATAGACTGAGATGAAAAGAGAGCTGCTTAGGCTGTAGGAAGAGATTTAAAAGGCTCAATGAGATAAAGGTAGTAAAGAAATTTAGATGCTTCATACATTTTTAGCTTGATATCATAAATGTAAACAGTTGCAAAGGATCTACTTTATACTGCACTATGAACATTGGTATTATTTCAAAACAAGAATATGCCATCATTATTTAAATTGTGTCCAATGTACTCTAAATGACTTAATTATTTCTATAATGACCATTATCTGCTTTAAAAAAATTGTTGAACATGCTCATCTTTAACAGGTGAAAATTTAAAGTATTTCCTTCCATTTTCAGTTCACTTTTCCTTTCTCTATAGGGTTTATATTAATATAACATAATTTATGCATGGATTTTTTAAATCGAAATTCATATTTTCAACACCAGAAATATGAATATATATTTAAATGTAAACATTAAAAATTTTTCTATAACCACAGACTCTGAAAGTTACACAAATTTTTTTCTAGTTTGAGCTGTCATTAAATTGTTGGTTTCCAACTGATCAAAATAATATAAATGTATCACACGTTTTAACAGTATCATATATGAAGTATCACACATGAAGTATGATTTTATGGGAATGCAGTTCTTAAAGAGATGGTTAGGGCTATTTATCTTTTTGTCAATCAGTTCATATGATCATGGATGAATGTTACTTATTGTTAGAATGATAAATGATTCGGCATCCATTCCATCTTCATTTGTATAGATGAAAACGAGGAGAACTCTTGTTTGCATAAATAGGAAGAGAAGAATTTTTGTTATAGCAATGTCATGTATGTTTTCAATCCCTGCTGTCTTATACACTGAAAGTCACATAGTTACCAACCGTCAAAACTTATTTGAATTATCTAGGATCTGATAAATCCATAATATCTTCTCATAATTTTGTTGAAGGCAAAGAATCAGAAACCATATGACATGCAACACTATGTGCTACCCAGTCATTCGAGTGCTTTCCTTTATCAACATCTACACCAGTATCTCAAACTGTCCCTTTGTCACTCTGGAGGTTTTTAAACCCTAGGCCAATGAGCCTGTTTCAGTTACCATTGCTGCATAACTTCCCTCAAACTCAGAGACATAAAACAACCACTTTGTTGTGTTTACAGATTCTGTGGGTAAGGAATTTGATCAGTGTGTAGTAAGGTCTTATTTCTCCTCCATGATGTCTGGGTCTTCAGATGAGAAGAATCAAAGGTTTGGATGACTCTAAAGCTTGGGACTGGAATTCTCTGGAAGTTCCTTGACTTCTATGTTCAGTGCTGGGCTGGATGACTAAAGGCTGAGCTCCGTTGAAACCGTCCATCAGAGGGCTCACATGTAGCCTCTCCGTGTGGCTTGGGCTACAACATCATGGCCAGAGCAGTGAGACTTCTTATAGGACTAAGGGCCAGGGCAAGTATTCCAGCAAACAAAACAGAAGCTGCATTGTCTTTTATGACCTAGCCCCGGAAGTCATCCCTTCTGTTGTACTCTATTGGTCAAATAGAGTCATAATCTAGCCCAGATCTAAGAGGAGGAGATAAAGACTCCACCTCTCTATGAAAAGAGTGTTGATGAACTTGTAGCCATTTTAAAAAACTGCCACAACACCTTATTAAGATTTGGATGAGTGAGAGATTTGTTTCTTTCCTAAAGTGGGAGAAAGGCAATTATGAAAAGAAAGAAGAACCTCATGATGTCTTGACACTATGTCTTTTCCTAGGTAGATCAGTTTTAGGAAAATTTACATGTATAAGCTGAGCATCTGGAAATTGGTTCTGTTAAAGCTATTCATCCCTCAGGGCTTCCCTCGTGACGCAGTGGTTGAGAATCTGCCTGCCAATGCAGGGGACACGGGTTCGAGCCCTGGTCTGGGAAGATCCCACATGCCGCGGAGCAACTAGGCCCGTGAGCCACAATTACTGAGCCTACGCGTCTGTAGCCTGTGCTCCGCAACAAGAGAGGCCGCGATAATGAGAGGCCTGCGCACCGCGATGAAGAGTGGCCCCCACTTGCCGCAACTAGAGAAAGCCCTCGCACAGAAACGAAGACCCAACACAGCCATAAATAAATAAATAAATAAATAAATAAATAAATAAATAAACCCAAAGTTTAAAAAAAAGAAGAAAAAAAAGCTATTCATCCCTCATATATATTGAAAAGTCTTTCCATACAACCAGGGTTATATGTACTACTGCAGTTTTGACAAAGCTGATTTAGATATATTCTAGTATGATTTTTAAATTACGCAAACATCTCACCATCAAATAAACAACAACCACAACACAAAAATTGTTTTAAAATAAAAGGAAAGAAGAAAGAAGCCTGGTATTGAATTTCTGTTTTGCAATACTAAACGCTAGAGGGCAGGGGATTTCCCTGGCTGCCCAGTGGTTAAGACTCCATGCTCCCAATGCAGGGGACACGGGTTCCATTCCTGGTCAGGGAACTAAGATCCCGCATGACACATGGTATGACCAAACAAAACAAAACTAGGGGACGGTGCAACACTGAATACAGGACTTAAAAGGAAATGGTTGAGTTTCAAGCATTCTGTACTCAGCAAATTGTCACATAAGAAAGAAATTCCAAGGTAAGAAAGAGCTCAGAAAATAAATCATTTATGTATCTTCCAGAAATAAACACTCACAAACACTAATAGAAGATGTGTTTGAGCTTATCAAGTGAGTATAAGAATAAAATCTCAAGAATGGGGATATCAGGAATGACAGCCTTGGTGGTGGCTGCATAGCTTTTGAATCTTCATGAATCCCCACATAAAAATAGAGTACGTAGATAGAAAAGCAAAATTCATGGAAATAATTTACAGAAAAACTAGGTGACAAGATAGCTCCAAAAACCAAATGTAAGTGAGTGGTAATAAACCATCATAGCCACAGATTATATGTTATCTACATCTGTGCTAGAGAGCAGAGAGAGGGACCTGTGAGTGAGAGAATGCATAGTCCAAGTCATTCACAGGGAGGCTAAGTCAGTTGATTTGAGAAAGTAGGTAAAAGTGGGAAGGCTTTTGCCACCATGGTAATGGAGGAGTGGAAGAGGCTCACTGTAAGCCTAAAGTGGGTGAAGCAGGGTATCTCATGTAACCTCAAAACAGACCCACTAGGACTCCTTTTAGGCTAGGTCTCCACACCAAGGAGTTGTTGTAGGGAGGAGAAATGTAGAGGCAGTAGAGCCCGGGAGTGTTTAAAAAATGAGCCACCATATTTTAATATACTATACAAAAACAATAGAAGAGGTTGTTTCGTGCAGCTAGAAGAGCCCTCTGAACCAAGCTTCCTTCTAAAAGTTCAGAAAAACTAAATTCACATGAAAATAAGCAACAGAAAAGTACTGAGGCCAAATTCCATGCAAAGTTATTATAGGAAAAAAAAGAGATTAAAAAGTAGAATAACATCCCACAGACAAAGAAAGCATGCCAGAGAGCCATGTTCAAAAAACAGATAAAACTGTAACGGGTTCTTTCAAAACAAACTAAAAGGATTAAGAAAGTGATACTGGCATGAAAGAATAACATTAATAATAATTAGAAAACCTAAGAAATGAGATGACAGATTCACTAAAGAATTAAAAACATAGGAAAAACATTTTAGAAATGACTAAACTAGAAGGAAAATAAGAATGAATAAACACAACAAATGTCTAAGGTGAAATAAAACATGAAAAGGAGGAACCATCAAAATCAAGAGGAGGAAAGAGACAATAAAAAGGTTGAGAGAAAATGACAAATATTGAAGATTGGAAAAGAAGATCCAAAATATTGATAATAGGTGTCTCTGATGAAGGGAAGGAAAGGAAGAGAAAAATAATGAAGGCTATAATTCAAGGATATTTTGCTGAAATAAAATAATATTTTAAATAACACTTTGCAAGAGTACATTGTATACTTAAGAGGAACGACCAATACCAAGACACATTCTAGTAGAATTATTGAACATTTCAGACAAAAAAAAAAAGTTTTTTCAGTATCTAGGCAAAAATAGCAAGTAATTTACAAGGGAAATGAAACTAGATTATCATTGGACTTTTTGACACTAACGCTTGTGTAAAAAAAAATGAAGTAACATATTTAAGATAGTCAAAGAAAGAAAATATGAGCCAAGAATTTTATGTCCAAGAAAATTGGCTTTCAAATATAAAGGATACAGAAACTGTTATCAATGTTCAAGAATTCAGGAAATATTGTTCCCATGAGATTTTACTAAGGAATCTACCAGAAAACAAGCATCAGACAAGCAACATGTCTAGTGAAACCCTGACGTAAAGACTTGTGGTAAATATTAAACATCTATTTACTTGAAGAAATAAGACTAAATGAGGTTTAAAAGGAAGAAATTATAATATGCAATAGCTAAATGATATGAAAATACATATGTGATCCAATCATTAAAAAAGTGGAGGAGAAGGAGGAGAACACATGCAAACAAAATTTTTAACTGTTTTCAGGAATTATAATTGGTGGTGGTAATATTAAGTTGTTATTCTAAGACTGTTGTAAGTGAAGAGTGGATAAAGCAAATGAGTAATTGTACAATATTTTAATTCTATCATTACTTGTGTCTTTGAGAACTAGGATTCTCAGAGTGGAGTGAAGGAGATACAGATATCATATAGAAGAGGTTAAGCAAAAGTCTTGTAGTTTTAAATTTGAATTAGAAATATCAGTATGATCTTAAAAAGTATTTTAATATATGTAAAATATATACATATAATTAAATATAAAATTATTTTATATATCATGCTAAAGAGCATGAAAACTGTCAAAGATTAGTAGAATGTAAAAAAAAGCAAACTTTCATAACTAATTAGAAGAGAATCCTACTAGTCAAAATTAGAATATTTTGAGTTTTTTAAAACCACTTTATTGAGATATAATTAGCATATAAAATTAAGTTTTATTAAAGACAAAAATCTTAATAGATCAAAACCCATTTAATATTTTTAAATCCATGGAATATTTTTTGACAAACCAATTGGTCACCTGCTGAGGATGACAGGGAACAAATTCATTAACTTGAAAACTGGGTGAATAAAAGAAAAGAATCAAGAGTTTATCCTCTATGAACTGTTTCTTCTGTATGAACTGTATTACAGAGTAATCAAATGGTGGATGAGGGGAAACACCTTCTTATATAATTACTTCCAGCTAATACATTAAAACAAAATGTTAAAATTTAATGTTATCATACTTCAGCCTATAATGCTGATCATCAATGGCTATTATCATAAGAGGAGAGAAATCAGACATTACATGCCTCCGATTGTCTTACTAATGGGATTGAATTTGTCTCTGGATCTCTGCTCATATGCAGGAGACACAAAGGACCGAAAACACGTTGAACTGCTCCATGAGTGTGTGATCAGCAAAAACAGGCTGTGGGAAACTCTATAGTTTAAAATCTTTGGTTCTTCAACACATTCGTTGTAAGGAAAATAAAGAATGAAGCGGGAAAATGAAGTTTAAAAAGACTTAAAAGGCAGATGGTGGACAAGACCAAAGGATGCACACTTCAGTGAAAAAATCCTAAAGGCATGCAAGAAAATGATTATAAGAAGACTCTGGATGGAGTTATTTTTTGGAGGGGAGGTTAGGGGCTGTGAGTAGAATGGGACATGTGGAGAGTTTTCTGGGGTATTAGACAAGGTACTGTTTCAATATTTGAGTTTTATTTTTTAACATCTTTATAGGAGTATAATTGCTTTACAATTATTTACAATTGCAGGACAGGAATAAAGATGCAGAGGTAGAGAATGGACTTGAGGACATGAGGGGGGAGGGGAAACTGGGATGAAGTGAGAGAGTAGCATTGACATGTATACACTACCAAATGTAAAATAGATAGATAGTGGGAAGCAGCGGCATAACACAGGGAGATCAGCTCAGTGCTTTGTGATGACCTAGAGGGGTGGGATAGGGAGGGTGGGAGGGAGACATAAGAGGGAGGGGATATGGGGGTATATGTATACATATAGCTGTTTCACTTTATTATACAGCAGAAATCTTTGAGTCTTAAACATTGATACTTAAAGATACATAGGCTACTGGAATTTTGTACCTCTTACTCTCCCTCACCTATTTCTTTCCTCCCCTTCACTCCGTCCCCTCTGGCAATCACCTGTGCAATTCTCTGTATCTATAACTCTCTTTCTGTTTTGTTATGTTTGTTCATTTGTTTTGTTTCTTTAGATGACACATATAAGTGAAATCATGTGGTATTTGTCTTTGTCTGTCTGACTTATTTCACTTAGTATAGTACCCTCTAGTTCTATCCATGTTGCTGCAAATGGCATTATTTCATTCTTTTTCATGGCAAAGTAATATTTCATTGTTTTACAGTATGTACGTCTTCTTTACCCATTCATCTATTGATGGGCACTTAGGTTGCTTCCATATCTTGGCTACTGTAAATAATGCTGCAATAAACACAGGGTGTGTATATCTTTTCTTCAGATAAATACCCAGAAGTGGAATTGCTGGATCGTATGATAGATTTATTTTTAATTTTTTGAGGAATGTCCATAATATTTCCCAAATTGGCTGTACCAATTTACAGTCCTGCCAAGTGCATGAGAGTTCCTTTTTCTCTACATCTTTGCCAACACTTGTTATTTATTGTCTTTTTGATAATAGCCATTCCAACAGGTGTGAGGTGATAACTCACTGTGGTTTTGATTTGCATTTCCCTGATGATTAGTGATATTGAGCATCTTTTCATGTGCCTGTTGGCCATCTGAATGTCTTCTTTGGAAAAATATCTATTCAAATCCTCTGCCCATTTTTTAATCAGGTTGGGTTTTTTTGATGTTGAGTTTTATGAGTTCTTTGTATTTTTGGGGTATTAATCCTTAATCAGATATATTGTTTGCAAATATCTTCTCCCATTCAGTAAGTGGCCTTTTTGTTTTGTTGATTTTCCTTCACTGTGCAAAGGCTTTTTAGTTTGATGTCATCCCACTTGTTTAGTTTTGCTTTTGTTTCCCTTGCCTGAGAAGACATATCCAAAAAAATATTACTAAGACTGATATCAAAGAGCTTACTGCCTATGTTTTCTTCCAGAAGTTTTGTGGTTTCAGGTTTTACATTTAAGTCTTTAATCCATTTTGGATTTAATTTGTGCATGAGAGAGTAGTTCAGTTTGATTCTTTTGCATATAGCTGTCCAGTTTTTCCAACACCATTTGCTGAACAGGCTTTCATTTCCTCATTGTATATGCTTGCCTACTTTATTGTAGATTAATTGCACATATCCATGTGTGTTCATTTCTGGGCTCTCTATTCTGCTCCATTGATCTAGGTGTCTGTTTTTGTGCCAGTACCATAATGTACAGTGTGGGGAATATAGTCAATAACTATGTAATATCTTTGTATGATGATATATTGTAACTAAACTTATCGTGGTGATTATTTTCTTTTTAATTTTTTTTTATTGGCATGTAGTTGCTTTACAATGTTGTGTTAATTTCTTCTGTACAGCAAAGTGAATCAGCCACATGTATACATATATCCACTCTTCCTTGGATTTCCTTCCCATTTGGTCACCACAGAGCACTGAGTAGAGTTCTCTGTGCTATACAGTCTGTTCCCCTTAGTTATCTATTTCAGACATAGAAGTGTATATATGTCAATCCCAATCTCCCAATCCATCCCACTCCCCCTCCCTGTCTTGGTATCCATATGTTAGTTCTCTACGTCTGTGTCTCTATTTCTGCTTTGCAAATAAGATCATCTATATCATTTTTCTAGATTCCACATATATGTGTTAATATATGATATTTGTTTTTCTCTTTCTGACTTACTTTGCTCTGTATGACAGTCTCTAGGTCCATCCACATCTCTGCAAATGACACAATTTCATTCCTTTTTATGGCTGAGTAATAGTCCTTTGTATATATGTACCATATCTTCTTTATCCATTCCTCTCTTGATGGACATTTAGGTTGCTTCCATGTCCTGGCTATTGTAAATAATGCTGTTATGAACATTGGGGTGGAGGTATCTTTCTGAATTATGGTTTTCTCCAGGTATATGCCCAGGAGTGGGATTATTGGGTCATATGGTAGTTCTACTTTTAGTTTTTTAAGGAACTGCTCTTTTGTTCTCCATAGTGTCTGTATCAATTTACATTCCTACCAATGGTGTAAGAGAATTCCCTTTTCTTCACACCCTCTCCAGAATTTATTGTTTGTAGATATTTTGATGATGGCCATTGACCTGTGTGAGGTGATATCTCATTGTAGTTTTGATTTTCATTTCTCTAATAATTAGTGATGTTGAGCATCTTTCCATGTGCCTCTTGGCCGTCTGCATGTCTTCTTTGGAGAAATGTCTATTTAAGTCTTCTGCCCACTTTTTCATGGGGTGTTTTGTTTGTTATTGAGCTGCATGAGCTGTTTGTACATTTTGGAGATTAATCCCTTGTCTGTTGCTTCATTTGCAAATATTTTCTTCCATTCTGAGGGTTGTCTTTTCATCTTGTTTATGGTTTCCTTTGCTGTGCAAAAGCTTTTAAGCTTCATTAGGTCCCATTTGTTTATTTTTGTTTTTATTTTCATTACTCTAGGATATGGGTCAAAAAAAATCTTGCTGTGATTTATGTCAAAGAGTGCTCTGCCTATGTTTTTCTCTAATAGCTTTATAGTGTCTGGTCTTACATTTAGGTCTTTAATTCATTTTGAGTTTATTTTTGTGTATGGTGTTAGGGAGTGTTCTAACTTCATTCTTTTACATGTAGCTATCCAGTTTTCCCAGCACCACTTATTGAAGAGACTGTCTTTTCCCCATTGTATATTCTTTCCTCCTTTGTCAAAGATTAGGTGACCATAGGTGTGTGTGTTTATCTCTGGGCTTTCTATCCTGCTCCATTGATCTATATTTCTATTTTCATGCCAGTACCATACTGTTTTAATTTCTGTGGCTTTGTAGTATCATCTAAAGTCAGGGTGCCTGATTCCTCCAGCTCCATTTTTCTTTCTCAAGATTGCTTTGGCTCTTTGGCATCTTTTGTGTTTCCATACAAATTGTACAATTTTTTGTTCTAATTATGTAAAAATTGTCATTGGTAATTTCAGAGGGATTGCATTGAATCTGTAGATTGCTTTGGGTAGTATAGTCATTTTCACAATATTGATTCTTAAAATGCAAGAACATGGTATATCTCTTCATATGTTTGTGTCATCTTTGATTTCTTTCATCAGTATCTTATAGTTTTCTGAGTACAGGTTTCTTTCCTCTTTAGGTAGGTTTAATCCTAGGTATTTTATTCTTTTTTTTTTTCCAGTGGTAAATGGGATTGTTTCCTTAATCTCTCTTTCTGATTGTTTGTTGTTCATGTATAGGAATGCAAGAGATTTCTGTGCATTCATTTTGTATTCTGCAACTTTACTGAATTCATTGATTAGCTCTAGTAGTTTTCTGGTGGCATCTTTAGGAGTTTCTATGTATAGTATCATGTCATCTGCAAGCAGTGATAATATTACTTCTTCTTTTCCAATTTGGATTCCTTTTATTTCTTTTTCTTCTCTGATTGCCATGGCTAGGACTTCCAAAACTATGTTGAATAATAGTGGTGAGAGTGGACATCCTTGTCTTGCTCCTGATCTTAGAGGAAATGTTTTCAGTTTTTCACCATTGAGAATGATAGTTGCTGCGGGTTTGTCATATATGGCCTTTATTATGTTGAGGTAGGTTCCCTCTATGCCCACTTTCTGGAGAGTTTTTATCATAAATTGGTGTTGAATTTTGTCAAAAGCTTTTTCTGCATCTATTGAGATGATCATATGGTTTTTATTCTTCAGTTTGTTAATGTGGTGTATCACACGGATTGATTTGCATATATTAAAGAATCCTTGCATCCCTGGGATAAATTCCACTTAATCAGGGTGCATGATCCTATTAATGTGTTGTTGGATTTGGTTTGCTAGTATTCTGTTGAGGATTTTTGCATCTATGTTCATCAGTGATATTGGTAATTTTCTTTTTTTGTGATATCTTTGTCTGGTTTGGTATCAGGGTGATGGGGGCCTTGTAGAATGAGCTTAGGAGTGCTCCTCCTGCTGCAATTTTGTGGAAGAGTTTGAGAAGGGTAGGTGTTAGCTGTTCTCTAAATATTTGATAGAATTTGCCTGTGAAGTCATCTGGTCCTGGACTTTAATTTGTTGGAAGATTTTTCATCACAGTTTCAATTTCATTACTTGTGATTGGTCTGTTCATATTTTCTATTTCTTCCTGATTCAATCTTGGAAGTTTGTGCCTTTCTAAGAATTTGTCCATTTTTTCCAGGTTGTCCATTTTATCAGTATACAGTTGCTTGTGGTGATCATTTTGAAATGTATAGAAATATCTGTAACAGGAACTAACATAGTGTTGTAGGTTAATTATACTTCAAATACAAGCAGACAAGCAAACTCATAGAAAAAGAGGTCAGATTTATGGGTGCCAGAGGAGAGGGTTGGGGAGAGGGCGAGTAGGATGAAAGCAGTCAAAAGGTACAAACTTCCAGTTATAAGATAAATAAGTACTGGGGATGTAATATACAACATGATAAATACAATTAACACTGCTGTATATTATATATGAAAGTTAAGAGGGTAATCCTGAGTTCTCAAAACAAAAACATTTGTTGTCTATTTCTTTAATTTTGTAACTATATGAGATGACAGATGTTCACAAAACCTATTGTGATAATCATTAAATGATGTATGTAGGTCAAATCATTATGCTGTACCCCTAGATAGGTAGAGAGATGGAGATTGATTTATTTTAAAGAATTGACTCATGTGCTTGTGGAAGCTTGGTGGTCTAGTCTGGGTAAGCTGGCAGACTGGAGACCCAGGGAAGAGTCCGTGTTGCAGTACTAGCCTGGAGACCATCTGCTGGCCTAATTCCTTCTTGCTCAGGGAAGGTCAGTTTTGTTCTATTAAGGCCTTCAGATGATTGGATGAGGTCCACCTGCATTATGAAGGGCAATCTGCTTTACCCCCATTGATTTAAATGTTACTCTCATTCAAAAAACACCCTCACAGAAATATCTGGAATACTGTTTGACCAAATATCTGGACGCTGTGGTCCAGTTAAGTTGACACATAAAATTAACCAATACCTACAACTAAAAACAAAATGATAAAGAGCTGTTAAACATAACTGAAGGGGAAAAATTTATCAGGCAATTTTAAATGAAAATTAATTGATTTGACATTATCTATTTTAGACAAATTAAAATTAACTTCAAAAACATCAAATGGAACACAAGTCATTTTATGTTGTTGATAATCTGTAAATAAACAAGATAGATATTACAGTCATGAAGAGGTTTTGAACTTAACAATATTGAAATATAACCAAAAAACACATGTAAAAATAAATCATACAACAAAAATTTATATATATATACTATTAGAAATCACCAGAAACACAATAATAGTGAATGAATTTAATATACACTAGTAGAAGTTGATGGATTAAGTAAACTAAAAATAAGAATAATTTTAAATATTATTAAATATCTAATTAATAAAGCAATCTTATTAATGAACTAATAATATTCTTATTATTAATAGTATTAAAAGTTATCAATTTAACTTTGTGTCCTGCCGTCAAAAAATACACCTATGGACCATTTACAAAAAAATGATCTAATTTCAGACCATAATGAAAATCCCAATATATACCAAATATAAATCCCAATATATACTCAATAAAAATAACTTGTGTGGACTATATTCATAATCTACAAGGTAACAAAACTGGAAACTAATGGCAAAAATTTTAAACAACAAAAACAGTGGAAACTCTATACATTTGGGGGGAAAACCATTCTCCTAAAAGTCACTCTTGATCAAATAATTTGGAAATTAACAGTAATGTGAACAGTTTATAGCAAAAGTTAAAGGATTCAGCAAAAGCTGTATTGATACCCCCAGTCACATACTTATATTTTTCCTCATTCAAATAAATATTATTCAGGAGTCTTTTGGATGAAAGTGAATCCAACTTGAACTAGCTGGAACTATGAGAAACATTTATTGATCCACAAAAGGGAAGAATGAACCTTGCTGGGGAGGAGCCAGTTTTCCCAGGATTCTCCCTGTCCTTGTACTGCCTCTGTTTCCATCTGTGTGTCAGCTTCATTCTCTCCTACTGCACACTGAATTTCCTCATGGGGTGGCAGATGTTGCATCAAGTTTTCACCTTTCCCATCATAGAGGAAAAGGCTCCCTCCAAGTCACTTCCTTTTCTACCCCAATCTCCCCTTAAACATTTCTTTCAGCTCCAGTTTGAATAATCCTGAACAGATCTCTGACCTAGCTTGAGCCAGATTCCTGCCTTTTGGCCAATCTCAACCACTAGAGAAGTAGGTTCATTCTAGCTCCTATTCAGAACACTTGTAGAGAGGGGTAGGGGAAGATAAGAAGCTCTCCCAAAGAAGGTGGATGCTTTTTCTGAAAGAAGAGAGAGCAGCCTGGCCAACAGAAGTACCATGCCCACTATAAAGAAGAGTGAAAAAATGTTCGGCTCAAGAATTCAGTAAAAGAAAAATAATTTTTAAAAGCAAAGGAAGGAAAAGGAAAAGAAATAAAAAAAGGTACAAAGGAAGTATGGGTCAAAGCATAAGAAAGCAGAAGGATGAAAAAAAATATGCAAGCAATTAGTGAGCAAAAAAAGAGACATTACAATATTAATATTAAAATAGATATTAAAACATAATGTTAAATTATTATGTTATATATCAAATTATTATAATATACTGATGTTTAAAGTTATATTAAATTAATATTATATTTATATAATATTAAAATAGAATTTAAGGCAAAAAAATATCACCAAGGATGAAGTTATTATTTCATAATAAAAGGAATAATTTACTAGTAATATATTAAATTCAGAATCTATATGCATCTAAATATTTAGCCTCAATATGAAAAATAATTATAAGGAGAAATTAAATAATCCAAAATTATAGAAGAAGATTTTAATATACTTCTCTTAAAAAATAATAAATACAAATTTAGTAAGGATATAGAAAATTTGAAAAATACTATGCCACTGCCAAAGAACACATATAGAAAGCTGAGGTACACATATTATTTCAAAATGCATGTAAATGTGACCTGCATGTGACTGGAGAAGAGTGGGGCTTAGCTTTTGAGGGTTGGGAGTAAGTGCAGGGAGGGTACTGGGGTAGAGAGTCTTGGTGAAATAGGGGTTACTTTGGAGAGGGACTTTCAACAAAATAAATATTACTGATTTCAAATCAAGTGAACATGAAGTTCTGGCTACATGAGTGAAGACCAATTTTTTAAAATTTGAAGGCATACATTTAAGATGACAGCCTAGGGACTTCCCTCGTGGTCCAGTGGTTAAGAATCTGCCTTCCAATGAAGGGGATGTGGGTTCGATCCCTGGTCGGGGAACTAAGATCCCACATGCTGTGTGGTTAGGTTGCAATTTTTTCCCATTTAGAGATGAAATTTCCTCTAAGTTCCTTAGGGCAACTAAGCACGTGCTCTGGAGCAACTACTGAGCTCATGGGCCACGACTAGAGAGAAGCCTGCACGCCACAATGGAGATTCCACATGCCGCAACTAAGAACCAACACAGCCAAATAAATAAATATTAAAAAAAAAGTTCTATTAAAAAAAGTTTATAAAAATTTTATCTGAAGGATTAACCAAGATGGCGGAGTAGAAGGACATGCTCTCACTCCCTCTTGCGAGAGCACCAGAATCACAACTGGCTGCTGGACAATCATCGACAGGAAGACACTGGACTTCACCAAGGAGGATACCCCACGTCCAAGGACAGAGGAGAAGCCACAGTGAGACGGTAGAAGGGGCGCAATCAGAGTAAAATCAAATCCTATAACCGCTGGGTGGGTGACTCACAGACTGGCGAACACTTATACCACAGAAGTCCACCCACTGGAGTGAAGGTTCTGAGCCCCACGTCAGGCTTCCCAACCTGGGGGTCTGGCAACGGGAGGAGGAATTCCTAGAGAATCAGATTTTGAAGTCTAGTGGGAATTGATTGCAGGACTTCGACAGGACTGGGGGAAACAGAGACCCCACTCTTGGAGGGCACACACAAAGTAGTGTGCGCATCAGGACCCAGGGGAAGGAGCAGTGACCCTGGGGGAGACTGAACCAGACCTACCTGCTGGTGTTGGGGGGTCTCCTGCAGAGGCAGGGGGTGGCTCTGTTTCACCGTGGGGACAAGAACAATGGCAGCAGAGGTTCTGGGAAGTTCTCCTTGGCGTGAGCCCACCCAGAGTCTGCCATTAACCCCACCAAAGAGCCCAGGTAGGCTCCAGTGTTGGGTTGCCTCAGGCAAAACAATCAACAGGGAGGGAACCCAGCCCCACCCATCAACAGTCAAGTGGATTAAAGTTTTATGGAGCTCTGACCACCACAGCAACAGTCAGCTCTACCCACCACCAGAGCCTCCCATCAAGCCTCTTAGGTAGCCGCAACCACCAGAGGGCAGACAGCAGAAGCAAGAAAAACTACAATCCTGCAGCCTGTGGACCAAAAACCACAGTTACAGAAAGATAGACAAGATGAAAAGGCAGAGGGCTATGTACCAGATGAAGGAACAAGAAAAAACCCCAGAAAAACAACTAAATGAAGTGGAGATAGGCAACCTTCCAGAAAAAGAATTCAGAATAATGATAGTGAAGATGATCCAGGACCTCGGAATAAGAATGGAGGCAAAGATCGAGAAGATGCAAGAAATGATTAACAAAGACCTAGAAGAATTAAAGAACAAACAAACAGAGATGACCAATACAATAACTGAAAAGAAAACTACACTAGAAGGAATCAATAGCAGAATAACTGAGGCAGAAGAACGGATAAGTGACCTGGAAGACAGAATGGTGGAATTCACTGCTGCGGAACAGACTAAAGAAAAAAGAATGAAAAGAAATGAAGACAGCCTAAGAGACCTCTGGGACAACATTAAACACAACAACTTTCGCATTATAGGGGTCCCAGAAGGAGAAGAGAGAGAGAAAGGACCAGAGAAAATATTTGAAGAGATTATAGTCGAAAACTTCCCTAACATGGGAAAGGAAATAACCACCCAAGTCCAGGAAGGGCAGAGAGTCGCATACAGGATAAACCCAAGGAGAAACACGCCGAGACACATAGTAATCAAAGTGGCAAAAATTAAAGACAAAGAAAAAATTTTGAAAGCAGCAAGGGAAAAACAACAAATAACATACAAGGGAACTCCCATAAGGTTAACAGCTGATTTCTCAGCAGAAACTCTACAAGCCAGAAGGGAGTGGCATGATATACTTAAAGTGATGAAAGGGAAGAACCTACAACCAAGATTACTCTACCCGGCAAGGATCTCATTTAGATTTGATGGAGAAATCAAAAGTTTACAGACAAGCAAAAGCTAAGAGAATTCAGCACCACCAAACCAGCTCTACAACAAACGCTAAAGGAACTTCTCTAAGTGGGAAACACAAGAGAAGAAAAGGACCTACAAAAACAAACCCAAAACAATTGAGAAAATGGTCATAGGAACATAGATATTGATAATTACCTTAAACGTGAATGGATTAAATGCTCCAACCAAAAGACACAGGCTTGCTGAATGGATACAAAAACAAGACCCATATATATGCTGTCTACAAGAGACCCACTTTAGACCTAAGGACACATACAGACTGAAAGTGAGGGGATGGAAAAAGATATTCCATGCAAATGGAAATCAAAAGAAAGCTGGAGTAGCTATACTCATATCAGATAAAATGGACTTTAAAATAAAGAATGTTACAAGAGACAAGGAAGGACACTACATAATGATCAAGGGATCAATCCAAGAAGAAGATATAACAATTATAAATATATATGCACCCAACATAGGAGCACCTCAATACATAAGGCAACTGCTAACAGCTATAAAAGAGGAAATTGACAGTACCACAATAATAGTGGGGGACTTTAACACCTCACTTACACCAATGGAGAGATCATCCAAAATGAAAATAAATAAGGAAACAGAAGCTTTAAATGGCACAGTAGACCAGATAGATTTAACTGATATTTCTAGGACATTCCATCCAAAAACAGCAGATTACACATTCTTCTCAAGTGTGCACGGAACATTCTCCAGGATAGATCACATCTTGGGTCACAAATCAAGCCTCAGTAAATTTAAGAAAATTGAAATCATATCAAGCATCTTTTCTGACCACAACGCTATGAGATTAGAAATGAATTGCAGAGAAAAAAACGTAAAAAAGACAAACACATGGAGGCTAAACAATACGTTACTAAATAACCAAGAGATCACTGAAGAAATCAAAGAGGAAATCAAAAAATACCTAGAGACAAATGACAATGAAAACACGACGACCCAAAACCTATGGGATGCAGCAAAAGCAGTTCTAAGAGGGAAGTTTATAGCTATACAAGCCTACCTAAAGAAACAAGAAAAATCTCAGGTAAACAACCTAACCTTACACCTAAAGAAACTAGAGAAAGAAGAACACACAAAACCCAAAGTTAGCAGAAGGAAAGAAATTATAAAGATCAGAGTGGAAATAAATGAAATAGAAACAAAGAAAACAATAGCAAAGATCAATAAAACTAAAAGCTGGTTCTTTGAGAAGATAAACAAAATTGATAAGCCATTAGCCAGACTCATCAAGAAAAAGAGGGAGAGGACTCAAATCAATAAAATCAGAAATGAAAAAGGAAAAGTTACAACAGACACCGCAGAAATACAAAGCATCCTAAGAGACTACTACAAGCAACTCTATGCCAATAAAATGGACAACCTGGAAGAAATGGACAAATTCTTAGAAAGGTATAACCTTCCAAGACTGAACCAGGAAGAAACAGAAAATATGAACAGACCAATCACTAGTAATGAAATTGAAACTGTAATTAAAAATCTTCCAGCAAACAAAAGTCCAGGACCAGATGGCTTCACAGGTGAATTCTATCAAACATTTAGAGAAGAGCTAACACCTATACTTCTCAAACTCTTCCAAAAAATTGCAGAGGAAGGAACACTCCCAAACTCATTCTATGAGGCCACCATCACCCTGATACCAAAACCAGACAAAGACACTACAAAAAAAGAAAATTACAGACCAATATCACTGATGAATATAGATGCAAAAATCCTCAACAAAATACTAGCAAACAGAATCCAACAACACATTAAAAGGATCATACACCACGGTCAAGTGGGATTTATCTCAGGGATGCACGGATTCTTCAATATACGCAAATCAATCAACGTGATACACCATATTAACAAATTGAAGAATAAAAACCATCTGATCATCTCAATAGATGCAGAAAAAGCTTTGACAAAATTCAACAGCCACTTATGATAAAAACTCTCCAGAAAGTGGGCATAGAGGGAACCTACCTCAACATAATAAAGGCCATATATGACAAACCCACAGCAAACATGATTCTCAATGGTGAAAAACTGAAAGCATTTCCCCTAAGATCAGGAAAGAGACAAGGATGTCCACTCTCACCTCTATTATTCAACATAGTTCTGGAAGTCCTAGCCATGCAATCAGAGAAGAAAAAGAAATGAAAGGAATACAAATTGGAAAAGAAGAAGTAAAACTGTCACTGTTTGCAGATGACATGATACTATACATAGAGAATCCTAAAACTGCCACCAGAAAACTGCTAGAGGTAATTAATGAATATGGTAAAGTTGCAGGATACAAAATTAATGCACAGAAATCTCTTGCATTCCTATACACTAATGATGAAAAATCTGAAAGAGAAATTATGGAAACAGTCCCATTTACCATTGCAACAAAAAGAATAAAATACCTAGGAATAAACCTACCTAGGGAGACAAAAGACCTGTATACAGAAAACTATAAGACACTGATGAAAGAAATTAAAGATGATATCAACAGATGGAGAGATATACCATGTTCTTGGATTGGAAGAATCAACATTGTGAAAATGACTAAACTATCCAAAGCAATCTACTGATTCAATGCAATCCCTATCAAATTACCAATGGCATTTTTTACAGAACTAGAACAAATCATCTTAAAATTTGTATGGAGGCACAAAAGACCCCGAATAGCCAAAGCAGTCTTGAGGGAAAAAAACGGAGCTGGAGGAATCAGACTCCCTGACTTCAGACCATACTACAAAGCTACAGTAATCAAGACAATATAGTACTGGCACAAAAACAGAAACATAGATCAATGGAACAAGATAGAAAGCCCAGAGATAAACCCACGCACCTATGGTCAACTAATCTATGACAAAGGAGGCAAGGATATACAATGGAGAAAAGACAGTCTCTTCAATAAGTGGTGCTGGGAAAACTGGACAGCTACATGTAAAAGAATGAAATTAGAATACTCCCTAACACCGTACACAAAAATAAACTCAAAATGGATTAGAGACCTAAGTGTAATACTGGACACTATCAAACCCTTAGAGGGAAACATAGGAAGAACACTCTATGACATAAATCACAGCAAGATCCTTTTTGACCCAGCTCCTAGAGAAATGGAAGTAAAAACACAAATAAACAAATGGGACCTAATGAAACTTCAAAGCTTTTGCACAGCAAAGGAAACCATAAACAAGACGAAAAGACAACCCTCAGAATGGGAGAAAATATTTGCAAACGAACCAACGGACAAAGGATTAATCTCCAAAATATATAAACAGCTCATGCAGCTCAATATTAAAGAAACAAACACCCCAATCCAAAAATGGGCAGAAGACCTAAATAGACATTTCTCCAAAGAAGACATACAGACGGCCACGAAGCACATGAAAAGATGCTCAACATCACTAATTATTAGAGAAATGCAAATCAAAACTACAATGAGGTATCACCTCACACCAGTTAGAATGGGCATCATCAGAAAATCTACAAACAACAAATGTTGGAGAGGGTGTGGAGAAAAGGGAACCCTCTTGCACTGTTGGTGGGAATGTAAATTGATACAGCCACTATGGAGAACAGTATGGAGGTCCCTTAAAAAACTAAAAATAGAATTACCATATGACCCAGCAATCCCACTACTGGGCATATACCCAGAGAAAACCATAATTCAAAAAGACACATGCACCCGAATGTTCATTGCAGCACTATTTACAATAGCCAGGTCATGGAAGCAACCTAAATGCCCATCGACAGACGAATGGATAAAGAAGTTGTGGTACATATATACAATGGAATATTACTGAGCCATAAAAAGGAACGAAATTGAGTCATTTGTTGAGACGTGGATGGATCTAGAGACTGTCATACAGAGTGAAGTAAGTCAGAAAGAGAAAAACAAATATCGTATATTAACGCATGTATGTGGAACCTAGAAAAATGGTACAGATGAGCCGGTTTGCAGGGCAGAAGTTGAGACACAGATGTAGAGAACGGACATATGGACACCAAGGGGGGAAAACTGCGGTGGGGTGGGGATGGTGGTGTGGTGAATTGGGCGATTGGGATTGACATGTATACACTGATGTGTATAAAATTGATGCCTAATAAGAACATGCAGTGTAAAACAAACAAACAAACAAAACAACTAATACTAAACTTTCATTGGGTTATTTGTATGGAAATATGTTAATATAAATGTTTCAGACACTACATGAAATTTCTAAAAATCTTATATGTTCTGGTATAATGTTATAAGTCATAATCCTAGTTATTACTTTAAAATGTATATCTCAGAAATAACTAATTTTCTTGTCAACTGCATTATTATGAACTTTCATCAAATCTTTAACTGTGGTCATTTTAGAGTCTTTTGTCATTTACAGACAGTTCTGGGTGTACTCTGATGCTTTTGCAAATATGTTCCTATAAAAGGGTTTCATCTTCAAGAAATTCATGGAAAAGACTCTGACAAGTACAGGTTTCTGGTAACTGACTGTACTGCTGAACTGAATGAATAAGCATTTTCAGAACTCTAATGAAAAACTGATGAACTCATAAAAGTGCTAACAAAAGATCAAGATGAAAAAAAAATTAATTACATGGGACTGAGTGAACTGATGATGATGAGTATAATTTTTGTGACTTTCTCTCTGAATTAAAAAAAAAAAATCCCACAAGGACTCAGAGGCAAAGAACATACAAATCAATTTTCACTGCAAAGTAAAGGAGCTGTTACAGTGGAGGATTACTGGACTGAATGTCAATATTATGACATAGTATGAGTGTGTTTCATGTTTGGTAATTGCAATCATTGTTGCTTTTGTTGTGGTCATCCATGTAGAATGCTTGGTGTCAGTCTATTTATCTCTTGTAAAAAAAAATACAGTGTGTGTGTGTGTAAAAAAAAAAATTTTATCTACTTCTAGACCACAAAGTTAATCTCATCAACTATTAAATAATTAATTTAATAAACAAAGAATGAAATAATGCCATTTGCAGCAACATGGATGGACCTAGAGATTGTCATACTGAGTGAAGTAAGTCAGAGAAAGACAAATATTGTATGATATCACCTATATATGGAATCTCAAGAAATGGTACAAATGAATTTATATAAAACAGAAATAGAGTCACAGATGTAGAAAACATATTTATGGTTACCAAGGGGGGAGGGCGGAGGAGGGATAAATTGGGAGATTGGGATTGACACATACACACTACTATATATAAAATAGATAGCTAATAAGAACCTACTGTATAGCACAGGGAACTCTACTCGATACTCTGTAATGACCTATATGGGAAAAGAATCTAAAAAAGAGTAGATATATATATATATGTGTAACTGATTCACTTTGCTGTACAGCAGAAACTAACACAACATTGTAAATCAATTATACGTCAATAAAAATTAATTAAAAAAAATAGATTGGTATCCTACAATATACCTGACGAGGACTCCTCAAAACTCTCAAGGTCATCAAAAACAAGGAAAGCCTGAGAAACTGTCACAACCAAGAGGAGTGTAAGGAGACATGATGACTAAATGTAATTTTGTATCCTGGATGAGATCCTGGAACAGAGAAAGGACATTAGGTGAAAAAACTAAGCCACCTGAATAAACTATGGACTTTAGTTAATAATAATGTGTCAATAGTAATATATCATTGAACGGCCAATATTGCTCATTAATTGTAACAAATGTGCCAAACTAATGCAAATTTTAATAATAGGGGAAACTATGTAGATGTGTTGGGCGTGGGTAATTTGACAACTCTTCGTACTATCTGCTCAGTTTACCTGTAAATCTAAAATTTTCTAAAAAATAAAGTCTATTAAAAAATTAAAATGTCAAGAATAAGCAGGAAGAAGAAAAAGGAGAATTGACTCACCATGCCAATAGACCAAATTAAGGAACTAGGAACAGCCACATTCTGGGAACTTGATAATATGACAGAGATACATTAAAAGCATTGTGGACGAGGGAGTATTACGTCATAAATGGTGCTAGGAAATTTCATCTCTAAATGCGAAAAAATTGCAACCTAACCACACAGCATACACAGAAATAAATTCTACATTCACTAAATGTGAGAAGTAAAGTTTATAACTTTTAGATGAAAATGTAGGAGAATATCTTTATGATGTTGAAGTAGGGTAAGATTTTGTGAATGTGACACAACAGGCACAAACCATAAAAGAAAATATTTGAAACGTTAAAAATCATACATTAAATATACATTAAACATTCTATAAAACAAAAGAAACAATAAACAAAGTTGAAACAGATGCCATGAGCTTGAAGACATTTGTAATGCATTTTAAGGAAAAAACTGATATACAGATAGTAAAGAAACTGTTTACATAACTTGGACAAAAACTTTTACGTGTGCACAGACATACACAAATATAGAAAACATTGTTTGTAGTAGCAAAATTATGTAAACAACCTAAATGTCAAACACTAGGAGAATGGATATATGAAACTTATTATATTCATATAGTAAAATATTTATTGTACAGCAGTTAAAAAGGATGAACTAAGACTATATGTGTAACACACATACATCTTGAAAGCATAAACTTGAGTGAAAAATTACAATAAAAACAACATATTTAATATTATACTATTAATGTAAATACACACATAACATTACTGTCATTAAGTAGAAAGCATGGACAAGGAGGACAATAATAATTTCTATAATTGTGGTTATAATTAGGTAAAGCTACAATAAAGGTTCAGCTCTATCTGTAATGCTTTATCTCCTTTAAAAAGAGATCTGGATCAAGCATGGCAAAAATAATAACATTTAAGAAATCCAGATGGTGGTTAAATGAGTTTTTGATGTATCATTCTTTGTATTTTTCTGTATTTATAAACATCTCATAGTAAATATATCTTTGAAGAAATCTGCTTAAATATTGTCAACAGAAGCGAATGTTTCAGCTATTAAGATGGAGCCACACAAACTAGTTTTCATTAACATTTGCTGAACTATACAGCCTTTGAGTTTGAGGGAAAGAAGATCACGATTTGAGCAGGTTACTTCCTGAGCAATGTGGTTGCTGTCATCCCCACCTGGGGAAGAGAAGCCTTACAGTGTTCAGGAACCACATGTGACTCAACCTCTCTTAGTCTTAAAGAAGGATGTCCTACACGGGTTCGAGCCCTGGTCCGGGAAGATCCCACGTGCTGTGGAGCAACTAAGCCCGTGCGTCACAACTACTGAGCCCACGCCCCACAGTTACTGAAGCCCGCGCACCTAGAGCCCGTGCTCCGCAACAAAGAGAAACCACTGCAATGAGAAGCCCGTGCACTGCAGCGAAGAGTAGCCCCCACTCGCTGCAACTAGAGAAAGCCCGCACGCAACAACGAAGACCCAACGCAGCCAAAAATGAATAAATAAATAAATTTAATAAATTAGGAGGAAGCCATTTGATGCCTAAAAAAAAAAAAAAAAGTAAATTAAAAAATAAATGCAGTTAAAAAAAAAAAAAAGAAGGATGTCCTATAGAGTGGGAATTCTGCTCTTTGTAGAACCAGTGATCACAAAAACTTTAGGTTTGCATTTATTAAGAGGGCACTTGGTTTTCTAGGAGGATGCCTCTAATTAATAAACCATTAGTCCAACAACAAATAATTACTGGACATCTACTTTGGTTCTGGAGACATACGATCAAACAGGGCATGTGAGGCAGATGTATAAGGAAACACTACTTCTCTAGTGCAGTGAATTTTTTATTATTTTAACAGCTGTTACCCAAATTCCTCTCAGAGAGTGAACTGCATTTGACAAATTACTTTAAGTTCCTTTAGATAGAAGATATCCTAAAAGTGAAAAACAAACAAACAAAAGCTCTTCTGCATGAGGAAATGTGAATTCCTCCTTTAAAAATGTGGTGGGAGCTTGAGGTGAGTGAATAGATGGCTAAGCACAGAAGAGGGAGGAAAAGGACACCAACAAGATAACAAAAGCTTAGATACTTAAAGGGACTATAAGTAGCCCTTTGGTGACTGAAATAAATTTTAAGAACAGATATAAGTATTAGAAAATTGTCATTTGTTTTTCAGAATAGTGCAACGGAATTCTTCACCAGGATGCCCATAGATTCAGTAAGTTGCTGTAAGTACAAATGCTTTAAGGGAGGGACATTTTTATAAAATTGGAGACACAGTCTGGGTTCCTGTTTGGGTTGGGGCTGTCAGGAACAAAGACAACACACACAGTAGCAGGAGGCCAGAGTTTGAGTTGATTGTGAGCACGAAAGTCTTCATGCATAGAAATATGGGGGGAAAAGTTTTGGATTCCCATTGCCTGAAAAACTGAAGGTATGAGCCAATGTTATCTAGATGGCAAGAGGGCAGTAGAATCCAACTTGAGTGCAATAATAAAGGAATGTGACACATGTTTGCTGAGAGAAGAAAGTATCTAATTTCCTGTGGGAGTGATGAAGTTTCATAGGGTATGTGACAATTGATCTGGGTATTAAAGCCTGCATACATGTGTGCTGGACTGACAAGGTGAGAAAGACGGAACAGAATAATCAAAATCAAAGGGCAATAGTGCAGTGGTTAAAAACACAGACTCTGGGATAGATTGCTTGGTTTAAATTCCAGTTCTGCCACTTACAAGTTATATCCCCATGACTGTTACTTACTCTCTTAGTACTTCAATTGCTTTTTCAGTGAAATGGGGATAATAATAGCATCTATCCTAAAGAGTTGTTTGTGATGATTAAATGAATCACCAGCACACAGTAAACTCTCAATGTGTTGGTTGTCGTTATTACATTCAGGAAAAAATGAGTAGTTCAGCATGACCTGCATTGGGATGCCTAGTAATGAATACTGAGTACAGTTTGTAGAGGTCTTATCCACTGGACTAATTTAAGACCTTCTTCTGCTGGTGATGTGCAGCACCACAGCTTTTAAAGTATGGTCAGAGGTGTGCTTTAGAAAGATGTCTGCGGTGGGGTTGGTAGATGCAAACTATTACATTTATAATGGATAAACAAGAAGGTCCTAATGTATAGCACCAGGGAACTATATTCAATACCCTGTGATAAAACGTAATGGAAAAGAATACAAAAAAAGAATGTCTCTATGCGTATAACTGAGTCACTTTGCTGTACAGCAGAGATTGGCACAACATTGTAAATCAACTATACTTCAATAAAAAAAAAAAAAAAACGGGTAGAAAGATGTCTGCGGCAGTTCCATGGGCAAGGATTGGAAGTGAGAGTGAAGGCAAAGAGAGTAGTTGGGAGGTTTCTGCATTGATTACTGCAATGGAAGAGACAAGTTCCTCACCTAGGGCAGTGCTGGAGCAAGTGAAAAGAACTGGGCTTACATTAGAGTTGTCAATTTCCTATAGAGCCTCATCCCAGCCTCAGAATTCACAATGCTCTAGACCAGAACTTGAGAGCAGAAATATAATGCAAGCTACAAATGCAAGCCACATATGTAACTTCAAATTTTCTAATAGCCACATTAAAAAAAGTAAAAAGAAGTAGGTGATATAACTTTTAATAATATATTTTATTTAACTCAATATATCAAAAATATTATTATTTTGGGACTTCCCTGGTGGTCCAGTGGGTAAGACTCTGTGCTCCCAATGCAAGGGACTTGGGTTTGATCCCTGGTCGAGGAACTAGATCCCGCATGTGTGCTGCAACTAAGAAGCCTGCATGCCGCAACAAAGATCACACGTGCAGTAACGAAGATCCCATGTGCCACAACTAAGACCTGGTGCAGCCAAAATAAATAAATAAATAAATATTTTTTAAAAAGATCTTTAAAAAATTATTATTTTAACCTGTAATTAAGATGAAAATTTATTAGTGAGATATTTTACATTCTTCTTTTCATAAGCTTTAAAAATCTGGTGTGCATTTTGTATTTACATTACATATCAGTTCAGACTAGTCATATTTCAAGTGCTCAATAGCCATGTATGACGAGTAGCTATCAGACTAAGGAAGAGTAAATCTTTCTGCCATCCCTATTGTCTTTCAGCTTAGAAACTCTCCAGAAGGTTCTAGAAAATCTGTCAACTTCTTGTTCTGACCATAGATGCAAGGAGATAGTTAATCATTTATAGGGTCCTTTAGACTGGCACTGGAGATAGGGACATCAGGCTAACTCTGTGTGCTGAAAATCTTTATTATTTCCCAGTGGTCTGATGTTCTGAAGACAATAGCTATAATTTTTAAGAATTTGTCTTATTTCCTACGAACTGCAGGGTTTGCCTGTATTGTGTATCCTAACTCTACAGTTAGAGTTAGCCTCACTTAGAGGCTCTAGGATTGCCTTATAAAGATAAAATTAACTTTTATGTGGATGAAAAAGTGACCTGAAATGCTTGGATGAGCAAGAGTAGTGGTGAGATTTGTTTTTATATTGAAGCATTTCTTTATTAAAAATATTGAGTGCCTACTATGCATCAGGCTTGGATTTGGGGACACAGTGCTGAAGCTGAGACATGATTCCTTCTCTTGTGGAGCTTCTGCCACGTAGGTAAAAGTTGGAATCATTTGCGCTCGAGCCACCTGGTCCTGGAGGCAGGGGCTTGGACTGCACAGTTCCGGAAGGGTTCTTTTCAGCCGGTTGTTCTCGATGCCTCCCCTAGTCTGGGGGACTTGTTTGAGTTGCTAAGGTGACAGAGTTGTGGCAAACAAGGACCCTGCCCAGTTGAGGTGGGTTGCCCTCTCCAAGGTGCATTGAATGGTGGCCTCCCAAAACATATGTCCTTATCCAAACCCCTAGAACCTGTGAAGGTGACCTTATTTGGAAAGAAGATTTTTGCAGATGTAATTAAGTTAAGGATCTCAAGATAATATTATCCTGGATTATCTGGCTGGGCCCTAAATCCCATGACAAGCATCCTTCTAAGAAACAGAAGACGTAAAGACACAGACAACAAGAAGAAGCCACATGAAGACACAGGCAGAGACTGGAGTGATGTTGCTACAAGCCAAGGAATGCCAAGGGTTGCTGGCACCCACTGGAAGCTAGGAGAGAGGCATGAATGGGTTTTTCCCTCAGAGCATTCAGAAGGAGCCAACCCTGTGCCGGCACCTTCAATTTAGACTTCCAGCCTTCAAAACTGTGAGAGAACACATTTCTTTTGTTTTAAACCAACCAGTTTGTAGTAATTTGTTACGGCAGCCACAGGGAATGAATACATCTCCCTTTCCTTTAGATTTGGAGCTTTGTGGAAGGAAGCTGACTTCATCATCTTTGCCAAACATTTATTAATCTCTCACTGGGTTCCTGGTATTAATCGTGGTACTTAGATAAGTTCACCAACAACTCTAAGGATCTCGGTTCATAAGTCGGTCAGCCTCCTTTTACTTAAACAAAAAGACCTCTCAGTTTTCTCCCAATCTGCTAACTTTTTGATGCCAAAAAAGGGATCCTCACATTCATAAACTGTGGGAAGCTCTGGTCAATGAGATGAAATACAAATGCCAATACCATAGCATATACCACCCTTCATGGGGGGAGGGTGTCCCAATTTTCCTCTCTCATATGGTCTACTTATGAAGTATATTCTTTCTTGCTTAGTGTGTATTTTCAGTAACATGGATTTTGATTATTATAAAATCTCTGGTATGATTTCCTCCCCTTTGCTTGCTGACTTATAGCTCATCCCACATTTCCAAAGAGAAAGTGGTAAAATTAGTGTAGTTGTAAAAAAATTAGTTTTAATTTAAACCCTTGTTTGATGTAATATTGTAATTAGTTTTTTGAGTTCTATTAACTGTCTTTTGACAGTCTTATATCAGGAAATAAAATACTAATATCGGAAATGAAAGAAAAAAATTTGGCTCTAGGAGAAATCTTTGCTTCGGTCCAAATGGACCTGAACGCATCTCACCATTCAAGCCCATCTGCCTCGACTCTGTTCTCTCTGCCTACTCATCCTGTCTGTCCCATGTCCAACCTTATCTTTTCTGAACAGTCTCTGATTTACCCTGAGCTCCAAAGAATTTGATTCAACACCTGCTTAAGGTCTTTATCTCTCTGTAGTTCAGTGTGTTCACTTACATGTTCTTTTTTCCTTCTGGACTGTGAACTCTTCAAGGACAGGACCTGGGCTCCATCATCTTTGTGTTCCCAGAGCCTGCAGACAGCAGGCCCTCAGTAATATTTATAGAATCACCAAAGGATGAAGTAAGTGATCCTCAAATGTGAACTTATATAAAGTAGAACTGGAACAAAGCGGTGTAAAAAAGAGTGACGTGTTTGGCCATTTCATTAAATGCAAATGCAGGAAGTACCTATTAGTTAATGCTTTAAGTGTTAAATCAGAAAATTAAAATGCTACACAATTTCCCCGTAGATTTGAAGACTGTGAAAGTTGCTGGACTGATAGCAAGGCCCAGAGTGGCACCCCTCGCACTCCGGGAGCGCCCCTCCTCCAGTCACCTTCCCTGGCACATTCCTTCCCCACCCTCTATCAGGGCCCACCCATGCTGCCAGCTTGAGCAGACGTCGCCACTGCTGGATTTGAGCCCCACGCTGCTTTCATCTTCTTCCTGGATGAGGATGAGATCCTCTCGTCTCATCAGTCATCTGCTCCCTGTCAACAGGCCTGCTGCTAGAAGCCCGGTGTGGCTCAGGTGGCTGCGGGGAGAAGCCCCAGAGGGCCCGAGGCCGTTTGGAGTAAGCAGAAGGCCCCACAGCCAGCAGGTGCCCAGCAGCCCCAGAGGAAAGGAAGCAACCTAGACGCCTTCCCCTAAGAGGTGGTTTTACCAGAAGAAGGATGAATAGGCCGGAAACCATCCCGCCAGCAAACCTCCTCTTGTCAGCTCCAAGCTGGACAAAACAAATGCGCTTTATCTGCAAGTGAGATTGGCTTCCGCAGGCCGATACATCATGCAAAGACAGAGCAACTCCCTCCCAAGGACCATCATCTTCTCCCTTCTCGCAGTGCCCTGGTCCCCTGGTGGCCTTTCTGCTGGCGGCCAAACAAGTTCAAAAGGGCAGAGCGATAAGGCAGACGCTGCCTCTCTTCCCCAACCGGTCCAGCCTGGGCTTGGTCTGGAAGCCCAGCCTGGCGCTTGGGGGGCAATGGCTTCAGCCTCTCTCTGGCATTGCTCGCCAAGGCCCAGCAGCCAGAGCCCGGTGGGCTGGGTGTGGCTGACTTCCAAGTGCCTTATTTCTCTCCACTCACCCCACCTAGATTGCTCAGAAGAAGCTGGAATTCCGGTCTGCCTAGTGTTTGGATGGCCTTTCATCTCTGGTGGGAGGATCAGGGGAAATGATGATCAAACGCTCAGCCTTGGGGATTCAGCAGAATTGATCATGGGCTTTACCCAGCATTGCTGGGGTCCCAATGCATGATGACAGATTGGTCAGAAGAAGGTTAATTTTGACTTAAGGGTACCAACTGGGGGGAAAAAGGGGGACATGAAATTTTGAGTTTCCTCTTGATTCTAACCACTTCTTCAGTACTTAATTCTTAGCATGTCTGTCCATCATTTAGGGCATAGCAAAAGAGACTGAGAGCAATGGGAAGGAAAGGGTGAAAAGGGAGATGAGAAGAGAGCAAAAGCAGGTAGAAAGGTGAGGGGGATGGGAAGGGTTGAGGTCATGTGGACAGAAAGCAGGGGAGCAGAAGATACTGTAAGGATAGAAGCCCTGTCCTGCTGAACCCACTTTTCATTCTTTTCTCAAATCCTATTTCTTTCTATCTCAAACACTGCGCTGGTTTTGGAAATGCAACCTTGCAACTGTTACATGAGCAGCTAACCCTTATTCTTGAATGTAGAGTCTTGTGTAAAACTCTGGAGGAAGGAGCTTGACTCATAGGACCGGGATCAGTCATCTCCCTTTTGGGAGAGACCATGAGATGGAGTGGAAAGAGCGAAGAGTGTTGTAGACTCAGCTCTCCCCTTAACAAGCTGTGTGACATTGTGCAAGTCACTTAACCTCTCTGGAGCTCATTGTCTTGAACTGCAAGATGGCACATCAAATTCTAAGATTTTTTTTTTCTAGCTTTAAAACTGCACAAAATCTGACCCAATCTTTTATCTGCTTAAAAATTCTACAGTGCTTTGCCCACTGCCCTCACTTAGCATAGCATGGTAGATCCCCATCGGCCTCTCCAGCTGTGTCTTTTCCCTCTCCTTTCTTTATTTTCAATATCCACGCCATCCTGAAGTAATCACAGTCACTCTCTCTCTTGATTCTGGTCTCTGAACATGCCATTCCATCTCCTTAGAATGCCTACTCTCTCCCCTCCCCACCCCTGAACTCTTAGTTTTCCTTTAGGTCTCTGCATCTTCTGGGAAGTCTTCTCTGGCCCTGCCCTCCCTTCAGCCAAATTAGGCTTCCCATCTATTCTTAAAGCCCCTGTGTTTATCCACATGCCACTTTCTAGAGGATAATTGCTCTTCCTATCAATCTGCCTTGTAGACCTTGATGTTATTGAAGGCATGAGCCATCTTTTGTATTTACACCGAGTTCTGAGACATAACACAGTGAATGCAGTAGTGAATCATTGACGCTGACCTTAGAGCTTTTGTCTATATCTTTAAAATTTTTTTCTCAGAAATACATGGATGAAATATTTTCTTTAGTAAGAGGAGGCAGAAGGCAACAGGACTGGCAGAAAATGAGCAACAAAGCAAATGTATTTGGACCCCAAAGGCCTCTGGATTCTGTTAAAGAACAGTATATACTTTCCGACTTAAGGATGTGATGCGGCTTGTTTCAAAGACTTGGAAAGCACGGGGCTGACCTCAGCAGTGCTGGCCGCTCAGGGGGAAACACGATGATGTTAATTGAAGCTAAAATGTGGAGGGGCATTTAGAGACGTGAGCAAGAGAACCTATCTAGGTACATTTTCTGAATCCCTTTTCTCCTTTTTCAGTGACTTTGTTACTCATGCCCTCACTCACCCTCATTCTTAACTACAGAAGCGTAAGGTTGGACCTTCATCTGAATCACAGCCTTCCCACATTATCCCAGCAACAGTGAGAAACCAGGCTTTGGAGAAACCTGGGGACGATTCCAAAACATTGCAAGAGAGTCAAAAGGGCACATGAATGTCATTACTTACTGAGCAAATGGGAGGCAGAAACTTCGGAAACACATGCTCATTAAAGAAAAAGTGAAAAATGGAGAAACAGAGCAAGAAAAGAAAAAAACTGACCCAGAGTCCACACACCCCTCCCCAAAGACAATTACCAAAGAGCTTCGTAGGTTTTATTAACTTCTTTTTTTTAATGCACTTTTTACCCCCTTTGCTTTATTTTAAAATTAACAAATTAACTAATACTGTATATGCGATTTTCAAAACTTTTTAACTTAAGTTGTAAAAGAAAAATCTACTTATTTTATGTGTACTTTAAGTAAACATTTTGGGTTACTTTTTACTGTCTCAATGTTTCTATTTTTTTAAGTACTAAATAGATATGTATCCACAGTAAACAGTAGAGACTGAGCAAAAGTAAAGAAAAATTCAAGTGGTCATCAAATAAAATTCACAATAAACTTCATAAGGAGTAAGTGAACGTTATATAAGGAGCTCCTTTTCTAGAATCAAACAAGCATTCCTAGAGTGAATCTGGGTAAGCCATGGGCTTGTGAAGTGGGAGGAAAAAGAAAAATTTGTGGTTCCTGGCTTGTATCTCCCCCAAAGAAGGGAGGAATCAACTGCTGTTCTTTTCTCTCTATGATCAGGCCAAGTAGCCCCCAAGGATCCAAATTACTGTTGTTTTCCAATCTCTGAGAGTTAGCGAGATGGTCAAAGAGGCCCTGGGCCAGCAGGCGGTATGTTCTCTCCTGCTGGGGGCACCAGGAGGCAGAGTTGCCTCAGCCCTTCTGGAGCAGAGACCTGGCTGTCTCTTCTCTTCTGCCAGGAGCTGTCTGCTCTCTTCAGCTGGGATGATGGAGGCCCCCAAGCACTGCCACAGAAGAGGCTGAGGGACACGAGGGAAGGAACTTCTGCTTGCTCAAAGGGATTTCCCTCACAGCTCCCTGAGGTGCCGTGAAAGCAAGCTTCATTCAGGTAAACCCCTCTGAAAGGATTAACAGGTGCACAATAGCTATTCCCTAACACAGAAGCCATGCTAGATGTGCATGGGAAATGTAAGAATATCAATGATAGAGAGTTTAGTTAAACAATAGGCAAAGCCTTTAAGGTATGATTTTGAAGAAAGTGGAAACTTCTGGTTAATACATAACTTCATCTAAAACCCCTTTTCCTGTTGACTCTAGCTATTGAGTAACAAAGCTGGTAAAAGGTTTTTTTTTCTTTTTGGTGTTGTTTTTTGTTTTGTTTTCTTTCTAAATGTAAACTTTATTTCATATCCTTATTTAGTTCTAGCTGATCTATCTGAGAAAGAGTGAGGAAAAAGAAGAATTATAAATAGCTAATATCAGCATTTATCAAAATAAAGCTGTCAAGTGCCTAGGTATCCAGACAGGACACATAGCTGGAGAAAATCCTGCTATTTTGTATTAAAGGATTCTAATAGATAGAAACGACTTCATTAAGAGGAGATAAGACTGGAATAAAAGTTCAAGAACCGTTTTTCTCAATATAATATTTTTTAAAATGCAATGGTATAGAGATGTACAGTTACATAAAAATAATACAAGTAATTAAGTTACAGGTGCTGAGTGACTTCTAAGTATTTCAGGTATCATTATCAAGTATTCTCCTAGTAGGACAAAGGAAAGAGGGATTTTGTAGAGAGCTGTGGAAAGAAGGGAAGGATTGCAATGTAATTTTGGGACAAAAAGATTCTTGGATGACAACTGATCATATTTGCAACCCCAAATTCCTGTTACATCTCCAATCCTCTTATGAGTTCCAAATGGTACTTTATTCAGCTAACAGTTATTGAGTACCTGTGTCCATCAGATTTGACTGCCTTCTGAACATCACCCACTCCCTGTGCCCACCTGTATGTCCAAAGACATTGTTCACTTCAGAGAGGGGGAAAGAGACATGCCTGGAGACAGACAAGAAGATAAAGCCTTGACCACTCAACATCTTCCACGCAGGAATGATCCAAGGACATTTAGGGCTAGGGATGTGTACCTTGTTGCTATCGTTCATAGTGATATAATCCCCTTCCATTGCCTGGAACCTTCAGCCAAGTCCCCTCACACATATTGGTAGTACTTTGGAGCGTAAAAAGGCATTGCAGTGCTGAGTAGGGAAACATGAAATGAAGAAAACTAATAATCAAAAAATATGAAAAGTAGAATGGAGTTTAAGAATACAACAATTAAGTAAAATCTTGGAGATAAGGGCAATTAGGAGAAATTTAAGTGATCAGTCACACCTCATACCTCAACTATCCCTGGGGAGAAATATAGGTTTTCCCCACTATACTGGGTATGGTGTTTGAGACAACTTTAACTAAACCTTAAAAGACTCAGTGAGTAGTTTGATATGTAATAACTCAAAACTGGAAACAACCTAAAGGGATTCATCAGTGGGTGAATGGATAACCAGACTGAAGTACACATATACAATGGAATACTACTCAGCAATAAAAAGAAATGAACCATTGATAGATTCAACAACTTGGATGGACATCCAAGGATGTCCTTGGAAGGACATTAGGAAGGACTTGGAAGGACATTAGGCTGAGTGAAAAAGCTAATCTCAGAGGGTTACACACTGTATAATTTCATTTATTTAAACTTTCAAAGTAATAAAATTCTGGGGATGGAGAACAGATCAGTGGATGCCAGGGGTTAGGGGCTAGGGCAAGAGGGGTGTGACATTTAAGTGGTAATGTGAGGGAGTTTCCTTGTGGTGATGCAACAGTTCTGCATGCTGACTGTGGTGATGGTTACATGAATCTATATGTCATAAAATTTAATAGAACTATATATATATATAATACATATAAAAACTGGTGATATCTGAATGAGATCTATACTTGGTTAACAGTATTATAGACACATTAATTTCCTGGTTTTGAAAATAAGATATTTCATTTGAGACAGCTGAATGAAGCGTACACAAAAACTCTGCTATTTTTGCAACTTCTTGTGAGTCTTAAACTATTTCCAAATACAAATGTATATATAGTCAATTCTCATCATTTGCAGTCGTTATGTTCTTCAAATTTTCTGTGAACACTGAATTAATGAGTACTGGCCCATTGCTCCTAGGGGAAAATACAAGGTTAGGTACCTGCGAGCCTCTGGTCATAACATTTCAACAAGTGATCAATACATAAGCTTGTTTTACATGTATTTCTGTTTAAAGATGTTTAACAGATATTAAGCAGATTTAATATCTGTTGTTGATTCATTGACGTTGAATTCCCAGCCACCAAGACTATAACTCATTCCTGAACAAAGCTTATCTAACAAACATATTTTCTCCCTAAGGCACATCACAGCCTTCTTGCATTTAGGAACACTAGACAGGACTCCAACAATATGCCTGAGGCCATTTTAAACAGTGAAACCACCAAAAAAAGTACAGAAGCTTGAAAAACCGTCATTATATAGATGGCAAAAAGGACACTTGTTTACAGTATGACAATATGAGAACTGAAACAAGAAAGCAGTGCATTGCCTTGTCTGATCTCAATTGGGAAAGTGTGTGTAGAGCCACTCGAAGTTTTTCTGCTCTGCCCATGTCCACAAATGACTACGAAAGAGCCGTGAGTGTTGATTTTGAGATTACAAATAAATTTTAGTAAGCAGGTGAATCAGCAAATATGAATTCTGAGAATAATAAGGATTGATTGTATATGTCTATATTTGTATATGCACACACACATACAGATATAGGCACATACATACATAGATACATAAACACATACATACATATACACACATACATATATAGGTATATATATATATATATATATGTATACACATATGATCATATTTTCTTTGTAGTTTAGAGACTTGCAGGCTTTCTGAATTCTAGGATTTTTTTGTCTCACATTAACTGCTATGTCTACACTGGCCTCTGTCAGAATTATTCAGAAGGCTGTGTTGGCTTTCCATCTATCAGCCTCTCCTTTTTAAATCTCCCTTTCTTTCCCCAACTCATAGTTAAACATTTGAACTTAGGTGACCAATGGCCCTAAACTCCAGCTTCCCCTTCCATGACTCACACTAGCTCTTTCAAAAACAGCTAATGATGTCCTTCCCATTGAGGTGTAAATGACTGATAAAGGTCAGTGAGGGCCCATTTTAGGGACCAATTTCCTTTTTCACTTAGACAAGAGAAACCAAGTTCAAGTAGAATATAATTTTAGGCATTGAGGCCCTGGATGGAGAATCTGCACACACAAACATTCCTCACCCAATGTAAGTATACATAGGTAGGATGGAGATCACGGGAAAGCATTCTAGGTATTCTTGAAGTCATACTTCCCAGTTAGTTGCCTGTTTGAAAAACCCACTCTAATAATATTAAATCTGGGGACTCTGTTAATAAGGCAAAGAATATACATAGTTTTCTGAAAAGTAATAGCTCTTCTCCTCTTCACTGGAACTGTGTGACTTTCACTGTTAGGAAGGTGGGCTTTTAAAGGTCCCAAGAGGAATCCCATTCCTCACTATTATTAGGAATTACCAGAGCTCTTTCCTGCCCATACTGGGAATGGTCTTTTAGTGACGGTAAGCCTGAAGCTCTTTTTGACAACTTGGAATGGCCCTTCTCACACTTGGTACCTACAACCATTATATTCTCCATTATGAGTAAATTGCTTTTCTTCACTTTGGTTTCTCTATAATCCCTTGTAGGCATATGCTAGATCTGGAACTCTTATACAGAGTCTCTGGTTAGTGTATTTCTGAGAAGTTAGATAAGGCCAAGCTTTAGTTAAGCTCCACATAGTTGAGTGACATAGAGCTGTTTTTGGCTAAAGGCCCTTTAATTTTCCAAGTGCTCAAATGGAATCATTTAAAGTATAAAATGTATGAACATCTTTCCTCTGAACTAAATGGTCCTCTTTTTCTTGGCTTAATTTCCTCTAGACATAAAAATTAAGACTCTTTCACCAGTACCAGCGATCAGTAATGCTGTACATGTTGCCAGACTTACAGATTAGATAAGCATTTTGGTTTCCAGTAGTGTTTTCATGGAATTATCTCCATTCAGGTCAAATTCTATTTTAAGAACTCCAGCTGATTCAACAGGCCACAATTTGTACTTTTGGTCTCAAAGTAAATACATGATTTAAGTCAAGCCGATAGAACTGCACTTGTATTTGAGCCCTGACCCACGTAATTTTAATATCCATTAGCCTTCACTATGGGATGAAATTGGATGGATCAGATGCTTTGTAGTGCAAACAGTGGGGAAAGCATTCAAGTCATTTCCCTTCCAAAGCAAGCTGTGTGAGTATATTGTTCTAAGCAGGAATTGCCAGTTATGCCTTGTTCCTCCCTCCACCACTTCCTTCCACTTTGTATTGTGGGGCCGGAAGTGCAGAGAGACGAAGTAAGAGGTTAGAAATGGGCATACGATTGCTTTAGGGGGTCTAGATTCAGATACAAACCTGAAGTCAAGATTTATTCAGCGACGCAGGAAGCCAGGTTGCCAAGCCGTAGGGCTTTACACCCTGACATAAACATGGATCCCATCATCACTTCCCACAGCCATTTCTCCTGGGACATGGAGCAGAGAGGGTGGAACAGAGAGGGTGTCTAGGTAGGAACTGGGTTATTACCAAGGATAAAAGTTCAGACCTCAGGGTAAGCTAGGAATCTAGAAGTTGATTTGCTAGCAGGTAGAAAAGGTGTGTTCACACAAGGGAGAAAAAGACCCTTGAAGTCAGGAGTGAAATCAAATCAAACCCCGAGGAGCCCAGGCAGCCATCAAGGCAGCAGTGGGGACTCAAGCACAGGGCACCTTGGCAACATTGCTGCCCTTGTCTAAGATGAAGCCCTCAAGCATGTATGCTCTGACCTAAGGATGCAATAAATAGAGTGGCCAGTCATTCAGGAGTCAATGCTTCAAAAAGACCACTAATGATAAAATCATCAATATCATAGCTCCTTTTTTTTTTAACATCTTTACTGTACTATAATTGCTTTACAATCGTGTGTTAGTTTCTGCTGTATAACAAAGGGAATCAGTTATACATATACCTATATCCCCATATCCCCTCCCTCTTGCGTCTCCCTCCCACCCTCTCTATCCCACCCCTCTAGGTGGTCACAAAGCACCGAGCTGATCTCCCTGTGTTATGTGGCTGCTTCCCACTAGCTATCTATTTTACATTTGGTAGTGTATATATGTCCATGTCACTCTCTCACTTCGTCCCAGCTTACCCTTCCCCCTCCCCGTGTCCTCAAGTCCATTCTCTACCTCTGCATTTTTATTCCTGTCCTGCCCCTAGGTTCTTCAGAACCTTTTTCTTTTTAGGTTCCATATATATGGAACCTTTTTATTGAACACTAATGATGCGCTATGTACTACTTCAGGCAATTTACATACGTACACTTGGTCTTGCGCAATCTTCACATCTCTTCTGTTGTACAAATGAAGAAAAGCTCAGAGAACTTCAGGAATTTATATTCGTTCAAGAAGCTTGTGAATGATAAGATTAGAATCTGAAACCATGTCAATCTGATTTGGAAGCCCACGGAGAGATCAGAGCCTAATGATTTTATGAGACCCTCAGTGTGTGTTTGTGTGTCTTTGACTCTCCGTTTCTGCATTTCATATTTAAATATATATACAGCAAGGCTGTATGTTCCTAGTTTCTCTTCTCTTTCCACTGAGGAAAAAAAAATGTAAAAACCCTTTTGATGTGGCAGTGCTGAGTCTGTCTGTTCTTAACACACTTAATAACAATGTTGATTATGTCCTTTTTTATAGCACATGTATGCTTTTAACACTTTGGGCATTCAGTTTTTTTGAGAACAACTTTATGACACTAATAAGTTGGAAATTGACCACTATCTGCAGGGGTGGAAGGGAGCCCATTTCCTTGATTACTTTAGACTTGGATTGTGTTTTATATATCTTGTCATGTGGAACTAATAGCACTATCCATTTCAAAAAGACATCTCCTAATGGAATCTGGGATTCTGAGTCTTTGAGCGTTCTATTACTGTTTTATGAAACTATTAAGGCAAGATGTATGTTTTATTCATCTCTCAGCTCCCTGTAGTTCTTAACATAGTGATCTGAATATCATCAGTACTTACAAAAACTTTTAATGACCAAATGCATGAATGACTGTAACGTGTAGAGGTTCAGATTATACCCATGTAACCTCTGATTACATGTACTGATATTTGGCTGGGGACATTGCTAGGCCACTAATCACCAGAGTTGATTTGATGATAATGGTAATTTACATTTATTTAATGCTTGCCATGTGCCCAGGCATATGAGGAAATAGAATTGGAGGGGTTCAGTAATTCATACACTGGGGAATAGGCAGTGTGCCCTGGATTTGAGCCCACTAATGGGGCTCCAAAGTCCACATTCTTTCCTAACGCTACCTTAATTATGAAAGAGGGTCAGTGAAGTGCGGTTTTGTAGACCCTACCTAAGGCACTAGCTCGGCAGTTCAGTTTCTCAACAGATGCTTTCAATATGATGCAAGAGACAATGTAGAAACAACTAATGGCTGACTGGGTTGTCTCCTACAATTTTTAAGATGGAATTAAATGGAAGTGAAGTTGGACCAAAACCAAAAAAATTTTGCTTTCCATAAATTGTCCCTACATGATTGGGATAATTCAGGGATCTGGAATGGGTGTTGACTCAGTTTATCAGTCCATAAAATTTAGGGTGTGACCATGGAATACCAAGTCTAGGACTAGGAGATAATAGAGAATCCAGAAGAAAGAGAAGATACAAATGCCTGCTCATGTAGTTTTCAATCTATTTGTGTAAAAGAATTTAAGAGTAAAAGGAAAAGAATAGGGACATATAAGAATCATCACACAGAGAAGAGCAAATTCTTACAGTTTATACAGAACAAGTATAATGTTCATACTTACGAACATTCAGGTAGGATGGCCTAGTGGGAGTCCTACACATAACCTAGGGAATCTGTTTTTATTTTGTTCTTCCATTGATTCTGGGTAGATTTTTTACTTTGAAAGGTGCCCAGAGAGCATCCTTTAGGAATGTTTTCTTTTACTTATATATAAATACAGTGATACTGTCATACACTTTTCCCTGACTATGAGATCTTCCAACATTCACGCACTGGGCAGCTACTATATGTGACAGGTACTTTGCACAAATAAAACAAATGGTCCCACCCTTAGAAATTAGAAATTTACTGTGAAACTAATTTTTTAATCTGTGGATGGTAGAATTATGTATAAGATTTATTTTCCCAATTATATTATGCTATAGTTATTAAAATTTCTACAATTAATACATATTAATTTTATAACCAGAACACAAAAATTAAAATAAACTAGGTTCCACAAAGATTTCATGACACATGCAAAAAGAAGATAAGTCATAGTAATAGCAATTTTGAGAGCTTCCTATGTAACAGGTACTGTGCTAAGCACTTTATGTGAATTCTTTTCTTTAATCCTCACAATGCTCTTATTATGTTAGTACTATTCTTATCCCCATTTTACAGATAGTGGTGCTGAAGCTAAAAGAAGAGGAAATTCCAGATTACACAGCTGTAAATAGTAAAGACATAACTGCCCTACTAAAAAGCTTACAACTACACTAATCTGATAAGTAAAAGCAAAGTGAAGGTCAAATAGTCCATGTTTCCTGATCCTGAGAACTCTTTTCACTGTGTAGTGTTATAGTTATGTGCAGCCGAGAGGCTTTATGCCTCTGGGTGTATTTGATGGTATATATTGTTATTTTTGGAAGATTTTCTGTTTCCTTCTGATAGAGGGCAACCGGAGGCCATGAACCATATCTTCTTCAGTGTTTTAAAAAATTCCTTCTCCAGTTTGTGGTATTCTTTCCTTCAGGTTGCCTGTCTGGGCAACACTTGGAAAATACTGTTGACTGCTTGGCATGGTGAAAATGTCATCACAAATGTCTCCTGTTTTGTTGAAGGAGACTGCAGATTTTGATATGATTCTTAGCTGGGCTCATTTTCTTGGCTTCACTGTAGGACTTCAAATAAATATTATTGTTTTTCATAATAATATTTATTAAACATCTACATGGTTTCCAGCACTGAAGGAAAGATCTCAAAGGGGGAAATGCATTGCATACAGAGTGTTTAGGCAGCCACGATGGATCATACAGTAACTCTCAGGATTGCTGTGAGCCTGGGTGGTGTGTTGATGGTAAAGTGTTTTAAGCTTCTCTGAGGAAAATGACTATGTCAGTTCCACTGGGATTTGTTTTTATTTTCAGTGATTGGGTGACCCATGTGTTAAACTGCACATTTTCTACTTCTTCAGAATTTTTTTTTCTTTGAGAAAAAACTTTATCTGGAATCAAGAGAATTACTCACTGATTTGGTGAGGTTATTTACATCTGCAAATCTAGCTCAATAGTTAATAGTAATCACTGAATTTCCCTTTGTCTATTTTTAAAGTAATTATTTATTAAGCACTCTATTCATGCAAGGTATGATGCTAGGTGCTTCAGATAATACAAAGATGACTGAGATGTGATCCCTAACACGTACAAATATTAAAAATCCTTAACAAATACAGATATTTAAAATCCCTAACAATACAAATACAGATAACTAGAAAACAAAGCAGTAAGAGGTAAGTAACATACAAAAGGTTTAGGACCATGGCACATGGAATGCTTCTGCTCAGGAGGTCAACAGTAATGGTCGTCAAAGTTTTTGAGCACTTGTAATATGCCAAGACACCAGGATAAGAGCTTTACATGAGTCATTTTATACACTTTTCAAACAAACCTGAATCCCCCATGCATCATACTCTTCTCTGCCTGAGATTCTAACCAGAAGAGAAATAAAGAAAAAGATAGAGTAACAAAGTATGACCTTTATTATTGATAAAGGCTATGTTGGTCACCGTAGCTTAGTACCATAGCCAAATAGTATTTCAGTATTTCAGTATCCAGATCTTGGAAAAACTCATCTGAGGGAATGTTTGAGTCTGCAGAGCAGACACTCTCAACCAGGCCACCACTTCCCACTGAAGCAAGTGGAGAGAGAAGGAGAAAGAGAGAAAATTCCCTGTGTGCGGGATCTTTGGTAGATTAGCTCCATGTGGTCTAGAATTGTGGAACAATAGCTGTGGCTAGTGACTAGATATTACAGACCAGGTGTCCCATTCCACCTCCGTGCGGGGGAGGTGGGGGAGGCCTGGGACGTCCAGGGAAATCTCTTCTCATAGAAAGGAGATGTGGGGAATGGGCTTCTCCCTCCAAGGATTCCAAGGTTTTACTATTCTTGACCCTCTGGGTTTACCCAACAAGTGAGTGGTCAGCTAGGGGTGTGGCTTTCCCTCTGGGGGAGGAGATGGGCATTTATCAAGGTAGTCCTTCTTCTACCTGTGTGAGACCACTCCCTTTCTCTGAAGGATCTCTAGGGAACAGTGTAGGTTTTGTTCCAGAAAGCTCTGAAATGGATCAGAACAGAGCATTATTTAAATGCACTACCATGCAACATTGTAACCAAGACTTAAAACATATTACCTATTCCCATTCCAAATTATATCTAGCATGTATATAGGCAATTGGAGATGGTGCTTTAGGATTACAATGGAACATTAAGATGGTCCAATACCAAAATGCATAAATATACGCTAATAATAAATGCCAATTAATAGGAGGACCCCAAATTTGAATATGAAAAGCTCTCTTATTATCAATTGTCCTTGGAGTAATTAAAGCCCCCAAATTAATTCTTCTTGCAAGTTAAAGACTCAAAACATTCAAGTCCAAAGAAATTAAGAACAAAATCAAATTACCTTGCCCTGGTGGGCGCAAAGAAATTTAAGTCCAAAATTTGCCCCCTGCCCAGTTTCTTTTTTTTTTTAAATAAATAAATTTATTTATTTATTTATGGCTGCGTTGGGTCTTTGTTGCTGCGTGCAGGCTTTCTCTAGTTGTGGTGAACGGGCTTCTCATTGTGGTGGCTTCTCTTGTTGCGGAGCATGGGCTCTAGGTGAGCAGGCTTCAGTAGTTGTGGCACGTGGGCTCAGTAGTTGTGGCTCGTAGGCTCTAGAGTGCAAGCTCAGTAGTTGTGGCGCAGGGGCTTAGTTGCTCCACGGCAACTAACATACGGAAGATGTGGGATCTTCCCAGACCAGGGCTCGAACAAGTGTTCCTTGAATTGGCAGGCGGATTCTTAACCACTGCACCACCAGGGAAGCCCCTACCCCCTGCCCAGTTTCTTATTCTGCTATCAACTGAGGGGTTCTCATTTGCAGGGTGGGTAGCTGGAATTCTTCCAGCGATGCTGCCTGGGCTGGGTTGTGTTTCTCTGGAGTGGAGTTCCTTCAGGACCTCTGACGCCATGTCCCTAAATTGCTTTCCTTTGAAAAGAATTCAAGGTCAGGCAAGTTTATGACCACTGAGGCCTCCTACCCACCCTATTCAGGAAACAAACTAATTCCCAGCTAGTGCCAAGTACTAATGCAATTTGAGGGAAGAAATGTTTTCAGTTTCTGCAGAGGCAGTTATCAGTCACCCAGAATCCATGATCTGTCAACTCACATGCAGGAAATCTCTCCTAAGACAGCATTCTGCAATGACTGGGCATGGGATGAGAGGTCACTGACCCTTCTCTTGGAGAGTAGCCTTTGAGACTTTGCTGATTCTTTGCAAAGTTTTGAGGTTTTCAATGGAGTCAGCCTTAGTTACCAGATCTTTTTTTTTTTTTTAATAGTAAACTTTTATTTATTTATTTTTATATTTATTTTTGGCTGTGTTGGGTCTTTGTTTCTGTGCGAGGGTTTTCTCTAGTTGTGGCAAGCGGGGGCCACTCTTCATCACGGTGCGCGGGCCTCTTCACTATCGCGGCCTATTTTATTGCGGAGCACAGGCTCTAGACGCGCAGGGTCAGTAGTTGTGGCTCACGGGCCCAGTCGCTCCACGGCACGTGGGATCCTCCCAGACCAGGGCTCGAACCCGTGTCCCCTGCATTAGCAGGCAGATTCTCAACCACTGCACCACGAGGGAAACCCACCAGATCTTTTTTGAGGTATGTTTTGGTACTGTGGTTTTAACCAATATTCCAGACTTCTTGTTTTTCAGCTTCCCTGTGAGTCCCAGTTTCTACACTCTGGACTGGCACAGAGGTGGGCTCTTCATGGTGACACGGCATCCACCTCTCCTGCGAGCCACACTGGCAGCCCACTGCCGTTATGGGATGATTTAATTCTGTAACACGTGACTCTACTCTACAAAAGAAGGGAAGGGGGGAGGGGGCCTCCTTCATGCCCACATTGATTCAGCCGCAGAATTGCCCGTAGCAGATTGGTGAACTGGAACTATTGTGGTTGCTTCTGAAGATTGTGTCCCTGAGAACTTGGTGCCTCCCAGTACTTCTGCCATATGCTTCTCAGGGCACTGTCCTTCTTCTGCTTTTCTATTTTAAAACTCATTTTTTTAATGGAAAATTTCAAACATATATAAAAGTAGACATTAGAATAATGAATCCCTCATGTACATATTATATTTTCAAAAATCATTAACTCAGGTATGACTTTGTTTTCCTCAGCTTTTGAATATTTCAGGCCTTGAGGAGACTTCCTTTCCACTGCACCTTTCTCTGTAACACTGGCATGAATATGCCTTCATTGTTCTCTCCTCCTTTGACAAAGCTCATTTGAGGTTCTAGCAACTGAAGCTTATTCTTCTCTAATACCTACAGGGCAAGAGCTATTGGCTGGGAGAAAACACTTTTTCTCCTTATTTTTTCTTTGCTTTTAATCCCACACTTTTGTTTTCCTGCTATGTTCTTTTAGATTTTGTTAGAGTCTCCAGTAGTAAAAGCTATGGCACGGATCAATTTCAGGTCTGCCGGAAGCATCCACTATTCAAAACAATCTTTTGGTACATTCAACAAATATATTTTAAGAATCTATTAAACCAGACATTTTTCTTTGCCCTGACTCATTAGTGGAGCAAAGAGGCAAATACCCCTGCCCTCAAAGAGCATATATTCTACTGGAGGGAGACAGACAAGAAACACACATTGGTAAAATATATGTATATCAGATGATGACAAGTGCCGTGAAGAAAAATAAAAGCAGAGGGATATATAGGAGGTGCCTGGGGGTTGGGGTGGGATTGCTGTAGTTTATTTTATTTTTAAAATAATTTTATTATTATTATTTATTGGAGTATAATTGCTTTACAATTGTGTGTTAGTTTCTGCTTTATAACAAAGTGAATCAGTTATACATATACATATGTCCCCTTATCTCTTCCCTCTTGCGTCTCCCTCCCTCCCACCCTCCCTATCCCACCCCTCTAGGTGGTCACGTCTTTTTGAATTATGGTTTCTCAGGGTATATGTCCAGTAGTGGGAATACTGGGTCATATGGTAGTTCTATTTTGAGTTTTTTAAGGAACCTCCATATCGTTCTCCACAGTGGCTGTATCAATTTACATTCCCACCAACAGTGTAAGAGGGTTCCCTTTTCTCCACACCCTCTCCAGCATTTATTGTTTGTAGAATTTTTGATGATGGCCATTCTGACCGGTGTGAGATGATACCTCATAGTAGTTTTGATGTGCATTTCTCTAATAATTAGTGATGTTGAACATCTTTTCATGGGCCTCTTGGCCATCTGTATGTCTTTGGAGAAATGACTATTTAGGTCTTCTGCCCACTTTTTTTTTTTTTTAACATCTTTATTGGAGTATAATTGCTTTACAATGGGTGTGTTAGTTTCTGCTTTTTAACAAAGTGAATCAGCTACACATATACATATATCCCCGTATCTCCTCTCTCTTGCATCTGCCTCCCACCCTCCCTATCCCACCCCTCTAGGTGGTCACAAAGCACCGAACTGATCTCCCTGTGCTATGTTTCTGCCCAATTTTTGATTTTTTTTTTTTTTTGATATTGAGCTGCATGAGCTGTTTGTATATTTTGGAGATTAATCCTTTGTCTGTTGCTTAATTTGCAAGTATTTTCTCCCATTCTGAGGGTTGTCTTTCATCTTGTTTATGGTTTCCTTTGCTGTGCAAAAGTTTTTAAGTTTAATTAGGTTCCATTTGTCAATTTTTGTTTTTATTACTCTAGGAGGTGGGTCAAAAAAGATCTTGCTGTGATTTATGTCAAAGTGTATTCTTCCTATGTTTTCTTCTAAGAGTTTTATATAATCCAGTCTTATATTTAGGTCTTTAATCCATTTTGAGTTTATTTTTGTGTGTGGTGTTAGGGACTGTTCTGATTTCAGTCTTTTACATGTAGCTGTCCAGTTTTCCCAGCACCACTTATTGAAGAGACTGTCTTTTCTCCATTGTATATTATTGCCTCCTTTGTCATAGATAAGATGACCACAGGTGTGTGGGTGTATTTCTGGGCTTTCTATACTATTCCATTGATCTATATTTATGTTTTTGTGCCAGTACCATACTGTCTTGATTACTGTAGCTTTGTAGTATAGCCTGAAGTCAGGGAGCCTGATTCCTCCATCTCTGTTCTTTCTCAAGATTGCTTTGGCTATTTGGGGTCTTTTGTGTTCCCATACAAATTGTACATTTTTTTTCTAATTCTGTGAAAAATGCCATTGGTAATTTGATAGAGATTGCACTGAATCTGTAGATTGCTTTGGGCAGTATAGCTGTTTTCACAGTATTGATTCTTCCTATCCAAGACCATGGTATATCTCTCCATCTGTTTGTGTCATCTTTGATTTCTTTCATCAGTATCTTATAGTTTTCTGAGTACAGGTCTTTTGCCTCTTCAAGCAGGTTTATTCCTAGGTATTTTATTCTTTTTCTTGCAATGGTAAATGGGATTGTTTCCTTAATCTCTCTTTCTGATCGTTCATCATTAGTGTATAGGAATGCAAGAGATTTCTGTGAATTAATTTTGTATTCTGCAACTTTACCAAATTCATTGATTAGCTCTAGTAGTTTTCTGGTGGCATCTTTAGGATTTTCTACATATAGTTATCATGTCATCTGCAAACAGTGACAGTTTTACTTCTTCTTTTCCAATTTGGATACTTTTATTTCTTTTTCTTCTGATTGCTGTGGATAGGACTTCCAAAACTATGTTGAATAATAGTGACAAGAATGGACATCCTTGTCTTGTTCCTGATCTTAGAGGAAATGCTTTCAGTTTTTCACCATTGAGAACGATGTTGGCTGTGGGTTTGTCATATATGGCCTTTATTATGTTGAGTTAGGTTCCCTCAATGCCCACTTTCTGGAGAGTTTTTATCATAAGTGTGTGTTGAATTTTATCAGAAGCTTTTTCCGAATCTATTGCGATGATCATATGGTTTTTATTCTTTAATTTGTTAATATGGAGTATCACATTGATTGATTTGCATATATTAAAGAATCCTTGCATCCCTGGGATAAATTCCACTTGATCATGGGGTATGATCCTTTTAATGTGTTGTTGGATCCTGTTTGCTAGTATTTTGCTGATGATTTTTGCATCTATGTTCATCAGTGATATTGGTCTATAATTTTCTTTTTTTTTTTTGATATCTTTGTCTGTTTTTGGTATCAGGGTGATTGTGGCCTCATGGAATGAGTTAGGGAGTGTTCCTACCTCTGCAATTTTGTGGAAGAGTTTGAGAAGGCTAGCTGTCAGCTCTTCTCTAAATGTTTGATAGAATTTCCTTGTACAGCCATCTGGTCCTGGACTTTTGTTTGTTGGAAGATTTTTAATCACAGTTTCAATTTCATTACTTGTGATTAGTCTGTTTATATTTTCTATTTCTTCCTGATTCAGTCTTGGAAGGTTGTACCATTCCAAGAAATTGTCCATTTCTTCCAGGTTGTCCATTTTATTGGCATATAGTTGCTTGTAGTAGTCTCTTATGATCCTTTGTATTTCTGCAGTGTCAGTTGTAATTTCTCCTTTTTCACTTCTAATTATATTGATTTGAGTCTTCTCCCTTTTTTTGTGTGTGATGAGTATGGTTAAAGGTTTATCAATTTTGTTTATCTTCTCAAAGAAACAACATTTAGTTTTATTGATATTTGCTATTATTTCTTTGTTTCTATTTCATTTATTTCTGCTCTGATCTTTATGATTTCTTTCCTTCTACTAACTTAGGGTTTTCTTTGTTCTTCTTTCTCTAATTGCTTTAGGTGTAAGGTTAGGCTGTTTATTTGAGATTTTTCATGTTTCTTTAGGTAGGGTTTTATTGCTCTAAACTTCCCTCTTAGAACTGTTTTTACTGCATACCTAGGTTTTGGGTTGTCATGTTTTCATTGTTATTTCTTTCTATGCAGTTTTTTATTTCCTCTTTGAGTTCTTCAGTGGTCTCTTAGTTATTTAGCAGCACACTGTTCAGCCTCCATGTGTTTGTGTTTTTTAGATTTTTTTTTCCCTGTAATTGATTTCTAATCTCATAGCGTTGTGGTTGGAAAAGATGCTTGACATGATTTCAATTTTCATAGAGTTTCCGAGGCTTGATTTGTGATCCAAGATGTGCTGTATCTTGAAGAATGTTCCTTGTGCACTTGAGAAAAAAGTGTATTCTGCCGCTTTCATGTGGAATGTCCTATAGATATCAATTAAATCTATCTGGTCTATTGTGTCATTTAAAGCTTGTGTTTCCTTATTTATTTTCTGGCTGGATGATCTGTCCATTGGTGTAAGTGGGGTGTTAAAGTCCCCCAGTATTATTGTGTTACTGTCAATTTCCCCTTTTATGGCTGTTAGCATTTGCCTTATGTATTGGGGTGTTCCTATGTTGGCTGCATAAATATTTACAATTGTTATATATTCTGCTTGGATTGATCCCTGATAATTATGTAGTGCCCTTCCTTATCTCTTGTAACGGTCTTTATTTTAAAGTCTATTTTATCTGATATGAGTATTGCTATTCCAGCTTTCTTTTGATTTCCATTTTCATGGAATATATTTTTCCATCCCCTCACTTTCAGTCTGTGTGTGTCCCTAGGTCTGAAGTGGGTCTCTTGTAGACAGCAATTATATGGGTCTGTTTTTGTATCCATTCAGCCAGTCTGTGCCTTTTGGTTGGAGCGTTTAATCCATTTACATTCAAGGTAGTTATCTATATGTACATTTCTAATACAATTTTCTTAAATTTGTTTAAGTTAGATTTTAAAAAAAATTATTTATTATTTATTTATTTTTGGCTGCATTGGGTCTCAGTTGTGGCATGCAGGATCTTCGTTGAGGCATGCGGGACCTTTCCTTGCGGTGTGCAGGCTCTTCGTTGTGGTGTGCAGGCTTCTCTCTAGTTGTGGTGCTGGTTCCAGGGTGCATGGGCTTTGTAGTTGTGGTGCGTGGGTTCCAGAGTGCACGGGCTCTGTAGTTTGTGGCACACAGGCTCTCTAGTTCAGGCGCACATGCTCAGTAGTTGTGGCATGTGGGTTTAGTTGCCCTGTGGCATGTGGAATCTTAGTTCCCTGAACAGGGATCAAACCCAAGTCCCCTGAATTGTAAGGTGGATTCTTTACCACTGGACCACCAGGGAAGTCCCTTCCTAATTGTTTTGGGTTTGTTTTTGTGGGTCTTTTTCTTCTCTTGTGTTTCCCGCCTAGAGAAATTCCTTTAGCATTTGTTGTAAAGCTGGTTTGGTGGTGCTGAATTCTCTTACCTATTGCTTGTCTGTAAAGCTTTTGATTTCTCTGTCAAATCTGAATGAGATCCTTACTGGGTAGAGTAATCTTGGTTGGAGGTTTTCCCCTTTCATCACTTTAAATATATCCTGCCACTCCCTTCTGGCCTACAGAATTTCTGCTGAAAAATCAGCTGATAACCTTATGGAGATTCCCTTGTATGTTATTTGTTGCTTTCCCCTTGTTGCTTTTAATATTTTTCTTTGAATTTAATTTTTGATAGTTTGATTAATATGTGTCTTGGTGTGTTTCTCCTAGGGTTTATCCTGTATGGGACTCTCTGCCCTTCCTGAACTTGAGTGGCTATTTCCTTTCCCATGTTAGGGAAGTTTTTGACTATAATTTCTTCAAATATTTTTTCAGGCCCTTTCTCTTTCTCTTCTTCTTCTGGGACCCCTATAATTCAAATGCTGGTACATTTAATCTTGTCCCAGAGGTCTCTGAGACTGTCCTCAATTCTTTCCACACTTTTTTCTTTATTCTGCTCCTTGACAGTTATTTCCACCATTCGATTTTCCAGCTCACTTATTCATTCTTCTGCCTCATTTATTCTGCTATTGATTCCTACTAGAGTATTCTAGTACTAGTATTCTAGTAGGATACTAGAGTATCCTACTAGAGTATTTTTTTTTAATCAGTCATCAATTTTATACACATCACTTTATACATGTCAATCCCAATCGCCCAATTCAGCACACCACCATCCCCACCCCACCACAGTTTTCCCCCCTTGGTGTCCATATGTCCGTTCTCTACATCTGTGTCTCAACTTCTGACCTGCAACCTGGTTCATCCATACCATTTTTCTAGGTTCCACATACATGCGTTAATATACGATATTTGTTTTTCTCTTTCTGACTTACTTCACTGTGTATGACAGACTCTAGGTCCATCCACCTCACTACAAATAACTCAATTTCGTTTCTTTTCATGGCTGAGTAATATTCCATTGTATATGTGTGCCACGCCTTCTTTATCCATTCGTCTGTCAATGGACACTTAGGTTGCTTCCATGTGCTGGCTATTGTAAATAGAGCGGCAATGAACATTGTGGTATATGACTCTTTTTGAATTATGGTTTTCTCAGGGTATATGTCCAGTAGTGGGATCGCTGGGTCGTATGGTAGTTCTATTTTTGCTTTTTTAAGGAACCTCCATATTGTTCTCCATAGTGGCTGTATCAATTTACATTCCCACCAACAGTGCAAGAGGGTTCCCTTTTCTCCACACCCTCTCCAGCATTTGTTGTTTGTAGATTTTCTGATGATGCCCATTCTAACTGGTGTGAGGTGATACCGCATTGTAGTTTTGATTTGCATTTCTCTAAGAATTAATGATGTTGAGCATCTTTTCATGTGCTTCGTGCCTGTCTGTATGTCTTCTTTGGAGAAATGTCTATTTAGGTCTTCTGCCCATTTTTGGATTGGGGTGTTTGTTTCTTTAATATTGAGCTGAATGAGCTGTTTATATATTTTGGAGATTAATCCTTTGTCAGTTGTTTCATTGGCAAATATTTTCTCCCATTCTGAGGGTTGTCTTTTTGTCTTGTTTATGGTTTCCTTTGCTGTGCAAAAGCTTTGAAGTTTCATTAGGTCCCATTTGTTTATTTTTGTTTTTATTTCCATTACTCTAGGAGGTGGATCAAAAAGGATCTTGCTGTGATTTATGTCAAAGAGTGTTCTTCCTATGTTTTCCTCTAAGAGTTTTATAGTGTCCAGTCTTACATTTAGGTCTCGAATCCATTTTGAGTTTATTTTTGTGTATGGTGTTAGGGAGTATTCTAATTTTATTCTTTTACATATAGCTGTCCAGTTTTCCCAGCACCACTTATTGAAGAGACTTTCTTTTCTCCATTGTATATCTTTGCCTCCTTTGTCATAGATTAGTTGACCATAGGTGCATGGGTTTATCTCTGGGCTTTCTATCTTGTTCCATTGATCTATGTTTCTGTGCCAGTACTATATTGTCTTGATTACTGTAGCTTTGTAGTATAGTCTGAAGTCAGGGAGTCTGATTCCTCCAGCTCCGTTTTTTTCCCTCAAGACTGCTTTGGCTATTTGGGGTCTTTTGTGCCTCCATACAAATTTTAAGATGATTTGTTCTAGTTCTGTAAAAAATGCCATTGGTAATTTGATAGGGATTGCATTGAATCTGTAGATTGCTTTGGATAGTTTAGTCATTTTCACAATGTTCATTCTTCCAATCCAAGAACATGGTATATCTCTCCATCTGTTGGTATCATCTTTAATTTCTTTCATCAGTGTCTTATAGTTTTCTGCATACAGGTCTTTTGTCTCCCTAGGTAGGTTTATTCCTAGGTATTTTATTCTTTTTGTTGCAATGGTAAATGGGAGTGTTTCCATAATTTCTCTTTCAGATTTTTCATCATTAGTGTATAGGAATGCAAGAGATTTCTGTGCATTAATTTTGTATCCTGCAACTTTACCAAATTCATTAATTAGCTCTAGCAGTTTTCTGGTGGCAGTTTTAGGATTCTCTATGTATAGTATCATGTCATCTGCAAACAGTGACAGTTTTAATTCTTCTTTTCCAATTTGTATTCCTTTTATTTCTTTTTCTTCTCTGATTGCTATGGCTAGGACTTCCAGAACTATGTTGAATATTAGTGGTGAGAGTGGACATCCTTGTCTCATTCCTGATCTTAGAGGAAATGCTTTCAGTTTTTCACCATTGAGAATCATGTTTGCTGTGGGTTTGTCATATATGGCCTTTATTATGTTGAAGTAGGTTCCCTCTATGCCCACTTTCTGGAGAGTTTTTATCATAAATGGGTGTTGACTTTTGTCAAAAGCTTTTTCTGCATCTATTGAGATGGTCATATGGTTTTTATTCTTCAATTTGTTAATATGGTGTATCACATTGACTGATTTGCATATATTGAAGAATCCTTGCATCCCTGAGATAAATCCCACTTGATCGTGGTGTATGATCCTTTTAATGCGTTGTTGGATTCTGTTTGCTAGTATTTTGTTGAGGATTTTTGCATCTGTATTCATCAGTGATATTGGTCTGTAATTTTCTTTTTTCGTAGTGTCTTTGTCTGGTTTTGGTATCAAGGTGATGGTGGCCTCATAGAATGAGTTTGGGAGTGTTCCTTCCTCTGCAATTTTTTGGAAGAGTTTGAGAAGGATAGGTGTTAGCTCTTCTCTAAATGTTTGATAGAGTTCACCTCTGAAGCCATCTGGTCCTGGACTTTTGTTTGTTGGAAGATTTTTAATTACAGTTTCAATTTCATTACTTGTGATTGGTCTGTTCATATTTTCTGTTTCTTCCTGGTTCAGTCTTGGAAGGTTATACCTTTCTAAGAATTTGTCCATTTCTTCCAGGTTGTCCATTTTATTGGCATAGAGTTGCTTGTAGTAGTCTCTTAGGATGCTTTGTATTTCTGCGGTGTCTGTTGTAACTTTTCCTTTTTCATTTCTGATTTTATTGATTTGAGTCCTCTCCCTCTTTTTCTTGATGAGTCTGGCTAATGGCTTATCAATTTTGTTTATCTTCTCAAAGAACCAGCTTTTAGTTTTATTGATCTTTGCTATTGTTTTCTTTGTTTCTATTTCATTTATTTCCACTCTGATCTTTATGATTTCTTTCCTTCTGCTAACTTTGGGTTTTGTGTGTTCTTCTTTCTCTAGTTTCTTTAGGTGTAAGGTTAGATTGTTTACTTGAGATTTTTCTTGTTTCTTTAGGTAGGCTTGTATAGCTATAAACTTCCCTCTTAGAACTGCTTTTGCTGCATCCCATAGGTTTTGGGTCATCGTGTTATTCTGCTATTGAGTCCTACTAGAGTATTCTTCATTTCAGCTGTTGCGTTGTTCATCACTGTTTGTTTGTTCTTTAGTTCTTCTAGGTCTTTGTTAAACATTTCTTTTACTTTCTCAATCCATGCTTCCATTCTATTTCCAAGATATTGGATCATCTTTACTATCATTACCTTGAATTCTTTTCCAGGTAGGTTGCCTATTTCATTTATTTGGTTTTGTCTGTTTTTACCTTGCTCCTTCATCTGTAACATAGTTTTTTTGTTGTCTCATTTTTTTTTTTTGATGGGTGGGGCTGTGTTCCTGTCTTACTGGTTGTTTGGCCTGAGGCGTCCAGCACTGGAGTTTGCAGGCAGTTGGGTCGAGCCAGATCTTTGTGCTGAGATGAGGTCTTCCAGGAGACCTCACTCCAATTAATTTTCCCTGGGGTCTGAGGTTCTCTGTTAGTCCAGTGGTTTGGACTCAGCACTCCCACCACAGGAGCTCAGGGGCAACTCCTGGCCTGGGAGTCAATATCCTGTAAGCCACGTGGTGTGGACAAAGAAAAAAAAAAAAAGAGAAAAGGCAGAACAATAATGAAGAATAAAGAATAAAATAAAATTAGAATAATAGAAAAGTTATTAGAAAAAAATATAAATGAAACTACAACAAAGTAAAACAGAACCACAACAGCAAAAAAACCCCAAAAAACTAACAGGGGACTTCCCTGGTGGCACAGTGGTTAAGAAACCACCTGCCAATGCAGGGGACACAGGTTCAATCCCTGGTCTGGGAAGATCCCACATGCCTCAGAGCAACTAAGCCCATGCACCACAACTACTGAGCCTGCGCTCTAGAGCCCGCGAGCCACAACTATTTAAGCCTGCGTGCCCTAGAGCCCGTGTGCCACAACTACTGAGCCCATACACCACAACTACTGAAGCCTGTGCACTCTAGGGCCTATGCCACAACTACTGAGCCCGCATGCTGCAACTACGGAAGCCCGCTTGCCTAGAGCCTGTGCTATGCAACAAGAGAAGCCACCGCAATGAGAAGCCCATGCACCGTAACAAAGAGTAGCCCCCACTCACTGCAACTAGAGAAAGCCCACACGCAGCAACGAAGACCCAATGCAGCCAAAAGTAAAAAAAAAAAAACCCAAAAAACAAACAAACAAAAAATTGGAAAAGGCTTTGGCTGTGGGGGGTGGGGCCTCGACTCAGGGTCCATGCAGCTGGAAAAGGGCCTAAGGGGGTTGGGGTGGGGCCTAGGCTTGGTGCAGCTGGAGGGGGCCTCGGAGTGTGGAGGATCAGGCCTGGGACCTCAGCAGGCTCCCCTGGGCCCGAGTGGGTGGGGGAAATGCTGGCCCATTTCCTTCTGATCCTCTGAGCCCTCGAGTGTCTCTCCCTGTCCCCGTTGATCCCCTTGTGTGAGTGGGTCCCTCTGGGCATGGGAACCCTTCCCCTCCCCCAGCCACACCTCAGGGGCACCAGTCCCATCCGGCCTCCACTTCTCCCTCCTACTTCCCCCCACGCCCTACCTGGTCGCTTGGGGATGCCCCTTAGGTGTCCGAGGTCCCCCACCAGTGCCTGGTAGGTGCTCTAGTTGTGAGGAGACGCAAACTATGTGTCCTCCTACTCCACGATCTTGACTCTGCCCTGGGTTGCCATAGTTTAAAATAGAGTGGTCAGGGCATGCCTGGCTGAGAAGGAAACATCTGAGTAGAGGCTTTAAGGGGAGGTAAAGCATGATCCATGCACATATCTGGGGAAGAGTGTTCTAGATAGATGGCACAGCAAGAGCAGAAACAGAGAGTGTGCTGGAATTCGAGGAGGTTGGTGTGCCAAGAGTGGCTTGTGCAAGGGAAGTAGGAGGAGACAGGCAGACAGGGAAGGGGATGGGACAGATCTAGGGGGGTGTAGGCTGACTTGAGGGCTTGGCTTTTTCTCTAAGTGAAGTGAGAGTTTTGGGAGGGCTCTAAGCAGAGCAGTGACAGGAGACATTCTCCCCACCATTAGATAAACACTGAACACAGACCTGGTTTTGCTCTATCATTATTCTACCTGGTTCCCCTTTACTATGGCTCATCACTTAGATGAGTGTCTTAGAGTCCAATTCCATGAATTCTAGGTTCATGGCAGGTTCTAGGCAGGTTCTCTTTAGAGTTTAGGCAATACCTTATCTCTACTTACAATGGTTGTACACCTCAAAACTCACAAATCATACTTTGAGTATTCTCTGATTGTCCTGGCCTTCCCTTCTCAGATCTGTCTAGATTTTCTGTAACCACTAACACGGCACTGCTGGCCTTCCCAGGGCAATTCTCTGATTGCTTTCACCATGGATTTGTTACTCATGGCTTAGACTTTCAATGGTTACCTGGATTCGGTCCCTCTCTGGACAAATCATGTCAGATTCTGCCCCTGAGATATTGCATCTCTTCTTCTGTGAGACTTCTTTGGGTTCCAGTAACTTTTCCTCATACAGTTATAATTAAGCCATGTCTTTTTTTTCCCCCTAATGCTCTATTTCAGAGCAGTTTGATCTATTTTTCTTTTTATTTTTGTATCTCTTCTGGCCTTCAGGATCTCATTTCATGTTTCATATCCATCTAGACTATATCCTAAGATCTCAACTTTTTTCATAAAGAAACATCTCTTGTTCTTCAATGAAATCAGCTGGTCTTCCTAGGCTTGCTTTCATTCTCAGAGCCCAGAAGTACCCTCTGGGGCTGGGACCTGGATTATGGTGTCTCCAAGCAGCTTTCTGGAATGTATCCAATTTCCAGCACCAGCTCTAGGATGCTAGGCAGTTATTATCGTGGATCAGCACATCTCAGAAAACCTGAACCTTTCACTCTAGAACAAGGTTGCTCATTGTCAACTCATTAAAATAATGAAATTAACAGAACTATGACCTCTGAGGTTCAACACAAATCTATGTAGGTATTTCTTCCTTGATCACATAGAGGTTGAAAGTTAAGGAGGCTAGTGGGGGAAGAAAAGAAGGTTTTGCTAGATACAATCTCTTTTAAGAGCAATGAAGCAATATCTTACTGTCCCGAGCTGCCAAAATTCATTTTTATGGAATCAAATCCATGAAGAATTGGCTACGGTACATGTAATATTGTGAATGTTAGAATTTGCACTTGGTTTCTCTAGTTACTCAGGCTGTGTGAAAAAAACGCCTATTGCCAGCCCACTCCCCCCTGGCTACTCAGAGAGCATTATTACTCCACTTAGGAATTACACCCTAAACATGGACTTCAAGTAAGACCATTTCAAATGGTAGAATTTGAGGGTGTGATGGGCCATTTAATCTCCATATCTTCCTACCTCTGCCGCTCCACTCTGATTTTTTGTAGAAACAGGTGACCCATTTTGAAAAGCCCAGTATGAGACTCCCTACTTCTGAAGTTCACCAGGCACAACAATTTGAGTCCCTTTCAGCTTGATAGCGGGCGATCCTGCCAAGGTTCTTAACTGGAGAGATTTTTCAACTTGGTCAGCACATTTATCTGAAGCAATTTCACTTGGGTTAGGGGATCAAGAATTAGTTTCTAGAGACCCATGGGTCATACATCCTTAGTGGTTGGTAGGATGAGGTTGTGTGTCAGTGAATGTTGACACACTGGTTACAAACATATTTGGATGGGCTGCATGTGCATGTTCTCATGTGCTGCAAATTTGTCATTCATTCATCACCAAATATTTATTGAATAACTACTTTATTTCAGGTGCCATTTTTGATGCTTAATTTACTACGATAAACAAGAGCCTAAAATATGCCACAACCCTGATAGTCTAACAAATCAACACTTCCCAACAGGAAGAGGACATGATTGGCATCGCTTGGCTCTTTGGATCTCTATTACTGCACTGCCCTAGACGTGGTCTCTACCTGGCAGTATGGCTGACTGTCTCCATCTTGCACTTGTCTCCCACTACACTTGTAGTCATGGCATCAACCAAGCATCTGGAAAGGCAAGTACTGATGAGAACAACTGTATAATATAAATTTAACATGAGCCTAAATTTGCACCATTATACAAATGGGCTAAGTTGGTGATTAATGGCCCTTACTGGCATGGGAATAGAATCATAGAAAGATGTAATTTTAGATGTAGAATGTATCTTAGACATCATGCGATTCAATCCCTGGTATGCGCTAAAAACTACAAAGCCACCTACTAACTTAGTCACTGATGTATTCATTCAATAACTATTTATTCATTGGCTATTAAGCATAAAGTATTATGAGAGGCACTGGAGATATAGTAGTAAACTGGATAGATTTGGCCCGTCATAGAGTTCTTAGATTACGAAGGGAAAAACATGAAACAGCTATTTACACAGTAAATTATTTCATCAGATAGAAATACAATACAAAAAATACAAAGGAACATCTAATAAGAAAAACACTCCCCTTGTCTAAGGGAATCAAAAAAGCTTTTCTGAGGAAGTGAGGATGTGGGGAAGCCTGGCCGAGGTAACTATATGCCCCAAGGCCAGAAGAAGTATGACACATCACAGACTCTGAAAGGAATCAGGTGGCTAGCATATACTGAGTGAAGGCAACAGTGATTCAGCACAAAATTAGAAGAGAAGGCCAGGGTCCTATTATACAGGGTCTTATAGGTCAGGTTAAATACTTAAAATTTCATTGTAATTAATGTGAATTTACTTAAAAGAGTATATCAGGTAAATTATATAGTTTCATCTTTCAATTAGTTTTGCTTCTATACTTAACTTTTTCTGTATGCAGTGTTCTCAGGAAAGGTTTAATACATAGAGTACCAAGACTGGCTTTTGAGAGCCTATGTTGACTTTTTTCATTGTAGTAAAAAACACATAACATAAAATTTGCCATCTTACTCATTTTTAAGTATGTTGACTCTTATAAATCTCACAAAGGATGTGAAATCCATGGCTTTCAACTCAAAGGGCCACAGACTTGAGAGAATAAAGCTCTTTTGACTAGAAATATCAGGTAAAAACCTGAAGAAAGTGACACAAGGTTTACCCAATAACAATAGGTTAGAAAGAATCTGCCCAACAATGTAAGAGTTGGTTTTAACCAAAAGGGAATAGCATTGTGTTCAACTAGCTAGAAGGAGGAGGAGACTGGGAGAGGAAGCAACTAGAGCTTAAAAGTAGTGGGCCTCTGAAAAGTGCTTGGCACCTTGACCCCACCTCCATGGAAGGATTCCTGAAAAGAAGGGCAGTGTACTATTTGGGGGAATCCTAGGGCAGATAGCATCCTTGCTGTCTTCTTAAGGGGAGCACAGGACACCATTCACCTGTTCAAAAAGCCCTACATTTAATCAGTGGGTCATGCCAACCATCTCTTGCTGTGTAAATATCACCCCAAAACATAGTGGCTTAAAACAAGAGCAATGATTTTAACATCAGTCATGGTTTCTGTGGGTCAGGAACTCAGGAAGGGCTCAGCTGAGTGAATCTGGTAACAATGCTATTGGAACGTCAGCCATCACATCTGTGTTCCAGACTCCAAGAAGAGTAAAGAGGAGAAGGGTAAAAGAAATACACTTTCCAGCTAAGATATTTCACTTTGATGATTGTCCTCTTCCAGGAAAGTCTTCCTGGAAGTCCCACACATCATTTCAACTTGCATCTCCCTGACAAGAACTTACCCATATAGCCATGCTTAACTCCGAGATACTGAGAAATGTGGTCCTTTTGTAGTCTCAAGTAAAATCACCATTCTCTTGAAGATGATGGGCATCTAAAATATGAAGGGCAAAATAAATTGTGGAAGACAATTAGCATTCTCTGCTGCATTACTTAAAGCACACTGAGTTTTAACCCATAAGAGACTCAGTTGCCTGGCAGCTGGTTAAGACTGGTTAATTGCCAGAATCCAGGTGAGAGGTAATGACTTGGACAGGGATAAGAGCAATGAAGATTCAAGTGACATTAAAGAAGTAGAGTCAACCAGGCTTGGTGATGGCTTGGGGAAGAGATTGTGTTAAAGATGACTTCCAGAATTTGGACTAGAATAATTGGGTGGGGCAGGGTGGGAAGAGGGAAATAGTAGTACCATGCACTGGAATAAAGATTACTAGGAGAGGACCTTGTTTGGAGTAAAATAATAAATTCCATCTGAAGTATGTTAAATTTGAAGAGCTTTTGAGGCATCTGAAAGAAATGTGAGGTAGGCAGTTGGGTGTTAGGGTCTGAAGCCCAAAGAAGTCTGAGTTGGAAGTAGTATATATTTGGGTATCAGTATGTAAACTGATTGAAGCCATCCATGGTTGTGGATAGAATAATTTAGGATCAGTTCATAAAGTAAGTAGATTTTAAAACTAAGACTAGGACTAAGCCAGCAAAGGAGACTGAAAAACTGTTTGGAAAATTAGGTGAGAAATCAGGAAGTAAAATGGCAAGTAAGCCAAGGAAAAAAATGTTTCAGGAAGGAGAGAGAAGACTCAAATATTTGCACTGGATCTTGTGATATAGAGGTCACTGGGACCTTGTAAGAGCTATCTCAGGGGCTTGGTGGAGGCAGAAGCTGACCAGGGTGGAATGAAGAATGAAGGAGAGGTGAGGAATCAGAGACCATGAGAGCTGTCTGCTCTTGAGAAGTCTGTCTATAAAGGGAAGGAGAGAAAACATGGTAGCTGTTGAGGAGCAGAGTCAGGCTTTTTCTTTAAACAGTTTATTTAAAAGCTATTGGTCGTTTACAGAATCTAAGAAAAATGCTGACTAAGCAGAATGAATTCATTCTAAGTTATGCCCATTGTTATGGACTGAATGTGTCTCCCACAAATTCATGTGTTGAAACCCCAACACTCAACGTGATTGTATTAGGAAGTGGGATCTGTGGAACTAGGTGAGGTCATGAGGATGGGATTAGTATCCTTCTAAGTCATGGAGAGCTCTCTTTCCCTCTCTGCCCTCTGCTATGTGAGAATGCAATGAGAAGTTGGCAGTCTGCAGCCTGGAAGAGGGCTCTCACCAGAACCTCATCCTTCTGGCACACTGATCTCAGACTTCCAGCCTCCAGAACTGTGAGAAATAAATGTGTGTTGTTTATAAGTTACCCAGTGTATGATACATTGTTATAGCAGCCCAGACTAAGACATCCATTTTGTGACCCTCAGCTCAAGATATGAGTTCAGTCTGACAAGTTGAATTGGCCTAGCTTGGGTCATAGGTCATAGGCTCACCCTTCGATGAGGCAGAAAGGGTATCTTTCTCTTTTATTGTATTTAAACATACATAACATAAAATTTACCATTGTAACCATTTTTAAGTGTACAATTCACTGGCATTAAGTACATTCACAGCATTGTACAACTATCATCAATCACTATTCATTTCTAGAATTTTTCTTCATCTCAAACAGAAACTCTGCATCCATTAAACAATAATTCCTCATTCTCCTCTCTTCTCAGCCCCTGGGAACCTCTGTTCTACTTTCTGTCTCCATGAGTTTTCCTATTTTATGTACCTGATATGAGTGGACTCATGCAATATTGGTCTTTTTGTATCTGGCTTCTTTCACTTAGTATCAATATAATGTCTTCAAGGTTCATCCATGTTTTAGCATGTATCAGAATTTCATTTTTTTAAGGTTGAATAATATTCCAGAGTGGATATCTTGCTGGCAGTTCTATGAGACTGCATGCAAAGGAGGTTGGGGGACAATTGAGGTCTGGTACAGGAATGGCCAAGCAGGTTGCATGCAGCTGATCTGCCAACAGTCTTACCTCCCTGAGCCGTCAGACTCCTTCTCCCACAGTATGCAGGGAAGTTCTGGCATTTCATCCTCACTGGCAGTTAACCTAGCAGACTTAACGCTGCTGCCAGGTGCCTGAGCCAATGCACTAAATCCAAACTCAGGGTAGGAATATGCATGTCAACAAATTCTGCCCAGTCAAGCCTTATAATTTGTCCTCCTTCTTCAAACACCCTTAGAATTTGCTCCCACGTGCTCCTCAGACTCCTGCAGATACAAACTGGTGAGGTCCTGTAAGTCTCTTGGTGTAGAGTACAGAGCAAGCCTTGTGATCTCTATTTGGCTTATGTTGAGCTTGAACTCTCATTATGGGCTTGGAGGCAATGACTAGTGGTCAGGGTGGACCCCTAGGAGAATGGCATCATTTTGTGAGGCACCTGCCCTGGTGTGGTCATTGAAATGCTTTAACCATGGGGAGGCTGCTTGGGGGCAGGAGGGCCTCCTTCCACAGGCCAGGAAGTTTATGTGGGTTTATCATTCAAAGCTTCAATCGTGTCTGTCCAAACATCCCTATTCCATATGCCAAGGTCCCATACCTTTCCCATAATGCTCTTGCCTTAGTGCAGGGGACCAGACAGCGTTGAGCATCTACTTTGTGCTACAGCCCTGCCACCCTTACTACCAGGCCCTGCACCTTATACTCAACTATATGTACTTTGTGACTTCAGAAGCTAAGACTCCTTCAAAGCTATCCTTCATGGTTTCTGATTTTATTTCCTGTTCTGAGTAGGATATTCACCACCTTCAATTTTTCCTTTTCCCTTTACATTCTTACTACTACTGAAAATAGCCTACTTCTTTATAATCACCATTTTTGCCATAAGCAATCAAGTACCACAACTTCTTGATGGCCCAGTGCCTTGTCCTGCTTCCATACTTTATCCACCAGTGATTATTTGAGTAGTTGGATGCCATGCTCCAGATTACCAGTGTTCCACCCGACCCCACACAACGTTATCTATATTTTCCCAAAGTGTGCGAGCAACCTGATAGGAGGGTGCCATTTTGAAGTATTTAGAGAATACCTCTGGAACAAAGTGCCCATTAAATAGCTGACACGGCTGCTTTTGAGAAAGGAACCTGGGGAACCAGGACAAGGAGACAGGGAACTTAGTTGCCACATGTACTTTTTATACATGTATAACAATGATAATGGTGAAAACAGTTATAAAAGAAATATTCAATGTATGTGTGGGATTTAACCTGCTGAAGAGAGAATTTTCCAGCTTTGTCTCTGAATCTCTTTGAGGATGAAAGAACTTGCCTTTTAGTGTAATAAAAATATAGTCCTATATATTCCTATATATATAAATGGCTTATATGGGAAAAGAATCTAAAAAAAAAAAAGTGGATATATGTATATGTATAACTGATTCACTTTGCTGTACACCTGAAACTAACACAAGATTGTAAATCAACTATACTCCAATAACAATTTTTAAAAAAAGAAAAAAGTATATTCCTCTTTTAACTCAATGATGAATTCTTTTAGCTCTTACTATTATTTTCATAACCCTGGGAGGGAAATAAAATGTAAAAAAGTAAATAAAAGAAAGAATTATTTTGAATATACCTAAAGTTCCTTTAAAAAATGAAGAGACACCCATTTTTCATCTCCTAAGGGGGTGATATGAGCTGGAGGCTGGGTCCAAGGGTCTCTGCTGAAGCCAGGGAAGTTGGTGCTGTACTGAGTGTGTTAGGAGGCTGAGGTGTGTGAACTGGAGATTGGGGCAGGGTAGACATTCTGAAATGAGTAATCAAGCTGATGCCAGGATGTATAAATACAGTTGAAGTTGGATTGAGTCAGGTGTCAGAGACAGACAGGCAGGTGAGAATCCTACACCAGGGGATAAAGCACCAGTGGTGATTATTCTGAGAGGGCAGGAACTCTGTGGTCTCTTCATTTATAAAATGTGTTGGATTAATTGATCTTTAAGGTACCCTTAAGCCTAAAGTACATCAAATCTATAATCTCCTTTGAGTGTAGAATAAATACAACAGAGTAAAATGTGGATACACCTTATTTAAAAGCTGAATGCATCAAAATCCAGATTTTGAAAGGAAGCAAATTGAAGATGATAATTTACTCTTAAGAGGCATCTCCCATGGGCATCCTTTTCAGTGATTATTTACCTTGGGGACACCTAAGAATCACCTGGCTGATTCTCCATACCCAGGAAACACTCCAGAGCAATTAAATCAGAACCTCTGGGGATAGAACCGGGGTATCAGTACTTTTAAGTCTTCCTTATGATTTCAATGTGCAGCCTAAGCTGAGAAACACAAATAGTGAACTTAACCAGTTGGATTCACTTAAATTAAATACCCCTATGATACAATTTCTTTAATCAGGAAAACTGGAGTCTGCCAGAAATTTAAAAGAGGAGTTTATATGGGTATGCAATCATGAAAGCAAAGTTGTAGTGTTAGGATACGTGGATACTAAATCCAAGAGGAGAACAGCTGTGTGTCTCCTGAGATGCACCTAATAAAGGACTGAAGGCACATCATGATGAAGACATTGAACCAGGTGATTATTTCTAGAGAGCATTTACCAACTCCCTGAGGTGGAGGCCTGTTGATTAAAGTTAAATTCACACTTGAATTATATGTTTGAAACTGGTTGTTGTGTTTAATTTAACTGCTAAGTAAATTTAGTTAGAGGTTTATACACAGTGGGTGATTATTTTTGAGCATACCTCCTTCTGTTACAAAGTCTGGCTAAAACCACAGGGTGCATTGGTTATATGAAAAACAGCCCCACATTTGCTCATTGAACTGGTTTCCAGGAAGGGATGACCACTCCTGGTAAAGTCATTCTTATCTATGTTGTGAAAAAAGTAGGGAAAGGAGCTTGGGAACTTCAGTCTCGAATAGGGGTGATTCTAAGTGGGTGATCTTTAAAAATTCAAGAAGATGCCTTGGGTGCTCAGCTAGGAGATGCATAAGCCCATTAATAAAATTAGTGCTCAGATAAAAGGAAGTGTTTGTCTCCCAGGAATGGGACTCAGAAATGGGGAAATGGGACAGGGAGTTGTGGTTTTGTCATTTTGTTGTTACAAACCATATTGTTTGTGAATTTTGTAAACCATAAACATGTGTTAATTTCATAAAAATTAAATGAAAATTAAAAATGGAAGAATGCATTAATTTATAACAGTGATTTTGCCTAGGGAAAGGAAAAGGATTATAATTATTCAAAGTTTTTGCTCAATATGCTTGTGAATTGTCCAAATTTTTTACAAGAATATATTCAAACATTACTTCTATTCTTAAAATAAGTAAAATAATGTAAAAGTGAAAGAAATAACAAAAGAATATATCTTAGGGAAAAAAATTTCATTTTAATGAAATGAATGACTGATAGACTTTGAAATGTAAATAAAATGGTGGACTAAAAGTGTCTACTAATTGCTGAGCAATATGAATAAAAAGTGACTCACATCTGGACAGACTATGGTTTGATTTGGAGACACCAAATCTAAAGAAAAAAATCCTAAAACCTGTCAGAAGAAAAAAAAGTAAATCCCTATACTGGAAGAGGTAAACACTGATACTGTGTTTCTCATCAGCTCTACTGGTCCTAAGAATATAATATGACAATATCTTGAAAGATCTAAGAGAAAAGTAGAACCTAGCCAAACTATTATTTGAAGGAAAATAAAGATATTTGGGACATTCAATTACTCAATACATTTTTACCTCCAAACTTCCTCTAAGAAATATCAATGGAAGATGCATTCCAATAAAATAAAAAATAAATCCCAAAGGAAAACAAAGAACACAAAAGAAGTAATGAGTCAAGAAATAAGTAAAGACATGGATGATGAAAGAACAAGGTTAAAAAATAATCTGAGTCTAAAATACCAGTGATAGCAACAACCTGTCAGAGGTATAAAGACCATAATCTATCCTACATCTAAATATATTGCATACCTATCACAATTAAATTAAAATTTATGTAAAATGAATAATAAAAAATATACACTTAGAAATTTAAAATTAATTTAAAATAGTTTTGGGTTATAGAATAAAGAAAAATACAAATGATAAACTTCTTAAAAATGATAAAGCACAGCATAGTAAACTCTATGAATGAAGTTGTGGTCACAGAAATACTTATAACTAAAAAGCCAAATATTATAAGGTAATACTTACTGAAAATAAATGGTCTTCCAACCAAAAAAACTTTGAAAAGAATAACAAAATACACTTGAAAAAGTAGGAGGAAGCCATATTAAAAGATGAAATAATAATTCATAGATTAATCCATAAAAATGTTGTTTATTTGAAAACAGTAATAACATTATTACAACCTTTTGGAAAACCCTAGTAAGAATAAAAAACCAACTGAAATGTCATTAGAAAAGAGGTAGGGCCATAAATACCAATAGAAAAGAGAATAAATGCTAGAATATATATAAAATTTTACAATAGTATATTTGAAAGATTGCATGATATGAATAATTTTCTAGGAGAATATGAATTATACAAAAAAATCTCAAAAAAACATAGCAAACTGAAAGAATAACTGTTTACAATACAGTATAATTGAAAAGGGGATCAAAGGACTGGTATTAAAATTGGTAAAAGAACCTAATGGATTTATGGATGATTTTTACCAAATCTTTAAGAAACTGATAATCTTCATAATCATAAAATTAGTCCAAAACATTAAAAATTGGAAAGCTGTGTAACTCATTTAACTGGATTTCAAAAACGTGGCAAGGGAAGCAATAGAAAAGGAAAGCATAGAACATTCTTACTTTACAGGGCAAAATTTTAAAGTAAAATATCAACAAAGTGAACACAACTCTGCATTAAAAGAATAAAGCACATGGCCTAGGAATGTAGAGATGACTCAACAGAAGAACATTTTACCAATATAATTTATTATGTTAATAAACAGATTAAAGGAGAAAATCCTTACAGTCATCTCAAATAGATGTGGGAAAAATATCCGATAAAATTCAGTGACCCATAAATCAAAAACAATTTTAGTCAGCTAGAAATATAATAGGTTTTACAAAACTTTAAAGAGCATTGAATAGAGATCTAGAACAAACATCATACCTAATGGCAAAATATTAGAAGTTTTAAAAATTACATTAGAAAAAAGACAAGGTTGTTTAATATCACCAAGACTCTAAACTTTGTACTAGAGTTTTTAGCCCATGCACTAGGACAAGAAAAAGAAATAAGAGATATAAGTATTAGAAAGGAGGAATTATCATTTATAGCCAAAAAAAAAAAGATTTTTTTACAAAAAATTGAAGAGAAATAAATGATAAAACTAAAGAAAGGGACTTCCCTGGTGGCGCAGTGGTTGAGAATCTGCCTGCTGATGCAGGGGACACAGGTTTGAGCCCTGGTCTGGGAAGATCCTACCTGCCGCCGAGCAACTAAGCCCACATGCCACACCTGCTGAAGCCTTTGCACCTAGATCCCATGCTATGCAACAAGAGAAGCCTCCTCAACATGAAGCCCATGCACTGCAACGAAGAGTAGCCCCTACTTGCCACAGCTAGAGAAAGCCTTCATGCAGCAATGAAGACTCAACACAGCCAAAATAACCAACCAACCAAACAAACAAAACTAATGAAAGAGTTAAGCAAAGTGGTTAAATATGGGAACAACATAGTAAAATCAATTAGTTTAAGAAATCTGACTAACTGGGTATTAAAATAAATGCAGTTCATTTTTTATTTTGGCTGAGGTCCCAAGGCAATAAGTGGCAAGTTTTTCACATTCCAAAGTTGGTGCTGCACCACCAATAAAGGATTAACCAGTTCTGTGACCCTTGAATCTTTCACCCAACTCAATAGTTTAAAAGAATTAAAATTTTGGAGTTGAACATTGAAGACATTGTTTTTTTGTGAAAGAGAATATAAGAGGACCACTTGGAGAGGCTGATATATTTCCTGGAGATTGAGGGCCACGGTGTTTGATACCCATCCAGAGAATCTAAAGATGTAACCAAACTATACATATTTCTTTTATTTTTTTTTAACATCTTTATTGGAGTATAATTGCTTTACAATGGTGTGTTACTTTCTGCTCTATAATAAAGTGAATCAGTTATACATATACATATGTCCCCATATCTCTTCCCTCTTGTATCTCCCTCCCTCCCACCCTCCCTATCTCACCCCTCTAGGTGGTCACAAAGCACAGAGCTGACCTCCCTGTGCTATCCGGCTACTTCCCACTAGCTATCTATTTTACATTTGGTAGTGTATATATGTCCATGCCTCTCTCTCACTTTGTCACAGCTTACCCTTCCTGCTCCCCATATCCTCAAGTCCATTCTCTAGTAGGTCTGCATCTTTATTCCCGTCTTGCCCTTAGGTTCTTCATGACCATTTTTTCCCCTTAGATTCCATATATATGTGCTTGCATACGGTATTAGTTTTTCTCTTTCTGACTTACTTCACTCTGTATGACAGACTCTAGGTCTATCCACCTCACTACAAATAACTCAATTTCATTCTTTTTATGGCTGAGTAATATTCCATTGTATATATGTGCCACACCTTCTTTATCCATTCATCTGTTGATGGACACTTAGGTTGCTTCAGTGTCCTGGCTATTGTAAATAGAGCTGCAATGAATATTGTGGTACATGACTCTTTTTAAATTATGGTTTTCTCAGGGTATATGCTCATAGTGGGATTGCTGGGTCATATGGTAGTTCTACTTTTAGTTTTTTGAGGAACATCCATACTGTTCTCCATAGTGGCTATATCAATCTATATTCCCACCAACAGTGCAAGAGGGTTCCCTTTCCTCCACACCCTTTCCAGAATTTATTGTTTGTAGATTTTTTGATGATGGCCATTCTGACCGGTGTGAGATGATATCTCATTGTAGTTTTGATTTACATTTCTCTAATGATTAATGATGCTGAGCATTCTTTCATGTGTTTGTTGGCAATCTGTATATCTTCTTTGGAGAAATGTCTATTAGGGTCTTCTGCCTATGTTTGGATTGGGTTGTTTGTTTTTTTGATATTGAGCTGCATGAGCTGCTTGTAAGTTTTGGAGATTAATCCTTTGCCAGTTGCTTCATTTGCAAATATTTTCTCCCATTCTAAGGGTTGTCTTTTGGTCTTTTTTATGGTTTCCTTTGCTGTGCAAAAGCTTTTAAATTTCATTAGGTCCCATTTGTTTATTTTTGTTTTTATTTCCATTTCTTTGGGAGGTGGGTTAAAAAGGATCTTGCTGTGATTTATGTCATGGAGTGTTCTGCCTATGTTTGCCTCTAAGAGTTTAATAGTGTCTGGCCATATATTTAGGTCTTTAATCAATTTTGAGTTTATTTTTGTGTATGGTGTTAGGGAGTGTTCTAATTTCATTCTTTTGCATGTAGCTGTCCAGTTTTCCCAGCACCACTTATTGAAGAGGCTTTCTTTTCTCCACTTTCTCTCCTTATCAAAGATAAGGTGGCCATATGTGTGTGGGTGTATCTCTGGGCTTTCTATACTATTCCATTGATCTATATTTATGTTTTTGTGCCAGTGCCATACTGTCTTGATTACTGTAGCTTTGTAGTATAGTCTGAAGTCAGGGAGCCTGATTCCTCCAGCTCTGTTTTTCTTTCTCAAGATTGCTTTAGTTATTTGGGGTCTTTTGTGTTTCCATACAAATTGTGAGTTTTTTTGTTCTAGTTCTGTGAAAAATGCCATTGGTAGTTTGAGAGGAATTGCATTAAATCCGTAGATTGCTTTGGGTAGTGTAGTCATTTTCACAATGTTGATTCTTCCAATCCAAGAACATGGTATATCTCTCCATTTATTTGAATCATCTTTAATTTCTTTCATCAGTGTCTTATAATTTTCTGCATACAGGTCTTTTGTCGCCTTAGGTAGGTTTATTCCTAGGTATTTTATTCTTTTTGTTGCAATGGTAAATGGGAGTGTTTTCTTAATTTCACTTTCAGATTTTTCATCATTAGTGTATAGGAATGCAAGACATTTCTGTGCATTAATTTTGTATCCTGCTACTTTACCAAATTCACTGATTAGCTCCAGTAGTTTTCTGGTAGCATCATTAGGATTCTCTATGTATAGTATCATGTCATCTGCAAACGGTGACAGCTTTACTTCTTCTTCTCTGATTTGGATTCTTTTTATTTCTTTTTCTTCTCTGATTGCTGTGGCTAAAACTTCCAAAACTATGTTGAATAATAGTGGTGAGAGTGGGCAACCTTGTCTTGCTCCTGATTTTAGTGGAAATGGTTTCAGTTTTTCATCATTGAGAATGATGTTTGCTGTGGGTTTGTCATATATGGTCTTTATTATGTTGAGGAAAGTTCCCTCTATGCCTACTTTCTGGAGAGTTTTTTATCATAAATGGGTGTTGAATTTTGTCAAAAGCTTTCTCTGCATCTATTAAGGTGATCATATGGTTTTTAGCCTTCAATTTGTTAATATGGTGTATCACATTGATTGATTTGCATATACTGGAGAATCCTTGCATTCCTGGGATGAACCCCACTTGATCATGGTGTATGATCCTTTTAGTGTGCTGTTGGATTCTGTTTGCCAGTATTTTGTTGAGGATTTTTGCATCTATGTTCATCAGTGATATTGGCCTGTAGTTTTCTTTCTTTGTGACATCTTTGTCTGGTTTTGGTATCAGGGTGATGGTGGTCTCACAGAATGAGTTTGGGAGTGTTCCTACCTCTGCTATATTTTGGAAGAGTTTGAGAAGGATAGGTGTTAGCTCTTCTCTAAATGTTTGATAGAATTCGCCTGTGAAGCCATCTGGTACTGGGCTTTTGTTTGTTGGAAGATTTTTAATCACAGTTTCAATTTCAGTGTTTGTGATTGGTCTGTTCATATTTTCTATTTCTTCCTGATTCAGTCTAGGAAGGTTGTGTATTTCTGAGAATTTGTCCATTTCTTCCAGGTTGTCCATTTTTTGGTATAGAGTTGCTTGTAGTAATCTCTCATGATCTTTTGTATTTCTGCAGTGTCAGTTGTTACTTCTCCTTTTTCATTTCTAATTCTATTGATTTGAGTCTTCCCCCTGTTTTTCTTGATAAGTCTGGCTCATGGTTTATCAATTTTGTTTATCTTCTCAAAGGACCAGCTTTTAGTTTTATTGATCTTTGCTATTGTTTCCTTCATTTCTTTTTCATTTATTTCTGATCTGATCTTTATGATTTCTTTCCTTCTGCTAACTTTGGCTGTTTTTTGCTCTTCTTTCTCTAATTGCTTTAGGTGTAGGGTTAGGTTGTTTATTTGAGATTTTCTTGTTACTTAAGGTAGGATTGTATTGTTATAAACTTCCCTCTCAGAACTGCTTTTGCTGCATCCCATAGGTTATGGGTCATCGTGTTTTCATTGTCATTTGTTGCTAGGTATTTTTTAATTTCCTGTTTGATTTCTTCAGTGATCTCTTGGTTATTAACTAGTGTATTGTTCAGCCTCCATGTGTTTGTATTTTTTATAGTTTTTTTTCCTGTAATTGATATGTAGTCTTATAGCGTTGTGGTCAGAAAAGATGCTTGATATGATTTCAATTTTCTTAAATTTACCATGTCTTGATTTGTGACCCAAGATATGATCTATCCTGGATAATGATCCATGAGCACTGGAGAAGAAAGCGTATTCTGTTGTTTTTGGATGGAATGTCCTATAAGTATCCATTAAGCCCATCTTGTTTACTGTGTCATTTAAAGCTTGTGTTTCCTTATTTATTTTCATTTTGGATGATCTGTCCATTGGTGAAAGTGGGGTGTTAAAGTCCCCTACTACGATTGTGTTACTGTCGATTTCCCGTTTTATGGCTGTTAACATTTGCCTTACGTATTGATGTGCTCCTACGTTGAGTGCATAATTATTTACAATTGTTATATCTTCTTCTTGGATTGATCCCTTGATGATTATGTAGTGTCCTTCTTTGTCTCTTGTAATAATCTTTGTTTTAAAGTCTATTTTGTCTGATATGATAATTGCTACTCCAGCTTTCTTTTGATTTCCATTTGCATGGAATATCTTTCCCCCCCCCGCCTCACTTTCAGTCTGTATGTGTCTGTAGGTGTGAAGTGGGTCTCTTGTAGACAGCATATATACAGGTCTTGTTTCGGTTTCCATTCAGCCAGTCGATGTCTTTTGGTTGGAGCATTTAATCCTTTTACATTTAAGGTAATTATCGATATGTATGTTCCTATTACCATTTTCTTAATTGTTTTGGGTTTGTTATTGTAGGTCTTTTCCTTCCCTTGTGTTTCCTACCTAGAGAAGTTCCTTTAGCATTTGTTTTAAAGCTGGTTTGGTGGTGCTGAATTCTCTTAGCTTTTGCTTGTCTGTAAAGGTTTTAATTTCCTCATCAGATCTGAATGAGATCCTTGCTGGGTAGAGTACTCTTTTTTGTAGGTTTTTCCCCTTCATCAGTTTAAATATGTCCTGTCACTCCCTTCTGGCTTGGAGAATTTCTGCTGAAAGATCAGCTGTTAACCTTATGGGGATTCCCTTGTATGTTATTTGTTGTTTTTCCCTTGCTGCTTTTAATATTTTTTCTTTGTATTTAATTGTTGACAGTTTGATTAATATGTGTCTTGGTGTGTTTCCCCTTGGATTTATCCTGTATGGGATTCTTTGTGCTTCCTGGGCTTGATTAACTATTTCCTTTCCCATATTAGGGAAGTTTTCAACTATAATCTCTTCAAATATTTTCTCAGTCCCTTTCTTTTTCTCTTCTTCTTCTGGGACCCCTATAATTCGAATGTTGGTGTGTTTAATGTTGTCCCAGAGGTCTCTGAGACTGTCCTCAATTCTTCTCATTTTTTTCTTTTTTTTTTATTAGTTGTTTTGTTTGTTTGTTTGTGTATACTACAGGTTCTTATTAGTCATCAATTTTATACACATCAGTGTATACATGTCAATCCCAATCGCCCAGTTCAGCACACCACCATCCCCACCCCATCGCAGTTTTTCCCCCTTGGTGTCCATATGTCTGTTCTCTACATCTGTGTCTCAACTTCTGCCCTGCAAACCGGCTCATCTGTACCATTTTTCTAGGTTCCACATACATGCGTTAATATACGATATTTGTTTTTCTCTTCATTTTTTTTTTCTTTATTCTGCTCTGTGGTAGTTATTTCCACTATTTTATGTTCCAGGTCACTTATCCGTTTTTCTGCCTCAGTTATTCTGCTATTGACTCCTTCTAGAGAATTTTTAATTTCATTTATTGTGTTGTTCATCACTGTTGGTTTGCTCTTTAGTTCTTCTAGGTCCTTGTTAAACCTTTCTTGTGTTTTCTCCATTCCATTTGCAAGATTTTGGATCATCTTTACTATCATTATTCTGAATTCTTTTTCAGGTAGACTGCCTATTTCCTCTTCATTTGTTAGGTCTGGTGGGTTTTTACATTGCTCCTTCATCTGCTATGTGTTTCTCTGTCTTCTCATTTTGCTTAACTTACTGTGTTTGGGGTCTCCTTATCGCTGGATGCAGGTTCGTAGTTCCCGTTGTTTTTGGTGTCTCTCCCCAGTGGCTAAGGTTGGTTCAGTGGGTTGTGTAGGCTTCCTAGTGGACCGGACCAGTGCCTGTGTTCTGGTGGATGAGGCTGGATCTTGTCTTTCTAGTGGGCAGGTCCATGTCTGGTGGTGCGTTTCAGGGTGTCTGTGGCCTTATTATGATTTTAGGCAGCCTGTCTGCTAATGGGTGGGGTTGTGTTCCTGTCTTTCTGGTTGTTTGGCACAGGGTTTCCAGCACTGGAGCTTGCTGGTTGTTGAGTGGAGCTTGGTCTTGGCATTGAGATGGAGATCTCTGGGAGATTTTTGCCATTTGATATTTCGTGGAGCTGGGAGTTCTCTTGTGGACCAATGCCCTGAACTTGGCTCTCCCTCCTCAGAGTCACAGCCCTGATGCCTGGCTGGAGCACCAAGAGCCTGTCATCCACACGGCTCAGAATAAAAGGGAGAAAAAAAAAAGAAAGAAAGAAAGAAGAAGATAAGATAAAATAAAATGAAGTAAAATAAAGTTATTAAAATAAAAAATAATTATTAAATTTTTTTAAGTAATAAAAAAGAAAGAAAGAAAGAAAGAAGAGAGCGACCAAACTGAAAAGCAAACCCACCAATGATAACAAGAGCTAAAAACTATACTAAAAAACAACAACAACAAAAAAAATGGACAGACAGAACCCTAGGACAAATGGTAAAAGCAAAGCTATACAGACAAAATCACACACAGAAGCATACACATACACACTCACAAAAAAGAAAAAGGGAGAAAAAAATATATATCGTTGCTCCCAAAGTCCACCTCCTCAATTTGGGATGGTTCCTTGTCTATTCAGGTATTCCACAGATGCAGGGTACATCAAGTTGATTGTGGAGATTTAATCCGCTGCTCCTGAGGCTGCTGGGAGAGATTTCCCTTTCTCTTCTTTGTTTGCACAGCTCCCGGGGTTCAGCTTTGGATTTGGACCCACCTCTGCATGTAGGTCGCCTGAGGGCGTCTGTTCTTCGCTCAGACAGGACGGGGTTAAAGGAGCAGCTGCTTTGGGGGCTCTGGCTCACTTAGGCCAGGGGGAGGGAGGGGTATGGAATGCGGGGTGAGCCTGCGGCAGCAGAGGCTGGCGTGACGTTGCACCAGTATGAGGCGCACCGTGCGTTCTCCCGGGGAAGTTGTCCCTGGATCACGGGACCCTGGCCGTGGCGGGCTGCACAGGCTCCCGGGAGGGGAGGTGTGGAGAGTGACCTGTGCTCGCACACAGGCTTCTTGGTGGCGGCAGCAGCAGCCTTAGCGTCTCATGCCCATCTCTGTGGTCCGCGCTGATAGCCGCAGCTCGCGCCTGTCTCGAGCTATTTAAGCGGCGCTCTGAATCCCCTCTCCTCGCGCAGCGGGAAACAAAGAGGCAAGAAAAAGTCTCTTGCCTCTTTGGCAGCTCCAGACCTTTTCCCGGACTCCCTCCGGCTAGTCGTGGCGCACTAGCCCCTTCAGGCTGTGTTCACGCCGCCAACCCCAGTCGTCTCCTTGTGATCCGACTGAAGCCCGAGCCTCAGCTCCCAGTCCCCGCCCGCCCCGGCCGGTGAGCAGACAAGCCTCTCAGGCTGGTGAGTGCTGCTTGGCACCGATCCTCTGTGCGGGAATCTCTCCACTTTGCCCTCCGCACCCCTGTGGCTGCGCTCTCCTCCGTGGCTCCGAAGCTTCCCCCCTCCGCGCCCCGCAGTCTCCGCCCGCAAAGGGGCTTCTAGCGTGTGGAAACATTTCCTCCTTCACAGCTCCCTCCCACTGGTGCAGGTCCTGTCCCTGTTCTTTTGTCTCTGTTTTTTCTTTTTTCTTTTGCCCTACCCAGGTACTTGGGGAGTTTCTTGCCTTTTGGGAGGTCTGAGGTCTTCTGCCAGCGTTCAGTAGGTGTTCTGTAGGAGCTGTTCCACCTGTAGATGTATTTCTGATGTATTTGTGGGGAGGAAGGTGATCTCTGCGTCTTACTCTTCTGCCATCTTTAAGCTCCTCACTATACATATTTCTAATATTCATATATGTGTTTGTAAATCTGTAAGATATATGCTACACTAATAAAAATGGTTACTTTGGCATGGGCACTGTGATTAGGACAAGAAAGACACAAGCTTTATTTGGGCTGTTTGAAAGAGACATTATATTACTGCATCAGTGGGTGAATACTATTGATGTATAAGCGAGTGAAAACTTGCTTTTTCAATTATCTGTGTCTGAAGAGACTATAACTGCTGGGTCCACATATTTATTAGTAGCCACCACCTTTGATAACAACCCAAAGTCCTTTCTAAAGTCTGAGGACATAACTCACTTCTATAAAAAGGCTTCATTTTTGAGCTTAGATTTTTTTAATGAACTTTATTTTAAATCTTATATGTTTATATGATAGCTGTATGCTAAGTACAAAAATTCCAGTAATACAGAATAACACTATTGAAGTTAATGTTTCCCTTCATCTCTTCTTCCTCTAGTTGTATGCCTCTCCTCAGAGGTAACCATTGTTATCAGTCCAGTGTGTATCTATTGAGATAATTTTTGTGCATTTACATGTATACTTAGGTGCCTATAACACATTTACATAAATTAAATCAAGCTACATATATTATTCTGCAGCTTGCTCTTTCACTTAATAATAGTGGAGATTATTCCATGTTGGTACATATAAATCTCCCACAGTCTTTTAAATTCTGCATAATATTTTAGTATGAATGTCCTATGATTTCTTTAACTATTCCCATATCTAACATTTAGATTTTTCCTAAATCTTTGCTACAATGAACATTCCTGTACATATACCTTGGGGTACAAATTGATACATAGATGGGAGTGGGATGAAACAGTTTCTCAAAGGAGAAAAAAAAGGTGCTATTACTGCAGGAAGGATGGATGGTAGGTGAGCAAAAACATCAGGCAAAACCCTAGATTTGAGATCTTATCTGTTTAAACAAAATGCTTGTTTGTTTCTGTAATTTAATTGAACTGTGTGAGAATGCTCATGGTGTGCTGGAGTGTTAGGTTGAGAATAACCAACCTGTAACCCATGAATGGGTAAACATTTGTCTTTCAGAGATAAATTGAGACTGAGCTTAATCTCACATAAGCACCTTGTGAAGGTAAAGCACCTTTACCAATGTAAAGGTAAAGGTAAAGCACCTTTACCAATGTGAGCAGTAAAATAAAGTTATGGCCATATTGATACCAGTCTTCATAAAAGGGAGGGTTGGCAGGTCTTCAGCTATTCTTCAGTAACTGAAGAATACTGATTAGTGTAAGTAAGTTAGGCCTCACTGTGGAATATCTATACTAACTCTACTAAGTGTGAAACTCTACTAAACTTGATTTTATCAGTTGATTGTTAACTCTACCCTTGACTCTGAGCTGTGTCAATTCAGCCTTAACGACTACTAAATGATTTGATTTAGGGGTTCCATACCAGGTTTGGAGATTCCTTTTTTCCAATCTTCTTACCTTCACTTACTTTTTCCCCTGGATCCCAATGGCTTGGTCGGAGTGCTAACCTGTTAACATGGCCTATACAGCTGGGCCCTTCTATCTCTGGATGGGGTGATGATCCCACCATTCCTTAGTTCATGGAGAATGTCTTGCAGCTGTCTGAGGAACACAGATCATTAGTGATTTTGGCAGGATTTTGTTGGAAGCACAATGCTAAAGATGAAACGTCAGTTTTATTTAACTGATGAAAACAATGAGTAGCAGATTAAGCTAGTTTTCTGGTAAACAGTGCCATTACTTTCCAGTAAATACTGTCAAGATGGCTTGATGAATAACATACATGGAGATAAAGAAGAACATCACTCAGTGATGGAAAATTAGGTATCTCCATAAACTCAAATATGCCTTTAGTTTTCTTCTTGCTATGATCTGTTCCCTAAAACATTTACCAACAGGTCATCTGGTCATACTAATGGAAAAAATGAAGTATGTTCTGCTGAAGACACAGTCTACAGAGATGGGCCAATTTAAGGACTATTCTTTTCATCTGTCTGAAGTGTTAAGACACCAAAACAAATCAGTGTGTTTTGTACTACTCCTGCCTTGCCCACCCGTCTGTTGAAGCTCAGAAATGAGCTGGAATGCAGTTAGAAAAGAGCCAGTCTAATAAAAATCGAATGCAGCATACCAACCCGTCAGCATCCTTCACTGTAAGATAGAAGACATAGTTTTGGCCTGCTTGAGTGCATTTTTTTTGAAGCACACATTAAACAGTCCATGCTGAGAGGCAGAATCTCTGAACTTGAGACAAGAAGCTATATGGTGCTTGTTATCTGGAGAAGTACCCAAGTTATCTCTATAGTAGTAAATGCTTAGGGTAGGTACTTAAGGAAGAACATTTACTCTTACAAGGTGTTCAAGGGCCAGTTAGTAATTTTCTGTCACGGTACCATTAGTAATAATTAAAATAACTGCTAACATTCATTGAATGCTTATTATGTGCTAAGCATTGTGCTCAATGCTTTTCAGGGTTGATTTTATTCATTCTTCACAGTAACTCTGTGAGATAGGAAAAAGAGGCATGGAAGGGTTAATAGTCGAAGTGTTCAAAGCCACATGGCTAGTACTGAAATTGGGGTTTGAACCCAGGAGATATATAACTCTTGGACCACACTCCAGCCATTACATGTAGTACCACTAACTTATCTCCTAGAGGTCTGAAGCAACAATCTCCAATCTTTCATAATATTTGTGATTGCTGATTTTTAAAAACTCATCCTGACTTCCCCTAAAGGACTGTGTATGGTATAAATAATTAAAGGGAAAAACTTGAACAAATTAACTGTGTTTTTTTCCATTTATTTTTAGCATTTTGCAACACCCCTCAAGATATTTGGAGACACCCCACTGAGTAGTGAAGCAGATAGGAGTGCACTGGTCTGTGACCTCAAGTGAATGAATTTCCTGAGCACTTACAATGGCTAGGTTTTCCACTGAAAACATTTTGAAAGCTCCTGATGGCTGAAACAAAGAGAGTGAGAGAGAGCCAGCAAGCTGGCCAAGGTGAGAGGAATCCAGCTGCTTACCCATGTCTGGTTTGTTGCCTCAGATGTTAAGGGAAAATTTTTTTGAAACCATTACTTAAAAATGGAACTTTTTGGACACTGATTCAGAACTGTTTTTGATCTTTTGGCCTTGTTTTTGTTGAAACGATATATTGTTTTACAAGCAGTGCTGAGCTCCAATTCCACATTCCTGCTGACATAACTATTATTATTTCATGGTTTCAGCATCTTCTCTGGTAACTCTATGCATAATTTTTAAAAATATCTAGAAATATGTGTGTACACGTGTATGCACATGTGTGTGTGTTGGTTTGGGGGTGAGGAGGAAAATCTCTCAGGGCAATGCTGGACTGGACTTTGAGTCCATTCAGATTTTTCTGAGTATGGACAGCAAAACAGATGTACCCCAAATACCATGTTTACATCACAACCAATTTGTGTAGCAGAAACAAACTGGTCCTGGTAAAATGGAGTGGATAGAGTTGGATGTGTCTTACTGGGGTAACATCTGGCTTTAGGAGAGCACAAGGCAGTGCTCTTTCTTTGGGTGAGAATTTCTTCCCTTAGAATGTTCTTATAGAACTCTCTTAACTTGTTCTTTCTTCTTTCAACTTTGCAAATGGAAATAACAGTGGAGGACAGAGCTCAATTGCCTTGTAGCTATTTGAGACCCTGATTGGTTTTGCTCAACTCACTGGCCGGTTTGTATCTTAAGCAGGAAATAGAGAAATCTAATACTTCAGTAGTGTTTCTTACATCATTAACTATAATGATACTGCACATTTCTGTAGCATGATGATTTACAAGCATTTAGAGTATTTTCTCACTTGATTTTCCCCCAAATTCAGGAAAACCAAGGCAAGCAGTACTATCCCCATTTTACAGATGAGAAAACTAAGACTCAGTTCAGTTAGAATACACAACGAATGGCACACAGCTGGTAAAGTGTTAGATCCAGAACCAGACCTAGGTCTTTTGATTCTCAGTTTTAGTATACCAAGATCACCCCTCTGGTCTTTTAGATATGACATTTATAGTTCTGTGCTTATAATATGAAGTTATTGTAGAAAACCTAGAAAATATAGAAGTAAAAATTACCAAAAATCATACCAACCAGAGGTATTTTTTGCTATTAATACTCTGTATTTGTTGTGTATATATATATATACGCACATGTATACACACATACAGTTTGTTTTTATGTAGTTAATATGTACACTTATGTATATATATATATACACACATATATTTTTTAAGTTAGTGCATACACATTTTTAAATTTCAAAAAGTTAACTATAAGTACTAATATTATACAGTAGATCTCTAGAACTTATTTATCTTGTATAATAGAAACTTTATTGTGCGCTTTAAAATGTGTTATGAGGATAGATCTCATGGTAAGTGTTCTTCCCAAAAAACAAACAAACCACACACACACACACACACACACCACAAAAGAACACAAGGAAATTTGGGGGAGCTTAGAAGTAATGGTATCTTGGTTGTGATGGCATCATGGGTGTATGTGTATGTCCAAACTCGTCAAGATGTATACATTAAATGTATGCATTTTTTTGTGTATCAATTATACCTCAAAAAAGCTAAAAAAGAAACAGAAAAAAATAAATTTCAAAAATAGTATAGGGTATAAGTCTTTTTCTACTATTATTTTCTAGCCTTACAATTTCCCTCTCCACATGTTTCTCGAGTAGTTCTCCGGAGATATTTTATCTAGAGCTATTTTATCCATAGAAGTAAAGGTGTATATACATATTATATACATAGTACACATATCTGTTATATATCTGTTATATATGTATGTATACATATTATATCTATGGTATGTGTATATATGTAGCACATACGCACACACATATACATGTGTATATATTCTCCTCACATGGTAAAATGCTGTGGCCCCTATTGTGCGCCTTGGAATTTTCCAAGAAGGTGAAATATATTTGGCTATCTAATTTAACAATTTATATTGAAAAAATTTCCATATAAATATGTAAAGAGTTTTCTAAATCATTTTTTTATGGCTGCATGGCTAAACATGAACCTGTTCTTTATTGATGGCCATTTAGATTGTTTCTGTATTTCATTATCACAAACCACTCACACTGTGTAAAGTTATATATAAGCCATTTTGAGCATGTGAGTTTGTCTTTTAGGATACATTCTGAGAATTGAACTTGTAAGGTCAAAGAATGTATAGATTTCCTACTTTTAATTTGTTGGCAAACTGCCCTCCTCGGAGGCTGAACCGTATATTGGTGAATATTGGTGTATATTACCACCGGCAATGTATGGGTATGCCTATTTCTCCACAGTATACCAATAGAAGGTGTTATCAAACTTTCTGATATTCGACAACCTGATGATTTTGAAACATGATTTCTCAGCGTATAATTAATTTGCAATTCTCTTATTACGAGTGGAGTTAAACACCTTTTCATTTATAAATTTTGTTTTCTGTGAACTGTTCTTTTGCCCATTTTTCTACTGGCATGTTGATCTTTTTTTTCTTATTGATTTATAGGGGTTCTTTATACATTAGGGACATTAATACTTAATTTGTGACATAAATTGCTAGTATTTTTTTTCTAACTGTATTTTTTTTTAAACTTTGCTTGTGACAGTTTTGCTTTGCAATTTAAAAAAAAATTTAGGTAGTCAAATATATCAACTTTTTCTTTTATAGCTTCTCGATTTTGTGTCATAGCTAGAAAAGCCTTCCCTAATCAAAGATTGTAAGAGAATTTTCGCTCTTATAGAACCTTTGTGGTTTCAATGCTTATATTTGAATATTTGATCTTTCTGGAATCTATTTTAATAATGTATGTGATGTGAATCCACTATTTTTTGTTTGCTTGTTTGTTTTCCAGATGGGTACCTCTTTCTTGCCTTACCATTTACTTAATATGTAATTATTTTCCCAACAAATTTGAGATACAATCTCAATATATTTGTATTCATTTCTTTGCCTTTTATTATGGTGCAATATTGTCTCTCCCTATTCAAGAGCCAGTATCACACTGTTTTAATTCTTGAGCCTATAATTATGTTATAAAATTTATCTTAATGATACTTTTTTTCTTTCTAGCACATTTTTATTAATTTTTTTCAGAGTTTTTCTATTTTTGCTTCTTTATTTCTCCATATGAACTTTAAAATCAGCATGCCTAAATGTTGCTATTTTTATTGGGATTATGTTGTATTTATAGATTAATTTAATAGGAACTGGCACTTTTTACAATGTTGAGTCTTCCTATCCAAGAACATGGTATGACTTGCCGTTTGTTCAAGTCTTCTGTCTCTTAGGAGCATTTAAAATATTCATTCAAATGGAGAACTTGCACGTTTCATGTTGTTTTTTCTAGTATTTTTACTTTTTTGCTGCTATTGTAAATGGAATGTTATCTTCCCTACTTGTTGTCTATGTGAAATCTATTGATTATATATTAATTTTCACCCAGCCATCAGCAAAATGTGATAATATTTCAGTTGTTTCCAATGTTTGTATCTTTAATTTCTTTCCTTTGTCAAAATTTGTTTGGCAAATACCAAGAAACTATATTAAGTTAAATATTATTGGTGATAGTGGAAATCATGGTCTTTTTTTCAGATGTTAAGGGCAATGTTTCTAGTGCCCTACCATTAAGCATTATGCCGGCTTATGTGTTGAGAGAGAGATTTTATCATGTTGAGAAGATGTTCATCTCTTCTATTTAATTAACAGTTTTCTTCAATTATTTGTTAAGGTCAAGAATAGATGTTGAATTTAACCAAATGCCTTTTCAAAATCTATGGAGAAAATAAGATTGTTTTTGTTAGATCTATTAATATGATGAATTACAACAATAATTTTTCTCATTATTGAACTATCTTTAGATTGCTGAAATAAATATTAGATAATAGCGTATTATTTTTAATAAGCTGTTGGAGTCTGTTTACTAATATTTCTTTGGTATTTGCATTAGTAATCATAAGTAAGATTGCTTTATAGATTTTTTTTGTGCAATCATTGTTGAGTTTTATTATCAATGTTACCCTTGCTGTGTAAAAGGGGGGGGGGGAGATTTCTTTTCTGTGCTTTGGAACGGTTCAACTAGCTGTGGAATTATCTTAAAAATTTTTGTTTTAGTTTATTAAATAGCTCATAAATGCCATTGTTCCTCGCAGAAATTCAGCCTTTGAATTTGTGTATTTGTTTTAAAACTTGTGTTCAAATTAATTTGTGGTTTAATTTTTTTAAATTTCCTGCTTTTATTCAGTAACTTCTTGCATTGGATACTTAATCCATTTAAAAACTCTTTCTTATTAATATAAGTACTGTGGACTATACATTTTCCTATGAATACTGTTTTAGCTGTTCTAATACATATTTTCATTATGATTAATTTTTTAGAAAGTCTTCAGAATTTATTTGGAGCTTTTCACCTCCTTGATTATCTTTACAGTTTATCACTCATATGCATCCTAGCGACCCTAGTTTAGTCTTGCTCATTAAAAAAAAATTGACATGTCTTTTAATTCTTTTAATCTACAGGTTGGCCTTTACCCCTTTTTCCTCCTTATAGTTTATCTGTTGAAGAACCTGGAGCACATGACTTATAGAGTTTCCCACAGTCTAGATTTTACCAATAGCATATTCATGGTGCAGTTCAACACATCCCTCTGACCTTTGTATTTTCTCCAAATTAGCAGCTGGATTAGCTCTGTGTTCTATCCCTGTGGCAAGACTGTAAGTGATGGTGTGTTTTTTCATCAGGAGACACACAGTCTATCGTCTCTCCTTTTGTGGTGTTGGCAGCCATTGCTGTTCATTGCTTAGATCTATTAATTCACTGGGGGCTTCCAAATGTTGATCATCTAATTTCATTATTTCTTTTTTCATTTATTACTTATACTTCTTTTATAAAGAGATGTTTTTCCTTCTTTGCCAGTCATGTAGGAAATAAATCTTCAGATCTTTCCTTTTATTTACCAGTTTTAATTGGTTTACTACTATCCTTTGAGAGTGACCAATTAGTTGTTTTAATATCATCATTCATGTATTTAAACATACTTGATGGGTTTTAATCAACTGCAATTACTATCTTTTGTGAAATTCAAATTGTTCTATTTTTGGCCAATGAGAGTCTCCTCATGTTGGCTCCTGGGTCCTTTTGATTCAACCCTGGTAGTCTTTGATAACTTCCTTGCTTTCTGGTATGATGAGATATTCCAAGCTCATTTTGTACAGTTCTCACCCTAGACCTGGAAGGAGCCATTTCTGCAAAAATCCCTGATTTCCTTTAGTGAGAAATTGTATTTTAAGATCACTGTGTGGGTGCTAGAGCTCATTATTAATGGGGGTGTCTCTTCAAGGGACAGAGGCATCACTAATGGAGACCTCATGAATTCAAATGATACTTTCAATTCACATTCAGTATTACTTATTTCCCCTAAAACTTTACATCTCCTTTCTTCCACAGTAAAAAATCCTAATTCTCAAGGACATAAGGAATAATAGAATTAGAATATCCCACAATTACTCATTTATTTTGGCCAACATTACATGCATAACAGTCTCAGGATAACTATAATATCACATCAATATAATTACTAAAAACAGTTTTAAAATGTTCTTGCATATGCTCTCCCAATTCTCCCTCCTATTTTTAATAGTGGCACTATATATGTTATTTGAGCACATAGCAATTGTGTACAACACTCACTCCCTCTCAGTCTTGATTCATTAAGCTACTATGAGCAACTAGATGTCTAATGCTCACCACCAGTCTTTACAATATCTCACTATTCATTTTGGTTGTCTGACGCTAATTTTTCTATTAAATTTATAAGGAAAAATATTCTCTAAATTTTTGCATTCTGATAATAGTTGGTTGTGCATTTTATGCATGAAAGTAAATTTTTCTGAATGTAAAATCTTTGTCTTACATTTTCTTTACTTGGACATCCTAAATATGTTACTCTGTTGTCTTCTGGCACAAAGGATTACTGACAAAAAAAAAAAAATCTGTTAATTTTTTGGCTATGTAAGACACATACTGTTTTTGCCTAAAAGTACAAAGGATTGTTTTCTTTTGTTTTAAGTCCAGTAATTTAACTAGAATACATTTTAATATTGGTCATTCTGCCACAATATTTTCGGATACATGGTGTGTACTTTCAATATACAATCTTAAGTGTTTTTATTTTTTAAATTTCATTTATGCTTTCTTATAGAAAGCATAAATTCTTATAGAATTTAGTATTTATTCTGCTTTTTTGCATTAGTTTTCTTTTTCAGGGATACCAGTTATCTACTAAATATGTGTTGCCCCTCTTCAACGTATTACACTTTTTCTAAAATCCTTTTTATCTCCCCATTTCTTTTCTATATTTAAACATTTCCTCCTTTCTAAAAAAACTTTCTTAGTCTGTTCAGGCTGCTATAAAAAAATTTTATAGACTGAGTGACTTACAAAGGACATAAATTTATTTCTCATAGTTTTGAAGACTTGGAAGTCCAAGAATGTGCCAGCAAATCTGGTGTCTGGTGAGAGCTGGCTTCCTGGTTATAGATGGTGGTCTTTTCTCTGTAACCTCATATGGCAGAAGAGGTGAGGTATTTCTCTGGGGTTTTGTTTATAAGGGCTCTGCCCTTATGACCTAATCACTTACCGAAGACCTGACCCCCAAACATCATCACATTGCGGGAATAGATTTCAATATATGAATTTTGGGGAGACACAAACATTGTCTATAGTACCTTCTGTTTCTCTTAAAGTATTAACCCCGAGATAATATTTCATGTCTGATATTTTATAATTCTGATCTGTATTGATCTTGTGTAATTATTATAACATTCTATGTGTTAGTATATTATATTTATTATATATATTATATGTTATGTGCCATTATTTTTTATCTATACATGTTACATCTTATATTTTTTCCTTAATTTTTTTAGCTTGTTTTGAAATAGTACATTACAATTTTGATTCAATATTTGAGCATGTATTTCTAGTATAAGGATGCCATTTTGCCTCTCTCTGCTTCTCTCTCTCTGTCTCTGTCTCTCTAATAACTTTGTTTTGGATTGACTTTGATACTTTTATGTTCATTTTTATGTAAAGTTAGTCTTCCCAGAAGAAGACAGTTGAGGGTAGTTTTTAAAATTTCACAGACTTCTAGTTTTTTGTTTATTGTTTCATTTGTCCTTTTTTCCTTCTCTTTTCATTTAGTTTTTCATTTATTGATTCTTTTTGGGAGGTGTATGTAGTGTTAAAAAGATAGAGTGGCTCACTTTCTGAGATTTCCTGGCTGTGTTCTCCTTTCTCACTTTTATCTGGGTCTTCTCTTGCCTTCATTCTATTGCCCCTTTCCTGCTCAGTTTTGATTCCACTCTCAGTGGTTTCTCCTCAGCATAGAGCTCTGTCCTTGCAAGGAGCCCTGGATGGTCAGTATTGAGAGTTTGCAGAATTTAGACTAATTTAACTCCTTCAAATCGTCTGTGCTTCCCCTGCATCCACTTACTACTGAATTGGGGTGAACAACTCTTCATTTCAGCGGCTGTTCTCAATTTCGCCTGTTGGTGCTTTGCCTAAGCCTGGTTGCATTTGGGAGTTCATGAAAGAGCTTGTCATCTAGTTTTTAATATCAGTGCTGTCCACGGGAATTTGGTTTTGCTATTTAGTTGCTCTGTTTTTAAGGTAGAGATTTGAAAGTTTAAAAAAAATATGTGGTAACACTGTTCTCATCTTCCCAGAATATCCCCTTTGCATTTCTCTTTCTCTCTCTTTCTTTCTTTCTTTCTTTCTTTCTTTCTTTCTTTCTTTCTTTCTTTCTTTCTTCTTTCTTTCTTTTCTTTCTTTCACATATGAGTTAAGAGAGGAGTTTTGTTGCTGGTGACAGTATTGTTTTGTTTTATTAAATTTCTGTTTGTTTTTAATTTTCAGGAAGAATGGGCCTTATTATTTAATTCCTAGATTTATCGTTATATTTATAGTTTCGTGATCAGGGATGGTTTGGGATGCAAAGAGATTCATAACTGTTTTATCTTTATTGTGAAATGTACCTTTTAGCATTAAAAAGTTCCCTCTCTTTGTTTCATTTAATAATTCTGCATCTAAATTAACTTTACTTTTTGTTTGCATTTTCCATAATACTATGCTATTATTTGTTATTTAAACAATAGATTGCCTTTTAGAAGGATTAAAACTGGGAAACAATTTATATTTGTGGCAGGCAGAATAAAGTTCCCCCAAAGCTGTGCACATCCTAATCTTCAGAATCTATGAATATTATGTTATAAGGCAAGGTGTAATTAAGGTTAAAGATTGAATTAATGTTGCTAATTAGCTGACCTTAAAAGAGGGAGATTATCTTGTATTACCCAGGTGGGCCCAATATAAGCATAAGGACCCTCATATGGGGAAGACTGGGGGGGTGGGGGAGAAAAGTCAGAATCAGAGAAAAGGCAACACAAGATAATCTCAGTCTTTGTTGGCTTTGAAGATGGAAGGGGGCCATGAGCCAAGGAAGGTGGGCAGCCTTTAGAAGCTGGGAAACGCAAGAGAACTGTTTCTCTCTTAGGGCCTCCAGAAAGGAATGCAGCCCTGTCAACCCCTTGATTTTAGCCTAGTGAGACCAATTTCAGTCTTCTGATCTCTAGAACTGTAATAAAAAAATTTGTTGTTTTAAGCCACTGAGTTTGTGGTAATTTGTTACAGCAGCAACAGGCGAATACAATATTTATCCATATATTTACTATTTCAGCCTTCTTCATTCCTTTTTATATTTCCCAGTTTGCATCTGGTAACGTTATCCTTCTGCCCGCTTCCTTTAATATTTCTTGTTTACAGGTCCGATGTCTGAAAAAGTCTGTATCTCCCTCAATTTTGAAAGATATTTTCATTTGGTATAGAATTCTAGTTTTAGTGTTTTTTTCTTTAGGCAGTTTGTAGATGTCACTGTATTGTCCTTTAGGGTGCATAATTTCTAGTTTTGGTCTGCTACAATTTATGTTTTTCTTTGCCCCTATGTGTCTTTTTTTCCCTCTTGCTGTTTTTAACTTTTTCTCTTTATCATTGGTTTTAAGCAATCTTGTTATTATGTGTCTTGGTTTAGTTTCTGTTATGCTTATTTGGTATGCTGTTCATTGATCTTTTTGATCCTGTGGTTTTACAGTTTTTATGAAATTTGGAGGTATTTCAACCATTTTTTTCTCCAAATATTTTTTTCTCCCTCCTTTACCTTTGAAACCTCCCATTATACCCATATGAGACTGCTTGATATTGTCTCAGAGGTCATGGCTGCTCTCATCATTTTTTCTTCTGCCTTTTTCTCTGTTTCATTTGGATAGGTTTTATTGATATTTGTTCAAGTTTATTAATCTTTTCTTCTTAGTGTGTAATCTCCTATAATCTCTTCCAGTGTATTTTTCATTTAGATACTTTATTTTTCTTCTCTACATGGTCCATTTGGGTCTTTTAAACAATATCTTCTGGACTTCCCTGGTGGCGCAGTGGTTAAGAATCCACCTGCCAATGCAGGGGACACGGGTTTGAGCCCTGGTCCGGGAAGATCCCACATGCCGCGGAGCAACTAAGGCTGTGTGCCACAACTACTGAGCCTGCGCTCTAGAGCCCGAGAACCACAACTACTGAGCCCACATGCCACAACTGCTGAAGCCAGTGCGCCTAGAGCCTGTGCTCTGCAAGAGAAGCCACAGCAGTGAGAAGCCCGCACACTGCAATGAAAAGTAGCCGCTGCTCGCTGCAACTAGAGAAAGCCTGTGCACAGCAACAAAGAACCAATGCAGCCAAAAATAAATAAATAAATTTATAAAAAAAATATATAACTATCTATCTTCTTTTTCTCTCCCAATAGCATTCATGCTTTTCTTTACATCATTGAGCATATCTGTAATATTTATAATACCTTTTTAAAGAGACTTGGGTGCTAATTCATCCTCTCTGTCATGTCTGGGTCTGTTAACAATGATTGGATTTTTTTTTCTTGACTGTGGTTCCTCTTTTCTTGCTTCTTTGCGTGTATGTTAATTTTTGATTAGATGCTGAACATTGTGAGTTTTACATTGTTGAGTGATGTATTTTGTATTTTTTTGAAGAGTTGATTTTGTTCTGGTACACACAAGTTATTTTTGGATCAGTTTGATTCATTTGAGGCATGCTTTCAATTTTTGTTAAGCCAGGTCCAAAGAAACCATTTTACTAGAGATCATTTAATTCTACTACAAAAGTTAAAGACTTCTGAGGATGGTATCAAATTTCCTGTAAATTACAAGGTCTCTCCACACTGACTCACCTTTTTGAGCTCCAGGAATTGTTAGTCCTACTCTGTCCTAGTGTTTTTCCCCCTGGCCTCAGGGAATTTCTACTTCTGAATGTGCACATCATTACTCAACCAACATTCAAGGGTACCCTCTGCTGATTTTCAGAGCTCTCACTGTGCATCACACTCTTCTCTGGTCCTCTACCCTGAAAATTATAGGTATCTTAGTCTCCCTGACTAAGTCTCTCTGTTTCCTCTATTCAGCAAGACTGATGGGCTGTGTGTTGTTAACACTCTCTGAGCTGCATTCTCAAAACTATCTCCACGTAGTGAGCTGTTACAATTGTAGGGTTCACCTGATTTGACTTCTTTTTTGTCAGAAATCACTGCTGTGACACTTGCTGACTAATGTCTGAAAACAGCTGATTTATACGTTTTTATGTATTTGTTTTATTTGTACTTTACATGTATTTTTCTATTAGGAAGGCCACAGCAATAAATCTTTCAAGGGAAGAAGTGAATGTCCTCTATTTTTACTTTTAAAGACAAATTTTCATAGCCTAGTAACTTGAGGGAAGTCCATCCTGCCTCAGTATATTATGATGGCCTATGAAAAGTATATGCTTTTTTTGGTGCACACGTGTGTGTGTGTGTAATTAGGGGAAAAAAAGGAAGAACTTCTGGACTAGTATGGGTGCTAGTTTGGCTTCTCCTAAAATCAGAACATGAAATTCCTATGGCACATTCATGAATCTATACAATTGTCAGGAAGGGACAGATCAGGTAATGACATTAGCCAAATCAGCCTACATTAGGGTAGAGTCCCAGGGTATGAATTGAATTACATCAGGATGTTACACTGAGTGGCTAGAATTATACATATCTAAGCAGTAACAGTCATATTTGAAGCAAGAGCTGGTCCCATAAGAGATTGTGAAGCCATCCAAGACAAGAGATCAAATGCTGAAAACCTAAAAGTTTTAGAAAAATAGTGCAAGATAGTATAAGATAAGTTTGGGATGGGAGATTCAGGTCAACAGTTCCAAAAGGCTGAAACTTCTTAATGGATGGTGGCCAGGTCGGGGGTTGGGTAGAATCAGATAACAAAGGATGGTTTTCATTGGTTAGTTTAATTGAAACCAAGCTAGTTTGGACAGGCTCTTCTCATATCCTGTCTTGTATTGTTGATTGAGTACCCCATCCAAACTGTAAGCACTTTGGAGGTAATGTGTAACATTTCTATAACCTACATACCACCCAGCACAATGTTTTGCTCGCTGTATGTTTCCTAACTGGCTGAAAACCTTCCTAACATATCAGCCATTTCATTTAGTCTGGCATAAATAACACTAAGTGCTAGTTCATGTAAACTACATTTGACAAATCGGTGTTAAATGTTTTATGATTTATTATACCTGGCAATATTTACTAAACCCATTTTACTCTTTAAAAAGTAAATCAAGAACATGTTTGCAGGAGGTGTGTGAATTTTAAATCACTTTCACCCACATTAAATGGTCTCATTTAATTTAATGAGAATAGTCTCATTTCCATTAGGAAGTTCTCTTGTGTTTTACTACTCCAATGCCCTAAAGAGGGATTCAAGTTTATATTCCAGCAAAGGGGCAAAGTTCCCTGTGCCACTTTCATAGAAAACCTGCCCGCGTTGTATTGAAAATTCCATCCTGCACTGATTACTGGTCTCAGTAAACACATTATGAAGGCTTTTATGGTTACCAGTGCTTGAGAGTTATTAGAAAATATAATAAAAAAATATTTAATATTGCCATGTGATTGCTCCCTCCTTTTGTTTTTGGTTTTTTTTTTTTTTTTCTATTTTAAAGTGTTGGTTAAAGTGGTAATATTCACCTCTACCATCCCTGTACACCACGGTTATTGTAAAACTAAGAGACACACACGCACTTTAAAGAGCAGCTGAGCAGCCCAGGTTTGATGCTTTCCAGATGACTTGGTGTTAGGCAAAATGATCTCTCAATCTCAAAGCCATAGGTGCTCAGAATGGAGAGTCAGGACAGGCACACTCACTCCACGTCCCTGCTAAAATGTGACATTTACTGAATATTGAAAATATATGAAACCTGAACTTGTGAGACTATGTTTACAAACTATAGATTTTTTTTAGTGTGTGTGTGTACAGGCACACGCACACGTGTGTGTAGGATGGAGGGGACTCTTCTTGACACAATAGATTAACTTCTACCAAAGTCCTTAGAACAGGCTGTCTTAGGCCTTGAGAATTCAACGAGATTTCTGAATATCCAGATTACTTTTGAAACTAACAATAAGTATTTTTAGTTTGTGAATGAGATGAGGTGAGTAAATAGTCTTTATTCTATGGACTTTTAAACCATTCTAGGCCAGAAAAGGCATTCTCTAAAGAGGAGTTACTTACAAATCACGGGCAGAGAGGTCTAATATCTGTTTGTGATGCCTTCATAAGGTGTCTGCTGGGCTAGGCTGAACTACATTTCCCAGAATTCCCTTTCCTGTATGTTTCCCGTGAGAACAGGCCAGGTGGGATGAGGAGATTTGGCGGCGGAAGTGGAACAGCAGCCATTTTGTAACTCATCGTGTTTTTGCTGATCTGCTGATCCACCTCATAGGTGTGAGGGAGTAGCTAGACTCCAACTGCTTCACCTTCCCTTGGATCTTCCTTCCTTTCTCCGACTCCTGGGCCAGGTGTGTGTGTTTAGTTCCACGATGAAGGGCCCCAGCAGTCCATACCACCAAAGTCTGAGGCAACAAGAACTGACACAGGTTTCTCCATCTTTGTGGGGCTCTGGCTAGTGCTTGTGGATTCTTTCCCCCACATTATATCCATCTTCCCTTCACACACAGACCCACACACAAGTATACATATCAGTCAAGATTCACTCAGAGAAGCTGAACCACAGGCTGTACATGTATGTATAATCACACACATGTATATGTGTATATATGTTTAGCCTGTGACTCTATTTCCCTGAGTGAATCCTGACTGATACACCATCTCTCTATGTTCACACAGGTATTGAGGCTTGGGTTGAAGGCTTAGGTTTGTTATTGTTTTTGTTGAAATACATTCTTCATTTTGGGTAATCTGTGTTAGTGCAAGTGCCCTTGTAGTGGATTTCCAGCACATCCCTTGAGGGATTACTTTAAAAGAGCTGCAGTTGTGAAATCTGGGCAGCTTTCCAAGGCTCTTTTATTTACCTCTCCTCAATCCTCTTCTCCATTGGTGTCCCTCTAATGACCAGTTTATTTTCTATCTACAGAAAGGAGATTATGCTTAAGAGAGTAGCTGTGGAAACATTTTCATTTATTCTATGATTTATACATGTCATCTAGAGAAGAAAATTCAGAAAGAAATCTTCTAGTGGTGGTCAGTCCTTAGAACTTGGTCTAAAATTTGAAAATCAAATTAAGTTTAATCTTTCACATGGAAAGTTGGCTCAATTCTCTCATGATTTCTTTTTCACTTTGATCTGATATTCGGCATGTAGGACACAGTTGGATGCAGGATTCCAGACTCAATGACCTGGCCTGTCAACTCCTTTGTTACCTCATCACTCAGAAGAGGGGGCATTTGGAATTTTGTTGATAGATTGGCTTATATAGGAACCAACTCAGAGCGATCCAGCTTTCTCGTCCAGATCAACTTTGGCTCAGTGATGCTGACAGTAGCAAAAATTGCTTGTGATTGCAAGAGCGATTACCTTCAGCCACAGGGGGCAGGTCTGCTCTTTCTCGTCAGCTGACATGGAGCTCTGCTCTTACCATCATGGAAGTCATCCTGAGGTTTCCAAATATTTTTAGGCCAGATGTGAAGGCACACTGAGCTTGTATTGATCTGGCGCTTCATGAAAGCCAACCCAATTTCTAAGAATTTAAACTAAGAATCATAACAGCTCACATTTACAAAGTGCTGATTCAGGCTTGATGCCAAGTGTTTTACAGGCATTTTCTCATTAAAGCAACTCTCTGAGGAAGTTATTATTATCCCCATGTTATAGTTGAGAGCACTGAGGACCCAAGGGGTTAAATAACTTTTCTGAAAGTCACATGGATAATAGCTTGAAGAGCTAGGATTTGAACGCAGAATGTGTGATGCAAAGGCATGTGTCTCATCACCGTGCTACACTGGAAACTGGAGGTAAGTCCAGTGGGAGAGAATGAAATAACTTGCATTGCTGATTTACAGTGAAAGATAGAAGCTTGCTCTGCTCTACTCCCCATCCCACCTTGCAGTCAGAGAATAGACCAGAGAGCTGGAAGTTCATGCTTATCACCTTCATGCTTATCAGCCCCCAAAGTCAAGACAAAAAAAAAAAAAAAAGACTCAGCAGAGGAGCAGCCATCATGAGGGCACCCCCTGCAGTCTGCCATTCCTGGCTGTGGCCCCATTCTCTGCTGAGATGAGAGATTAGAGAAATGGTGGTGCTTCTGTGAAGGTCTACTAAACAAATGGGAAGCTGTACAGACAAATTTTCTCAGATTATTAAATTACTACTAAATTAGGTGGGTAGGAGTAAGGCAGGGTGAACAGATTCTACTCCTTTTGGCAAGACAAGTCAACAAAAAAATCTGGTCCACATGATTCTAGTCAAATATGCTAAGTGCCCTGTTACCCAGAGAGCACATTTTATGCTCCATGTTAAACTGTCAGGACTTGTTCCACTAAGTGGTATGTGGAGAGGAAAGTCAGTCCCGTGGGCTGCTCTTGGGCGGGGTCTGCAGACCCACTTGGACTGGGCCTGCTATTCAGCATGCCCCTGCTTGTTCTCATTAACATTCTCATTGCCTTGTCATTGATAAAGAAATAAAATCAATATGATGACTCTCACTTGACTTATAATTTGCAGCTTTCAGCATTGCTTTAGTCTTTCAGATCTTTAAGAGCTAATGAAATATATTCAAAATCAGAATTTCAGTTCCAAATCACCTACCATTTTGTGAGCACAGATGCACCAGGTGTTTTATCTCAGTCCCCTATTGGTTTCTTTTCTTTTTAAAAAAACCCATTAATTCCTTAGATATATATTAAGTGCCTCTCTCTGCTAGGTGCTGGGGACACCAGGCTAAGTTCCACATGGTCCTTCACATAAGGGGAGCAGAGTCTGGCACAGGAGACCCATGGCTGTGAATGAACCACAATCATCCAATGACTCATGTGTATGGGAGCTCTGGGGGAAACCAGCAGCTCTATCTAGGGGAAAGGATTTCAGGGAAGTCTGTCGAGGAGGAAGATCATTGAGCTGCATTTTGAAGGATACAAAGGACAGGTCCTTGAGTAGCTATTGAATGACTTTTGAGTAGTGGGAGTAGACAAAGGACATGTGTGAAGGCATTGCCAGAACCATATGGAAAAGTAGGTGGAAAAGTAGCTAAGTTTTCGTAATGGGGAAATGAGAACCATTGAATGATTTGAAGCAAAGGAGAACCACAATCAGAGTAGTGTTTTAGTATTTTGAGAAGCTCTCTCTACAGCAATGTTAAGAATGGATTAGGGTGTCCAAAGTGGAGGTAGGGAAGCCAGTTAAATCCATTGCATTATTTTTGACAAGAGATGGTGGGGAAAAAAAGCCAGTAAACAGACCACAAAATGGTGTTCAGAGAAGCAGGGTTAGATCTGGATTGAGGGTGGTCAAACAAGGCATTTCTAATCCAGGGGTGGAGAGATTCATGAAGGAAACAGTGGCCAGTAAAGTTAAAAACTTCAGACACATCTGCAGATGCCAAGTGGGCATTGAATTTGGCATTTGGAGATGACTGGTGACCTTGGTGGGGTTAGTCTCTGTGAAGTGGTGTGGGCAGAGGTCTGACTGCAGTGGGTTGGGGAAAGTGTGGGAAATGAAGACATTGGGACATTAGTATGACCTGTTCATTTGAGAGGCTTGGCCGTGATGGGCAGGATGGTAGGTTTTTTTAGCTGCTGCTTTGTTTTGTTTTTTATTAAAAAAACAAACTAAAACCCCCAGGAGTTGGAAAGTGCTGTGAAAATGGAACCCAGTCAGCTCCCTGTTGTCTTGTTTAGTGTTGGCTCTTTAAACCTCAAGACGTCCTGCAGGTTCAGAAGGAAGAGCCAATTGGACTTAGCCACCATGAGAATAACTATGTTTTGTCAAGGGCAATTTTCCTGATCGTTTTCCTACATTTACGCCTGAATCCTATCTTCCTCCCCTCTTACAGATCATTCCTCTGTTTACTTGGTTGATGCTTGTGCCCTGAATTAGTCCCTGACACTGTTGTTGACCACATCACACTCTTCTGGCTTAGGTTTTGACTCTCTCTGCTCTGGGTCCTGAACTTTATAAGGTCATTCTATAAAGTCATTCTGTGTGGCAGGCCCACCCATGCCTATGAATGAGGACAAGATCTCAACCTTTCCCAGGTTAACATCCTCTAAAATGAATATCAAATGGCAGTATATGGTAGTAGGTTAAGAGTGGGGACTCTGTGGCCAGGCTGCCTGGGTTCAAATCTTGGCTCTGCTACCTGTCGGGTGACCTTGGACAAATTTCTTGACCTCTCTTTGCCTCAGTTTCCTCATCTGCTCCACTGGGAGTAATAACAGAACCTACTTCATGGGATTAAATGTGTTAATATTTGTAAGATGCTTAGAAGAGTGTTTGGCACATAGTAAGCTCTCAGTGCTTGTCCTTATAATTAAGACAAGTTCCACAGTCCATTCCAGCAAGGGTTTCTACCTTTTTGCTGCCCTCTGGTGGCCAGTGAACATATTGGAGGACTCAAAATGCAAAGTTGACCCCTTGTATGCTGGACACAGTGCAGATAATGATGATTATGATGATGGTGATGATGGAAGTACTTGCTTATTATTTAATTGAATCCTCACAGTAACTCTAGTGAAGTAGGTAGGGATTATTATCCCCTTTGTATTAAACAGGAAATTGACACAGAAAAAAAGAACAGAGAAACTATACATGTAATAAATTAAATATCATATGCACTAAAGTAAGCCTTATTTGTAGCCAGGGATTCAATTTCAAAGAAATAAAAAATTATTTGTTTAGTTTAAATTTAGTTCAGGAGATATTTTAATCTGATTTTGTTCCAGTTCAATAGTTTTATAAAACATATAGCTTTGGCTTCAAATCAAACTGCTTTCATAGTTTTCTTCCCTCTTCCCCCATGAAAGTTGGTTCAATTCATGGTTTAGTGAAACATTAACATTTGGGTTCAGTTCTGTTTGAATTTTGGTTTGGAGTTAGGTTTGGTTCAAGTCCTGCTTCCAGGAGTCTGGTGAATTTTAGATTGATGGACATGTTCAGGAAACAGCCAATGGCTAACAAGAATGCACTGTGCCTGTTTCATCAAAAACATTTCCACGGCCCTCTTGTCTGAACCCGAATGATATCTGGTTCTCTTTAAGTTGGCTGTCCTGAGACAGAATAATAATGCTAAACATAGTAGTGAGCAGTGACTTTGCAACACTGACAAATGATCTCATTTTGCTGGATAGACTTCTAAACTCACAAATTCATGAATTTAGTCACACATTCATTCTAAAGGATCATATATCACAGATAGATGGAATTTGGGGGTTCCATGCTCCTTGAACTTGCTGTCTTGTCTCCTATTGTAACTGTGCAAACAGTGTATGATTATGACCACTGTTTTTAATGTGGACAATTACTCACTGGTAAGTTATTTTTGATTTTAAAAGATCTTCTGAATTCTGAAATTCAACTTTATTATATTCAGGGTCCAAATTGATTTTTGAGAGAATTAGGTTCTCAATTTTATGATGAAGTTTAATGGACAAATAGGGCTCACCTTATGGAAATGATTTATAGCCAACGTAACTGGAACATATTTGTTTGATTAAACAAGGGAAGCCTAAATTAAGATTTTGTTTGTATTGGGATAGTGGTTGATGGTGTCAGAGCATCGACACCATCAAGGATTAGGAAGCTGGAACCTGAAAGTAAAGGCTGAATCAGAGTCTTCGTGAAATAATAATTGTAATAACACTTATTGGACACAGATTGTGTACCAACCTTCTGTCACATAGGTACTCTATTTCCATTTAATAGTTGAGAAAAACAAAGCTTAGAGGACTAAAGTGACTTGTCCAAAGTGTGCCAGTTAGTAATAAACAGGATTTGAACCCAGGCTAATCAAGAATTCAATCACTTAACCATCATAGTAAATTTACAGGTAGTTAGGAACTGGGGGCAAATATAAATTGAGATAGAGGCAAAGCAGAAATTCAGACACCAAGCAGACAAGCAAAATTCAGGGCATGTACCGAGTGACCAGGAGTCAGGAGACGTCAAGGGTCAGAACCCTTTCATGTAGATGAAAACCAGAGAGGGGGTCAAAACTAGCTTGATAAAAGAAAAAAAAAAGTAAACTTGGCTAGACAAACAGGGGAGCTAGGAGATCAACTGTAAGGCCGTAGCCACAAAGAAACTTTGACCAAAAGGGATCTTCCATCTTACCCAGTTGGCATTGGCAGAGAAAGGAACCATCTTAATATTGGACCCATTGGGCCTAATCATAGGAGAAAGTATGTCGGTACCTCCTGCTTAAGTAGACATGTGAGGTCAGAAATAAAAACAGGTTTAAATTAATCTTAGGAGCTAAAGAATCTTCTGTTTTGTTACATGTCATCCAGTTCAGTTCCCTACTCAAAGCAAGAATTTCTTCTATGGCATCTCTAACTAGGTTATCCAAATCTCTGCTTGAACATTTCCAGGGGTGGTGAGCTCTTCTAGCCAGCTTCTTCCTTTGGTTACAACATTATGATTGCTGGAATGTTCTTTCTTGTAAAGGCTCAGAATTTAATCTGTCTGACTGCTATCCATTGTCCCGACTCTGTTCCTGTGATCACACAGGAACACATCTACCCTTTTTTCTTCATGACAATCCGTAAAATGAAGATGTTTAAAAATATCTAAAATACAATATTTTCTAAGAGGTAAGAAAAAACAATCAAACAAATCCAGAGCTCATTAGGGAAAGAACTCCAGGAGGGAAGACATGTCATGCCCAACAGTAGTCCAGTGTCACTTTCAATTTTCACCCCAAGAAAATGTCACCCTCCCAGATACCACCACCACACCAAGTCTTAAGCAATGCTCTGCTGTCTTTGTAGAACCGTGAAGAGTTTACAGTGCTTTCTTTTTCTTATTAGTTCTGTGGAGATAAGCTAGCATTTCTCAAGAATAAGTATATGAAGAGACAGAAGAAAGAAAACGAAAGAAAAAATACGAAAGAAAGATAATGAGCATAACATATGATCAGTAGGCATTAGCTACAAATTTGGCTAGTATTTCTTTCAAGCCAGGGTGCCTCCTTCTATATGCTCTCTATAGCAGCAGTCCCCAACCTTTTTGGCACCAGGGACCAGTTTCGTGGACAGGGGTTGAGGGGGGAGGGAATGGTTCAGGCAGTAATGCGAGAGACGGGGAGCAGTAGATGAAGCTTCGCTCGCTCACCTGCCACTCACCTCCTGCTGTGAGGCCCGGTTCCTAACAGGCCTCAGACTGGTACCCGTCCATGGCCCAGGGGCTGGGGACCCCTGCTCTGTGGGGATGGGGAGCAGGAGGATGCAGTGGAATCACATCTTCCCTTTGAAGGATTATGGCAGTGTTATAATGTGTTGAGTAAGGGGAGCTGTGGCTTTTTGTGTTCTGGTAGGTGGTAGAAAGCAAAGTGGTCATTACTTCTACCATGAAAGGAGAACTAGAGGAATCAGCCTTTACTGAGCACCTGCTCTGGGGCTCTTAATCCTCACAGTAACCTAGTAAGGAGGCAGGTATTATGAAACCCATTTTACAGACAGGAAAATGGAGGTTCAGAGAGGGTAAATTGCTTAGGTGCATATAGCTAGCATTAGTAACAGTAATAAATATAATACAAATACAAATGAAAGTGACATCATTTATTGAATGACTTCTATCATGTTACTAGTTACATATAACAGTTATTTAACATTTTCTTCCACTCATTCATTTACTCAACAAACATTTATTATGTAACTTATAGTTAATATATGGCCAAACTGGAATTTGAAAGCAATCAAATTTCAGTGTATATAGATTGAAGGCCTATCGACAAACCAAGATTATGCTAAGTATTTGATCAACAAAATACAATCCCACTTTCAAAGAATTTACCATCCAGTAGCTGAGACTAGTACACAAAAAAGCAATTACAATAGCGAAGGATAAATGTTGGTCCAAAGGCGACGTTCTTTCCCCTCCAACATATTGAGAAACATGGCATTTGGAAAACATGCTCATGGCTCCTCAGGCTGGGTTCCAAGGAATTTTCCCTTTTAAAGTCACTCCCCTGCTTCCCCTGCACCATGTAGCCCCAGGAGAGGCCAGGGTGGCCACAGAGGCGGTACTGTGGTACCTGGGGATGTTGGCAGGCAAGGACTTGGAAGTGGCTGCTGGGCCACATGTGTGTGCAGGAGCTTCCAGGCAGCTCAGCCCCTCCCAGAGCTGCTTGCCAAGGAAGGTCTGAGCGAGCCCTTCTGCAGGGCACTGGAGAATTGGCTGGGCCCCGGGGGGTGGGGCAAGGGTAAACCGGGGGAACTGGCCTGCTGGGGTCCACAAAGACAGGAACATAAATTTTTTTCATTAAAACAATCTTGAAATTGTTGGCAAGCCCATAAAAAGGACTGGTTAGAGCTGTCTTGGGGCAGCTTTTCTTTGAGTTCAGTTTATTAATGTAGGTTTTTACATGGCTTTTTATTAAGAAACATATGGTACTTTAGGCCATTTAACACTAAGGAAAAAGCTTCATAAAGAAACATTCTGAACACCAATATAACGTAAACTTGTACTCCTGCATTTTACAGAAAAACAAGTTATTGGAAGATTTGTGAATAATTTCTAACGTTCATTGGCGAGGTATTTTATCTTCCTTTAGAAATATATACATTAAGCCTTTCAACAGGGAAAGAAGAATCTGGGTAGGAAAGGGTGTGTGTGTGTGTTGAAGGAGGATGGAAGTTTGACAATAGGAGGTTTTATATATATTCCCCGTCCCCCAAAATGCCTTTGACCCTTTGAGGTGTTTTCTTAAAGCAGCTGAGGAGGATGTCTTACGTTGCTTGAATTTAGGGCAAGATTCCATAAAATGAGATCCTTCCAAAACTATTCTCTACAAAGAAATGCAACCTAATTAGAAAAAGAGCCTTGGGGTTGACCTCATTTGCCATTTTTTTTTAACCTGTTGCTGGGCCCTGGTTCAGAGTGACAGACTCAGAAGCAAGAGAATTCTCAAAAGAGCATACCTAACCTCAACAAATCATCTGCTGGAAACATGTCCCTCTCACCTCTTGTTCTATGTGGGAACCAATACCAATATCAAGATGATAGCCTTGCCACCCTTCCTGGAGGCAGCCATCCGGGAATGTCCCCATGCCAGGGACTGGAGCTTGGACATGAACCCCAAAGACAATGTGCAGCTGATCGTGGACATTGGAAGGCTGGAGCTGGGACCAATGGAATCCTAACCTGACAGGGGTCATTTATATGGCAATTTTACCTATATCAGTAGTTCTCAACCGGGGGAGATTTTGCCGCCCAATGGCATTTGGCAATATGTGGAAACATTTTGGGGTGTCACAGCTGAGGGGGATGGTGCTACTGACATCTAGTAGGTAGAGGTCAGGAATGCTGGTAAATGTCCTGCAATGCCTAGGATAGCACTTTCAATAAAGACTTATCCAGGTCCAAACACCAATAGTGCTGATGTTGAGATACAAATGTCTTCTGGGGATTGGATTGGTGTACACACATTGAAGTGGGGTGTTTTCATTTTTCTGCTCTACCAAGAAAATTCCCAGAAATTCACTTGACTACACCTGAGAGTCCTCGAAGACACTGTATCAATTCTGCCTTGCCGCAGGGGCAAGAAGAGGTACAGAATTTCCTGATGATTGGGTAGCCACCTTAGGGAGTAGACAGGTGGCTCGGTTGTATTTTTGAAGGCCCTAAAATGTGAAAGCAAAGACAAGGTGGGGAGGAAATGGGAGAGGGAAGAAAATCTTTTGGGTTCTGGGTCCTTAAGATGAAAGACTCCACCTTCTAGGATGGATTTGACACCAGTCCTGGTGATGGCTGTGTCTGTGACCAATGGGGAGAACTGCAATGGAAAGCATCATTGCTATCCCAGATCGGTGGAGGAGGACAGGACCAGGTCCAGGAACTGGCACAGGACCTCCCCAGGTCAGCTGTTGCTCTCCCACCAGTGCCCTCTTGTGGCCATGGTACAAGGTGTTATGTTGTTGCTTCCCTGGTTGACTGAGGGGGTTGACATTCCTGTCCTCAGGGGATGACCTAGAGTGGATAGTGCCCCGTGAACTGGGAAAGAGGAGAGTAAACACTCAGTTTACACCAAGCTCAGAGTTTTGTTGCTCTCACTTAACAATAAAAATCACAGATATTCATTCAGCTCCTGCTATTAGCAAGACACTATCCTGGGTTCTGTGGGAGAGATATAAGGAGGAATGAATCATGGCCCCTGCCCACAAAGACTCATTCTATGGTCAGGGAGACAGACATATCTCCCACACCATGGAATATGACTATAATAAAAAACAGATTGTCATAAGTGCTATAACAGAGGTAGTACAAGTCAAATGTAGTGGGACAACAAGAAACAGAAAATAAATTTATTCCAACTGGAAGCATGTGGGAAGACCTTATGGAGAAAGTGGCATTTGTACAGGACTTTGAAAATGGTAGAACCTTGACAGATGGAAAGGTTAGCATGTGCCCAGAGGTAGAAGAGCACATGGCCAGCTTGAGAAATCACAGTTAATTCAGTATAACCAAAGCAGGAAAAATTTTCAGGGGAGCTGTAACGAAGACTACAAGAGCTGACCATGGAGGACATAGATACCAAGATGAGGAGTTTATATTTTATCCTATCTCTAGCAGCAAACTATTTGAAGGTATTTGAGCAGGGAAATGATATGATCGACTCTTTTCTCTAGAATGAGAATTTTGTTAGCAGTATGTAAGATGGAATGGAGAGATGGGAGGCTGGACAACCAGGCAGGGACCTTTGAAAGCAAAGATGAAACTGAAAGGCCCAGCCAGTATTTGAGAGGCGGGCAGCACAGTGGAGTGGGTAAGAGCAGGGGCACTGGAGCTCTGTGCCCATGTCCAAATCCTGACTCTGTCACTTGGTTACTGATTGATCTTGGGTAAGTTACTTTACCTCTCTGTGCCTCAGTCTTCTCATCTGTAAAATGTAACTAATAAATATAATCTTCTTACAAGTGTGTTGTTTTAAGTGCAATGTTAAAATCACTTGGGATGGGGGCTTCCCTGGTGGTGCAGTGGTTGAGAGTCCGCCTGCCAATGCAGGGGATACGGGTTCGAGCCCTGGTCTGGGAAGATCCCACATGCCGCGGAGCAACTAGGCCCGTGAGCCACAATTACTGAGCCTGCGCGTCTGGAGCCTGTGCTCCGCAACAAGAGAGGCCGCGATAGTGGGAGGCCCGTGCACCGCGATGAAGAGTGGCCCCCGCTTGCCACAACTAGAGAAAGCCCTCGCACAGAAACGAAGACCCAACACAGCCATAAATAAATAAAATTAAAAAAAAAAAAACAACCGTGTGCTCTGACATATCTCAAAATGTTTCCTTTAAAAAAAAAAAATCACTTCGGATAGAAATAAAGCTAGTTATTAAATTTTCAGGAATTTTGCAAGCCAGTTGATATCATGTTAGTAGATTGAAATAAACCACGGTGGGAGTAATTACACCCTGGAAATTGGCAAGTGCTACAAATGAGAGAGAGAGAGAGAGAGAGGAAGACAGAGACAGAAAGACAAAGAGGGAAAGAACTCACACTTGAGTAAGCTCTAGAACCACCTCAAATATCACACCCAGCATCTTAAGCAACTTTGAGGTCTTTGGGTGTTACTAAACATTTGATGGAAGGAAAGGGGTCTCAGAATTAGGTACTGTAATATAGTCTGCATTGTCTGTCTCATGAGACTCAATATAAGTGGAAATTGGAAAAGTGGAATTTGAAGTGACTTTTGAGGAATGAGGTCAAGTGGGTTAGCTCAAGCAGCAAGTGCTAGAAGAAACACTTTATTGTCACATTAAGCCTAGGACCGCACAATATAGATAACACTGTGGTTTAACTGGAGATGAGATTCAAGGGTAACATAGCTGGTTTGGAAATCAGACAACTTGAGTTTGAATCCCTCTTTGATTACTTATTAAGTTGGACAAGTCTTATCCTTTCTGTGCCTGAGTTTCCACATCTTTAAAATAGGGTATTAATAGCACTTCTTTTGCAGGATTGTTATAAGGATTAAATGAGTTATAGTATAAATTAATATATAGACTACATAGAACAGTGCTAGCTCATGGTAAATACAATAGAATTATTAGCTGCTATTATTATCTTTCCAAATATTATCTATGCAAATTTCAGTAAGTCATATGATTTCCTTGAGCCTTGGTTTTCGCATCCATAAAATGGAAATAATATTAACAACTACCTCATCTCTCTCATAGGGGTGCTGTGTAGCTTGAATTAAATATCAATATATTGATGTGAAAGTGCTTTGGAAACCATAAAAAACTAAAGAATCACCTTTGGTGATAAGAACAAATGTAGCGCAGAGAAGTGGTCTTGGGATGCAATTCCAAGGAATGAGATAACTATTTTTGAGCAAAACCCACAGGCAAATTGTGGACATAAGAGACAAATTGCAACACGCTGTACAAATCAGGAATGCTTCTGCCAAGCACACATTGGCATGCACATGTGCCCAGCATGGAAAAGAGTCTGACCACACAATGGTCTTTTGGCTACAAACCTATAAACAGATAGTGATCATTGTGAGAAACACCAACACACAGTAAAAAAAAAAAAAAAAAGTTCACTGTCCGGTTATAACTGAAACTGGAGGAGCCACAACATAAGTGAGTAATGTTGTGATGTTATGAGCTCTAGGAAAGCCTCTAGTATTCCATCCCCTTCTGCCAAGCCCACCTACCTTAGCTGAATAATGTCTGACCTCAGAACTCAGTACATGGTTCTTCATTCCTAGGAAAGCTAACAGTTTAAGCTATTATCAGCTATTTAAACCTCAGGGTGAATGAAGAATTAGAAAAATATCCTCATCCAGATCTGAGCATGCTATAAATAAATACTCTCCACAACTCTTCTTGGATCACTTCTCAGGTGTCATCTCTGTGTTGATAGACCAGCTTCACTTTGAGATTGGCACCAGTAAAGTCCTTTAACCCCACTCCCACTTTTTAGAACTCTCTTTTCCTTGAGTTCTGTGACATCATTTTATTTGGTTCTTCTATTTCCCCTCTGGCCATTCTTCTTTCACTCCCTTTATTGATACCTCTTCCTCTTAAATGTTGGTATTCTTCTTGATGTATTTCTCAGTTCATTCTGTAATCTCTTCTATGTGTTCTCAGTTATATATTTATGTCTCCCACATGTAAATCTCTAGCCCAACTCTCTTCAGTGAAATTCACTCTCATTGTGGATGACTTGAAAGCAAGTCAAATGTTTAAAACCAAACTCAATTTTTTCCTCCTTATCCTCAACTTTCTCTTATAACTATTCCCAACCTTATCAACCACAGCCAAGGTTTTCACCAACTACTTAGTAACCTAAGTTAGGAGCCTTCCTATCCTGGATGACTTCTTTCCTTTCATCCCACTCATTTAAATAGCTACCAACTCACATCTTTTCTCCTGCATATATATCAACTAATTGTCTTTTAATGCTTCTCTCTTGCTGCCTTTATTTATGTCCTCTTCATGTTCTGTTTTCATAAGTACAGTATTTACCTAACCTGTTTTCCTGACTTGAACCTCTCTCTCCAGTGGAATTCGTTTTCCGTAAGGCTGACAAATTATCTTTGTAAAGTGCAAATGTTATTATCCCACTCTCCTATTTGGGCCATCTATTAAACATTGAATTATGTTCAGACTATCACATTATCCAATCCTAAATACAACTCCAGCTTCCTCTCCCATTCCTGTCCAAACATACAGTCCATCATCTAGTTGCAGAAAAATAGTTATTGTTCTTCTATTGGGCTCCCATGCCTCTGTACATGGGATTCCTGCACCTCCCTCACCCATCCCCCCATCCCCACAGTCCAGATAAATATCACCCCTTCTGAGAAGGCATTCCTACTTCTCTATCTCAAAGTTGTGGTCCACACAAGAATGGGTATGGCATGATTGAAAGTAAATATCTGCAAACGATGACTTTGCCTCCGATGTCACTGAGAAAATTGGAGCAGTCATAGGTGATTTTCCCCAGAATCCTGCCACCACATCTTTCTACCATCACTATCTGTCCCCATGCAGCTGACATATTCTGCCTGCCTGCCTGCTGCCATAGATTAGCATTGTACGCTCCTGTATAAGGCCAGTTCCTCTGTCTGTATCTTTGCTCCCACCCACCCCATGTTACCTACCAAAGGATAGCACTCCAGCAATCCTTCCTGTCTCTCTAGCACCATCAATTTTTTTTTTTTCACTCTTTACTGGATCACTCCTATTAGCATTCAGACCAGCTGTTATCTCTCCTATCTTAAAAGATAACCCTTTTCTTTGACCTTACTTTCCTCACCAGTTACCAGCTGATTCCTTTTAATTTCTTTGGCAAAACTGCTCAAAAGAAATTTCTATAGTCACTGTTTTCTATTTCTTTTCTCCTATTTTCTCTAAAACCTTACGTCAGTCTAGGTTTGTCCTCACTGCTACTCCAAAACCACTCTTGTCGATGTCACTAATGATGTAACGTAGCTCAGCCTGTGGTCCTTTTCTCTGTTTACGGTCACTCTCTTGGTGATACATGAGCCCCAATGGCTTTAAAGGTCATCAATATGCTGATGACTGCTGATTTTATATCTCCAGTCCAAATCTCTCCCCAGTTCCCAAACTCCACTCCACCTGTTTGCTTGACAGCTCCACTTGAATGTCCAATAGGTATCTCAAAATATGTCCAGAACCAAACCTCTGCCCACATCCTGCTCCCCACACAGCTATCTCCATCTCAGATGATAGTAAATCTCTCTTGCCAGTTGCTTGGGCTAAGGTCTTGGAATCGTGACTCCTCTTTTTTTCTCATATCCCATGATCAGGAGATCATGCTGGAGGTGCTTCTGGATATATCCAGAAACTGACTGCTTCTCACTGCCTTCACTTCTCCCATCTATCCTAGAGCCACAGTCCCTTCTCATCTGGACCATTGCACTAACCTTCTAACAAGTCTGTGGTTCTAAACTTGCCCCACTGAGGTCTATGTCCAGCATCAGCTGGAGTCAGCCTCTTAAAGTGTAAGTCAGATTATGTTACTTCTATACTCAAAACTCTGCAGTGCCTCATCATTTTACTCAGGTGAAAAGTAAAGTCCTTACCATGGCCAAAAGGCCCATCATGACCGGTGAATTCTAGGCCTCTTTGACCTCCTCTTCTGCTTCCCTCCTCCTAACTCACTGCCTTACAGCCACTTTGGGCCCTGCTCCTTTACCTCAAAAGCTCTAGGCATGTTCCTGCCTTAGAATGTTAGTTCAAATTTTCTTCTGCCTCCAGAGTTCTTGCCTAGATATTCCATGGCTCACTCATCTCCTTCATGGGCAGAAGTATTGTTTACTTTGTTCCCTAGTGTATCTCAAGTGCCCAGAACTTAGTATATGCACATAGTATATACACAGTAATTCTCTCTCTCCTCACATATACACATACGCTTTCCCCTTGCTCCTTTCCTCCCTTTCTTTTTCTTTTCTTTTCCTTCCCTCACTCCCTTCCTTCCTCTCTTTCCAGGCACTTTAAAACAACAAACCCAATTAAAAAGTGGGCAATGAATAGACATCTAACCAAAGAAGATGTAGAGACGGCAAATAAGCATATGAAAAGATGCTTAAAATCACTTATCATTAGGGAAATGCAAGTTAAAAGAACAACAAAATATTCCTATATACCTATTAGAATGGCAAAAATTCCAGAACTGATAATACCAGTTGCCGGCAAAGATGTGAAGCAATGGGAATTCTAATTGATTTCTGGTGGGGATGCAAAATGGTACAGCAATGTTGAAAGACAGTTTGACAGTTTTTACAAAGTTGAACATGGTCTGAACCAGCAGCCGTACTCCTAGATATTTACCCAACCATTTAAAAAACTCATGTCTATGTAGAAACCTGCACACAAATGTTTATAGCAGTTTTATTTATAATCACTAAAAACTGGAAACACACATGTGATACAGTGAAAACGGCACTTTACTTGTGTGATCTTCCTAATAAAATCTTATAACCCCAGTCTAATCATGAGAAAAACATCAGAAAAATACCCAATTCTACAAAATACAAGTGCTCCTCCAAACTGTCAAGGTCATGAAAAATAAGGAAAGGCTGAGAAACTATCATAGCTAAGAAGAGGCTAATAGACACGATGACTAAATATGATGAAATATCCTGCATGAGAGGCTAGAACAGAAAAAAAAGTTAAAACTAAGGAAATCTGAATAAACTATGCACTTTAGTTAATAATAATACACCAAAATTGGTAAGTTAATTATGAGAAATGCACCAAACTAATGCAAGATGTTAATAATAAGGGATCTAGGTATGGAGAATATGGAAACTCCCTGTGCTATCTTCACAATTTCTCTGTAAATTAAAAAGTAAAGTTGAACGTTTTTTTTTTTTTTTTTTAAACCACTAGGCCACCAGGGAACTCCATAAAAAACCTCTAAAGCAATCTCAAATTTACAGAATACTTGAAAGTACAAAGAACTTTTATTTCCTAAACCATTTGAGATCATGCCCCCAGATGCCCCATCACACTCAGAAACTTGAGTGTGTAATTTCTACAAACAAGAACATTCTCCTACATACCCACAATACAACCATCAGTATCAGGAAATTAACATTGATGTATCACTACCGTTTACTCCACAGACTCCATTCGAGTTCCGCCAATTATCCCAATAATGTCCTTTATCACAAGGGAGTCAGTCCAGAATCAGACATTGCATTTAGTTGTCAAATCTCTTTAATATCTTTCAATTTGGAATCTTTCTTCAATATTTTCCTGATTTTCATGACCTTGATATATTTTGAAGATTACAGGCCATTTCTGTACAATGTCTCTCAACTTGAGTTTGTATAATGTTTCCTATGACTAGACTCAAGTTATGCATCTTTGGCAGGAATATCACAGAAGCAGTAGTGTTCTTATGACATGACATCAGGTGTGGATTTGTCCATCCACACCATCAAGATGATGCTGGTCATCTTGATCACTTAATTTAGGTGGTGTCTGCCAGTCTCCTCCATTGTAAAGTTGCCCTTTGTCCTTTAGTATTTAATAATTATTTGAGGGGATATACTTTGAGACAATGTAGATATCTTCTTTCTCTTCAATCTTTTGTTTGTTCATTTGTTTCTTTATATCAGTTTGGTTTCTTGGTGTCCTATTGTATTCAATGGGTTATATAATACTGTCATTTTTAATGTTGATGTGTTTGAACCTAAAATCTCTCTAGCTGCTGAGTTTTCTATGCCAGGGTCAGGACTCTTTAGGCTATAGGAGGTGATCAAACACTAAAGCCCTGTATTTCTCTATTGGGTTGGGGAAGGTTTAAAGATATTGCACAGGAAGTGTCAGTTGTGTTACTGTGGATCAATTTTCAGCTCATACTCTAAGCAGGAAGTGCCTTTCCTGCCAAAAGGATTTCTAAATTTCTCTTTCATTTCTACAGTATACATGATACAGATGAGGCAAGAGAGAGAACAGGTCTATAATTGTCAGTAAGGTGCTGAGTCACTACACAGACATTTTAGTTAGGTGTAGAAATGGTGCATACCATTTCTACAGTGGTATGCCTACTTAGGACCATTGAAAAGTGCAGCAAGCAGTGTGCAGGACACAAAGGCCCACAAAGCCTTCTGAGGAGACCACCAATGAGGATTTAAATGCTGGCTTTGAGCAATGAGTAATCAAAGTTTAAAAACTTTCAAAAAATTTGTAGCAAGGGTCATAAAGCAAAATGCAGCCAACACTACTCAGATTGAAGAAGCCAGACCATACTAGACCATACTAAGCCTTCAGCCCCTGTAGGGGAGGGTTGCCACCACTTCATGACTCAGTATGCTGGACTGTCTCTCAGGGACTCAACACTCTTTCTCATTCCATTCTCTCCCCTCTAGTTTAGTAGTTGGAAGCCTGGAATTACATTTTCCAAATCCCTACCAGCAAATTCTAGATTAGGTTTTTTCAATGAGAGACATCGTATTAAGATGTAGAGTCGTGGGGGTTTTTTTGTTTGCTTGTTTGTTTGTTTTTATTCAGGAATGGCGAGGCCAACAGACCAGGAGACAACTGCCATTGAAAAGATAGTTTGTTATACTTAGAGATCCCAAGAGGATGGGGCATGCCAAGCCATGGGGGCCACACAGGGATGCATCAGCGTCGGTCAGGAGGCAGAGAGAGTGGGGGGAATATAAGAAGAGCCTTTATGTGATTTCCATGGAAGGAATGGGAGGCAGGTCACCAGGTTTAGGACTGGCTAGTTTGAGTAATTTCAGAGAGCTCTAGGTCGTAGGGGCTGTCCCTAGTTGCCTGGTATCTGGCCTAAGGTGATTAAGGTAGGTGGTTAGTGGCCCAGAGTGTGAGAGCCAATAAAGGAGGCGACTGGGGCTATGGACTCTGGATTGGTTGGTTTGCATGTGAAAAGGATTCACAAGTGATTAGTTTCCTATCTCTAGGAATTAGCTCATCCTGGGACGGGCAGTCACTCCTGTGTCAGCAAGGCCACAAGATGTCAGAGCATCAGAAAATATAGGCACTGACATGAGACGTGGAAGCCTATGCAGAAGCAGATGTCACATACTGTTATTCTGGCAGGAGTAGGCAGACAGGCTTTGGCAGTGGTGAGATTTTGTGGCAATTCCAGGGACACTTCCTGTTAAACACACATCTTGGTGCTATGACCACTGCCTGGAATTTCTTGGAGTTCCTGTAATTTTCGACCCTCTAAAAGCTAATAGCACCCCTGAAATCTAGCTGTGGCTTTCTCTGACCTTCCCTTTGGCATTCTTCCAGTGGTTTTATAAATACCCAATTCCCAGCATTAAGATCTTTCTGCTTGAAATACCTAGAGTGATTTCTGTTTTTCTGACCAAACCCTGACTGAGATTACCGTGTACCTTTTATAGTCCATTGTTGATAAGTATGCTAATTGGACTTCTATCAAGATTCTGGTGCCTAGAATTGGCAAAAGCATGTGCACAATTTCCTTTCTGGAATTCTGCCTTAACAGAGTTAATTCCTCCCTGGTGAGCTGCATGCCACAGAGTCTTTTTATCCTCTGTATTCCCAAAGCACTGTGTCTTTATTCCTACAGTGGTACGCCTATTTAGGACCATAATGATTTATATACAAAATTGTCCTTTCTGTAAGATCTGTGAGCTCCTTTAGGACAGGGACCTTGTATATAATACCTCATGGTGTAGCCTCAGAATTTTACATGCTTCTTGACACACTGAAAATGGATGGATACACTTCACAGTAAGTGAGCATGTCCAGCCTCGGCTATAAGAGGGAGCGCAAACAATTATCACAAAAATGGCACCTGTTTATTGATTGTACTATATGCTAGGTGTTTTACGATTGACACACCATTTAATCCTCACAAAAACCTTGTAACGTAATAATATTTAAGACTGAGACTTAGAAAGGTTTGGTCTTGCTCAGAGTCACACAGCTAAAAAATTTGCCACCACCAGGAGGTAAACCCAGTTCTGACAGTCTCCAAAGCCTGGTTCTGTCCGTTATACCATTCATCCTCCCTGACAACAAGGCAGGTGTCAAGAACAAAGAAAGAGACAGTGAACTATAAAGGCCAGAGCGTTACGAATGTCAAAACAAGGTGAAGACTCTGTAATACATAGTCATCCACGCTTAGAATGAGGGAATAGAGACAAGCAGAGGAACTGACCTATTATATGAGGGAAAGAGCTCAGAGGCCAGGTGAGTGAGTGTGTGAACAATGGAGCAGGAACAATTAAGGGGGAATCCGGCTAACTGGAGCCATCTTTTTTCCTCTTGTCCTATAAAGGATCCCAGAACTGCACAGTATTGGAAGGCCAGGTAAGGAGAGTAGAGGCAGTGAGTGGCTTTACTCACTACATGTAAAATTCCTTAAAGAAATGCAGTCCTGCTCTCCCCACCCTTTTCTTCAACATTGGAAAACAAAACAAACCAACAACCAAAAAAACCCCACAAAAAAACAAAGTCCATGGAGAGCTACTTAAAACCAATTGAAATATCAACACCCTTGGAAAAAGGGTTTGGGGCAGAGTAAACTCAGTTACTCTTGGAATGAGAACAAGGAAGAAAATGAAGAGCTTGGCTTTCAAGGATTTAGAAAGTTACACAGAGGAACAAATTCCCAGCTGAGTGGGGATTTGTTTTCTCGACTTATCTAAGATCAGAGCTAACTGTCCCAAGTAGTTCTGAAGGTCCCTAAATGTTTCTTTCTACTTGGGTGGAGCTCTTTTGGCCTATTTGGAACTGGATGCATCTCTTTGTAAATCACAATCTATCTTTGTGGTTGCCCACCCACCTCCCTAAGAGCTTTTTGAAGGAAAACATGATGTTTTATTCATCTTCATATTTTCATCACTCAGCACCATTCCTGACTCGTGTTAGTTGAGGAAATTAATGATGATTAAATGAATAAACAAATGCAAATAAATACATAAGTAGATAAATAAGAATGAACTAATTTCCCTAGAATATACCTTATTTCTGTTCTATTTAAAGACATAAACAAAATACTTGTGTCTTAAACTTGTATGTTTTAATGGTAAATAATGGACAGGCTCTGGAAAATATTCCTGGCAAGCAAGGTTGTGGACTGATAGCTTTCAAAACTTGAGCTGCAAGACTGTTTCCTGTTTGGTGGTCTGGCTATTAAGATCTTGAGATTGTCACAGGCAGGTGAGCTGATAGAACTAACGTGAAGTTTTCTCATCCAGTACGGAAATGTAAATGAAATTCAATCTTAGAAAAATGATGGGTACTGAGACTTGACAAAGGGAAAAATTCTACTTGCTGTGATCTTATTATTTTTCTTTAAAACTACGAGGATTATTTCTTCCCTTTACTTTTCCTGCCAACTTCTCACAGAGCAGTGTGCACACATTATCAAATTGTACAATACTGTGTATTGGTTTTCCAGGGCAGAGTATCAAAGGCCTTCATGAGGAAAGAAAAGGTTTTTGTAGAATGACACTGGATACTCTAAACAGTCTCGTGTTCTTTGCCTTCCAAAACCGGAGCTCCTTTTTGATCAGATTTTACATTTGAATATTTTGAATATAAGACATTTAGGGCAGAAGAACAGTGTCCTTATTCTGTTAACATTTGACGTATTTTAGGAAAAAGAAGGGAAACAAGAAAGCCTTAAGGGAAAAAAGAAATCTTTCAGAATAATCAGTATGGATTTATTATTTTTAATTCTTTTATGTATGCAAAATTGGATATGTCAGTAAGTGATCTTGCTTTTATCCTGTTCATCACCTGTATTATTTCAGATCAATGGCTAACTCTGACAATGACTCACCATACTCAATTTAAAGTTATCCAAATCGTTTACAGTCGAATCATTTCCACCTTTTCTTTGGGGACCTAGAAGAAAACAAATATTACATTTGATTTTTTAGGAATTTTTTTTAGTTGACTAGGTTAAAATGTTAAATTTAAAAGATTTGTAGTTATCCACATTGACTGGTGAATTCCATCCTGAAGTTCAACACTACAAATTGTTTTTGAAGAATATATGCCAAGGCAACAACTTCCAACACAGCTCCAGAGAATGAGATCCTTTTATTGATATTATTAATCTCTCACTCTATAGGCTAGCAGTACTCTCCTTCTGACCTCCCTTCCTCTAGCCTCCCAGAACAGTCTAATCAGAAGAGAATAGCCCCAGAAATATAGTCTTGATAGATCGCTGTCATTCTGTAGGACACTTGTTCTCAAAGGAAACTTTCCAGATGTGAATTAAAAGAACACTAACAAGCAATAGGCAGGTCAGAACGTGAATGTCTCCTTAATAAATGTTCTTGGGTGGCGGAATCAAAGAGTTTGAAATTGAGACCAGCATGTTTCTGTTTTTCCATTAAATTCATAAATAACATTTTCCATTCACCTGTATTTGTTTTAGATGTGCTTCAGCTTCCAGAGGAATTTAAGAGCATGAGTCTTAAAAATGAGATGAACTTAGAGGATCAAATAGTCTTAGGGTTTTTTTAAGCAAGGAAGTTAACAAAGGCCAACTTTTTCAAATATTCTAATGCATATATAAATATTTTTACCAGCTCACATTTTTTTTTCCAGTCTATCCCCCTAGCTACGTCACTGCTCTAAGTTTTTCTCTCTGAGCCACAGTGGTCCAACTTATAAAGAAAGTAAAACCTTAAGTAATACAGAAACACTGTTTACTTTCTTCTTATCTTTTATGCACAGGTAGTATTTTCTACAATAAGAGTCCACAATAAAATAGATTTCTGAGTTTTCTATTAAAAAGCTAAGACTAACCAAAGAGATTCCTTAAACTAGGAATCAGGGTATCATCTTTGGTATCTGCTCTCCAGAAGCTTATAGTCTAGCACCCATCAAAAGTGGAAATGTTTTGTAGTGTATATATGTCCATAGCTAGTGGGAAACAACTGCATAGCACAGGGAGATCAGCTCGGTGCTTTGTGTCCACCTAGAGGGGTGGGATAGGGAGGGTGGGAGGGAGATGCAAGAGGGAGGACATATGGGGATATATGTATATGTATAGCTGATTCACTTTGTTATAAAGCAGAAACTAACACACCATTGTAAAGCAATTATACTCCAATAAAGATGTAAAAAAAAAAAAAAAGGGTAAATGTACTCCTAGGCTGTGCATCGCAAGTGGCAGTGAGTGGAGGAGAAAATGTGTGCTGTGGATGATGGGAGGAGACAGGGGAGTCAGTAGGACAGGAGCAACTAGAGAAGGTTTCACAGAGGAGTTGAAATTAAAGTTGGGTCTTCAATGACAGTGTGCTTGTTTCCTGTGGATGCTGTAACAAAATACCACACAATGGGTGGCTTAAAACTGGGCCATGCTTTCTTTGAAGGCTCTGGAGGAGAATCTTTCCTTATCTCTTCTAGCTTCTGGTAGTTGCTGACAATCCTTGACAGTCCCTTGTGGCAGCTGAAGTACAATTTCTGTTTCCACCAAAACGTGGTACACTTCCCTGTGTGTGTCTCTTTCTGTGTCTCTCCTCCTTTAAGGACACAAGTCATTGGATTAGGGCCCATCCTAATCCAGTACGGCTTCATTTTAACTTGACTGCATCTGCAAAGACCTTATTTCCAAATAAGCTCATATTCACAGATAATGAGTCTTAGGACTTAAACATGTCTTCTGGGGGGACATGATTCACACCATAACAGACAGTACCTTAGATGATGTTTCTTAGAATCAGAGCCTGAAACAGGGAATTGTGAGAGCTGCATTTTGAAGAAAGTGTTCTCACAAGAGGGCGAGAGAGGGAAGCACGTTGGGGTGGGGGCTGGAAGTCAGTCAAGAAAGTGGGCATAACTTCCTAGTGAGGCTGTTCCCATTGGCCCAAGGCAATTCTTGAGCAGGAGGCAGCTGTGAGCATCTAGCAGCCAACACGTGCAGCAGCTGGGGACTGGGGACCTCTAAATCGACCTGGTGGGGCTCCAACAGCATTCACTTTATTTCACCCCTGATCCTACCCGGAGCTGCTTGCCTTTCATGATAAGTTCCCTCCAACCAGGCACAATATCCTTTAAATTCTGGTTGTCGTATTTTATGTTAAAATTTATGAGGATTAGTGGCTAGTGGCTGCTGCAGTTGGTCCTGAGGATGTAGCTGATTCTCATAAACTCCCTCCCTCTACATGTCCCTTACCCCTTGACTAGAACTTCTGCTGGTCTAAATGGCTCAAAAGGGGAGATGGGTCTGAGCTTCTCTGTCTACCATCAATTTGTCAGGTCTCAGTTGCTCTGTTTAACCATTTATAGTGAAAGCCTGGCGTGAGATATTGAGTGACCCAGTGGATCATGAGTACCCAACATATTTCTTCCTACCTCCTCATGATGATCACGATTAACAACTCCTGCTCTTATAGTGAGTTCTTTCTGTACCTGCTGCTCTACTGCCACAGGCAGCCCAAAGAGATCAGGTGGCAGTCTTAGCTTTTGATTTAGTGGAACTCTTACTGTATCCCTTGACTGCAGTATCTCTCTTCCAAGACCTGGGACTTTGAGACCCCCATAACCTAAAATTTTGGAGATGGGAATCACAAATTCCCCAAGTGTGTCACTGGGAGTGGTGGTCAGCTGGGTGACTTCTTACTTCCATGTCGTGGTTCTCAAATCTATGTATTCTTCCTATTGGAGACACAGCACCATGTGATGGTAATTGGTTTAAGAACTATACTACATCCTTAAGGATGACACCTCATCATTGCAAGGTCATCTCTAAGCAGGAGCCTTAACTGCCTCTTCAAGGGGCCATTCCAATGCTCACAGTTTCTGGATGATGCCATATATCATCCAGAGATCTGACACCAAATGTGGGGGTTTTTCCACACCAAGCAATTCTCTAATTCTCAGAAAGCACTGACTAGGTGTCTCACAATTTAACCAATTCTCTGAGTACTTCCTTTGGATTTTCTCTCACATCCAACAGTACCTTTCCAGCACCATAATCTTGATCCCAATTGCCCTCTAAATAGTGCCTTCATTGATTGATTTTAACTCCTCCTCTAAACCAATTTTTACTAATGTATTTGGCTCAAATTGATCATAGTGACTTGAATAGAGGTTTATTTCACAGGTAGGCAACTGATATCTTTGATTTAACAGACCAGCAATGTTAGAATTGACATCTATATTTTTTCTCTTGAACATTTCTGTATGATAGCAAAATGGCTACACTCATCACATCCATGTTCAAGGCAGGAAGAATGCAGGGGTTTGGCCCACTGCATCTATAAACTTCTATTGAAACAAACACATTCCCAGGAATTTCCCCAGTAGATTTTCCATTATTACTCATTTCCAGATCTGGAGGAAGCTGGGCATGTGGTATTGTGTTGACTGGCTTAGACTATCATGATCCAACTCCTAGAGATGGGCACATAGCGTCTGTGAACAAAAGTGGGATTTGCTTATTTCTTTTTTTTAATTAATTAATTTATTTATTTTTGGTTGTGTTGGGTCTTCGTTTCTGTGCCAGGGCTTTCTCTAGTTGCGGCGAGCGGGGGCCACTCTTCATCACGGTGCGCGGACCTCTCACTATCGCGGCCTCTCTTGTTGCAGAGCACAGGCTCCAGACGCGCAGGCTCAGTAGTTGTGGCTTATGGGCCCAGTTGCTCCGCGGCATGTGGGATCTTCCCAGACCAGGGCTCGAACCCGTGTCCCCTGAATTAGCAGGCAGACTCTCAACCACTGCGCCACCAGGGAAGCCCCTCTCTTTTTCTTGAGCTAGTTCCTTCCTGTCCTTTTTAAAAAGTTGTTGATTTGTTGGAGAAACTAGGTCATTTGCCCTATCCTGGATTTGGCTGGTTACTTCCTTGGGGTGGTGTTTTACTCAATTCCTCTATCCTCTATACAGTCATCCCTCTGTATCTGTGGGTTCTGTATCCACTTATTCAACCAACCTCGGATTGAAAATATTCAGAAAAAAAAAATGCGGAAAGTTCCAAAAAGCAAAACTAGAATTTGCCATGCTCCGGGCAACTCCGGGCAACTATTTGCATTTGTATTGCACTTACAACTATTTACATAGTATTTATATTGTTTCAGATGTTATAAGTAATCTAGAGATGATTTAAAGTATACTGGAGGATGTGTGTAGGTTTTATGCAAACACTATGCCATATTATATGAGACTTGAGGATCTGCAGATTTTGGTATCCACAGGGCTGGGGTGTGGGTTGTCTTGGATCAGTCACCCCCAGGTACTGAAGGACGACTGTAATTCCTGTAGATTGGTAGTTAGAATTAGGGACCTTATTATATTAATGTTCCTCAAACATTAATTTCATCTGTTCCTCTTTTTCACTCCTGCTCAAAAGTCTTCAGAAGTCCTTGCCTAGAGCAACATTCCCAGACACGATTGATTAAATCATAGGCTATTAGTGATTAACTCAGTCTCTAGCCTCTCTCCCCTACCCTAAAGTCAGGGAGTGAGCCTGAAATTTCCAACCCTGTAGTCACAGGTTGGCTTCCCTGGCAATGAGTCCCCATCCATAGAGGCCTTCCAAAAGTCATCTCATTAACATAAACTCAGGTGTGGTTAAAGGGGTTTGATATGAATCACAAAGATGCTCTTTCCACCTTTATCAATCTAGAGCTGTCTCAGGAGCAGGGGACAAAAACCAAATGGTATAGCAAGAGATATTCCTACTACCCTTACCACTTAGAATATTACAAAGGTTTTAAGAGATCTAGCCAGATTACAAGATGGAGACTAAAACATATATTTCTACTTACATCACACTATTACACTAGTGATAAAAAATAAAGTCAGTTTTAACTTTTTAGTCAATAATATTGCACAAGCAGTGCCACACATTTCCTACTACATTATATTATGATGCCTATAATTTTTAGTAATGCTGTGAGTCAGATCCTTCCATTATCAAGTTTCACCTAATGGTTTTAGAACCCTGTGGGGATCACTGCCTGAAGCCATTATTTCATTAGGAGTGTCAAAATGGTGATTCTCTAATTCTGTTCTTTTTTTAAAAATTTTATTTATTTTTTTATACAGCAGGCTATTATTAGTTATCCATTTTATACATATTAGTGTGTATATGTCAATCCCAATCTCCTAATTCATCACACCACCCCCCCACCACCACTTTCCCCCTTGGTGTCCATGTTCTCTGCATCTGTGTCTCAATTTCTGCCCAGCAAACCAGTTCATCTGTACCATTTTTCTAGGTTCCACATATATGCATTAATATATGATATTTGTTTTTCTCTTTCTGACTTACTTCACTCTGTATGACAGTCTCTAGATCCATCCACGTCTCTACAAATTACCCAATTTTGTTCCTTTTTATGGCTGAGTAATATTCCATTGAATATATGTACCACATTTTCTTTATCCATTCGTCTGTCGATGGGTATTTAGGTTGCTTCCATGACCTGGCTATTGTAAATAGCACAGCAATGAACATTGTGGTGCATGTGTCTTTTTGAATTATGGTTTTCTCGGGGTATATGCCCAGTAGTGGGATTGCTGGGTCATATGGTAATTCTATTATTAGTTTTTTAAGGAACCTCCATACTGTTGTCCATAGTGGCTGTATCAATTTACATTCCCACCAACAGTGCAAGAGGTTTCCCTTTTCTCCACACCCTCTCCAGCATTTGTTGTTTGTAGATTTTCTGATGATGTCATTCTAAATGGTGGGAGGTGATATCTCATTGTAGTTTTGATTTGCATTTCTCTAATAATTAGTGATGTTGAGCAGCTTTTCATGTGCTTCTTGGCCATCTGTATATCTTCTTTGGAGAAATGTCTATTTAGGTCTTCTGCCCATTTTTGGATTGGGTTTTTTTTTTTTTTAATATTGAGCTGCATGAGCTGTTTATATATTTTGGAAATTAATCCTTTGTCTGTTGATTCATTTGCAAATATTTTCTCCCATTCTGAATGTTGTCTTTTCATCTTGTTAGTAGTTTCCTTTGCTGTGCAAAAACTTTTAAGTTTCATTAGGTCCCATTGGTTATTTTTGATTTTATTTCCATTACTCTAAGAGGTGGATCAAAAAATATCTTGCTGTGATTTATGTCAAAGAGTGTTTTTCCTATGTTTTCCTCTAAGAGTTTTATAGTGTCTGGTTTACATTTATGTCTCTAATCCATTTTGAGTTTATTTTTGTATATGGTGTTAGGGAGTGTTCTAATTTCATTCTTTTACATGTAGCTGTCCAGTTTTCCCAGTACCACTTATTGAAGAGACTGTCTTTTCTCCATTGTATATCCTTGCCTCCTTTGTCATAGATTAGTTGACCATAGGTGCGTGGGTTTATATCTTGGCCTTCTATCCTGTTCCATTGATCTATAGTTCTGTTTTTGTGCCAGTACCGTATTGTCTTGACTACTGTAGCTTTGTAGTATAGTCTGAAGTCAGGGAGTCTAATTCCTCCAGCTCCGTTTTTTTCCCTCAAGACTGCTTTGGCTATTTTGGATCTTTTGTGTTTCCATACAAATTTTAAGACTTTTTGTCCTTTTTCTGTAAAAAATGCCATTGGTAATTTAACAGGGATTGCATTGAATCTGTAGATTGCTTTGGGTAGTATAGTCATTTTTCACAATATTGATTCTTCCAATTCAAGAACATGGTATATCTCTCCAACTGTTGATATCATCTTTTATTTCTTTCATCAGTGTCTTATAGTTTTCTGCATACAGGTCTTTTGTCTCCCTAGGTAGGTTTATTCCTAGGTATTTTATTCTTTTTGTTGCAATTGTAACTGGGAGTGTTTCCTTAATTTCTCTTTCAGATTTTTCATCATTAGTGTATAGGAATGCAAGAGATTTCTGTGCATTAATTTTGTATCCTGTTACTTTGCCAAATCCATTGATTAGCTCTAGTAGTTTTCTGGTGGCATCTTTAGGATTCTCTATGTATAGTATCATGTCATCTGAAAACAGTGACAGTTTTAATTATTCTTTTCCAATTTGTATTCCTTTTATGTCTTTTTCTTCTCTGACTGCCATGGCTAGGACTTCCAAAACTATGTTGAATAATAATGGTGAGAGTGGACCTCCTTGTCTTGTTCCTGATCTTAGAGGAAATCGTTTCAGTTTTTCACCATTGAGAATGATGTTTGCTGTGGGTTTTCATATACGGTCTTTATTATGTTGAAATAGGTTCCCTCTATGCCCACTTTCTGGATAGTTTTTATTATAAAAGGGTTTTGAATTTTTTTCAAAAACTTTTTCTGCATCTATTGAGATGATCATATGGTTTTTCTTCTTCAATTTGTTAATATGGTGTATCTCATTGATTGATTTGTGTATATTGAAGAATCCTTGCATCTCTGGGATAAATCCCACTTGGTCATGGTGTATGATCCTTTTAATGTGCTGTTGGATTCTGTTTGCTAGTGTTTTGTTGAGGATTTTTGCATCCATATTCATCAGTGATATTGGTCTGTAATTTTCTTTTTTTGTAGTATCTTTGTCTGGTTTTGGTATCAGGGTGATGGTGACCTCATAGAATGAGTTTTGGAATTTTCCTTCCTCTGCAATTCTTCGGAAGAATTTGAGAGGGATGGGTGTTAGGTCTTTCTAAATGTTTGATTTGGGTTTGTTGTTTTAGGTCCTTTTCTTCTTTTGTGTTTCCCAGTTACAGAAGTTCCTTTAGCATGTGTTGTAGAGCTGGTTTCGTGGTGCTGAATTCTCTTCGCTTTTGTTTGTCTGTAAAGCTTCTGATTTCTCCATCGAATCTGAATTAGATCCTTGCTGGGTAGAGTGCTCTTGGTTGTAGGTTCTTCCCTTTCATCACTTTAAATATGTCATGCTACTCCCTTCTGGCTTGTAGAGTTTCTGCTGAGAAATCAGCTGTTAACCTTATGGGAGTTCCCTTGTATGTTATTTGTTGTTTTTCCCTTGCTGCTTTCAATACTTTTTCTTTGTCTTTAATTTTTGCCACTTTGATTACTATGTGTCTCAGCGTGTTTCTCCTTGGGTTTATCCTGTATGGGACTCTCTGTGCTTCCTGGAATTGGGTGGCTATTTCCTTTCCCATGTTAGTGAAGTTTTCGACTATAATCTCTTTAAATGTTTTCTCACATCCTTTCTCTCTCTCTTCTCCTTCTGGGACCCCTATAATTTGAATGTTATTGCTTTTAATGCTGTCTCAGAGGTCTCTTAGGCTGTCTTCATTTCTCTTCAGTTTTTTTCTTTATTCTGTTTCACGGCAGTGAATTCCACCATTCTGTCTTCCAGGTCACTCCTCCGTTCTTCTGCCTCAGTTATTCTGCTATTGGTTCCTTCTAGTGTATTTTTCATTTCAGTTATTGTATTGTTCATCTCTGTTTGTTTGTTCTTTAATTCTTCTCAGTCTTGTTAAACATTTCTTGCATCTTCTCGATATTTGCCTCCATTCTTTTTCTGAGGTCCTGGATCATCTTCACTATCATTATTCTGAATTCCTTTTCTGGAAGGTTGCCTATCTCCACTTCCTTTAGTTGTTTTTCTGGGGTTTTATCTTGTTCCTTCATCTGGTACATAGCCCTCTGCCTTTTCATCTTGTCTATCTTTCTGTGAATGTGGTTTTTGTTCCACAGGCTGCAGGTTTGTAGTTCTTCTTGCTTCTGCTGTCTGCCCTCTGGTGGATTAGGCTATCTAAAAGGCTTGTGCAAGTTTCCTGATAGGAGGGACTGGTGGTGGGCAGAGCTTGCTGTTGCTCTGGTGGGCAGAGCTCAGTAAAACTTTAATCGGCTTGTCTGCTGATGGCTGGGGCTGGGTTCCCTCCCTATTGGTTGTTTGGCCTGAGGCTACCCAACACTGGAGCCTACCCGGGCTCTTTGGTGGGGCTAATGGCAGACTCTGGGAGGGCTCGCGCCAAGGAGTACTTCCCAGAACTTCTGCTGCTAGTGTCCTTGTCCTCATGGTGAGACACAGCCACCCCCTGCCTCTGCAGGAGACCCTCCAACACTAACTGGTAGGTCCGGTTCAGTCTCCTATGGGGTCACTGCTCCTTCCCCTGGGTCCTGATGCGCACACTACTTTGTGTGTGCCCTCCAAGAGTGGGGTCTCTGTTTCCCCCAGTCCTGTCGAAGTCCTGCAATCAATTCCCACTAGACTTCAAAATCTGATTCTCTAGGAATTCCTCCTCCCGTTGCCAGACCCCCAGGTTGGGAAGCCTGACGTGGGGCTCAGAACCTTCACTCCAGTGGGTGGACTTCTGTGGTATAAGTGTTCTCCAGTTTGTGAGTCACCAACCCAGCAGTTATGGGATTTGATTTTATTGTGATTGTGCCCCTCCTACAGTCTCATTGTGGCTTCTCCTTTGTCTTTGGATGTGGGGTATCTTTTTTGGTGAGTTCCAGTGTCTTCCTGTTGGTGATTGTTCAGCAGTTAGTTGTGATTCTAGTGCTCTTGGAAGAGGGATTGAGAGCACATCCTTCTAGTCCTCCATCTTGAACCAATCTCTCTCTCTAATTCTATCCTTTATTTATTGGCTGGAATTCCTCTATAAAGATGAACATTACCTTTACATCTATTTGGTATCTCTGAAATACAGCTTCTGTGGGAAAGATAGAATAAATGCTTCTTTTCCTTGATAAAGTTGCACAGCAAATAATTGATGTTCTCACAATCTGAATGATGTCCAACTAAGAATGTTTTTTTTGTAATGTAGTATTATAAACTCAGGGAATTTTATATGTTTGATGTGCTATAAATCCATTGCCATCGTTATTGTTTAAAAATTATTTTGTAATTGGGAATCCCTTCAAGTTGTCCGTTTGACAGGACCCAGTTAGTCTTTGATACTTTCTAGCCTTCTGGCACAAAGCAGTGCTCCAAATAAGGAATCATTCATTTCTTCAGAGATCTCTTGTTCTTTTTCTATGGAAATGGTATTGCAGGCCATTTAATCTGAGTGGTAAGGATGCACATTGCTACTGGATTGTTCTTGGGTCTGAGTATTTTAGTGGACAGCACTAAGAAATATGAATTTTTTTAAAAGAGACAATTCTGTGTTCATTTTAATATTTCCAATTCAAATTTAATATCATAACCCCTATATTGTTAACCCCAACAAGCAGTTAATTTTTAGAACAACACTAGAATAATTACTACATGTTGGGAAGGTCAGATGACATACTGGAAAAGATAATGAGAGTCATGAGACCCAACTTTCTGCTCTGACTTAACAAAGTTCTAGTTAAACTCTTTGGACTTCAATTTCTCTCTGTGCAACATAAGTAGGTCAAACATGATGATCACTATAATCCTTCCAGCTCTAATATTCTCTGCATCTATGAACTTAGACTCTTTACATTGAATAAGCATTTTTTAAACATCTTTATTGGAGTATAATTGTTTTACAATGGTGTATTAGTTTCTGCTTTATAACAAAGTGAATCAGCTATACACATACATATATCCCCATATCGCTTCCCTCTTGCGTCTCCCTCCCATCCTCCCTATCCCACCCCTCTAGGTGGTCACAAAGCACTGAACTGATCTCCCTGTGCTTTGCAACTGCTTCTCAATAGCTATCTATTTTACATTTGGTAGTGTATATATGTCCATGTCACTCTCTCACTTCGTCCCAGCTTACCTTTCTCCCACCCCATGTCCTCAAGTCCATTCTCTACATCTGCGTCTTTATTCCTTTCCTGCCTCCAGGTTCTTCAGAACCATTTGTTTTTTGTTTTTTTTTTTTTAGATTCCATATATATGTATTAGCATACAGTATTTGTTTTTCTCTTTCAGACTTATTCACTCTGTATGACAGAATCTAGGTCCATCCACCTCACTGCATATAACTCAATTTCATTTCTTTTTATAGATGAGTAATATTCCATTGAATATATGTGCCACATCTTCTTTATCCATTCATCTGTCGATGGACACTTAGGTTGCTTCCATGTCCTGGCTACTGTAAATAGAGATGCAATGAACATTGTGGTACATGACTCTTTTCGAATTATGGTTTTCTCCAGGTGTATGCCCAGTAGTGGGATTGCTGGGTCGTATGGCAGTTCTACTTTTAGTTTTTTAAGGAACATCCATACTGTTCTCCATAGTGGCTGTATCAATTTACATTCCCACTAACAGTGCAGGAGAGTTCCCTTTTCTCCACACACTCTCCAGCATTTATTGTTTGTAGATTTTTTGATGACGGCCATTCTGACTGGTGTGAGGTGATATCTCATTGTAGTTTTGATTTGCATTTCTCTAATGATTAGTGATGTTGAGCATCCTTTCATGAGTTTGTTGGCAATCTGTATATCTTCTTTGGAGAAATGTTTATTTCAGTCTTCTGCCCATTTTTGGATTAGGTTGTTTGTTTTTTGATATTGAACTGCATGAGCTGCTTGTAAATTTTGGAGGTTAATTCTTTGTCAGTTGCTTCCTTTGCAAATATTTTCTCCCATTCTGAAGGTTGTCTTTTCATCTTGTTTTTAGTTCTCTTTGCTGTGCAAAGCTTTTAAGTTTCATTTGGTCCTGTTTGTTTATTTTTGTTTTTATTTCCATTTCTCTAAGAGGTGGGTGAAAAAGTATCTTGCTGTGGTTTATGTCATAGAGTGTTCTGCCTATGTTTTCCTCTAAGAGTTTTACAGGATCTTGCCTTACATTTAGGTCTTTAATCCATTTTGAGTTTATTTTTGTTTATGGTGTTAGGGAGTGTTCTAAATTCATTCTTTTACTTGTAGCTGTCCAGTTTTCTCAGCACCACTTATTGAAGGGGCTGTCTTTTCTCCATTGTATATTCTTGCCTCTTTTATCAAAGATAAGGTGACCATATGTGCGTGGGTTTGTCTCTGGGTTTTGTATCGTGTTCCATTGATCTATATTTCTGTTTTTGTGCCAGTACCATACTGTCTTGATTACTGTAGCTTTATAGTATAGTCTGATGTCCAGAAGCCTGATTCCTCCAGCTCTGTTTTTCTTTCTCAAGATTGCTTTGGCTATTCGGGGTCTTTTGTGTTTCCATACAAATTATGAAATTTTTTGTCCTAGTTCTGTGAAAAATGCCATTGGTAGTTTGATAAGGATTGTATTGAATCTGTAGATTGCTTTGGGTAGTATAGTCATTTTCACAATGTTGATTCTTTCAATCCAAGAACATGGTATATTTCTCCATCTGTTTCTATCATCTTTAATTTCTTTCATCAGTGTCTTATAGTTTTCTACATGCAGGGCTTTTGTCTCCTTAGGTAAGTTTATTCCCAGGTATTTTATTCTTTTTGTTCCAGTGGTAAATGAGAGTGTTTCCTTAATTTCTCTTTCAGAGAAAGAGAAAATCCTATATATCAGTAGTGTATAGGAATGCAAGAGATTTCTGTGCATTAATTTTTTTCCTGCTGTTTTACCAAATTCATTGATTAGCTCTAGTAGCTTTCTTGTGGCATCTTCAGGATTCACTAAGTGTAGTATCATGTCATCTGCAAACAGTGACAGCTTTACTTCCTCTTTTCCTATTTGGATTCTTTTTATTTCTTTTTCTTCTCTGACAGCTTTGGCTAAAAATTCCGTAACTATGTTGAATAATAGTGGTGAGAGTGGGCAACCTTGTCTTGTTCCTGATCTCAGAGGAAATGGTTTCATTTTTTTCACTATTTGAGAACGATGTTGGCTGTGGGTTTGTCATATATGGCCTTTATTATGTTGAGGTAAGTTCCCTCTATGCCTACATATGGGAGGGTTTTTATCATAAATGGGTGTTGAATTTTGTCAAAAGCTTTATCTGCATCTATTGAGATGATCATATGGCTTTTAGCTTTAAGTTGTTAATATGGTGTATCACATTGATTGATTTGCGTATATTGAAGAATCCTTGCATTCCTGGGATAAAACCGACTTGATCATGGTGTATGATCCTTTTAATGTGCTGTTGGATTCTGTTTGCTAGTATTTTGTTGAGGATATTTGCATATATGTTCATCAGTGATATGGTCTGTAGTTTTCTTTCTTTGTGACATCTTTGTCTGGTTTTCTTATCAGGGTGATGGTGGCCTTGTAAAATGAGTTTGGGTGTATTCCTCCCTCTCCTATATTTTGGAAGAATTTGAGAAGGCTAGGTGTTAGCTCTTCTCTTAATGTTTGATAGAATTTGCCTGTGAAGCTCTCTGGACCTGGGCTTTGTTTCTTGGAAGATTTTTAATCACAGTTTCAATTTCAGTGCTTGTGATTGGTCTGTTCATATTTTCTATTTCTTCCTGGTTCATTCTCAGAAGGTTGTGCTTTTCTAAGAATTTGTCCATTTCTTCCAGATTGTCCACTTTATTGGCATATAGTTGCTTCTAGTAATCTCTCATGATCCTTTGTGTTTCTGCAGTGTCAGTTGTTATCTCTCCTTTTTCATTTCTAATTCTATTGATTTGAATCTTCTCCCTATTTTTATGGTTGAGTCTGGCTAATGGTTTATCAGTTTGTTTTCTTCTCAAAGAAACAGGTTTTAGTTTTATTGCTCTTTGCTATTGTTTTCTTCATTTTTTTTCATTTATTTCTGATTTGATCTTTATGATTTCTTTCTTGGTAACTTTGGGGTTTTTTTGTTCTTCTTTCTCTAATTGCTTTAGGTGTACATTTAGGTTTTTTATTTGAGACGTTTCTTGTTTCTTGAGGTAGGATTGTATTGCTATAAACTTCCCTCTTAGAACTGCTTTTGCTGCATCCTATAGGTTTTGGGTCATCGTGTTTTCATTGTCATTTGTTTCTAGGTATTTTTTTACTTCTCTTTGATTTCTTCAGTGATCTCCTTGTTATTTAGTAGTGTATTGTTTTGCCTCCATGTGTTTGTATTTTTAACAGACTTTTTCCTGTAATTGACATCTAGTCTCATAGTGTTATAGTTGGAAATGATACTTGATACGATTTCAATTTTCTTTAATTTACCAAGGCTTGATTTGTGACCCAAGATATGATCTATCCTGGATAATGTTCCTTGAGCACTTGAGAAGAAAGTGTATCCTGTCATTTTTGGTTGGAATGTCCTATAAATATTGATTAGGTCCATCTTGTTTAATGTATCTTTTAAAGCTTATTCTTCCTTATTTATTTTCATTTTAGATGATCCATCCATTGGTGAAAGTGGGGTGGTAAAATCCCCTACTATGACTGTGTTACTCTCGATTTCCCCTTTTATGGCTGTTAGCATTTGCTTATGTATTGAGGTGCTCCTATGTTGGGTGCATAAAGATTTCCAATTGTTATATCTTCTTCTTGGATTGATCCCTTGATCATTATGTAGTGTCCTTCTTTGTCTCTTGTAATAGTCTTTATTTTAAAGCCTATTTTGTCTTATATGAGAATTGGTACTCCAGCTTTCTTTTGATTTCCATTTGCATGGAATATCTTTTTCCATCCCCTCACTTTCAGTCTGTATGTGTCCCTAGGTCGGAAGTGTGTCTCTTGTAGACAGCATATATACGGGTCTTGTTTTTGTGTCCATTGAGCCAGTCTATTTCTTTTGGTTGGAGCATTTAATCCATTTACATTTAAGTTAATTATCGATATGTATGTTCCCACTACCATTTTCTTAGTTGTTTTGGGTTTGTAATTGTAGGTCTTTTCCTTCTCTTGTGTTTCCTGCCTAGAGAAGTTCCTTTAGCATTTTTTGTAAAGCTGGTTTGGTGGTGTTGAATTCTCTTAGCTTTTGTTTGTCTGTAAAGTTTTTAATTTCTCCATCGAATCTGAATGTGATCCTTGTTGGGTTGTGTAATCTTGGTTGTAGGTTTTTCTCTGTCATCCCTTTAAATATGTTCTGCCACTCCCTTCTGCCTTGCAGAGTTTCTGCTGAAAGATCAGCGGTTATCCTTGTGGGGATTTCCTTGTATGTTATTTGTTGTGTTTCCCTTGCTGCTTTGTATTTAATTTTTGATAGTTTGATTAATATGTGTCTTGGCCTGTTTCTCCTTGGATTTATCCTGTATGGGACTCTCTGAGCTTCCTGGTCTTGATTGACTATTTCCTTTCCCATATTAGGGAAGATTTCAACTATAATCTCTTCAAATATTTTCTCAGTCCCTTTCTTTTTCTCTTCTTCTTCTGGAACCCTATAATTCAAATATTGGTGCATTTAATGTTATCGCAGAGGTCTCTGAGACTGTCCTCAATTCTTTTCTTTCTTTTTTCTTTATTCTGCTCTGCAGTAGTTATTTCCACTATTTATCTTCCAGGTGACTTATCCATTCTTTTGCCTCAGTTATTGTGCTATTGATTCCTTCTGGAGAATTTTAAATTTCATTTATTGTGTTGTTCATCATTGTTTGTTTGCTCTTTCGTTCTTCTAGGTCCTTGTTAAATGTTTCTTGTATTTTCTCCATTCTATTTCCAAGATTTTGGATCATCTTTACTATCTTTACTGTGAATTCTTTTTCGAGTAGACTGCATATTTCCTCTTCATTTGTTTGGTGTGGTGGGTTTTTACCTTGCTCCTTCATCTGCTGTGTGTTTCTCTGTCTTCTCATTTTGCTTAGCTTACTGTGTTTGGGGTCTCCTTTTCGCAGGCTGCAGGTTCATAGTTCCCATTGTTTTTGGTGTCTGCTCCCATTGTTTTTGGTTCAGTGGGTTTTTTAGGCTTTCTGGTGGAGGGGACTGGTGCCTGTGTTCTGGTGGTTGAGGCTGGATTTTGTTTTTCTCATTGGCAGTACCACATCCAGTGGTGTGTTTTGGGGTGTCTCTTACCTTACTATGATTTTAGGCAGCCTCTCTGCTAATGGGTGACTTTGTGTTCCTGTCTTGCTAGTTGTTTGGCATAGGGTGTCCAGCACTGTAGCTTGCTGGTCATTGAGTGGACGTGGGTCTTAGCATTGAGATGGAGATCTCTGGGAAAGGTTTTGCTATTTGATATTATGTGGATCCAGGAGGTCTCTGGTGGACCAATGTCCTGAACTTGGCTCTCCTACCTCAGAGGCACAGGCCTGACACCTGGCCGGAGCACCAAGACACTGTCAGCCACACGGTTCCTGAGAAAAAGGAGAAAAAAAGAAAGAAAGAAAGAAAAAATAATAAAATAAAATAATTAAAATAAAAAATATAAAAATTTTTAAAAATAAAAAAAATTAAAAAGTAATAAAAAGAAAAAGAAAGAAAAAACAGAGCAACCAAACCAAAAAACAAATCCACCAATGATAGGAAGTGCTAAAAACTATACTAAAAAAAAAAAAAAAAAAAAGGACAGACAGAACTCTAGGACAAATGGTAAAAGCAAAGCTATACAGACAAAATCACACAAAGAAGCATATACATACATGCTCACAAAAAGAGAAAAAGGAAAACATTATATATATCTATTTAAAAAAACAAAGGAAGAGAGGAACCAAATCAATAAACAAATCTATCTACCAATGATAATAAAGTTTAAATACAAAACTAAGATAAATATAAGACCAGAAACAAATTAGATGCAGAAAGCAAACCTCAAGTTTACAGTTGCTCCCAAAGTCCACCACCTTACTTTTGGGATGATTCGTTGTCTATTTAGGTATTCCACAGATGCAGGGTACATCAAGTTGATTGTGGAGATTTAATCTGCTGCTCCTGAGGCTGCTGGGAGAGATTTCCCTTTCTCTTCTTTGTTCGCACAGCTCCTGGGGTTCAGCTTTGGATGTGTCCCCACCTCTGCGAGTAGGTCGCCTGAGGGCACGTATTCCCCACCCAGACAGGACATTGTTAAAGGAGCGGCTGATTAGGGGGATCTGGCTCACTCAGGTAGGAGGAAGGATGGGTACGGAGTGCGGGGCAAACCTGCGGCGGCAGAGGCCAGCCTGAGATTGCAACAGCCTGAGGCCCACTGTGTGTTCTCTGGGGGAAGTTGTCTCTGGATCACATGACCCTGGCAGTGGTGGGCTGCACAGGCTCCCGGGAGGGGAGGTGTGGATAGTGATCTGTACTTGCACACAGGCTGCTTGGTGGCTGCAGCAGCAGCCTTAGCATCTCATGCCTGTCTCTGGGGTCTGCGCTGATAGCAGTGGCTCATGCCCATCTCTGGAGCTCATTTAGGTGGTGCTCTGAATCCCCTCTCCTCATGCACCTTGAAACAATGGTCTCTTTCCTCTTAGGCAGGTCCAGACTTTTTCCTGGACTCCCTCTTGGCTAGCTGTGGTGCACTAGCCCTTTCAGGCTGTGTTCACACAGTGAACCCCAGTCCTCTCCTTGGATCTGAACTCTGAAGCCTGAGCCTCAGCTCCCAGCCCCCACCCACCCCAGCGGGTGAGCAGACAAGCCTCTCAGACTGGTGAGTGCTGGTTGGCTCCAATCCTCTGTGCGGGTATCTCTCCACTTTGCCCTCTGCACCCCTGTTGCTGCACTCTCCTCCATGGCTCCGAAGCTTACCCCCGCCACCCCCTGTCTCTGCCAGTGAAGGGGCTTCCTAGTGTGTGGAAACTTTTCCTCTTTCAAAGCTCCCTCCCAGAGGTGCAGGTCCTGTCCCTATTCTTTTGTCTGTTTTTTTCTTTTTTCTTTTGCCCTCCCCAGGTACGTGGGGTGTTTCTTGCCGTTTGGGAAGTCTGAGGTCTTCTGCTAGCATTCAGTAGGTGTTTTGTAGGAGTTGTTCCACATGTAGTTGTATTTCTGATGTATTTGTGGGGAGGAAGGTGATCTCCACGTCTTACTCCTCCGCCATCTTGAAGGTCTCCTCTGGATATGCATTTTTTATGCACTTAACAAACATTTATTGAGGGAGTAAATGAATAAACAATGTCCTTAAAAATAATACCCATATTGAACATTATTTTTTAGTAATTTGTGACTAATAAACATTAGTTGAATGATTTTGTTGGATTATTCTTGAATGTACTACCTTTTTTAGGCATGGAGAAGAATTCAAGTAAAAATAAAGTGAGATCCCTATCTCAGAGAAATTTGGGCCTGGGTAAGGAAGTAAGACCTGTCCCTGGCTTGTTCTTGGTAAAAATCCGCTGAAACCTAGGCTGTATGTTAATCAGGGGTATTATTTCCAAGACATGGGAAGAGCATAGGGCTGAAAGTGCAGCATTTGGATTCAGATAGATAAAGATTTCCATTTATTAATAGCTATCAGCTTTGGATTGCTCAATAGGTGCTAGATATTATGCTTAATACTTTTAAAGTAAAATCTAATTTAGACTTCTTTTAATGGGATGGGATTTTGGTGTATCAGATTAAAGATGGCTGTAACTTTTGATGCTTCTCCCAACAATGGGTAGAGTTTATATGCCCTCTTCTTGAGTGCAGGCTGGATTTTGCCTGCTTTGACCAACAGAGTACAGAAATGAGTCTATCCCGTTCAGGTTTAGCCTTTAAGAGGACTGGTAGCTCTCAGTTCACTCTCTCAGAGCCCTGAGTAGTCCAATAAAAAGTTTGACTATCCTGATGGGGAGACCACATGGAAAGGCCTGAGGCTCTATGGAGAGGGTTAGGGGCCCAACTGGTCCCAGCCTTCAGACATCCCTACCAAGGTGCCAGGCATGTGAATAGAACCACAGTGGACCCTCTAGCCCAGCCCAGCCACCAGCTGTGACCCTATTCAATGCCAAGTGGAACAGAGTAACCACCTAGCAAAGCCTGGCCCTAACACCTGACGCAAAATCATGAGCTAGAATAAAATTGTTATTTAAAGCAACTAAGTTTTTGAGTAGGTAATTATGCAGCAGTAGATAACTTGAACACTTGGGTAAATAATTTAACTTCTCTGAAGCTCAGTTTCTTCATCTGTATAATGGAGATACCATCATCATTATCATCAGTATCATTTCTGCTTAACATTTACTGAAAGCTTACTATGTGCCAGACATGGTTCTGCATACTGCACATTTAAACTTTCCAAAAACCTTATGAAATATGTGCTATTAATATTCCCAATTTCCAGATGGTAACTGGGGCACTGAGAGGTTAAGTGACTTAAACAAGATCACACAGTTAATAAATGGCAGAGATAAGATTCAGACTCAGGTGGCCTGACTGCTAGATGAGGTTTATAGAGCATAGAGTACAGTGTCATCCATACAGTGGGGGCTCAGTTTATGATGATGGTGGTGGTGGTGGTGGTGATAGTAGCAGTAATGATTGTTACCATCACACAGGAAAATTGTCTTGGGGAATCTGGTTTTGAGCAAACACCACAAGGAAAGAAAAAAATTGAGATATGTAGGGTGACAGGGAAAATGGCTTTGACTGGAAGGCAAGAACAAGATCTAGCAGAGGGGCATGCAGACATGGTAGAAAATGCTGCCAGGTGAGGGGGAGTGTAGGAGTAGAAAGCAAGGCTAAACTGATGCTTAGACAAGTAATTCAAAGCAGTACTCTATAGGGTCTTTCAACTCAAAAGGAGAAAGTGACAGGCTGGGCCATGGGTAACTTACTATGGCATCCAATCAGGCCACACACTCACGAAATGCGTGACTTACCACTGCTCTGCATTACCATGCTCCTCTCCCCAATTAGGGGAAATACGCTGTTCATTTATGAAGTGGTTCGTGGGCATCTGCATGATCCCACCATTGAGGAGATGTGATGGGGTCATATCAACATGACCAAGGTCAAGTGGTCAAAAGTTATTTACAGCCCATTAGGCTCTGTTTGTGTCAGCCAAGCATATCCTGTGCAGTCTTCCTAAATGAAGTAAATATGCTGGATCCCGGGCTTTCAGCATGGCTGTGTAGCCAGGGATGTTTGTAATTTATCTGAGAAATCCAAACAACAACAGCCAAAGTGATGGGTCATCGTGTTCTACCTGAGTGCTCATGGAGAACCTATCTTTTCCTGAGTAAGGATTTCAGAGAATCATCAAGTGTGAATTCTGGAAGAGACCATAATCTAATCCACTCATTTGAGAGATGCATAAACTGACAGCTATCAAAGCAAAAGGATTTGTCCATTAGTGTCAGAGGTCAGTATAGAACTATGTATAATGTTTTGTCACTTCTATTTTCGCTTAGAATATGTAGTGATTCAAGATTACTTAATAGGGGACTTCCCTGGTGGCACAGTGCTTAAGAATCCACCTGCCAGTGTAGGGGACAGGGGTTCGATCCCTGGTCCGGGAAGATCCCACATGCGGCGGAGCAACTAAGCCTGTGCACCACAACTACTGAGCATGCACTCTACAGACTGTGAGCCACAACTACTGAGCCTGCACACCACAACTACTGAAGCCTGCATGCCTAGAGCCCCTGTTCCGCAACAAGAGAAGCCACTGCATTGAGAAGCCCATGCACCACAACAAAGAGTGGCCCCCACTCACCACAACTTGAGAAAGCCCGTGCACAGCAATGAAGACCCAACACAGCCAAAGATTAATTAATTAATCAATTAAAAAAATAAAAATAAATGTAATCATTAAAAAAAAGATTACTTAATAAATGCCATTGGAATAACTAGATACCAAACTGAGGTAAATCCTTTAGATTCACATCTTATAACACAAGATAAACTCCAGACTAATGACTTAATTGCAAAACTGTCATCCCAAAGAAAACAGTAGAAACTATATTATGTTTGGAGAAGCATGATATATGTAATTAAGTCAAATTGAAGCAATAAGGTAATTTAACAGATTTGACTACATTAAAAAATTCTAACTGTACAGTAAAGGTAGCCAACATGCAATCAAAAGAAATATCACAAATTGGGAAGCTCTTTAATAATATAGCAAGATTTAAAAGCTAACTGGCAAGAAACATAAACAGATAATTTGCCCAAACAGGATATAATTATTAAACACATAGGAAAATGTCAAACTTCATTAATAATCAAAGACATAGTTAAAACAAGGTACAATTATATACCTATTAAATAAGCAAAAGTTTTAATTTTCTTGATAGCAAACAATACTAAGTAGATAGTAATGACATCATTTTCTGATGTCATACATTGGTACAGCTATTTTAGGAAATAATATAACAATATTATTAGGAACCATATAATATTTTTATAACTTCGGCTTGGTAATCCCACTCTTGAGAATTTATCCAAAGTAACCCCTTGACTCATTAATGACACCCAAATCTACTGCTCAATTTCTGATCCTTAGATGTGTTTTAGTTTCTTATTTCCAGTGCAACTCTCCCGGGTACCTTAAACTCTTCCTGTCCAAAATGAATCTCACCTTCTCTCCTCTAAACTGTGTAGCAAGTCCCTTTTAATCTCTGCATTACTAGCACCTAACCCATGCTTTGCACATAGTAGGCATACAATAAAGTTGAATGAACAAACTACGCCCATGTTTTTGTCTTCCAGGCCAGGCTAGGAAGCTTGAAGTTATCTTTGACTGTTCTTCTCCTTCTTCCTTAGATAAGGTCTGTCACAAGATTTTTTTCTTTCACAATGTCTCCTGGCCTCTCCATTCTTCTCAGATCTTTCTTGCATCCAGGCCCCACACTTTGTTAACTGGAGTAGCCTCCTGATTTATCTTTTGGTTCTCAAGTTTCTCTCTTTCCCAAACCACCCCACGAGAGTATAACCTCTAATTTATCAATACCAATTAGGGATCATCGGTGTAAAAAACAGAAAGCAAATCTGTCCAACATAAGCAATAAAAAGGATATTTTGGAAGGTTGGTGGGGAGCTCACAGAATGGGAGGAAGAGCTGATCAATCAAGTATCAGAAAGATCAGAAACCAGGGCTATTCCTTTATTTCAACAACACGGATTTGTATACTGTCTCTCTTGGCTTACCACCGTTAGATGAATAGCCCCAAGTGCTTTTCAGGGCAGTAATAATTTTCTTACTGTCCTGTAAGTCCAACAGCAAGGATTATGTAATTTATTTTGCAGCCCTAGAGTACTGAGTGCATAGTATATACTTGACTGACACAGACAAATGACAGGAAAGAAACATGAGCTGACTTGTGGCAGAGTATGGGGTAGGACACTGGGGAAAAGTGACTCCAAAGGAAATCTGGAATTCCATTTCGCTGATCCTGACCTGTATCTACCAGAGCTACTGTCTTCTCTTCTAGGTCTCTGAGAGAGAGCAAGCCAGCGAGGATAATCTGGGAAAATGCCCCCTTGTTGTTACTAGTTAGTACTTTGAGCCCATATTATTTTGTAGCCTTCCACTCTGATAAAAGAGCTGGATCAACTATGAGATGGGAGACTTCTTTACTCCTTTTTCTCCTGAGCTATCCATTGGGCTACTAAGAGGACCTATGTCTGCATCACCATGCCATAAGGAGGAAAGAGAAAGGAAAAGTCCCTTCAAGCCATTCAATGGGAAAGGTCTCAAGAAGGATGAGGTGATCCTCCAAAGGGCAATCCTAATGGAAGGTAAAGTTTGCTCCTATCACAAATTCTGATCTCTTGGCCCTGGTCTGATTGTGAGCCTTGGGTACCTACTGGTGCCCCTCTTGGAGGGAGAGAATCATGCTGAATTCACTCTTCCTAGTACAATGGCTCCCCAATCCAGCTGTGCATCAGAATCACTTGAAGAAGCTATTAAAATCTGGGCCCTATTCTGGGTAGAATTCTGGGGAGGGACCTAGGATTCACATGGAAACAAGTTCCCCAGGTGATTTTCAGGCAGTCAGCCCAGCACTGGCACATGGCTTGGATTTGAGGAAATACTGCCCTAGAAATTGGGGCAGTGCCATTACACATCACATTTTGTCCTTTCTTGCGTTAACCCAAGAACATCTAGGCTCCATGATCAATCAGAGATGCGAGTGTCCTTTTCCATGGGTGAGAATCACCAAAGTATCAGAAAATTCCTTCATAAGACATTGTAAGGACAATGCTCTTACATATTCTGCTGTAATCAATGAAGTTAGAATATTGTTAGAAATTATGATATCTTAGTAAATTCCAGAATATAGTTTATGCATTTACATGATCAAAATACATTTTCCCTTGCAAAACAAGTTTAGATTAACTTTCCAAATGTATGATACAAAATACATATGTTTTCCTCCAAAATAATTTATTTATAAAATTAAAATACAAGCTAAACAGTGTACTTAACCAGATTTGACCTTCAGACTTTATCTTTCCCCAGCCTTTGATTTCCTAAGACCTAGCAAATAATAATAGTTAATATTTGGTGAGCATTTGCCATGTGCCAGGCACTGTTCTAATTTTTACTTGTGTTAACTCATTTAATTCTTTCAGTAACCCCATGAAATAGGTACAACTTATCCTTCTGCAGATGAGGACACTGGGGCAGAGAGAAGTTAAGGAGCTTATCCCAGGTCATTCAGCTAGTAAGTGGTGATACTAAGATTCAAACCCTGGAGGTCTTGAGCCCAGGTCCATATTAGCCAAGCCATGCTGCCTTTGTAAGCTTTTCTACCCCAATTGCAGCACAGACCTCTCTTCCAGGAAATACCACTTTCCCTATTAAAGTAGATCCTGTCTGTTCCTTCTGGATTAATATGTTCATCCTGCAGCCCTAGGGATTCACGGTGAGTTAAAGAGAGAAAGGAGGATTGAGAAATCAAATATCGTGCCATCTACCAAACCAAGAACCTGTAGGTAACCTCGCCCTGAATCTAGAACTGAGCTCTTGTGAATGCCAAGATCAGATTCCTGATGATATTTGTGAAAAGTCGCCCAACAGTTCATTCAGTTGCACTTATAGGTAGAGAACCCCTGTTAGTAGCAAACTCTATCTTTTAAAGTCTCCCCCATAGTTTCTCTGGAACTTTGCTCATGAAAAGACAAGTTGCTCTGGCTCTAGAATGAATGATTGTCCCTGCTGACACCAAATTACTTTCTCCAGACCCAATCTCAGTGCAGAAGTCTTCCTTCCCACCTGGGAATTTGCACTGAGAGTTTGGGCTGTTGCTGCAGTGTTTTGCCCCTGAGTGGACCTGCCATCCAGATCCTCGTCCCTCATGCCTATGTTTTCCCTGATCTTCTGGACCATGTCCGATACTCATCATGATGAGTGAAGCAAACCTCCAAACCCTGCAGATGCTCAGCCAGCCACCTACTATGGGTTTCAAAGAAAATGTGCAAAACGGACTGGACATGCAAATGAACATTTTCTCTGTGGCTCAAATTAACCTGGAGACCTGTGTAGTTCAGTCTCAGAACATTGTTGTGTCCCAGAAACTCAAAGTCAAGAGTAAATAAAAGGGATTTCTAGTCTTTCTGCTCCAATGAACATTAAAGGAGACACATAGAAATGCTTCCTGAACCTCCTTTCCTCTCATCCATTTCCCCTATTCATGCAGCTGCTCCCCAGTCTCCCCTCCATCCCACATTGTCCTTTTCTTCTCCTTGCCTCCATTCCTTCACTTCCCTCCATCATACCTCATTAAGTCAATCAACTTAACCTTGCTCCCCAAAAGAAAGAAGACTCCTTCTTCAAAATGGACAAGAGGCTTTGGAAATTGAGCTGACAAAGGATTTTCTCTGTGGGAACTTTGGGAAGGTTGAGGCTTGAGTCTCTGAACACTGTTATCTTAATATTTCTTTTCCTTCTCTTCCTCCCTTCTTCCCTTCCTCCCTTCTTCCCTTCCTTCCTTCCTTCCTTCCTCCCTCTCTCCCTCCCTCATTTCTTTCTTTCTTTCTTTCTTTCTTTCTTTCTTTCTTTCTTTCTTTCTTTCTTTCTTTCTTTCTTTCTTTCTTTCTTTCTTTCTTTCTTTCTTTCTTTCTTTCTTTCTCTCTTTCATTTCTTTCTTCCATGCTGTACATTACATGCCCATGACTTACTTATTCTATAACTGAAAATTTGTGCCTTTGGCCCATTTCACCCACTCCCCTCCTTGCCTCTATGTTCTTGCCTCTTCTAGCCATACTTCATTCTGTGGGTCAGTTTGAACACCTTCTCCACCTTATTGAGATAGTGATAAATTTAACAAAGAGTGTAGACTTACAATTATAACCTTCAAAAGACAAGAAAATATTTTAGGTAGGTGGGGAATAAATGGTCACACCAAAATAGACTATGATATTTATGTTAAGCAAGTTTTTGTGTTTTAAACATTTTCTGTGTCCTGAATAATTTCCAATAACCCATACTCTCTAAAATGCAATAAAAACTAGTATGTTTTCACAGTAGAGGATTTTCTTCAAAAATTCTGTGAAAAATATATTTAATGTGGTGTTGCCATAATGCCATTTCAGTTTTCTTGCTGGATAAATCCATCTTATGAATGTTTTACAGGAAGTCTGAGGTATGTTTTCTGTTTTAGCAATCAGAAATTTGGAGGTACTCAATTCCTTGTTTAAATCTCTTGAAGTAGGGCTTACCATATTAATGGTAATTAATTTATGGCATAATTTAAAGTTGTAGAAATAAAATGTTGATTGCCTCTGGTGACTACTGATCTTCTTTTTTTAAACATCTTTATTGGGGTATAATTGCTTTACAATGGTGTGTTAGTTTCTGCTTTATAACAAAGTGAATCAGTTATACATATACGTATGTTCCCATATCCCTTCCCTCTTGCGTCTCCCTCCTTCCCACCCTCCCTATCCCACCCCTCTAGGTGGTCACAAACCACCGAGCTGATCTCCCTGTGCTATGCGGCTGCTTCCCACTAGCTATCTATTTTATGTTTGGTACTGTATATATGTCCATGCCACTCTCTCACTTTGTCACAGCTTACCCTTCCCCCTCCCCATATCCTCAAGTCCATTCTCTAGTAGGTCTGTGTCTTTATTCCCGTCTTGCCCCAGGTTCTTCATGACTTTTTTTTTTTCTTAGTTTCCGTATATATGTGTTAGCATACGGTATTTGTTTTTCTCTTTCTGACTTACTTCACTCTGTATGACAGACTCTAGGTCCATCCACCTCACTACAAATAACTCAGTTTCATTTCTTTTTATGGCTGAGTAATATTCCATTGTATATATGTGCCACATCTTCTTTATCCATTCATCCGTTGATGGACACTTAGGTTGCTTCCATGTCCTGGCTATTGTAAATAGAGCTGCAATGAACATTTTGGTACATGACTCTTTTTGAATTATGGTTTTCTCAGGGTATATGCCCAGTAGTGGGATTGCTGGGTCATATGGTAGTTCTATTTTTAGTTTTTTAAGGAACCTCCATACTGTTCTCCATAGTGGCTGTATCAATTTACATTCCCACCAACAGCAACTACTGATCTTTTCTCCGTATCTATGAGCTCTGTTTTTTTCTTCATATGGTATTTGTCTTTCCCTGTCAAACTTAATTCACTTAGTATAATGCCCTCAATGCCCATTCGTGTTGTCACAAATAACAAGATTTCATTATTTTTTTATGGCTGAATAATATTCCATCATATATATATATATATATATATATATATATATATATATATATATATATATATATATATATATATATGGTTTGCTTGTTTTTGTTTTTTCTTTATCCATTCATCCATCAATGTACACAAGTTGTTTCATATCTTGGCTAATGTAAACAATGCTGCAATAAACCTGTGGGTACATATATCTTTTTGAGTTAGAATTTATATTTTCTTCAGACAGATATCCAGAAGTGGAATTGCTGGATCATATCGTAGTTCTATTTTAATTTCTTGAGGAACCTCCATACTGTTTTTCATAGTGACTGCACTGATATTTATCTTGTCACATTACTAACTGGAACTTTTTATGAAATGCCTATCTGGTCTTCTTTCCTCATGAGTTAGTTTAGACTGTATTTGGATTGGGAGGATTCTTTTGCCTAGACTATGATAGCGGCTACATGGCTGGGACGAGGAAGAGAAAAGGGAAGCAATTTTTACAAAGGGCTTTTCTAGAAAAGCTAAGAGGACAAGGGAGATTCTGAAAGGAGAGGGAGTCCTGGTGGGCAGTCCAGACAGGATCAAGAGCTTTGAACCTCATCGCTTCTCCCACCAAATGCTCCACCCCAGAGACCTTGGTCCAACTGACCCACACATCACAACAGAGCTCTTCCTCTTGAGGATTTGGGGACCTGAACTCCCTCTAGAGGTTGAAATGTGCCACTAAGAGCAAGTCATTAGAATATATAATGCATAGGGATTGAAAGGAAGCCAAGTGTGAAAAACTATGCGAATAATGAATTTACTACTTCTAACCCAGTAAAATAATGAAGGCTTCGTAAAGAAGGTGACAGAAAGAATGAGTGAGTGATTGAATGAACGATCATATAGGTGTTCTATTGCTTTAGTTTATACTTGATTGCACGAATTTTCTCATTCTGAATATTTGAAAATACACATGAACTATAGGATGCATATATCTGTTTGGGAGATGAGATATTTCTTGATTCTCTTTCTGGAATTTCTCTAGGTTTCTCCTTGCTATTCTACTTCCCAGCCTGGCTGGCTTCTGTGCAGGAGTGCTTGGCTCTTCCTGAACTATGGTTTATGAAAGCAGTCCCTTGGAGTCTCTGTTGGGTAGGCATAGTTTCATTTTATGTCTGCAATCTTCCAAAAAGTTTTGAAGCTCCCCAAAGCTCTAAATCCAGGACCAGCTATTTTGAAATAGGATAAAGAGACTAGAAAAAGCAAACTGAACTCTATCTCCCCTACCCACCCTTCTTCCATGTTAACTTTAACTGGGGTGATGGTATTCAGGAGAGAGGAGCCACCCAACAAGAAACACAGAATGATTCTTTTCTTCAACATTGTGGGAAATAATGGGTTTGCTTTGAATGCTGTGTGCTGGGGGGCCAGTGATCCTCAAGCAGTTACACCACTTTCCAAGTTGTTTTTAACTAAACTTTTGCCCCAGGGTTTAAGAAATCTCCCTCTTTAATTGATGTCTTTAGTCAGTGGTTGCTTATAATCAAGAAGATTGCACTTAAAAGGGATAGAGGCTGGTCTTATTATTTGCATTAGAAGATTTTGCTTTGCAATTACAAGCCAGGGAGTCTAGAACCAGTAGATCTTATACAGAGAGAACGGCAGATATTTTAGTGCAAACTGTGCATATTCATCAAGAAAAGCTGTGCTGTGCTGTTTGTAACAAGAAGTACCATTGGCTTTTCATCTTTGGAGCTTCTGATATCCTAGTCCATTTGTTTTATAATGAAATTATTGGTGATATTCATTTATCAAGTACTTACTGCTTAATAGTATGTGCCAGACATTACAGAAAGCTTTGTAAACAATGAGTTGAGGATAGAGTTTCAGGCAAAGAAACAGATTGTTGAATTTAAGGCTATATGATCAGGAAGACTTGGGAAGGACATACATCAGGGGTCAGCAAATTTTTCCATTAGGGGCTAGATAGAAAATATTTTAGGCTTTCTGTAGTGCTAACGGTCTCTGACACAACTACTCCACTCTGCTGAATGTTGAAATGTTGAAGGTGAAATTGACCATAGACAACACATAAATGATGAGCATGTGTTGTCTTTTAAGTTGTGTTTATTTATGGGCATTGAAAATTGAATTTCATGTAATTTTTACATGTCACAAGAATACTCTTTATTTTGATTTTTTTCAACCCTTAACAAATGTAAACACCATTTTTGGCTCATAGGACTTACAGAAACAGGCAATGGAATAGATTTGGCTCATGGGCAGTAGTTTGCTGATCCCAGACATGAAATAATCTCTAGGACCATCTTGCCACCATTTGGGAAGTACCTGACTGCAATGGAAGAGAGAGAAACCAGTGCATTCCTTTGTCTCAGGTGTGATTGTGTGTAGCAGTCTCACAGAGGCATTAGAGTTGGTAAGATGTTTAATTCTATTCTAAATATTGGAAAGATATTTAGAGAAGGACACTCCCCACACTCTACTCCTCCCCGTATTAGGTGTTCCAATGTGCAAAACCCTTCATTTGAGGTCATTCTTCCCAATGTCTAAACTCAATCCATTGTGCTAGAGGTAAGGCTGTATCACCAAAATGAGACCAAATTCTGAACACTAATGCATCTGAATTGTTTCTCCATAGAACTCGATGGCATGGGAAGAGCTTAGCTGTAGATAAGGATCACAAACAGGAGGGCAGTGTCTGCAGTGTAGGTGTAGAAGGCTAACATATCAGCTTTATTGCTGTCACCTGGAAAGAACCTTGTCAAATTTAAAGCCAATCTTATACTAAAGTCTGATGATGGAGTGAACTGCTTCCAGAGACAGGGAGGTCCGCAAACTAAAATTGGGTAAGGAGGAATTAAAGATCCCTTAGTGATAATGGGGAGAAGGCGATGTGGGATCTGCAACTTGAATTTATAAATTCTAAGACCATCACAGATGATTGCTTTGTGGCACATGTCATCTTGCCTCAATTGGAGAAACAACATGAAAAAAAGAGAGACTAAAATGCAGTATGTTGTCATGCACAGTATTTTACATTTCAGATCACACAGGTACAACCTCACAACACGGCAGACATAATGACCAAGACCCACAGTTCCCCGGGTCCGTGGGATGAGTAAATGATCACCAAATGGGTGAGCATTTTACATCCAGATTGAGTTTTTCTCAGTCTCATGAGCAAAGAAGCAGGCATTTTAGTAAAAGTGGATGAAAAAGTGGAGGCGTTTCATTTCATTTAATAACCCAGGCTAACATCCTCTCCCCTGTCAATTTCTGATCTTAGAAACCAAATACCTGCTAAGGGGGATGAAGTCTGAAAAGGGAAAAATTAAGCTAAGCTTTAGTTAAGTATGTCCCAGTGGTAAGCATTTAAATTAGAGCACAAGAAAAAAGTTCTCTAAACCAAGTGGAGAAGCCTCCCCTGACCTAGACTCTTAGGGTCCAACCCTAAGAAGAAGGGCAGGTCCCTAAGGCAGCTCTCTCTTGCACTGGCTGGATGAACTGCTGTGTCAGCAGTGCCATGCATCATTAGCTGACCTGGAAAAGCTCCAGCTGCCTTCCTCTTACACTCTCTCTGTACCTTTCACTTTAAAAAAGCTTTCATCAACATCATCCCAGACATCTTTTGTTTTCCCAGCTGGAGAAGCCTTTCTTTCTGTTTGCATCCCATCTCTAGCTAACTAAGTTCTTTTGCCCTTAAGAACTGTAGCCATGAATCAAAGAGAATCATCACCTCTAAACTTTAAAGTGAATCTGAGGGCTTTGGGATTCCATAGCCCATCTATCTTCTTGGAGCTGCCATATTTAGTTACATTTTCCTATCCACTGTTGGTGGTCATTATCTTCCCCACTTTCCATCCACCATATTAGAGACAAAATATGAAGCTCCTTAGAGCAAAGGTTTCTTCTGAGGTTTAGTTCCAATACAGCATAATCCTCTTTGCTTGGTGGGTTTCCCAATCTCTCTGTCAGGCTAGGGTGAGATACATGTCTGGCCTATGGATGGAGTTATTTACTACATAAAATGATCTCCTGCTGGGTTTTCTCTGAATTTCCTGCAAATGACTTTACAATAAATCTAGGAAAGGAAATCAATTTTTTAAAAAAAATTCCTTAAAAAATACCCATTCCTTGCCCACAAAACCTGACACAGAATTCTTGGCTTTTACTGTCTTCATGCATTTTAATCCTTACCATCTAAAGCTAGGTGGAACTTTGAAAGTCATTTGTTCATCCTGTCTCCATAGAGGAGAGTCTGCTCTGATTTAAACATTGTAAAAGCACAAAATTCTGCTATCTCATTCAGGAACTTTGGTACCTCAGGAATACTTTCTTATAATGATTTCTCCTGCCCATTTCTTGTTATTTTAGATTATAGTAGAAATGGTGAATAGACTATCATTATTTTCTGAGAGACATAATTTGATATAATGAAAATATTTTCTAGATGAGCTGCTTCCAAGCTGGGGAGTTACTGACATTTCACCACAGCCCTGCCTTTAATACTATGACTCTTACTCTACCCCTTACTTGTTTCTTCTTTTTAAAGTTGGAAAATCCAATGACCAGGTCACAAGAGGAAGAAACCCAGGGAATGAGCACAGTTCAATCTAGACACACACAAAATTGTTAGTGCAAAATTTGCTGCTCACTAAATGATCTTTTGTCTTTTTAAAATGATCTTAAATATCCATGTAAGTGAGTTTTGAATGAGATTGAAAGCCCGCCCTGGTCTATGGAAACTTTTCTGGATTTTTATTCCAAAATAAATTTTCAAGGTATCAACTGGTCATTTTCAAAAGCTAACTTCCTAGTGTCAAACCAAAAGTAGTGGCTTTGATTATATGAGAGAGCCCTCCAATACCCTCCTATATAGTTTCTGAGCAACAGGAAGGGAAATAGGGAAGAAAGTGAAAGGAAATTGATACCATCCTGCCCTTTGGAAGGTGGGGCTTTTTGTTGTTCCAGTAAACCTAAGGAAAAACTATTGACATGACAATGGTAATACCTTGAACTTTCAAGTACCTGGGCCTCATGGACATGCAGCTTTCACAGAGATTAGTAAACTAAAGCCTGAAGAGGTGGCATTATTAGACAATACTATAGAGCTCATAAGTGATAAGACTCAAATTGCTCAGCTTCTAACAGGGGCTGATATACAGCTGGTGATCACAGGAGTAGCTGTACTGCTTGTTACAATATTGGAATACATCTCTATAGTTAGTAGATAGCTGTTTCCTTGAGCCTCTGCTGCCCTAGTTCCTCCAGCCTTTGCCTGGGAACTAACCTTAGCTGCAAGCCTCCTTCATAATGCTTCAACTAAAGGTTAGCCCTGGACATAGCAGGCAGCCTCCAGGCCCTGTTCCAGCTTTGTGGTGGCTGATATTCATACTGGTTTGTCAGTGCCTGTAGTATATCTGTTACATGTTTTAAACATCACTCTCACTCTTAATTGTGAAACTTCGCTTCATCTGTATGCGGTCATGGATGTGACCACACATCCTGTGATCTCTACTTGGTGAGTCTGTGAATCTCAGAAGCTTGGATTCTTGATCTTTTGAAGAGCCCAGCCATTCTCAGGGGGCATGAACTGCTTTTATAAAACTTTAGTTTCTGTTTAGGAATCAGAACCTCTTATGGACTGAATTGTGCCCACCCTCTAAACCAAATTTATATGTTGAAGTTCTAACCCCTAGTAGCTCACAATGTGATATATTTGTGAATGAGGCTTTAAAGAGGTAATTAAGTTAAAGTGAGGTCTTTAGGATGGGCCCCACCCAGTATGACTGGTGTCCTTGTAAGAAGAGGAAATTTGGACACAGACATGTATGGAGGGAAGACCATGTGAAGACACATGAAGTAGATAGCTATCTACAATTCAAGGAGAGAGACTGCAGAAGAACCCAACCCTGCCGACAACCTTGATCTCAGGCTTCTAACCTCCAGTATTGTGAGAAAATACATTTCTGTGTTTGAGCCACCCGGTCTGTGGTACTTCGTTATAGTGGCAAACTAACACAGTACCTCTTCCTGACCTTGTCATTAATTCAAAGATACACTTTCTTAGCAGTATTAAGTTTCTTTGCCAAAGAACATTGTGCTTAGGGTGATCACACATGATAATTTGCCAGGATAGTTCTGGTTTATGCCTGCTGTCCTGGCATAATATTTATAGTGCCCCCTTTATCTCTCAAAAGTATCTCAGTTTGGACAGTAAACTGCGTGGTCACCCCAAATTTGTTTAACTCTTGAGTCCAATATTTGTAATTTTCTCTCACATTCTCAGTCTCTTTCTTGTCAAATACTTGTCACTTTTTTCAAACCTTGATATTTGCTATGTTCTCTGGGTGCCTCTTAAGTAGTCCAGCTCACCATATGGCCCACTAGGCCATGGTGTCATCCAGTGGACATGTGTTGTGTGCAGAGTCCTGAGCAAGTTTCTGTGGAGAGCTGTACAGGAAAAAGACTCCACTCCTCCCCTTGAGGAGTGGTGACCCAACACGAAACATACATAAATCAGAGTCATCCTATGTCATCTTTCTGTCCTACACAAACCATTATTGTATACTCAAGTAATTTTTTGGAAAATGTTCTTAATGCTGTTTAATCTCCCCATCCAGATTCACTGCAGTGAATTTATGGCAGGCTTCAGAATACAATTAATGCACACTTCTATCCTATCCCATCCTGTAGCTGGCTGTGGCAATATAATGCTTTTTGGCAAGCTGACAGAAGAAGGAGAGAAGAGAAACTCTGTTTTCCAGGGAAATGTTAGTGATAAGTGAATTGGCAGTGTTTCAAATGGCACTGGGAAGTTAGTTTATGGTACTACAAGTGTGGCCTTACCCAAATGTCTCCACTGAAAAACTGCAGTAAATACCCTCTCTTCCTTGCCTCCCATTTGACATTAAAATAATAATAATAATAATAAATATAATAATAATAATAACTGCATTAGCAGCTTAAGAAGTCATTAATCTACCAGGTCAGAACAAACATCACATGTAAAGCTTGAAGGTTGTGACCTGAATCAAGAAGGACCAGAAGACAAGAAGACATGAAATTCCTCCTTTCCTATTTCTGTTTATTTTTTTTTTTCTGCAGTAGATTAGCTGCATGAGGTAAAGGGTGGTGGACAGTGTTTAGGAGTCTCTATTCTAAATCAAGTTAAAGATTTCTCTAGAGGCAACATTCCTCTAGAGGAGGCCAGGTTGTGATCTTATCCAAGGTCCATTTGACTAATGAGGATATAGCCCAGGAGTGAGTCCCCTCAGTTCCATTTCTAAACAGCTTACATTAACTTGGATACATGAACTACCTTCTCGGTCCTCAGTTTCACTATCAGTACAGTGGGCATAATGGCACCCAATGACCCATTTAATTGGGATGTATGAGTGTAGTCTGGGTGCCAGTGAGATTTGTTGTGCGTATCCACATGGGCCATGGGTCCTGAGCAGTCCTGTGTGTTGATGATTCTCCTGGACAGTTTCCCACAGACAATATGTTCTTCATCCTTCCACATATAGATTTGGAAAACTATCCTTTTGAAATAAAGATTGGTGTTTCCAGCCCCAGGAGATAATTTATATAATTATGATGAGGGAAATGAACAGAGCATAGGATGGTTTCCAGCCTTCATGTCCTGTATTTTGTCAAGAGACATTCTGGCAAGCTTGCTTTTTTGTAACATCTCTATTAGATATTACAAAAAATAGAGAATTATTATTCTCTATTAGAGAATTAAAGAACCCTGCTTCTCTGTGCTCCAAATACATTTGAAAGGAAATGCTATAATTGGACATCATCACTGTCGATCATATTGGGTGTAGAAGAAGGAGGTAGGCCATTAGAAAGGGAGAAGAAATAAGGAATGACCGGATTGTGTTTGGGGCAATGCTCTTTCTGTTTGCCTAGTCCAAGTCTTGATGGGATGCATGTGGGGTCTGAGGAGCAGTTCTTAAATCTCTGCTCAGAGCTCAGAAATATTTCAGGGTACCATTGGAGTGCTAAGAAACCAGTATGGTCAAATACATTATTACTCAATGTTACTATGATTTTTTAAAAAAGAAAAAGAAATGAAAGGATGATTTGGATGAAAAATGTTTTAGATTTATGTCTGTTCTTAGAACTCTGTATCTTTCACTCAGACTTATTAAAAAAACAAAAACAAAAAACCAAAAAGGAAAAAATAATCTACTTATAACTTTGAAGACCTGTCAAGAAGAAAAGAGCTTTCATAATTTTTTTGCAAGGGTGGGAGCAAACATATCCTGAAACACACTCTGAGATGATCAGTTAAGATGCTCAGAAGTCTCACTCTCACAAAAGCCCATGAAATGGCCCTGCTCTAACCTCATTTGACTCCAAGAAAGTGCATCCATTACTCCGAGGTGGTCCATTTTATTTCTTCAACCAATGAAAGACCTTGTAAGAGTCCTCAACCTACAAACCATAGAGTTTTATACTTAAGAATAGAGGTGCCATGACTTATCCCAATGCTGTCAGGACGTAGCCTTTCCTCACTCTTCATACCCTTGAGATGGGGCATGGGGCTCTGCCTGCTCTGCTTCTGCCTGGGTCTCTTGGGGTCCTTAGGGTTTCTATGTCACTGGGCAGGTAAGGGAGACACTTTTGTTTTCATCCCACCTGAACTTGTTCTGCTCTTCTTTGCCTTGCTTTGGGAATGAACCAGTAGTGTAATTGCCACTGATAATAACTCCAATTTGTTCATTCAAAAACTGTATTCTGTCCCTTCTCACTGGGCCAGATGACCCCTTGGTTCTCAATGACTGCCCTGGAATTGGATTGATTCAGTCCATTCCCAGCCTTGTGCTTAAGACACTCTCCCCAGGGCAACCTTTGATACCAAATACCATGGGAGAAATAGCAAGAGCCTCTAGGACAATGGAGTTAAACCTTTTGGCCAAAGAAAGGAAATGTGAACTGCCTCTGACCCCTAGGGATGGAGTGATGGTGCCCTGAGAGGGGTTTGGTGATGGTCCAAGGAGAAATTCAGGGTACTGGTTCTCAAATACTTCCAGGCTATTCTCTGGGAAACACCACAGCTTCCTAGTAAAAGTTTATTTTTTAAAAAGCTAGGAAGAGGATCTAAAGAGCTTATGCCAGTTAAATACTGAAAGAGCAATGGCTTCTAACTTTAGGAAGGAGGACAAGATCTCTTACACAGAGGAGAAGCATCCTAGCAACAGCAATTGCAGAGGATATGAGCAGCTCTCAAGAAGCAGAAAGGAGGACAAGTCACCCAGGACCCACAGAACAGGGACAGGTCTGAGGATTTTGGAATTCCAAATTGGAATTCTACTCCACTGTGATTGCCTCCATAGTTGATTGACAGGAAAATAAATATCACACAAGGATAGAATTATTTGATTTAATATCTGAGAATACACTTTGGGAATTACAGGTGCTTCATTTATATATGTGTTGTGTATGTACAGCACATATATATATATATATATATATAAAATATATGTATAGTATATATTCATCTATATGCACATGAAACACTACTAATAAGATTTATTTTGTAAAATCTCAAAGAAAAAAGATTTCAGTCCAAAACTCACCTATTTCAGGAAGTCTTCCTAGATTAATCTCATTCAAGTGCCTGCATGTAATAGGACTTGATTAGTCTGTGGTTAACTCTTTCATTCAACCCAACACATTTAATGGCAGTTGACGATTTTAATTCTGTTTATTATTCTTGCTTGAGGCTCCTCAGCAATACCATGGTCTCTGAGGTGTGATGAAAGGAGTTATATACATCCTGGCTGCTGTTCAGCTTGGCTTCTAAGGGCCAGATACTGTATTTGGTTCTGAGATTGTCATGGAGACTGATGGACACAGTTACTCTCCTCTTCATGTTCTCAGCACAGCTCTATCCTAGCACCATCCTTATTGGCCAACCCTCCTGTTTTCTCCCAACTGTATTTCATTGTTATGGGGTTCACTGAAGACCGTGTTTGGCTCTGCCAACACTGCATGCACCTAGGCAGGCCATGAGGTGATGATGCCCATGTGGGTGTTGTTATATTATTCTTTGGACTTTGTGATAGTTTAAACTATTTTTCTAAATTGAGAAAAAATACTTCGTAAACTTTCACACATGTTGGTTATCTTTATAGCAATTAGATTATAAAGTGCCTTGAGAACAGGTACTGTAAGGAATTTCTTTTAATTCCCCCAGCACTCAGTATAGGGCCTTGGATACTTAATGTATGCTAGTTAATTGAATGGGTAAATAAAATGAATGAATGTCCTATATAGTGTCTGTGAGCCTGTGGTTAAAAGTGCCATTTGAACACAATGTGGTTTTTACTTGAAAGGCCATGAAAACTTGCATCAGTAAAATTCTGACTCACTTGGGGGCTCAAATTAATGAGAGAAAAATGTGTCCGAGTTAATTACCTTAATTCTTTCTTGCACCTCACTTCAACTGCCAAATTTCATGAGATCCAAGACATGATGAGGCCAGAGGAAGTCTGTAATGACAGACACAATAATAGTGTTGGGATTCTACTGTATATTTTTTCTAAACTCCCTTCTGAAATTGTAGTGTTCTGCTTATATCAGTTCATGGAAGCTCCTTCTTAAAGATCCCAAAGTTTCCCTTAATTCTTGGAATAGATCTATAATTTAGTTCCCACTACTGTAAGCCTGGGGCATTACTGTTCCATGCCTGCATTTTTTTTCATGTAGATCCAGAGAGTTTCCTAGAAACAGAGAATTAAAATGAAAGCTGAGACCTTACCTCAAGTTGGAGGAAATCTAGATGGAAGTATAACTATTGATACCCCTGTGTATCAGTTTGGGTTCTCCAGAGAAAAGAGAACCAGCAAGATGGGTTTATATATGTAGAAAGAGATTTACTACAAGGAATTTGCTCTTGTGATTATGGAGACCAGCGAGTTCAAATCTGCAGTATGGGCCAGCAGCCCGGAGACCCAGGGAAGCCAATGGTGTGGTTGAGGTCCAAAGGCAGTCTGCTGCAGAATTCTCTAGTGCTTGGGGAGGCTGATCTTTTTGTTCTATTCATGAGTTCAGCTGATTGGATGAGGGCCACCCACATTATGGAGGGCAGTCTGCTCACTCAAAATTCAACAATTTAAATGTTAATCTCATCCCAAAACACTCTCCAGCTTGACACATACAACTAACCACCACATACCATGTGGTACATAGTACTGAACAAGAAGAGAGCTCCCAGAGAGAAGAAAGTGTCAGCCAGAGGTAGCTCTGGTGCTGGCTGGCTTTGGTAGGTATCCAGAGTGGAGTAGGAGAGAGAGGTGTGGAGACAGAACAAATGTGCAGAAGTATGCAATGCTCAGTGCTTTTGTGAGGGGTTTAGCGTTTGTGGACACCCTCTGCTTCAACCTTGGTGCAGACCTGGAAACTAGTTATTGAGGCTAAGCCCAAACACCACAGCTTGTTCCTAAGAGAATGAGTCTGCCTTCAGCTACTGCCCTCTTCTTAGATTCCCATGGAGTTGGTGAGGGCATTAGACAGAGATTCAGTTTAACACTGCCTGGGTGAATTCTTGATGACGGTCACTTCAGGTCACCTTTGCAGTAGCCCAGAGGAAATATTCAATTTAAGCAAATGTATCAGACATGGGTTTCCATTTATCAATCCATGCTGACTGACCTTTAATGAATTAGACAGAAATCCATTCCACATTGCCTGGATAAAGATGTAAGGCTGATGCATAAATCTTGACTTTAAGAAAAGGTAAATTCAAACCAGAGTTGGGAGCTTGTGCCTTCTGAGGCCATAGCAAGGATATTAATGACTCACAGTTACATAATTATTTGAGCCTCTTTCTACCTCAAAACCCTAAACTCCATTTCTCATGGTATCAATTCAGACTCTCCAAGTTTGGAGTATTAGTGAAACTCACTGCCTCCCATCCTTGTCCTGTTCAGAGTTTGTCACTGCATTCTGTGTTGGACAGCAGTCTTTGGCTTCCTTTGTTCTTTTGTTTATTTGTGTTCATTTGGTGGAAGAATAACTCATTCATCCCTCACTGAGCCAGTCTGATTGAAAAAGAAATACAGAACTTGTTTTCAGTCTGTTCCTTTTAAAACTGTCCCCCTTCATCCCAATTTTGCTCTCAAGAGATATGACCATTGTGGAAATTAAATTATAATTAGGGTCAAGGACTTTGAAATAATGACCCCCAGACTGACCCCTCTGTCTGTACTCTTAAGTGTCTCCTGGCGGTGCACCCAGTGTTGTGTTCTGGGCCATTTTAAACCTGTTTCCAGAATTGCCACCTGACACCTAACCATGACACAATGGTTTGCCTTAGTAAATGCATCTGTTATATGGTACAGCACTAAATGCTTTCCTGAAATCCAGATAAATTATGTCTGCTGTTTAGGTAATGTGGCCCAAGAATTCAATTTAGGTGAATTTATCAGACATGGCCTTTCCTTTATCATTCCATGCCGACTGACCTTTAATAAATTAGAGAGAAATCCATTCCGTATTGGTGGATGTACAATCTGAGGGGAAGAGTAATCGGCACCGGATCTACAAACATGCCCCTGCCTAATTTCCTGCCCTTAATGTGCTCCAGTCTGTGACAGGGCACGGGGAGGCTCATTCAAATTGCCTCAGACTCCTGAAGAGTCAAGTGGGATGTGAAGTTGGAGGAAACGTGAGGGTCTTTATGCCCAAGAGGTGCAGGGAGGGGGACCATGGCTTAGTCATCTGGGTGGGCTTTGCAAGGTTTCTCTTCTGAAAAAAAGGGCTGTGTGATTTTAAGGAGGTTCTTCCCTATCTCTGAGCCTCAGTTTCCTCAGCTGTAAACTGAAGTTGTCGGGAGAGGAGATCTCTAAGACCCCTTTCACCTCTAAAACCTTTCAGCTGAAGGAGGAGATAGAGCAAGGAACAATGATTTGTACTCAAGGTCAGGTGAGGCTGGCATTCAGACGGGCCTGATGCTTGACTGGGATTCTGACTGGGATTAAACTAACTAGGTTCCGATGAAATGGATCCAGTTTCCAAGATCAGAGGGATTCAGAAGCAAGCAACGTTAGAGCTCTCTTTTATCCTAGAAGTCTTATTAAAAGAAAGGAAATTTGAAAAAGGTGCCAGAGACGTTCCCTGTAATCCTTGTCCTTGTAAGGATCCATTTTAATTTCAACGTACTTAAGATAGTGACACCTGCTGAGTTAGAATAAAACTTAAGCCAACTCAAACTTGAATTTGACAAGATGATCCACAAGAAAATGGTCCATGGTGAAATAACTTCTCAATGGTCCAATAGTAAATCCCATCTCATGCACAAATTCTGAGGTTCACAATCCTGTTCAGATCCCATAAAGGCTCTGAAAAGTCCTGAAATAAAGGAATCTGTTTAACTTTGTGTAACCCAGCAGTTTGTAAACTTTTTGATATTGGGACCCATTTTGTTTGCTTGGGTTTTTTTTAAATTCAGTGCCTATTAAAATCATTCAGAACTAATATTCCACAGAGGACACTTTGGAAAACGCTGGTTTGACTTTTCCAGGGATCCTCCTGTCTGCTTGTGTGTTATGGTCAAGAACATTTTCATTCTTTCTTCCTTTGGAGAAGTCCATCTCCAAAGTGATCTTCAAGTTGTACTCATCTTCAATTCCTTAGAAAATATGTTTTCCAATTTGGCTCCACAATCCTATCTTGGTGAGATCGATAAAAACTTGCCAAATGTGAAAAATCCTTGCTTAAGCTTTTAATATTTAAAGATATCAATTCGGTATATAAATAAGTAGAGAGGTAAACATTTATTTATGTAAAAACCAAGGGCTATTTAATAAAAAGTTTCCCATAGCCCCAACTTCTTTGGAGAAGAACATAGAACCAGAAACTTCCTTGGAGAAGAAGTGTTTCGATTGATGACATAGAGAAATCCTGGCTACGTTGAGATCTGAACTAGCTGAGCAGCAGATATGCCGGCTGTGCCCTGGGGATGCCAGGCGGAGGCTGATGGGAGCTGTGCTGAGGCTGAAACCCAGAGCGGAGCACTGAGAAGGTGAGAGTGACTCCTTTAAGCTGGTCCTGGCATCCACAATAATTGCTAACAGACCACATTTTTCCTCACTCTTTTTCCTCCCCTACCCCAATTCCTAACATGTTAACAGCATACTTTATTTCTGAGTTATTAAAAATTACATCTTTCTTATATTGATTCTTGACAGTTGCCAGCTGACCTCTAATTGGTTCCAGGTCTGAGGTTTCAAATTTACTGATTTTCCTTTTGATATTTTAATCTTTCTTCAATCCCCTCCTCTTTCCCTTCCCTGCTCATTGCCTTGTTTTCAGCAGCTGTGAGGACTCTAGCTCCATATTTCTTGTGAAATATTTCTTTATATTTTTAAGGGGAATCGCCAACCAGGGAGATGGGCATTGCCGTGTCTATACTTCTTTGATCTGCTTTGAACAACTGCTTTTTACACCAGAACAACAGGCCTGTGAACTCCCCCAAGACGTAATTTGTGGGTGTGGCTCTTCCTCGTTCTCAGGTGATGCTTGGGCAATAATAAGAATTTAGCATTGAACCCCAAACAGATCATAGGATAAAATGATGTATAGAAATGTGAGCATGCAATGAATTCATTCTGAGCAACTTGGGAAAAATGGGATTGGGACTGATGTGCAGCTGAGTGAACCCGCCGGCTCAGGCACACTGGGATTTGAGATGACAGGGAGCTCCGTGAGGTAAGAGGATTTGTCTATTTGTTTAAGGTTGTATCCTCAGTGCTGGTGCAGCTTGAGGCTAACAGTAGGCACTGAATAAATATATGATGAGCTGAGTATGGGTTTTCTTCTTCCTTTTCATGATTCTGACCAACAATCAGAGTTTGGGACAAATTTAGTAAGTAAAGTCTAACAGGAAAATTCCACATTTCTCCTAAGTGATTTTCCCACTTTTAGCACCATTTAGCAGTTTCTCTCTTTGGCCCAAGAAAATATTCTAAAAACAATATCAATAAAACCTCCCTTTAAGAATGCATAGTCTGGGCTTCCCTGGTGAGACAGTGGTTAAGAATCCACCTGCCAATGCAGGGGACACGAGTTCAAGCCCTGGACCAGGAAGATCCCTCATGCCTCAGAGCAACTAAGCCCGTGAGCCACAACTACTGAACCTGTGCTCTAAAGCCCGTTAGCCACAACTACTGAACCCATGTGCCACAACTACTGAAGCCCATGTGCCTAGAGCCTATGCTCCGCAACAAGACAAGCTACTGCAATGAGAAGCCCGCGCACTGCAACGAAGAGTGGCCCCCACTTGCCACAACTAGAGAAAGCCCGCGTGCAGCAACGAGGACCCAATGCAGCCAAAAATAAATAAATAAAATAAATAACATTTTAAAATAAAAATATTATATAAAAATAAAGAATGCATATTCTGAATATACAGATCCATAAAATGTTTGAACCTTAGAGTCAGCTGGGTTCAATGCTTTAATTTTGCAGTGCCACAGTGGGGCTCTTGGAAGTGAACTAATTTCCTGCAGGGAGTCCTGGGCTACACAGAGCCTGGGTGAGCACCTTATCCACGGAATGAACGTTTATTGTGAGCCTATCTTGGGTAAAGCCCACTTCTGGTCACAGGCAAATAAGGGGAAATACGACTCATTCCACGGCCTGCATTGTCTTATAAGCACTTTTTCAACCTGCTAGGTTAACCAACATTTAACAGTTTGGAGTTTTTGTAGTTACAGAAGTTAATAGATTCTCTTTTCCAACTATCCAGGGAAGGGTGGAAAGAAACTGCAGAAGGCAGCATTTGCCTCAGTGAGAACTCTTCCATCAGACCACACTTTTCTTGTGGTCATGGACTATTTCTTATATGACTTGGTGTTCCTAGTACCTATCACGATTCTTTGCATGTAGAAGTGACTCAAGAAACATTACAGAATGTGATAAATGTGAATTGGCAATATGGTAGATTTGTCTATTTGAGCCAGAGTTGTGAACACACTGGATCCAGGCATTAACTTGGGCAAGTCTATCTGGTGGGTCTGTGAAACTAGCCTCCTTGCAATTATCCTGGACAAAGGGGTCTATAGGAAGGTGTCATTATCCTGGAAAGAAGGGCAGGAATGCAGGGTATATGGAAAACAGCATATTGGAAGTTTTCCAAATCAGCCCTAAGGGGAGAGAGGCTAAAGGCAAAGTTGAAGAAACTGCTTCGATAAGGGACTCAGTGCCTTAGTTTGGTTTCCCAGAAACTGACCCTGAGATTTAGTTGCAAGTAGTTTATTTGAAGGATGAAATTAGCATCAATTGAAGAGTAGGGAAGTGATATGGGGAAGGAAGGGCAACCAATAAAAGGTAGGATATTAAGCTGATAACCACAGTGGATTACTTGGACTTAGTCCTGCAGGGAAATTCTGGCAACAGTATAAAACTCAAGCCTTGGGATTATCCCACACGGAGGGGAAGGAGGATAGATCAAGCCTTGAAAGCCACTGGTTGAGGGCTTCTGGTGGTTGTTAATTCCCTGGTACGTCTGGCCTACTACACACGAGGGCGGAGAAGTCTTTTCCAGTTCTGAAAAAATATCCCCTAGTCACAGAGATGCAGATCCTGGTAGCTAGAAGTTAGCTGGAGCAGAGTGAAAGATTTGAGGGACACAGTGGGGGACACTGACAGTGCCTACTGCACTTAGTTTGGTGTGGGAATGACAAGCAGCTTTTCAGAATACAACAAAGAGGGTGACAAGGTGTGGCAGGGAAACATGTAGCTCTGTTACTCTTGCTTCATACGGGAAACTACAAGGAATGCATTGCCTCTTTAAAACCCTGAGGTTTAGAGTTTGAGAGTCCTGGGATGTTGTTGCAGGGGCCCTGATAATGCTGGTGCTGATGAGCTTCCCTCTCTTGGATGATTCACAGGCATTGGCATCAGTGCTGTTGTCAGCAAGGGGAGCCAGGGCAGAACACAAAGGAGTCTTTTGTGACATCATGTCAGACACTCCTGGGGAGTCCCAGATTGAATTGGGGAAGTTTTTGAAGTGGGTCTTACATTACACCAATGGGAGCATAACCTGGGAAGTTAGAATTATTTTTCAAGTGAGTTCATCGGTACATATAGACTAATAAGACCCAGAAAAACTCCAGATATGAGAGTAAATGAGCATAACCCCCATGGGGGCTCCATATGCTCCATACCTCCTCTTCCCACTGCTACCTGAGACCAGGAGCAGGGCCAGGATTTGGAGAAGAAGGTTGTAGAAGATTGACTCATTGGTCTCCAACTCTTCAATCATCCCTATGTTAGAATCACATATCCATGCCATTTGTCACATGACTTTCCTTCCTCCCACTAGAGGAAGAGTATATTTTCCTGCTCCTGGACTTTGGGTTTGGCCATATGACTTACCTTAGCCCATGAGGTTTTAGAGTAAGTGATGTGAGCAGAGGCTTGAAATGTATACTTGGTTGGCTCTCTTGAGCATCTTCCATTTGCCATGAGGACAGACCCCAGAGAGCTTCTGTTCCCAGTATGCAAAAGGACATGGGGGCACACATGAATGCAACCTGGAGCCTGGAGCCAACCCAACAAACCTGCACCCCAAAGTACAGCCACTCAGCCAGCTGAGCTCAGATTAAATTAACCAAAACATAGTCTGCCTACCAACCCATGAGGTCCTGACATTTTTGAGGTTGTTTGTTATGCAGTGTAAACTGACTTCTGCAGATGCAATGTGTGTGAACAAGTTCTGAAAATGCATGGAAAAAGGTGAATCCTGGACACTATGGCTGCTCAGGGTAAGCAAACTTGACCACCCAAAATCTTTGACCACATAATTAGCACAGGCTTTGTGAGGAAGCCAAAGTTGGAAAGAAGCTCAAATGAACCAGCAGTATGGGTAGAGGTGGGCCAGAAATTTGAAAGGAAGGCAATAGGGCTTTGCAACACTTAAAGCAATCAAAATAAACAGCTGTGAAACCAGGAAAAGGCAATCCCCAGCCCCGGGGTCTGCTGCTGGGCCGCCTCAGCTTTGGTACATTTAATCTATTGCATTAACACAGCTTTTAGAGTTACAATCCCTCAAAAGGATTTGGACTCCATTTCTATCACAGTTGCCAGGGTCTAAAACTGTCAATTAGAAAACCATTTATCCAAGTAAACCCCTCCACTGGCTGTCAGGTAAAAGTTATTACTTCAGCCTTCATCTTGGCCCTTTCTTACATGCAGATCCAAACTCTCCAAATCGGCTTCACCATTCAAATCACATTCCCACGGCGTGTTGCAGAAAGGAATGACTTTGAAACAGTTTGCAACTATGCAAACATTAGTCCTCACGGCTTTGTCTCTGAGAAGATGTGACGCAGAGGTTTGGTTTGGCGAGGAGCTGGGCAAATCTTTTCCATGACTCCTTTTCTTGCTTTTTTATTTTCATTCCCAGTTCTAGTTTCTTATTGATTGAATAAAGTAGATTCAAATAACCCTTTTAGTCCCCTAGTCATATTACTTTCACACTTCTTATGGAAGAGTGATCAACACAAGTGTCCTTTCTAAAAGTGGGCCCTTCTAGTCCAGGATGCAGAGAACAATTGCTGTTCCTTGCACACCTCCCTGAAATGTGCTACTCCAGGGAGAAGGGAAGCTAGCACTTCCCAAGTGCTTCTGCCTATGTTATCTCATCTATTCCCACAGCCCTCCTGAGAGGAGCGCCCATTAGTTCCACTTCACAGAGGGAAACACTGAGGCTGAAGAGGTGATGTGATGGAACTGGGATTCCAACACAGCCTGATTTATTTGAAAGCCAGCTGCCCTCCTCTTCACACAGTGCTGTTTGGAGAGAGGAAGATTCTATAGGAAAAGATCCTGAGTCTGTTCCCAGGCGTCTTGTAACAGGCTAAGGCCCTCTACCTCTAGACCTGTGTTTGGGCGTGACAAAGTCAGCAGAGTTCTCTTTCACTGTCTGCAGATGGTTGCTGTATTAAACTTTAAATGCATCATGTGTTGTGTTGTACCTGCTAATCTCCTTGCTTCTGCTCTTACCTCCCTAATGTTCTTTCCCCACGAAGCAACACAGCAGCCAGCAGGGTGTTTGTAACCCCTACTTAAAACCTTGCAAGATGTTCCCATCTTGCTTAGGGCCAAATCCCAAGTCCGGGTTTTGACCTACCAAATCCTGCATGATCCAGCCCCTGCTCCCCGCCCCCCACCTCATCTTGCACTGGCAGCCCATCCTCTTATTCATTAGGCACTAGTTTCTCTCTAGGGACACTTCTGTTCCTAGGACATGCCAGCTTTTTCCTGGCCTGAGGCTTTTACAGTTGCTGGTCCCTCTGTCCAGAACATTCTGGCCCCAGATCTTTGCTCAAGTGGGGTTTTCCGTTGGTGTACCCACTCCTTCACCATCCTGGCTAATGTAGACTTGCCTGATTGCTCCATCTTAGTCACTTTTGGGCTCATGATACAATGTAATTCCTTCATGTCCCATATTACTCTCTGAGTTCACTGTATTTATTAATTTACTTGTTCACTTTTACATCATCTAACTCCTCTCATCAGAGTGTGGGCTATTTGACAAAGGGCAGACCTTTGTAAAACTTGTTCACAGCTCTATCTCCAGAGACTGTGACAGTGCTTGGGGCATGGAGAGTATTCATCAGAACGTATTGAGTGAAGAGAAATCTGTGAATGTGCTTTGTACCCACCTTGTTCCATTATCATTTATTTTAATTTTAAGATTTATTCCAGCTGCCCTTTGAGCTGGAAACATGGCAATCATATTTTCCAAAATGTTAAAGAGACTACAGATAAATGTGGGAGTCTGGAGCATCTCTGTAGCCTTGTGAGGGCTCAAACACTGCTGCTTTGTCCATCATTCTATCCCTGTGCCTAGCACAGTGCCTGGCATATACATGGTGAGAGAAAGAGAAACAAGTTCAAGGACAAATGGGGTTCTTAGTGGTCCCTATAGTATCAGCCAAGAATGGAATTTCAGAGGAAGGAACAAAGGGATTATAAATAAAGATAAAAGAGAGCAGTATCTCTCTTTTCTCTTTCTCCCTCTGTGCTCCCTTCTCTCTTACATTTCATGATGAAGTTGTGGCAAAATGATACTGGAGTAGGGAGGTGCTGCCAGCTTAGAAGTCCAGGCAAAGCCAGTGTGGAACACGGGAATAGGAAACCAAGAGCAGACCTCTTTGTTCTGCCTCTGATCTAGGGCAAGTGCTAAAGAAACAATAGGGTCCTTGAAAATCTTACATGTTAGGAAACCAGAGAGAGATTTGGGAATGAAGCTCCCAACCAAGTGTGATTTTGCCTGGAGTGTCTTTGAATATATAGTTTCAGAAGCCTGGTGGGGGAGTTGGAGATTATACAGGAATTTACAGTTCAGAGATTTTGACCACAACTCTTCACCTCTGTCCATTGACAAAAATAATATTTTTTTTGTTAAATATTTGTATTTCTTTTATGTATTATATTTGCCCCAGTTAGATTTATGTTTTTTTTTAAACATCTTTATTGAAGTATAATTGCCTTACAATGGTGTGTTAGCTTCTGCTTTATAACAAAGTGAATCAGTTATACATATACAGTATGTTCCCATATCTCTTCCCTCTTGCATCTCCCTCCCTCCCACCCTCCCCATCCCACCCCTCTAGGTGGTCACAAAGCACTGAGCTGATCTCCCTGTGCTATGCGGCTGCTTCCCACTAGCTATCTATTTTACATTTGGTAGTGTATATATGTCCATGACACTCTCTCACCCTGTCACATCTCACCCCACCCCCTCCCCATATCCTCAAGTCCATTCTCTAGTAGGTCTGTGTCTTTATTCCCGTCTTGCCACTAGGTTCTTCATGGCCTTTTTTTTTTTTTTTTTCCTTAGATTCCGTATATATGTGTTAGCATACTGTATTTGTTTTTCTCTTTCTGACTTACTTCACTCTGTATGACAGACTCTAGGTCCATCCACCTCACTACAAATAACTCAGTTTCATTTCTTTTTATGGCTGAGTAATATTCCATTGTATATATGTGCCACATCTTCTTTATCCATTCATCTGTCGATGGACATTTAGGTTGCTTCCATGTCCTGGCTATTGTAAATAGAGCTGCAATGAACATTTTGGTACATGACTCTTTTTGACCTATGGTTTTCTCAGGGTATATGCCCAGTAGTGGGATTGCTGGGTGGTATGGTAGTTCTATTTGTAGTTTTTTAAGGAACCTCCATACTGTTCTCAATAGTGGCTGTATCAATTTACATTCCCACCAACAGTGCAAGAGGGTTCCCTTTCCTCAACACCCTCTCCAGCATTTATTGTTTCTAGATTTTTTGATGATGGCCATTCTGACCGGTGTGAGATGATATCTCATTGTAGTTTTGATTTGCATTTCTCTAATGATTAATGATGTTGAGCATTCTTTCACGTGTCTGTAGGCCATCTGTATATCTTCTTTGGAGAAATGTCTATTTAGGTCTTCTGCCCATTTTTGGATTGGGTTGTTCGTTTTTTTGTTATTGAGCTGCATGAGCTGCTTGTAAATCTTGGGGATTAATCCTTTGTCAGTTGCTTCATTTGCAAATATTTTCTCCCATACTGAGGGTTGTCTTTTGGTCTGGTTTATGGTTTCCTTTGCTGTGCAAAAGCTTTTAAGTTTCATTAGGTCCCATTTGTTTATTTGTGTTCTTATTTCCATTTCTCTGGGAGCTGGGTCAAAAAGAATCTTGCTGTGATGTATGTCATAGAGTGTTCTGCCTATGTTTTCCTCTAAGAGTTCGATAGTGTCTGGCCTTACACTTAGGTCTTTAATCCATTTTGAATTTATTTTTGTGCATGCTGTCAGGGAGTGTTCTAATTTCATACTTTTACATGTATCTGTCCAATTTTCCCAGCACCACTTACTGAAGAGGCTGTCTTTTCTCCACTGTATATGCTTGCCTCCTTTATCAAAGATAAGGTGACCATATGTGCGTGGGTTTGTCTCTGGGCTTTCTATCCTGTTCCATTGATCTATATTTCTGTTTTTGTGCCAGTACCAAACTGTCTTGATTACTGTAGCTTTGTAATATAGTCTGAAGTCAGGGAGCCTGATTCCCCCAGCTCCATTTTTCGTTCTCAAGATTGCTTTGGCTATTCGGGGTCTTTTGTGTTTCCATACAAATTGTGAAATTTTTTGTTCTAGTTCTGTGAAAAATGCCAGTGGTAGTTTGATAGGGATTGCATTGAATCTGTAGATTGCTCTGGGAAGTAGAGTCATTTTCACAATGTTGATTCTTCCAATCCAGGAACATGGTATATCTCTCCATCTATTTGTATCATCTTTAATTTCTTTCATCAGTGTCTTATAGTTTTCTGCATACAGGTCTTTTGTCTCCTTAGGTAGGTTTATTCCTAGATATTTTATTCTTTTTGTTGCAATGGTAAACGGGAGTGTTTTCTTAATTTCACTTTCAGATTTTTCGTCATTAGTGTATAGAAATGCAAGAGATTTCTGTGCATTAATTTTGTATCCTGCTACTTTACCAAATTCATTGATTAGCTCTAGGAGTTTTCTGGTAGCATCTTTAGGATTCTCTATGTATAGTATCATGTCATCTGCAAACAGTGACAGCTTTACTTCTTCTTTTCCGATTTGGATTCCTTTTATTTCTTTGTCTTCTCTGATTGCTGTGGCTGACACTTCCAAAACTATGTTGAATAATAGTGGTGAGAGTGGCCAACCGTGTCTTGTTCCTCATCTTAGTGGAAATGGTTTCAGTTTTTCACCATTGAGGACAATGTTGGCTGTGGGTTTGTCATATATGGCCTTTATTATGTTGAGGAAAGTTCCCTCTGTGCCTACTTTCTGCAGGGCTTTTATCATAAATGGGTGTTGAATTTTGTCGAAAGCTTTCTCTGCATCTATTGAGATGATCATATGGTCTTTCTCCTTCAGTTTGTTAATATGATGTATCACGTTGATTGATTTGCGTATATTGAAGAATCCTTGCATTCCTGGGATAAACCCCACTTGATCATGGTGTATGATCCTTTGAATGTGCTCTTGGATTCTGTTTGCTAGTATTTTGTTGAGGATTTTTGCATCTATGTTCATCAGTGATATTGGCCTGTAGTTTTCTTTCTTTGTGACATCTTTGTCTGGTTTTGGTATCAGGGTGATGGTGGCCTCATAGAATGAGTTGGGGAGTGTTCCTCCCTCTGCAATATTTTGGAAGAGTTTGAGAAGGATAGGTGTTAGCTCTTCTCTAAATGTTTGATAGAATTCACCTGTGAAGCCATCTGGTCCTGGGCTTTTGTTTGTTGGAAGGTTTTTAATCACAGTTTCAATTTCAGTGCTTGTGATTTGTCTGTTCATATTTTCTATTTCTTCCTGGTTCAGTCTCGGCAGTTTGTGCATTTCTAAGAATCTGTCCATTTCTTCCAGGTTGTCCATTTTATTGGCATAGAGTTGCTTGTAGTAATTTCTCATGATCTTTTGTATTTCTGCAGTGTCAGTGGTTACTTCTCCTTTTTCATTTCTAATTCTATTGATTTGAGTCTTCTCCCTTTTTCTCTTGATGAGTCTGGCTAATGGTTTATCAATTTTGTTTATCTTCTCAAAGAACCAGCTTTTAGTTTCATTGATTTTTGCTATTGTTTCCTTCATTTCTTTTTCATTTATTTCTGACCTGATCTTTATGATTTCTTTCCTTCTGCTAGCTTTGGGGTTTTTTTGTTCTTCTTTCTCTAATTGCTTTAGGTGCAAGGTTAGGTTGTTTATTCGAGATGTTTCCTGTTTCTTGAGGTAGGCTTGTATTGCTATAAACTTCCCTCTTAGCACTGCTTTTGCTGTGTCCCATAGGTTTTGGGATGTCGTATCTCCATTGTCATTTGTTTCTAGGTATTTTTTGATTTTCCCTTTGATTTCTTCAGTGAATACTTTGTTATTAAGTAGTGTATTGTGTAGCCTCCATGTGTTTGTATTTCTTACAGATCTTTTCCTGTAATTGATATCTAGTCTCATAGCGTTGTGGTCGGAAAAGATACTTGATACGATTTCAATTTTCTTAAATTTACCAAGGCTTGATTTGTGACCCAAGATATGATCTATCCTGGAGAATGTTCCATGAGCACTTGAGAAAAATGTGTATTCTGTTGTTTTTGGGTGGAATGTCCTATAAATATCAATTAAGTCCATCTTGACAACAATAGTATTTAAAAGCCATCAGTGTGAACTTTCTGAAATATTTTTTCTCTCAGAGAATGGAACTATCTGTTGGTTTAATAAATTGCATAGTAAGAAAAAGAAAGCCTGAGCAATGTAAATGGAAAATTGGGTTAATTAGATACCTTTCAACTTTACAGAAAAGTTGTTTCCAAGTTGAATATTAAGTAAGGTTTCAGGATCTATTTTTTTTTTATTTTAAATAAAAACAGATCAAAATGTATGAGGAGATATGTAAAAAAAAAAAAAAGACTCAGAAATAGCTGCTTTATTTCTTAAATTTGTTTCTACTATTGAAAAAAGTATGTTTCTATGATGGAGGGAGCTCTAAATGGATTTTGACTAGAATAATACAATGGTCAAAGCCCTGATGTATAATATAACGGTTTTGGGATTAAAATCTCCTTATGAATACAGCATTCATTTTCTTGTATCTATATATTGGGAGTAAGATCAAATAGATCTAAGTTAACAGTATTTGTTCATCTAATATAATGGACATAACAGAGTGAACAATTGAAATAAATTGCCAACCCATGAAACAAAATGGTTTTAATTTAGAAGGTTTAGACGATGAAAGTTTCATATGAAAAGCCAAAGATAACTGAGTAACATCAGTCATTAAAAAGATACAGTATTAGCAAAATATGCCAATTTTTTTCCTAGGATATTAAAATGGATTCTTCCAATATCATGATGCTTTCTCTAACAGTTCTATACTACAGTATATTCAAACTAAAACATACCATAATTTTTGACTCCTTTTATGATTTAGGTTGCTAGACATTTGGGAGTGAATCTCCCAAGCATCCACAATGACCCAACTGCAGTAGTAGACTGAGAAGTGGGGTGAGGGGAGATTTTCTATTCCTGGTCATACAGGTGGAAATTGGACCCCAGTCATCTTCTAACAAAGCCAAGATGAACTGGAGGTATACTTCACCAGTGGATGATCTCTTTTCTACTAAATTTTGTTTTGATGCATTATGTTGACTATTTATACTACAATGTAGTTTATTAGTTGAACTAGTAATTATGATATTGGCAGCAAGTCCTAGAATTATATCCTAGTCTTAAGTCCTGATCCATTATCTCTTCTCAGTGTAGGCCCGATATGGAATGGGATGCTTTGATTAATAAAATATTTTGTTTTTATTTTTATTTTTAATTGAAGTATAGTTGATTATTCTATTTTCTTAACTAATATTTATGCTATATGTATTAACATTATAATTATATACAATTAGGAAAAAAAAAACTTGACAGTGGAGTTAGGCTGAGTATAATTTATTCTTTACTCTAGGAATAAGGAGATACTTTAGGATATTGGGAGTTTTAGTAGTTCTCATTATATAGAGAAACCCTGTAAGAAAAGTTCTGTCTCACTGGAAAGTTCTGATTACTTGGAGCCTACAAGGGACTGACAAGCTGTAGATCACCTCTCTGTAGAATACTTACGTGGAATAGAACTAATGCTGTGTTGATTCCAACTTTGTACAACTAACCTATCTTCCTTGATACCAACTATTCTATGTATTTAGAATTTGTTATATCTTTAAGGTATCTAAGTTGGAAAAAGGAGGCTTGGACAGAACTGGAGTCCTTGAATAATGCACTTCGAGATGATATAGTATAGAGAAATATCTTTTTGGCAGTCAGGTAGCACTGGTAAGACTTCAACATCCACTGCTTACCACTCACGTCACATGAGTAAGTTGCCAGCCTCTCTTAACTATAAACCTGTGGACATAGTATCTTGCAGAGCTCTTGACTTTGGATTAAAAATAACACCATCTGCAAAGTGGTCTTTGGCACTTGTGGAAACTACTACATTTTAATTCTTTGGGCTTTGTGGCAACTATTTAACTTTACTGTTGTAGTGTGAAAGCAGCTATAGGTAAAATGTAAATTAATGGACATGGCTGTCCATTAAAAATACTTCATGAACACTAAAATTTGAATTTCACATAATGTTCAAATGTCATCAAATATTATTTTCCTTTTGATTTTTAAAAATCATTTAGAAGTGTAAAAACTACCTTACCTCACAGGCCACACAAAAATAGGTGGATGCCCAAGAAAGAAAAGCCCAAGACTAGATGGCTTCACAGATTAATTCTACCAATAATTTAAAGAAGAATTAACACCAGTCTTTCTCAAACTCTTCTGAAAAATGAATAGCATGAGGCCAGAATTATCCTGATACCAAAGTTAAACAAACACAGCACAAGAAAAGTCATCCCTCCAAAAGATTACATGTAAAATAAAAAAAATTAAAATAGGTGGAAGGCTAAATTTGACCCATGGGTCATAGTTGCCAACCTCCCCTCCAGATGCTGTAGGAAGCATAAAGGAAATGGAATACATCATCCTTGTTTTTTAGAACATTTTAGCTTTACAGGGATGTCAAGTATTATTCATAAAGATAGTTGAATAACCACAAAATAATATAAAAATGAATAGACATTAAAGCAATAAAAATGGGGCAGAGATATGTTGAGTGGGCAGGACATGAAAAGATCATTCATGAAGGTATGGTTGATCTCTGAAGACTGGAAGAGATAGATTTATTTGTTCATTTAATCATTTGTTTGATTAGGGGATTACATTTTGAGTTTGGGAATCAAACAGAGACAGGTTGAAAATGGCAGAGAGAAGAGATAGTTTATGGCTATACAAAAAGCATAGAGGTAAGAATGAAAGAATGAATAAGGAGAATAAGGGTAAAGGAGATGAGAGAGAGAAACAGAGAGTGAGGGAGTGCAATATGGTGATGGGAGATAATAGCTTAGTGGTAGTAAATTAGTTAATGAAAGGTTTTGAAGGTCAGTGGAGAATGGTTAACCATGGATTGAAAGTTAGAGGAGAGCTCTGGACCCCCAGCCCCACAGCCAGCCACCCCAGAATGCCCCAGGTCCTGCAGCCAGTGACCCCAGGACCTGGCCCCACACATTAGTGGGCTGGCACCAGCCTCAGGACCCCTCAGATCACATAGCCAACCTCGCCAGGACCCAGCCACCACACAAGAAAAGACCTGACCAGGGTCCAGCCCTACCTACAAGTGAATCTATAGTAGTCAGCCCTGCCACAACAGAAGTATGTACAGCCCACATAGGGGTCACACCTAGAGCATAAAGCTCTGGTGACCAGAGGGAAGTGTGCTACTGAGCCCCATAGGATGTCTCCTACATAAGGCCACTTCTGCAAGGTCAGGAAATGTAACTGACATACCTACTACATGGAAACAAACATAGAGAATTAGGCAAGGCGAGGAGATAGTGGAACAAGTTCCAAATGAAGGAATAAGACAAAACCCAGAAGAAGAACTAAGAGAAGTGGAGATAAGAAATCTACCTGATAAAGAGTTCAAGGCAATGATCATAAATATGCACAATGAACTTGGGAGAAGAATGAATAAACACAGTGAGAATTTTAACAAAGAGTTAGAAAATATAAAGGAGAACCAAACAGAGCTAAAGAATACAATAACTGAAATTAAAAATACACTATAAGGAATCAATAGTAGATTAGATGATACAGAGGAATGGATCAGCAAATTAGAAGATAGAGTAGTGGAAATCACCCAAGGTGAAAGAAAAAAGAATTTAAAAAAATGATGATAGTTTAAGAGACCTCTGAGACAACATCAAGCACACTAACATTTGCATTTTATGTGTCCCAGATGAAGAAGAGAGAGAGAAAGGGGAAGAGAACTTACTTAAAGAAATAATAGCTGAAAACTTCCTAATCTGGGAAAGGAAACACACATCCAGGTCCTGGAAGCATAGAGAGTCCCAAACAAGATGAACCCAAAGAGGTTCATACCAAGATACATTATAATTAAAATGGCAGGAATTAAAGTTAAAGAGAGAACCTTAAAAGCAGCAAGAGAAAAGAAACTAGTTATGTGCAAGGGAACTCTTATAAGACAATGAGATGACTTTTCAGCAGAAACTTTGTAGGCTAGAAGGGAGTTGCACAATATTTTCAAAGTGATTAAAAGGAAAAAAACCTACAACCAAGAATACTGTACCTGGAAAGGCTATTATTCAGATTTGAAGGAGAGATAAAGAGTTTTACAGAAAAGTAAAACTAAAAGAGTTCAGCAACACTAAACTGGCTCTACAAGAAATGTTAAAGGGACTTCTCTAAGGGGAAAGAAAAGAACAGAACCAGAAATATGAAAATTATAAAAGAAAAAATCTCATCAGCAAAGGCAAATATACAGTGAAGGTAGTGGATCAACAAAATATAAAGCTTGTAGGAAGTTTAAAAGAAAAAAGTACTAAAATCATCTATATCCCCAATAAGTAGTTAAGGGATACATAAAACAAAAAGATGTAAAATATGAAATTAAAGGCATTAAACGTGGTGGGGGGGAGTAAAAATTCAGTGTCATGAAGATGCATTCGAACTTAAGAGATCATCAGGTGAAAATAATCATATATATATGTATGTGTGTATGCGTTTATATATGTGTGTGTGTGTATATATATATATATATATATATATACACACACACATTGTTGTATATGAACCTTATGGTAACCACACACACAAAATCTATAATAGGTACACAGACATAAAAAAGAAAGGAATCCAAACATAACACTAAAGGTAGTCATCAAATCACAGGGGAAGAGCGCAAAACAAAAAAGGAAAAAAGAGAACTACAAAAACAACCTGATAACAATTCACAAAATGGCAATAATTATATACCTATCAATAATTACTTTAAATGTAAATGGACTAGATGCTCCAATTAACGGACATAAAGTGGCTGAATAAATATAAAAACAAGACCCATATATGTGCTGCCTACAAGAGACTCACTTCAGATCTAAAGACACATACAGACTGAAAGTAAGGGGATGGAAAAATGTATGCAAGTGGAAATGAAAAGAAAGCTTGGGTAGCAATACTTATATCATACAAAATACACTTTAAAACAAATTGTGACAAGAGACAAAGAACACTACTTAATGATCAAAGGATCAATACAACAAGAACACATAACAATTATAAATGTATATGCACCCAGTTGAGAGACCTGCAAGATAGAGGAGGAGTAAGATGTGGAGATCACCTTTCTCCCCACAAATATATCAAGAATACATCTACATGTGGAACAGTGCCTACAGAACAACTACTGAATGCTGGCAGGGGACCTCAGACTTCCAAAAAGGCAAGAAAATCCCCACATAACTGGGTAGGGCAAAAGAAAAAAGAAAAGAAAAAAGAGACAAAGGAATCAGGATGGGACCTGCCCCTCTGGGAGGGAGCTGTGAAGGAGGAAAAGTTTTCACACACTAGGAAACCCCCTCACTGGTGGGGATGGGGTGGGGGAGCTTCAGAGCCTCGGAGGAGAGGACAGCAACAGAGGTGCGGAGGGCAGAGTGGAGAGATTCCGACACGGAGGATCAGTGCCAACCAGCACTCACCAGCCTGAGGCACTTGTCTGCTCACTCGCCAGGGTGGGTGGAGGTTGGGTGCTGAGGCTTGGGCCTCGGAGGTGAGACCCCAGGGAGAGGACTGGGGTTGGCTGCATGAGGACAGCCTTGGGGGGCTAGTGCACCACAGCCAGCTGGGAGGGAGTCCAGGAAAAAGCCTGGGTTTGCCAGAGAGGCAAGAGACCTTTGTTGTCGGGTGCTCAAGGGGCAGCCCACCATAAGAGCTTTCCACTCTGTGCACTCACAGATGGCAGGACAATGTCTACGTGAGTGCGAGCACAAGCTGTGGCTGTTATCTTGGACCCCAGAGGCTGCCACCACTGTTGCCAAGGGTACTGTGTGCAAGGCAAGTCACTGTCCACAACTTCCCAGAAACCCGTGCAGCCCACCACTGCTGAGGGTCCCACAAACTGGGGCCAACTTCCCTGGGAGAACGCATGGTGCACCTCGGGCTCCTGCAACTTCATGCTGGCCTCTGCTGCCGCAGACACTCCCTGCACATCCCAATTGTGACTGCTGTATCCTTCCCTCCCCCCAGCCTGAGTGAGCAAGTGAGCCCTAATCAGCAGCTGCTTTAAATCCCTCTTGCCTCGGTGGGGAACAGATGCCTGAGGGCAGCCCACACGCAGAGGCAGGGCCAAAACCAAAGCTAAACTCCAGGGGCTGTGAGATCTAGGAAGAGAAAGGGAAATATCCCCGTGCAGCTGCAGGAGCAACAGATTAAATCCCCACAATCAGCTGGGTAAACCCTGCATCTGTGAAATACCTGAAGAGAAGAGTGTTACCACAATTGAGGCTGTGGATTTTGGGGGCAACTGTGGACTTTGGGGGCAAGTACATGCAGGAGTCAGGCCAGATCAGAGTCTGAGCTGGCCCCACAGTGCCCACAGCAGGGCCAGAGACCTACCTAGAGGTGTTGGAGGACTTGCTGGGCAGGCAGGGATTGGCCGTGGCTCACTGTGGGCCAAGGACACTGACAGCTAAGGCCACAGGAAAATATGACCATTTCTTTCTTTTTTTTGGTTCTGCTGTTCTTTATTTTTCTTTTAATTGTACTTTTTTATTTGCTTTTTCTTTTCTTTTCTTTTTATGCTTTTACTTTTAATATTTTATTTTATTTTATTTATTTTTTCCTAGTTCTACTATACTTTTTGTTATATTGTGTTTTTTCCTTGTGTTTTTTTTTCTTTGTTTTGTATTATTTTCATTTTATTTTTAACTATATTTTCTATTTTTCTATTTTTACTTTACTACTTTGTTGTTTTGTATTTTTTCCTTTTGTTTTCATCTTTCTTTTGTCATTACACTTTTAAAATCATTTTGTGTGTTTGTTTTATGCTTTCATTGCCTTTTTAAAGTTTGATTCTGCATTTGATTTGTTTCTGGTTTTATGTTTTTGTTAGTTTAGTTTTTAGTGTTTGTTTCCATTCTTGGGTTTGTTTATTGGTTTGGTTGCTCTCTTCTTTTCTTTCCTTTTTTGTTTTTATGTCTTTTTGATTTTCGTGGGTATGTGTGTCTTTCTTTGTGTGATTCTGTCTGTTTAGTTTTGCCTTTACCATATGTCTTGGGGTTTTGTCTGTTCATTTCGGTATTTTGGGGTTTTTTTTTGTTTGTTTGTTTCTTTGCTTTGTTTTTTCATCCTTTTCTTCTGCACCGAGTGGCTGGCAGGGTCTTGTTGCTTTGCCTATGGGTCGGGCCTGAGACTCCGAGGTGGAAGAGCCAAGCCCAGGACATCAGACCACCAGAGAACCCCTGGACCCATGGAATATTAATCAGTGAGAGCTCTCCCAGAGTTCTCCATCTCAACACTAAGACCTGGCTCCACCCAACAGCCAGCAACTTCATGTTGGACACCTCATGCCAAACAACTAGTAAGACAGGAACACAACCCCACCCTTTAGCAAACAGACTGGCTAAGTCATACTAAGCTCACAGACACCCCAAAACACACCACCAGACGTGGCCTTGCCCATCAGAGGGACAAGATCCAGCTCCACCCGCCAGAACACAGGCACCAGTCCCCCTACCAGGAAGCCTACACAAGCAACTGGACCAACCTCACCCACTGGGGATCGACAAAAGAAGTAAGAGGAACTACGACCCAGCAGCCAGTGGAAAGGAGACCCCCAAAACATTAAGTTAAACAAAATGAGAAGACAGAGAAATATGCAGCAGATGAAGGAGCAGGGTAAAAACACACCAGACCAAACAAATGTAAAGGAGATAGGCAGTCTACCAGAAAAAGAATTCACAGTAATGATAGTAAAGATGATCCAAAATCTCAGAAATGGAATGGAGAAAATACAAGTAATGTTTAACAAGGACCTAGAAGAATTAAAGAACAAACAAACAGTGATGAACAGCACAATAAATGAAATTAAAAACACTCTAGAAGGAATCAATAGCAGAAAAATTGAGGCAGAAGAATGGATAAGTGAGCTGGAAGAGAGAATGGTGGAAATAACTGCCACAGAGCAGAATAAAGAAAAAAGAATGAAAAGAATTGGGGACAGTCTCAGAGACCTCTGGGACAAGATTAAACGCTCCAACATTCGAATTATAGGGGTCACAGAAGAAGAAGAGAAAGGGTCTGACAAAATATTTTAGGAGATTGTAGTCAAAAACTTCCTTAACATGGGAAAGAAAATTGTCAATCAAGTCCAGGAAGTGCAGAGAGTCCCATACAGGATAAACCCAAAGAGAAACAGGCCAAGACACATGTTAATCAAACTATTAAAAATTAAATAAGAGAAAAAATACTAAAAGCAGCAAGGGAAAAGCAACAAATAACATACAAGGGAATCCAAGGTTATCAGCTGATTTTTCAGCAGAAATTCTGTAGGCCAGAAGGGAGTGGCAGGATATATTTTAAATGATGAAAGGGAAAAACCTACAACTAACATTACTCTACCCAGCAAGCATCTCATTCAGATTCGACAGAGAAATCAAAAGCTTTACAGACACACAGAAGCTAAGAGAATTCAGCACAACCAAACCAGCTCTACAAACAAATGCTAAAGGAACTTCTCTAAGTGGGAAACATAGAGAAGAAAAGGACCTACAAAAACAAACCCAAAACAATTAAGAAAATGGTATTAGGAACATACATATCAATAATTACCTTAAATGTGAATGGATTAAATGCTCCAACCAAAAGGCACAGACTGGCTGAATGGATACAAAAACAAGACCCATATATATGCTGTCTACAAGAGACCCACTTCAGACCTAAGGACACATACAGACTGAAAGTGAGGAGATGGAAAAAGATATTCCATGTAAATGGAAATCAAAAGAAAGCTGAAGTAGGTAGGGATACTCATATCAGACAAAATAGACTTTAAAATAAAGACTATTATAAGAGACAAGGAAGGACCCTACATAATGAACAAGGGATCAATCCAAGAAGATATAACAATGGTAAATATTTATGCACCCAACATAAGAGCACCTCAATACATAAGGCAAATGCTAACAGCCATAAAAGGGGAAATCAACAGTAACACAATCATAATAGGGGACTTTAACACCTCACTTACAGCAATGGACAGATCACCCAAACAGAAAATAAATGAAAAAACACAAGCTTTAAATGACACATTAGACCACATGGACATAGTTGATATTTATAGGACTTTCCATCCAAAAACAACAGAATACACTTCTCAAGTGCACGTGGAACATTCTCCAGGGTAGATCACATCTTGTATCACAAACTAAGCATTGGTAAATTTAAGAAAATTGAAATTATATCAAGCATCTTTTCCAACCACAATGCTACGAGACCAGATATCAATTATAGGGGAAAAAAAACTGTAAAAAAATACAAACACTTGGAGGGTAAACAACATGCTACTAAATAATCAAGAGATCAATGAAGAAATCAAAGAGGAAATTAAAAAAATACCTAGAAACAAATGACAATGAAAGTACGAGGACACAAAACCTATGGGATGTAGCAAAAGCAGTTCTAAGAGGGAAGTTTATAGCAATACAATCCTACCTCAAGAAACAAGAAACATCTCAAATAAGCAACCTAACCTTACACCTAAAACAATTAGAGAAAGAAGAGCAAAAAACTCCCAAAGTTAGGAGAAGGAAAGAAATTATAAAGATCAGATCAGAAATGAATGGAAAAGAAATGAAGGAAACAATAGCAAAGATCAATGAAACTAAAAGCTGGTTCTTTGAGAAGATAAACAAAATTGATAAACCATTAGTCAGACTCCTCAAGAAAAACATGAAGAAGACTCAAATCAAAAGAATTAGAAACGAAAAAGGAGAAGTAACAATGGACACCACAGAAATTCAAAGGATCATGAGAGACTACTACAAGCAACTATACGCCAATAAAATGGACAACCTGGCAGAAATGGAAAAATACTTAGAAAAGTACACCTTCCAAGACTGAACCAGGAAGAAATAGAAAATATGAACAGACCAATCACAAACACTGAAATAGAAACTGTAATTAAAAATCTTCTTACAAACAAAAGCCCAGGACCAGATGGCTTCACAGGCAAATTCTATCAACCATTTAGAAAAGCACTAACACCTATTCCTCTCAAACTCTTCCAAAATATAGCAGAGGGAAGAACATTCCCAAACTCATTCTACGAGGCCACCATCACCCTGATACCAAAACCAGACAAAAATGTCACAAAAAAAGAAAATTATAGGCCAATATCACTGATGAACATAGGTGAAAAAAATCCTCAACAAAATACTAGCAAACAGAATCCAAGAGCACGTTAAAAGAATCATACACCATGATCAAGTGGGGTTTATCCCAGGAATGCAAAGATTCTTCAATATATGCAAATCAATCAATGTGATAAAACATATTAACAAATTGAAGGAGAAAAACCATATGATCATCTCAATAGATTCAGAAAAAGCTTTGGAGAAAATTCAACACCCATTTATGATAAAAAAACCTCTCTAGAAAGTGGGCATAGAGTGAACCTACCTCAACATAATAGAGGCCATATATGACAAACCCACAACAAACATCATTCTCAATGATGAAAAACTGAAAGCATTTCCTCTAAGATCAGGAACAAGACAAGGTTGCTCACTCTCACCACTATTATTCAACAAAGGTTTGGAAGTTTTAGCCATGGCAATCAGAGAAGAGAAAGAAATAAAAGGAATCCAAATTGGAAAAGAAGTAAAACTGTCACTATTTGTAGATGACATAATACTATACATACAAAATCCTAAAGATGCCACCAGAAAACTACTAGAGCTAATCAATGAATTTGGTAAAGTAGCAGGATGCAAAATTAATGCACAGTAGTCTTTTGCATTCCTATACACTAACCATGAAAAATCAGAAAGAGAAATTAAGAAACACTCCCACTTAACATTGCAAATAAAGAATAAAATACCTAGGAATAAACCTACCTAAGGAAGCAAAGTAACTGTGTGCAGAAAACTATAAGACAGTGATGAAAGTAATCAAAGACAATACAAACAGATGGAGAGATATACCATGTTCTTGGATTGGAAGAATCAACATTTTGAAAATGACTATACTCTCCAAAGCAATCTACAGATTCAGTGCAATCCCTGTCAAATTACCAATGGCATTTTTCACAGAACTAGAACAAAAAATTTTACAATTTGTATGGGACAGAAGACCCCAAATAGCCAAAGCAATCTTGAGAAAGAAAAATGGAGCTGGAGGAATCAGGCTCCCAGACTTCAGACTATACTACAAAGCTACAGTTATCAAGGCAGTATGGTATTGGCACAAAAACAGAAGTAGAGATAAATGGAACAGGATAGAAAGTCCAGAGATAAACCCATGCACCTATGGTCATCTTATCTTTGACAAAGGAGGCAAGAATATACAATGGAGGAAAGACAGTCTCTTCAATAAGTGGTGTTGGGGAAACCTGGACAGCTACATGTAAAAGAATGAAATTAGAGCACTCCCAAACACTATACACAAAAATAAACTCAAAATGGATTAAAGACCGAAATGTAAGACCAGAAACTATAAAACCCTTAGAGAAAACATAGGTAGAACACTCTATGACATAAATCACAGCAATATCCTTTTTGACCCACCTCCTAGAGAAATGGAAATAAAAACAAAACTAAAGAAATGGGACCTAATGAACCTTAGAAGCTTTTGCACAGGAAAGGAAACCATAAACCAGATGAAGAAACAACCCTCAGAATGGGAGAACATTTTGCAAACGAAGAAACTGACGAAGGATTAATCTCTAAAATATATAAGCAGCTCATGCAGCTCAATATCAAAAAAACAAACAACCCAATCCAAAAATGGGTGGAAGACCTAAATAGACATTTCTCCAAAGAAGACATACAGTTGGTCAACAAACACATGAAAAGGTGCTCAACATCACTAATCATTAGAGAAATGGAAATCAAAACCTCAATGAATTATCACCTCACACCAGTCAGAATGGCCATCATCAAAAAATCTAGAAACCATAAATGCTGGAGAGGGTGTGGAGAAAATGGAACTCTCCAGCACTGTTGGTGGGAATGTAAATTGATACAACCACTATGTAGAACGGTATGGAGATTCCTCACAAAACTAAACATGCAACTACCATATGACCCAGCAATCCCCCTACTGGGCATATACCCTGAGAAAACCGTAATTCAAAAAGATACATGTACCATAATGTTAATTGATGAACTATTTACAATAGCCAGGACATGGAAGCAACCTAAGTGTCCAATGACAGATGAATGGATAAAGAAGATGTGGCACATATATACAATGGAGTATTACTCAGCCATAAAAAGGAACAAAATTGAGTCATTTGTAATGAGGTGGATGGACCTAGAGCCTGTCATGTCAAACAGAGTGAAGTAAGTCAGAAAGAGAAAAACAAATACCGTATGCTAACGCATATATATGGAATCTAGAAAAATGGTACTGACGAACCTAGTGGTAGGGTAGGAATAAAGATGCAGGTGTGGAGAATGGATCTGAGGACATGGCAGGGGGCAGGGGGGAATGAGAGGCTGGGACATAGTGAGATTAGCATTGACAGATGTACACTACCAAATGTAAAATAGATAGCTAGTGGGAAGCAGCTGCATAGCACAGGGAAATCAGCTCGGCGCTTTGTGATGACTTAGAGTGGTGGGAGAGGGAGCATGGGAGTGAGGCTCAAGAGGGAGAGGATATGGGGATATATGTATGCATATGCATATAGCTGATTCAATTTGTTGTACAGCAGAAACTAACACAACATAGTAGCAATTATACTCCAATAAAGATGTATAAAAAATGTATATGTATCCAACATAGGAGAAGCTAAATACATAAAGCAAATATTAGCAAAAAAAAATGGAGAAATTGACAGTTACACAATAATAATTGGAGACTTTAACCACCCTTTTCATCAATTGACAGATCATCTAGACAGAGAATTAGGAAACCATGGTCTTAAATGACACATTAGATCAGACAGACTTAATAGTTATATATAGGACATTCCATCCAAAAGCAACAAAATACCCATTTTTTCTCAAGAGCACATGGAACATTCTCTAGGATAGATCACACACTAGGTCACAAAACAAATCTCAATAAATTTAAAAAGATGGAAGTCATATCAATCTTTTCCAACCACAGTGGTATGAAACTAGAAATTGGCTACAAGAAAAAAACTGAAAAAATGTACAAACATGTGGAGGCTTATGATATGCTGCTAAGCAACTAGTGGGTCAGTGAAAAAAATCAAAGAGAAAATCAAAATATACCTTGAAACAAATGAAGATGGAAACACAATGATCTGAAATCTATGAGATGCAGCAAAACCAGTTCAAAGAGGGACGTTTACAGTGATAGAAACCCACCTTAGGAAACAAGAAAAACCTCAAAGAAACAATTTAATTTTACACCTTTAGGAACTACAAAGAAAAGAACAAACAAAATTCAAAGTCAGTAGAAGAAAAGAAATAATAAGAGCAGAAATGAATAAAATAGACTTAAAAAACAATGAAGATCAATAAAACTAAGAGCTTGTTCTTTGAAAAGATAATCAAAATTAATAAAACTTTAGGCAGACTCATCAAGAAAAAAAGAAAGAGGGCCCAAATCAATAGAATCAGAAATGAAAAAGAAGTTACAACCATTACCACAGAAATACAAAGGATCATAAGAGAATACTATAAACAATTTTACACTAATAAAATGGACAACCTGGAAGAAATGAATAAATTCCTAGAAATGTACAGTTTCTTAAGACTGAAACAGGAAGATATAGAAAATATAAGCAGACCATTTACCAGCAATGAAATTAAATCAGGAATAAAAATACTCCCAATAACAAAAGCAAAGGACCAAACAGCTTCACAGTTTAGTTCCACCAAAGATTTAAAGAAGAATTTCCACTTCTCCTTCTCAAACTATTCCAAAAAATTGGAAGGCCAGCATCATTCTGATACCCAAACCAGACAAAGATACCACAAAAAAATTACAGGCCAATGTCACTGAAGAACATAGATGCAGAAATCCTCAACAAAATATTAGCAAATCGAATTCAACAATACAGTAAAAGGATCATACCATTTGATCAAATGGCATTTATCCCAGGGATGCAAGGGTGGTATATCTGCAAATCAATGTGATACAGTACATTAACAAATGGAAGAATAAAAATAATATGATCATCTCAATAGATACAGAAAAAGCTTTGACAAAATTCAACATCCAGTTATGATAAAAACTCTCAAAAAATTTGGTATAGATTGATCATACCTCAACATAATAAAGACCATGTATTTACAACAAATATCATACTCAGTGGTGGAAAGCTGAAAGCATTTTCTCTAAAATCAGGAACAAGACAAGGATACCCACTCTTGCCACTTCTATTCAGCATAGTACTGGAAGTCCAAGCCATAGAATCAGACAAGAAAAAGAAATAAAAATCATCAAAATTGGAAAGAAAAAAAGTAAAACTGTCACTGTTTGCAGATGACACTATACTATACATAGAAAATCCTGAAGACACCACCAAAAAATTATTAGAACAAATAAATAAATTCAGTAAAGTTGCAGGATACAATATTAACATACAGAAATCTGTTGTGTTCTTATACACTAACAAAGAATGAGGAAAACAAACCCCATTACAATTGAATCAAAAACATAAAATACCTTGGAATAAAACTAACCAAGGAAGTAAAAGATCTGTACTTGGAAAACTATAAGACATTGATGAAAGAAACCGAAAATGACACAAACAAATGGAAAGATATACTGTGCTCATGGACTGGAAACATTAATATTGTTAAAATGACCATACTCTCCAAGGTAATCTTCAGATTCAATGCAATCCCTATCAAAATACCAATGGCATTTTTCACAGAACTAGAACAAAAAATTTTAAAATTCGTATGAAAACATGAAAGACCTCAAACAGCAAAAACAATCTTGAGAAAGAAGAGTAGGCCTGGAGGAATCACACTCCCTGACTTCAGACTATATTACCAAGCTATAGTAATCAGAACAGTATGATACTGGCACAAAATAGACACATAGATCAATGGAATGGAATAGAGAGCCCAGAAACAAACCCACACTTATATGTCAATTAATCTATGACAAAGGAGGCAAAAATATACAATGGGAAAAGACAGCCTCTTCAATCATGGTGATGGAAAAACTGGACAGCTAAGTGAAATAAGTCAGACAGAAAAAAACAAGTATTACATGATTTCACTTATATGTGGAATCTAAAAAACAAGACAAATAAACATAACAAAACAGGAATATACTCATAAATACAGAGAACAAACTGTACATGTATACATAGATATGGGGGGTGGAGGAATGAATGAAATACGTGAGGGAGAATAAGAATTACAAACTTCCATTTATGAAATAAATAAGTCACGGGGATGTAATGAACAGCATAGGGAATATAGTCAAAAATATTGTAAAAACTTTGTAAGGTGACAGATGGTTACTAGACTTATTATGGTGATCATTTTGTAATGTGTAAAAATATTGAATCACAGACACAGATACACAAACACACACAGACACACACACAAGAGAACTGGTTTGATCCTCAGACAGTCTGCATAATCTAATGTTTTGGAAAATATATTTTGTTTTCTGTTCTGGAACACTATCCTTACTTTTTACTTTTGGTGAGAAAAAAATGTCAAAGGCCCAAAGAAAGAGAAAAGTACTGGATGAAGTCCTAGGTTCAGGAAAAACAAAGAAAGGGAAAAAAATTTAAAAATTAGAAGACAATTTAAGTGTTTCTTTTGACTTTGAGTTACACATATTCCTATTTATTTCTATCTTGTTTTTATTTCTTATATATTTATTATTTATACCTTTCTTATGACCAAAAAAATCCCAACAATGGACTTGAGAGTGCTTTGTGTACTTTCTTTATTTGGGGATTATTCTGAGCTGGTCTCTACATCCAGATATTTGTCTAGCCAAGTGGCCCATTATCTCTTGCAAAAGGATTTAGATTAATTGCAATAATTATTTGGGGTATGCTAAACTGAACATATTCTTTTGAATATGACTAGATGAGTTTTTTCCCAATTTATATATTGTCAACACACCAGGAATATCATATTTACAATTCTAAATATTTCTATGAGTCACAAAAAAGACCACCCAATCTCACCCCAGGGTGCTCTATTTATGCCTTCATTCCAGCTAGAAAAATCTATCCTTTCAATTGCTGTTTTGAGCCTGGTTTCTGTCTAGTAAGGTACTTTACCCTCAGTCCAAGATCTGAGCTAATGATCTCTGAGATGTCACCAAAACCTTTTTGGAATTCCAAGTATATAATGTCAATCTTTCCATGCTTACTATGGAAACTATATCCTAGAAAAACTCAGTCACCTATTTCAGTATGACCTAACCCTTGTAAAACTAAATTGGCCATTTCTAATAAACGTAAGCTTTTAAAATTGTTCCCTTACTAAACTGTTGGTAATTGTATTCATTAATATTCTTACCATGACCAAGAGTACAATTAATATGAAACCAAGGCAGAATATCAAGATGCGCTGGTGTAGTAGGAAAACCACTGGACTCGAAACCTGGACATCTGGGATTAAAACAGACTCTGCATTTACTCTCTGACCTTGTTCAAGTCACATTACCTTTCTGAACCTCAGTTTCCTCACATGTAATATGGGGATAATAACACTTACCTTAACAGGGTCCTTGTTAAGATTTAATGAAATGACAAATAATTAGCCCATGGAAGCTACAAAATACATATTCATTATTTGTAATTATGTTTTCCACTAATTTTTTTGCTACTGTGAGTGATTCATGATAAGGCAAGATACAATTAGCATGGGTAAAGAAAATCAATATATAGCTTCTTAAAACTCAGTTTAACCACAACTTTTGAACTCTTTCTCCCACCAAAAATGTATCAGAGTTAGTAAGTTGCTACAATACAAAGCAAATTTTTAATTTTCCTTTTTCTCTTTTAGCAAGTTTCCTCTTTGGAATTGATAGTGACTAGCAGATATTTAAAGATATGGAGACAAAGGATAGAGAGAGAATTCACAAACTGGATTCTCAGTCCCAGATATTTGTAAATTAAATGGATTTGACTTTCTATTTTAATTTATTCACTAAAAATACAGAAAAAAAGTACAAATAATCATTGGAAGCAATTTATGGTAGTATAATTATAGTACAAACAGGTCTAGGAGTGGGAGGGAGCACCCAGTGGGGAAACCAGTTCAACTGCCCGGTACATCTAATTTTCTCTTGGGAAATAGTCACCTCTCAAAATCTCTCTCATATTATCGATGTAGTATTAAGATTCTGGTTAACTTGGATGATCCTGAATTCTGAGTAATTAGAATTCTGAATTAAGATATTTACTTCTCTTCAATTTACAGGACATCTCAACTACTTATTTTACCCCAATGACTGTCAGCAATCAACACCTTAGTCTGATGAACTTCTTTATTATTTCAGTTGATGAAGCACCTTCTTCTGACATTAAGACTTGGCTCCATCTATTGTCAGAAATCATAGTATGCATCCTGACCTGACAGGTTAGACATTTGGCTATGGCAGTTTAGAGCTGGAGGAAGAGGAATAGCTATTTTCTCAAATCTACCCAAATTCTTTAGGGTGATTATCTTACTGATGTTAGGTTGAGAATCAAGACAGAGGGAAAAAAATGAACTTTTTACATCCCTGTTTGGATGAGATGGCTAGAGCCAAAGACTCAGTCCCAAGCAACTCCCCTAGGCATTAGTGGTCACTTCGGAGACTTGCTGACCCTCATCTGGAGGCTCTATGACATTCCAGAGTGCACAGCCTTCTCTGTATATTATCATGGTCCCTAATAAAACTGCAGACCTCAACCGACGATGGTCCCAGCTCTGGTGCCTGCAGGTAAATATTTAGCAACTTGCTCTCTAGAAGAAAAAAAGCCAATATTTGCAGTGAATGCCCATCTCTGTAGTGTAAATACTCCCACTATCAACCAGAAGTAACTGAAAGTGGGTTTGGAAAGAGATGCACACCCCAGTAAATTGGGAGGGAAAAGTACATTAATAACTTTGTAATAACCACTTGTATTTAAGTGCAGTTCTCATCTGGAAAGATTGTAAGTGATATATCAAACACAAGGTGTATTTACACAAGGTGTAAATGAAATTGTGTCACTTAGCTATTGAGAAGTTTTCAGTGGCTCCACTTTGCCATAGGAAACATTTCAGAGCAGATGGGTGAACTTGGCATCTCCCTACCACCTCTATCCCCTTTCCAAACTCATCTCCCATTGCTCTTGCACCTTCAACCTGTACTAAAAATGTACAGACATGTCCATAATATCTGAATGCTCCATATATTTTCATGACTCATTCCCCAGGTGAAGACCAATCATGAGTTCACACCCACAATCAACAAATGATCCCAGGACATTTAGGAAATGTTTCCTACTCTTTTGAATTTTAGCTCATCTAGTCCTTGTTACTTCTACAGCTCTCTGGAACTTTTAAAAATATGAAATGTATCAGACTTTCTTGATTATTGAAGCTGTTGTAACCTACTACCTGATTTCTGGAAGAAGAAGCAAGAAAAAGACGTTTAACATTGAAAATATTAAGGGCATGATCTCAGAATAGAGATAGTATTTCCAAAGAAAAAGGAAATTGATTCTTTTATACTGACATGTATTTTATGTTATCTTTATCTCATTTCAAAGTGTTCCAGTAAAAACTTTATCACCAACCATGGGTCCTTGTACTGGGGCTTAATTGTTCTAATAGAAACAAAAAAAAAAATCATTGACAGCAGGAAGGTCAGTTCTGTGATATGTCATAAGCTCAACAAATATTTGTGAAGTTGGATATATGGATGAATAGTTATGAACAAGGAACTACAAAAATAATCTGAGGCCCTAGGTTTGAAGTTCAGTCATTCACTAAGCAAAGATGGCATAAATACTGGAAGTTGCCTATGAAAGGACAGGGAGTCATGAAAATATATGGGAGCAAATCTTTGCTTGGAGAAAGAGAAAACAGCAAGATTTTAGTAGTCTTACAAGACTAGACTAACAAATTGAAAATCAGAACTTTCAAACACATGATCACTTTTCCTCACAGAATATTTGCTGAGTTCTGGGGCTACATGAAATGCTGGTGTGCCAGAGTTCCAGAGAAAGAGAAGAAAAAAAAGAGACAGAGATAGGATATCTATATCTATCTCTGTATATATGCATACGGATATGTATATCTATCTATCTTATCATATACATCTATATGTACAGATAATGTATATATATATATATACATATAGAAAATTGGAATTTATAAAAAAAGACTCAATTGGATATTTTAAAGAGGCATTTCCTAAAATAAAGGGTTCATTCCATTTCAAAGACAGCATATCCCTAAATTTGATTGCACCCCACAAATCTTCAAAATATTTTTTAAATTATCAAAACTAACATTAAAATAGATAAATGATAATCATAGTGAGAAATTTTAATATACTTGTGTCAATAGCTGATAGAATGAGCAACCAAAAAACTCAGAATGATATAAAAAATCTGAACATAATTAACAAACTTGGATTATTTGATAAATATGAAACATTGCAACCTAAAATAATATTTTTTCCAGGTGTACATAAAATATTTACCAAAATTAACTACATGCTAGGCCATTAAGCAACTCGATAAATTTTTAAAAATTAATTAATGTATTTATTTATTTATATTTTTTGGCTGAGTTGGGTTTTTGTTGCTGTGCATGGGCTTTATCTAGTTGTGGCAAACGGGGGCTACTCTTCATTGCAGCATGTGGGCTTCTCATTGCAGTGGCTTCTCGTTGCAGGGCATGGGCTCTAGGAGTGCGGGCTTCAGTAGTTGTGGCATGCAGGCTCAGTAGTTGTGGCTCGCGGACTCTAGAGTGCAGGCTCAGTAATTATGGTGCATGGGCTTAGTTGCTCCGTGGCATGTGAGATCTTCCCAGACCAGGGCTTGAACCCATATCCCCTGCATTGGCAGGTGGATTCTTAACCACTGTCCCATCAGGGAAGTTCTGATAAATTTCAAAGGATTGAAATTTTTTAGAATATATCCTTTGACCACAGTGGAATCAAGAAAAAATCAGTAACAAAAGATGATTAGAAAAAAATTCACTACCAGGAGATTAAAAAATAGATGCGTAAATAATCCATGCATCAAAGAAGAAATCACATTGAAAATTAAAATATTTTGGACTGGATGATGATGAAGATATGACATATCAAAACTTGTGGCATGCAGCTAAAGCACTACCTAAGGGGAGGATATTTTATACCTCTAAATGGAGAAAATGAACAAAGTCAGGAAATCAATGATTTAAACCTCTATCTCAAAAAATGAGTAAAGAGGAGTAGAGAGCCCATCAGATCAAACTTAAGAAGAGTAAATGGAAATAAATAATAAAAAGGACAAATAAATGAAATTTATTTTAAAAACCACATGCATATGATAGAGAAAATCAGCAAAACCAAAAGTCAGTTTCTTGAAAAGAATTACAAAATTGATAAATCCCTAGCAAAACTTGTCAGGAAATAAGAATAAATCATCAATGTCGAGATTGAAAAGGAGAACATGACTACAGATCCTATAGACATCAAATGATAGTAAGAGGGTATAATGATAAATTTTACACTAATACATTTGGTAATTTGGATGCAATGTACAAATTTCTTAAATAAGTATTACTTATTACAACTAAAAAAAGAACTAAATAAACTCTGAGCAGTCTAAGATAAGATCCATTTTTAAAATGAAATTTGTTGTTAAAATTACAGATTAACTCTCTCATAAACATAAATGCAGAAACTTTTACACAAAAAGAAAACTGAAACCAGTGTTATATAAAAGGAATAATACAATATGCCCAATAGATTTTATTCTGGTTTTGGAAGGTTGATTTAACATTAGAAAAATCATTAACATAATTCACTACATTAACAGAAGAAAAGCAGAAAAATTAGACCACTTCAATAGAATAAAAGATAGCATTTGACAAAATTCAACATCTATTCATGATGAAAATTCATAGCAAAGTAGAAATAGAAAAGAACTTCCTTAACTTGATATATAAAAATGTTATATTCAATGGTGAAATACTAAGACTTTTTCCTTGAGATCGGGAGTGCATATAGTATGATTCAATTTATATAAAATACAAAATAACAAAGTTAAATTTTCTGTGTTAGAATCCATGATAGTGATTACCTTCTGCAGGAAGGGAGCAAAAGGAGGATTTCTGGGGTGCTGGTAATGTCTGGTTCTTGATCTGTAGTGGTTATAGAGTTATATTCATTTTTTGAAAATTTATTTATCACTTATTGAAAATTTATAATATGTAAATATTATATGTACAGGTATCAACAAAAAGTTGATTTAAAAATATTCAGATGGAAATTTTAAAAATCCAACATGTATTTCAAATATCTGACACTCTCTCATGAGATAGCAGGTTGGATTCTTCAATGCTCAGGGCAGTTGTTTGCCATCATGTTGACCCAGCCATAGCAAGGGCTGAATGATGGACGCATTGGGACCTATTTAGAGAAGTTGAGCTCCTTAGACAATGGGAAACCATTCAGGCCTTTCATCAGTTTCCTTATAGCTAAGTGAGCTTTTCCATCATCCTTTCCAGTGCTCAGATAATGCAGTTCCATTTCAGGAAACTTTCCTACTGTGTGTAGCTGTTCTGTGACTCTCCAAAGGAAAGGACTGGTGAGCTATCATAGATCTGTTTCTCACAGTCCTGCCCCTGATGGGATAGGAGGCAAGGTGAAAAGGCAAAGCCTCTTAAAACTCAAACCAGGCAGGAGCAGAAGCTAACAATAGCCTGACGGGTCCTCTGGTCAAAAAACATTCCCAGGAACTTCCACACCAAGAGCAGTAGCTTATGCTTGAAATATCAGCTCTTGAAGCTAGTATTCGAGGAATACTCTCCAAACAAACTGCACATCTCCTGTCTAGACCTAGGCCTAAGAATGCCTTTCCAAATGTCATTGCATTTTAACATCTGTTCAGGAGCTCCCGCAGCCTTGCTAGTGGTCAGGTGGAGTGGTGGCATATTTGCAATGTGTTGTTGACCCCTTATTTTCTTAGAATGGAAAGCCAGTCAGCCAGCTTTAGCAAAACAAACTATGTGGCTTTTTACCCTTTTCCTAGCAAGTAACATGATTTTGATAAGCTACCTTCTCATTCTTCCAAGAAATGCTCTTCAACTTATTCCAATTCACAGCTCTTTCTTGCTTTTCTGAACTCTGAAAGCACATGGGAGTGATGGTCAGCTTAGAAACTGGCTGCTTTCACACACACACACACACACACACACATTTACAGCTTGGACCCCTGTATTTTGTACAGATGTGATATCTGTGTCGTACTTAGTTTCTCAGGATGGTCCATGAGGCCTGCTTGATGTAAGTGCATCCGGAAGTTTTGTATTTGTAGTCTGATGAAAACCCTTGTCTTTTTTAGCAACATTTAGCAGGAGACACAAGCCTTCAGAGTTCTGTCTTGACCTGACAGAACCCTATCTGTCCTTGGAGATAGAGGATGGTCTTCTCTCTGACCTGCTCTAAACTCTTTACTGTGGCTGACAATCCCAAAGCAATCAGGCTCCTCGCTAGTTCTCCAACATCCTTGCTCACTCCATTCTTTCCCTCTTTGATTATTATTCAGCCACACTGACCTTTTCTCTTTTCTCAAATATTCCAAAGATGTTCCTGTCTCCACCTTTTGTACTTGCTCTTTCCTCCACCAGGAATGTTCCCTCCTAAGACTTTAACTTGACCAGTTCCTTCTCATCATTCAGGCATCAGCTTAAGCATTATCTCAGAAAGAACTTCCCTGACCACCCAATCAATCTACAATGAGTTATTCTCTAGCTTTTCTCTATTTAATTTACTTATTCTCTTGCTTATTGTATATCTATCCCCACTTTATTGCACAGTCCATGAATGGAGGGATCTTGTCTGTTTTATCCATTCTTGTGTCCCAAGCTCTTAGCACAGTGCCTGACACACAATAGGCAGTTGCGTGAGTCTGAGTCCTCTGAGAAGGAGAAACCAAGGATTAGACACCCCAGCAACTTAGTGGGAACACCTATGAGGGATAAAGGGGAGGGAGCAAGAGAAGGCCGGGAGAGATTTTAGACTGTGACACAGGTCTGACACCTGTGAAAGGATAGAGGGAAGGAAGGAAGAGTGGGTAGGAAGAACCTCAGACCACAGTGCAGTTCTGAGCAACTCTTGGCCAGACAGAAAGGGGGACACACACAAAGGTTTCCCATTAGAGAAGTCCCATGTTGGGCAGAAATAGCCTGGCTTCAGAACCCCACCATGCTCAGACGGTGGCTGAAAGTGATCTTGAGGAAGCTGGATCCAGAATGAATCCAAAGGAGCAGCACCTGAGGCTGTCGTCCACAAGACTCCCCATGAGGGTTCCTTGAAGAGAGATCTGAATAGTGAACTTCTGTGGCCTCCCCATCAGTTTATAGATATTTGTTGACAAAGGAAAAAATATATAAATGCATGGATGAATCTCTGAAGTCCGTGCTGGAGGCACCTTCATGGGCTAACTGGACAAGTTGTTGAGCTCTTCAACTGGTCTTACGCAGGGCTGGCTCTTCCTAATCATCACTTCTACGGACAGGACCCACATCTGTGTTGTGTGTAGGTCAGGGGCCACTTCTGTGCTTGATACCTCACAATTAAGACTGTAATTGATCCATAAATTAGCATTATTATTATTGTTATTATTCTTGTTTTCTCTAACCAGGTGATAACCCAAGAAGGCTTACAAATGTTAATTCTTTCCCTGTTTTCTCTGCCGTTCTTAGCAGGATGCTAGGCACATTGTAGTTCTAAAGTAAAAATCCCAACCTTGAAAGCCTACTGAGCCAGGCATGCTATGGAGATGAGTGAAGCAGGTCTGGCGGGGAGTGGTAGCGGCTCTGATGAACTGGAGTGGGCTTGCCCCATCCAGATGGGATGATTGCTATAGAGGGGTAAGCTGATTATTGCCAGGTGGGTATGCAGACTCTGGGCTACCAAATCAAGTGATGCCAGAAATCTGGATTTTTATGTAACATCTCCTGATTTTCAAATGTTGGGAACTAATTAAATATTTCTTAAACACTCTGTAGGCCAACACTAGCCTGGCCAAGTAAAACATGCCTGTGAGATGATTTGGCCACCAATAGTCTAGACCATTCTAGACCTCCATTGACAGACAACATTCTAGATCTTTAAAAGTCACCGTTTTGTTAAAATAGTTTTGTGGCAGTTATTCTTGGAAGTCTTCTCAGAACCAGCCAATGACTCACCATTTATGTCACTCCCCAGTATCCTGGATTCAGAGAGCATGAAAGAGAATTGACCATAAATGTCTGAGTCACAAAGGTCATGGGACTCATGGGGCTGGGGTAAAGTCCTCCATGAAATACAAGGTGACAGACATCACTCTGCCAGTGTGTGAGCCGGTCTGCCAGGGAGAGCAAGGCTAAAGGTAAACAGATGGATCTTGCACCCTTCCCAGAAAGAGGACAAAGTGGCCTCAGAGGAGGGAATTCTAAGGCATATGTCACTTTCAGCATATGTTATGACTGAGAGCTAGAAAACCTAATTATTTTTTGGTGGTAAGCCACATGATTAGAAATTCCAAGGGATAAAGGTAAGAAAAACAATGGTAAAGCTCATTAGCTGTTCAAAATTATTGGAACTTTAAAGTAGTAATAATAAATTTTAAAAACCCTTCAAATAACAACAGTTTAATCCGTTTCTTTCCTGCACACATACACCGTATATGCCCAATCATATCTTTGGTCCATTTTGAACATGTTAATGAGAATTCTAATACTTAACATAATGATCATTTTCAACACTCGGTCAGGATGCACTCCAGGTTTGCGGTGTTGATGGTGACTCTCTGCTTGTATCAGAAGCATGAAGAAATCATGCATTTTTAACAGACCCAGGGGAATCCAAACATTTGACAGAGTTTGACACACAGTAGAAATACCAGTTCTTGGATTCATATACTTATCCACAAAGCTATCGGAGGGAACTGCTGTGCTTTCAGGCCTACAAGAGGCTCCTAAATTGTGCTAGTTTTTCAGAGTAAATCTTTGTTCATTCCTTAAAATTGTGACTCTAATCCAACAATGCTGACAATCTGCTTCTGAAGTTGCAACTGTGTTTTCATCGATAGTTCTATAATCCTTAAATTTTGTATTTATTCATTTTTTATTTATTTTATTGCATGATGATTGCCTTCTTCAAAAGTTATCTGTCCAGTTTTAACTTAAATAACCAAACTTATGAAAGTATAGTGATGTTCTTTGCTTTTTTTCTCTCTCTTGAAATTTCAAGTTCAATGTATTTCCATGTTTTGTCACAACCGTAAGAAAGCATCACCATGTAAACAAGCACTCTGACAAGTTGGGTTTCTCAGTCCTTCAATTCCCCAAAGTCTTTGATCTGCGGAAGCAGCTCAGTAAGTCTCGTCATCCAGTTTCCCCAACTGATGGCATAAAAATAAATGGCATCTGCCCCATGCTGCTTTAACTGCTTCCAAATATCTCATAAACTGGTGTTGTCTGTGGGGACTGGCTGGGAGAACAGGCACAACTGAAATCACTTGCTGCATTACATCACACAATGGACTCGCCCACAGAGGTCATGGTCCCAACCTTTGCAGGATGAGGCAATGGTGGTCTGGCACACCAGCCCGTGCTACTGACTGCAATAAACTGTCAAGCTGCCTCTTCCCTTTTTTCACCACAGGTGCCCCACTGGCAAATGAACTCGTCTTTTCCATGTGTAGACCAAACTTCTCAAACTCATTATAGGCATGTAGTTAGGACTCAACAGCTCAAGTATGTCAGATAATTACACATCCATATGTCCACACTTATGTAAGGATTTATACTCATGCCATTGTAAAACCTAGCATTCCCATAACCTAGTCCTGAAGACTGTCCTCCCGCCTAAGCTTCTAGACTCTCTTTATCCTTGTGTTCATTCTACAAATATTTAGTGAGAACATACCATGCTTAAATGCCTAAATTTACCTGTTACTTGTTGAGTCTTTAATTGTCAATCTCAATCTTTTTCCAGTGACAGCACAAATAGGACAGAGGGGTTTATTTTCAAATGGTTTTGGCAGAAAGTGACATAGCAATTAGCGTCTCTAGAAGAATCCCCTGCTATGTCATCAGTTTACTAACTTCTGTGCACTGGAATTGAGGTTGCTGCCAAGTGCAGCATTCTTTTTGGAAAAAAAATAAATCCTAGTTTAAAATCCTCTACATAATCATATTCTGCTTTACTTGGCAAAACTCTTCACTCCTTTGATTGAGACATCAATTGCTCTTTTTTTTAAACTCTCATATAGTACATCTTGCACATTTCTAAATCCTTCCTGAAATATTATATTTACTGTATACGTTCTATCATAGGTAGTATTTTATAATCCTTGACCAAAATGCTTTGTGACCTGCTGTGTTTAGCCATCTGCAATCTCCCTCTCGGTCCACATCTGCTCAGTGCTAGACAGCTTGCCTTTGCTATGACTGTTAAACATGACAAGTTATTATCATGTTTGCTATTTTCTGCCATTGGCAATTGTCCTCTTTTAAGGCATGCTGTCTCCTTAGACCACTTTTGAGCATGTACATGACATGAAAAGAAATGACTGAGAAAAATTGCTGAAATGCTAGGGCTGGTTGTGGTTTTAAGTGAAACATCTGGGCTCATTCAAATCATCCTTCCTTCTTATGTGACTTTCTTTGCATGACTGACAAAGGCAGGGGATTTGGTCAGGGAGCCTTTCCCAGGAGTTACTGGAAAGGGGAATTTTTCCTTCAGGGACTGTGTTTCTAGGATCCTTGACACTCTTGGGCAGAAATAAGTGCACCTCATGTTTTTCCCTTCACCTTGTCCTGGTCTGCCGGTAGCTTGATGAGAAGCGTCTCTGGAACTTCCTTTGACAGGAAGTCTAGAGAAGGGTCACCCAGGGGCAGAGGCACAGTGGAGAGAAGTGGAGAATCCTGGCTGTCATCTGCAAAACTGTGTGAGGGGACAGGGCTTGTTCGGGCTGACTGCAGATTGTGGACCAGAGTCTAAGGATGAGAAGGCAGATTTCACTGCATCAAAGGCATTAACTGCTCCTGCTTCAGGTCTCAGACGAAAGAGCACTTGCATGGAGAGGCTTTCTCTGCCGCCCAAGCTACAGAAGATTGCCTTCCCTTGGTAATCATGTCACCCTGTTTAGTTCCTCAAAACAGTTATGCGCTAGTGAGGTTTTTCTTGTTTATTCACTTATTATTTTTTCTTGTTCTCCCCACTGGAAAGTAAACTCCATGACAACAGGCACCCTGTGTATTTTGTTCACCCACCCATCTCCAGAACAGGGCTGGCCTCACAATTTGTGGAACCTGGTGCAAGATGAACATGTAGAGTGCTTTGTTCAAAGAGCAGAAAATAAGTGCTGCTGAAGGCACTAAGGTATAAAACTTTTTCCTTTCTTGAGTGATCTTTCAACTTGCTATTGCGTTTTTAATTTGCTAATTTAATGACATTCTAAGTAAAGAAAAATTGAAATTGTAAATTATTAGCATAGATTTTACCGTTCATCTTTGTATCATACAATGCTAGTTTTTTTTGTTTTTTAAAGAAGAAGAATGGTTGTATTAGTCTCCTAGGACCGCCATAACAAATTACCACAAACTTCTTGGCTAGAACAGCAGAAATTTGTTTTCTTGCAGTTCTGGAGGCCAGAAGTCCAAATTCAAGGGGTTGGCAGAGTCACCTCCCCTCCGAAGTCTCTGAGGAAGATTCCTTCCTGGCCTCTTCCGACTTCTGGTGGCTCCAGGCGTTCCACATCTTGTGACCACACAATCCTGACACCTGTCACGTGACCTTCTCTTCTTTCTTCCTGTGGGTTTCTCTTCTGTGTGTCTCTTATAGGGACACTTGTCATTGGATTGGGGCCCACCATAAGTCCAGGATGACCTCTTCCCAAGATCCTTAACTTAATTACATCTGCAACGTAATTACATCTTAAACATGATTTTTTTCCAAATAAAGTCAGATTCAGATGTTCTGCAGAGGTTGGAATGTATCTTTTGGGGGGGTCATCATTCATTCCACTACAAGAAGATGAAAGCATCAGTGCCATGCTGATAAGATGGGAATTTATTTGGATGAAATTTCCTGGTGGCGAGGCAGCAAAATGATAATTTGAACACAGGGATATCAAGTGTTCCATTTGAAATTATTTAAGTTGCTATAATGTAAAACCCTCCTCTCTCTTTCCTTAAATTTTCAGTCAGGCTATTACAAACACACACCCATACACACATACTCACACACACACTGTTTTAAACTCTCCTGTTTGTATGTATGTATGTATGTATATATTTTTTTAATAGATCATTATTGGAGTATAATTGCTTCACAATACCGTGTTAGTTTCTGTTGCACAACAAAGTGAACCAGCCATATGCATACACATATCCCCATATCCCCTCCTTCTTGAGCCTCCCTCCCATCTTCTCTATCCCACCTCTCTAGGTCATGGCAAAGCACCGAGCCCATCTCCCTGTGTTATGCAGCTGTTCCCCACCAGCCAACTATTTTACATTCGGTAGTGTATATATGTCGATGCTACTCTCACTTCACCCCAGCTTCGCCCTCCCACCCCATGTCATCAAGTCCATTCTCTATGTCTACCTCTTTATTCCTGCCCTGCAACTAGGCTCATCAGTACCACTTTGCGGAAGACCTAAATAGATATTTCACCAAGGAAGACATACAGATGGCCAAGAGGCACATGGAAAGACGCTCAACATCACTAATTATTAGAGAAATGCAAATCAAAACTGCAATGAGGTATCACCTCACGCCGCTCAGAATGGCCATTATCAAACAAGCTAGAAACAATAAATGCTGGAAAGGGTGTGGTGGAAAGGGAACCCTCCCACACTGTTGGTGGGAATGTAAATTGATACAACCACTGTGGAAAACAGTATGGAGGTTCCTTCAAAAACTAAAAATAGAACTACCATATGATCCAGCAATCCCACTACTGGGCATATACCCTGAGAAAACCATAATACAATGCTAGTTTTAAATGCAAATATAAGAGCATTTAACTCATATGCAAAATCACCAAAATTACACAATTCATATTTTATAGCTTATACATGCATATGTATGTCATTTTTACCAGAACAGTGGAAATGCTGCACAAAACTAACTCAACAGTTTTGCTCTACTTCTTGCTGTATTCTACAGATGCTCTCTACCTTCAGCTTACGAATGAGTAAGGAAGGACTGAAAGGAAAAGGAACTCTATGTTGGCCTATCTTTCCTTTTCCTTCTATGGCATCATTTCAACATGAAGTGGTTGGCTAATACAAGGAAGGAACATGAATAAGAAAGGATGTGAAAGGGTTCCTTTGTCTTTGTTCTGGTTCAAAGAAGAAACAAAAAGCATGGCCTTTAGAATGTCAGCACCTCCGTCATCCCCACTTTACTCAGTAGCAGCAGTACATACTTTCCTTGTACTTGCTTTGAGTCTCCCTGAATGCCCATGTATTGCAGGTCACTGAAATTTTGTGCCTATGGGGCATCCCAAACGCTATATGTGAATGAAAAGGTGAAGTACTGTAAGCATCTCGTCTACTCATATCCATGCTCCATTGTCCCATTGGACTTCACTTCCAAAACATAAGTTCAGTAAAAATATCCAGAATTGCAAGATAGCCACAGCCATGCATTAAACCAAATGTGGGGTCATTTGATTGCACCTGTCTGTGCCCATGAAGCCAGCCCTGGTCTATATCCTACCACATGGGAGTACACTGAGCACAGAGGATGAGAACATCCATTCCTGTTGAATAGAGGAATGATCAATTCAGAGCTGTCTATCTGCAGAAATAAGGGACCTCATGGCCCAGATGAGAAAGAAAGAGGTAGAGAGGGTAACTCCAGACTTACTTCCTAATAGTATTTCTATTCCTAAGACTACTTGTACCTCTTGCCCTTGAGTTCAGTGAAATTTCCATACCTCCTTATAATAAATTTCCCCTGATATATCTAGTTCAGAAATTATCAGGCTTTTGCAGCTGCCTAACGAATTCATTTTGTGCCCTGGCCCACCCATGACTCACTCTCCAGCCACATAAAGCTATACAGTCCTATGTACATGCCATGATCTTTCACATTTCCATGATTTTGACCATAGAGATGTTCTTCTTGGGATAGCTATGCTCTCTCTTTTCTAACAGACCAACTGAGCTTCCCTCTGAAAGACTAGCTCTTGTGTGGCACCTTCTCCAGTTCTCACTTGAGATAGTTGCTCGAGTGTCATTTTGGTGAGAAAGATTGTTGACATTTTCTGTCCCTGAGATCTCCTCCTGGGTGGGGTGCAGACTTATTCCCTTCCATGTTTCTCTTGGCTGGAACCTAATACAGTGCCTGGCCCTTAGCAGATGCTCATTGTCTGTTGCATGAGGGTTAGTTGCTGACTTACCAAATTACCGTATGTGGTTAGGTCTGGGAAATGTGTTAGGCCTATTTTCGGAATACCTCAGTTGGTTACCACTTCCCAGTTCTTACTGCTCTTGTTCAAAGATGGTTCTTCATTGAGAACTCTTTTAGATGATTGTGGGAATTATGTAAGGCACTGGTAGTAGAAGCGGGTGTGGACAATAAAAAGAGGCATATTGAAATGGGCTTGGAGTTAAGCCGTTCAAGGGACCATCTGGGCTCAGCTGTGCCTAGGGTACTTTTGGAACAAGCTATTTATGAAGTTATAGACCACAGGTCACTGACTATGACACCCACATTCATTCCTGAAAAATATGACTCAGTTGTAAGACTTGCATATGCACAGGAGCAGGAATCTGAGGAGGGAGGAGTATCTATCTATTGCAGTTGCCATTCACAAAGATCCCCAGACTGTCTCCTAAGCAGCCTGCCTTGTTCTTCTTGTCTGGTCTGATCCCACTGGGAAACAGTCCAGGGAGTTAAATATTTTCACTGAATATGGCTGTCTACTTCCTTTGACAGGGTGTTTGGGAGGGGGTCTCTCCCAGTGAGACATTGTTAATCACTTATTTCTCATCTCAATTGAGAATTACTATAAAAATCAATGCTGCTTTCACTCAGGACACAGAGTTTTTAAACTATATCTGAAATATAACTGATATTACCATGATTTTACCAAAAAAAAACCCAAAAAACAAAAACCTTGACCCTTACAAGATAGGAATCTTAGTGAATGAATGATACATTTGTCAAGGCTTCTTTCTCGTTGCTATCAAAAGTTGGCCATGAGGAATAGAATATTAGATCATGTGACGACTAGGAAGACACAAGTGAGAAAGGCAAAAGCTGAAAGTTCTACATGAGACAGAAGCAAGCCCTGGAAATTCTATCTTTTGTACTCACTTCACCACTGCACACATAAAGTGATTCCTTATTGAATAGCAAGAGAGGAAGGTAAAATTGGCTTTCATTCAAACGATTGGTGAAAGTGCCTCCCCCATATTTGAAGATCTAGAGCTGTAACGTCCAGATGAGAAAAATGGGAAAAGAGCATCACATATCCTGACCCCTCCTATGCAATACAGTGGGGGAATCAGTCCCATTCTGTTTAATTCCATGATCTAATTGTGAGTATAAAAATTATTACTCACGCTGTGAGCCAATCTCATCACTGGGTTATCTTTCATTAGCTCTGGGCATGTAACTGTCCTAATACCACTCTGTCTCTGACTAAACAAGTCTGTGTCAAATAATGGTTAAACCTTCCACTGTTCCCCCAAAAGACTGAGCAGCAGCTGGCTGTAGGTCATTCGCCAACACCAGCAGTCATGTGAAATCCACTAACTGGGCACACATCTCCTGAGTGCACAAACATGCCTGTGCCGAAGGGGTGGCCATGCCTCCCGACACCTTCAGGACATGCAATAATTTCATTGCTTTAAAAAAAAAGTAAGGAAAAATAAGACTTGGCTGAGGGCAAAATTGCTTTTCAAAGGGAAACTCTTTTCCCAGGGTGCACAGTGCAGACAAAACTTTCTGCATCCCTTCTGAAAATGTGTCTGGAGCAGTCTTCCAAGATGATTAATAGAACAAGTATTTTTCACAAGGGTCTGACCTTTGAGAGGAGCACAAGCAGACAAAAGGCACTAATGGCTAGAGAAATGTGGAGAGCTGCAGGCTCGCAGGACACCCGTGTCCACACACTCACCTCTCATCAGAGGCCGTGACACACTGTGCTGTCCCTAGGGGAAAACCTCTAGGACCATGATGCCTTTGAAAGTCTTTTTGTGTAATCATAAAGGTCTTTACCTGAGGAATATTTTCTTTCAAGTGATGGGACAGCCGGCTGGTGTATTGTAAGTGCAGAAACTGTGAAGACAAACAAATTTTGTCAGAAGATTATTGCACCAAACTTTCAGCTCAGAGCCCTGGGCCACAAGTTCAGAAATAAGTTCCAAATGCAATGTGTATGAATCACTGGAGAAGGGGGCAAAAGAGGGTAGAGAGTTTGGGAAAAGGAAATCAATATTTTTGAGGATGTATTTTTCTCAACTTTATAACAATTCTACAAGGCAATGTTCATGTTCCCATTGTACAGACAGGTAAACTGGACCTTGAAGGACATGGGAAGCTCCTACTGGTAGAAGGTAGTGGCAATGTAGAGATTCAGGCCCAGTTAGCTGTCATGCCCAACCTCATTCTTGTTCCTCTATCCCAAGCTCTCTCAAGCTGGGGGAAGGAGGATTAAACAGGTAGGTCTTGGTGGAAATGCACCTGCTTACAAAGAAAACACATTTCTGAGTCCACCAGCATGGGGTAGTGAGGGTTTCTGCTGAGCTGGTAAGTTGGTAAGCGTAAGCAATGCTGAACTTTCTTGTACTAAACTGTATCAGTGGCCTTTTTATTTCCTGCTTTTCCTCCGACCTCTTATTATTTTTAAAATAATTTTAATTTATTTATACTTGGCTTATTTGTTGACTTAAAAATACTTGTTGTATACCCAATCTAGCCAGGTACTGTGCTAGGCAGTTGGTGTGCAGAGATTGTCTCACCCTGGGTTTCCCTCAAAACAGCCTGAGACTAAGGCTTAAATGCAGATGGTTTATTTGGGAAATGACTATAAAGGGCAGAGTGAGGGACCAAGGAGAGTGAAACAGGGAAGGGGGAAAGCCAATATAGGGACACATTATAGAGCTGGCCACCAGTGCAAGTGGCTGGTGTCGTATGTTGGTACCTTGTGAAGAGTGTACAGAGGGGTCAGAAGGAGAAGCATCTTTCCATGGGCTCCTGGACTGCTTTGGTTGGGAGTTACCCCACAAAGCATGAGCACTTGCATGCTTCTGGGTTGCACATCTGTGAGTGTCAAGCAGGTACCTGCAGGTACCCCGCCCCAGGGAGTGAGGGGAGCCCCCAGGCAGGAAGACAGGTGTTTGGTGCAGGCTTGACATGTACACTGTCAGTGGAGAACAGAGTGAAACTTGTGGAACTCTTTGCCAGAGCTGTGAGCTGAGGCCAAGAGGGTGTGAGATGGTGAGTGCGATGTCTGATGTAGGGAGCTAAGTGGATACCAGGAAAAGCCTACAGTTTAGTAAGGGAGATGCATATTCAATAAATTAACACATTATGTGATTACAACTTTTGATAAGCTACTATGAAGGAAAAGGACAGGTACCAGGAGAGAGACCAGCAGGCCATCCTACCTAAAATTGGGATGGTGAGGGCGGCTTCTCTGGGGGAGTGACATTTAGGCTGAGACCTGAAGAATGAGCTAGAGGTGAGTGGCCAAGAGGGATGGCTGAGGAAGGGCATCACAGAGAGAACAGCCTTTGCAAAAACTGGAAGCAGAGTAGATTCTGATGAGCTACAGAAATGGAAAGAAGCCCAACATGACTCAGCAGAGAGAGGAAGTTGGAGAGAGGAGTGAAACACACCTGGAGAGGTAGGCAGTTGGTTTCTGGACTTTTCTCTGGATGGAATGAAAAGTCACTAGAGGTATTTTACTATTTTTGAAAATTCTGTATGGTTTTTATGAAAAAGAAACATGTGCTTTGGATTAGGGGAAGCAGGGAAGCTTTTACGAGGCAGTAGCAGAGTCTGAAACAAATGTTGGTAGCTCAGATGAGGCAGTGACGGTGGGGAAGGAGGAAAGTGGGCAGGTTAAAAAGCTATTTTTCCTTTGAGAGAATGTGGTCGTGGATCAGTGTGGAGGACAAGGAAGAAGATGACTCTCAGATTTCCATCTTCAGCATTCATTCACTCACTTAACAAATATTGGGCTGGCCAAAATGTTCATTCGGGAATTTCCGTAACATCTTATGAAAAACCCAAATGAACTTTTTGGCCAACCCAATATTTATTAAATGCTTACTACCTACGGGGCGTTCCTCTAGATCATAGGATCCAAAGATTGATAAGACTCCACTCTAGCCCTTGAATGATTCACAGTCCAATGAGGAAGACAGAGAAGGAGACAGATCATTTCAGTAGAGGGTAGTAAGTGCTATGATAGTCGCACATCCTGGACTTCCCCAAATGTTGACACAGTCCAGGTTACTGCCACGCGTCCAGGTGACCATAAATGTATTCCGTTTGAGTGGCCCTAGCAGACCACCTACGAGTGGCCCAGAATACTTCAGCATATTGATCTAGAGAGGAACCAATTGCTTGTGGGTTCTTTTATCCTCGCTGGTTAATAATTGGCTTCTCAGCCACCTCGATGTATACAGTCTAATTCAGAGCATTCACTGCTAGAAAAGGGAGTGCTAAATAGATTGGAGCTATCTGGGGTTAGCATAGCAGGGTCAGTTTGTGAGGAGGTATTCCTGGCATGATACCTTGGTAATTCCTCTTCTGTTTTCTTCGAAACACCTGAAGCCATGACTTCTCAACAACAGTGCTGTCCTCCAGCTGGCCTTCTTACCATTATTGACCAATCATCCCAGGCTGAACTATGAGATGATTTTTACGAGGTTGAAGGACTTCCCTCAAACACTGCTGAGCTTGAGTCCCTGCGTCCATGACCATTTCCTTGAAGGTACCTCAACCTGCTGTAAGATTTGCATTTTGTAACTTGCAATAAGATATCAAACAGCATCTCCGAAACCATTCTAGGTGTGCCTTTTGTCAACCTTTCTTGGTCAAATATAGCAAAAAAGTGCTACCCTTAGAGGAATAAGAAAAAGATTTCTCAGCACTATTAAGACTGGGAACAGCACTGTATCAGGTACACTTGCCACAGTCGAGAGTTTAAGACGTGCCCTCTCTCATCCTGGCTGAGAAGCCATGGGAAACTGTGTATTAACTTCTTTTTCTGAGAAGAATTGCACTATAGTGGGTTAGTAGTGATGGTGGTAGCACTAAATAAAGCGCGCCTGTAATTCTAGGTCTTGATTCTCCTTCAGAGTTATTGTATCATTAGCTTCCATTCAATATCCTAGAATCAAGCTACATTCACTTGATATCTACCTGATTGGCTGATAATCTTAGTGACAGACCCAAGGCTAGACAATGCAAAGATAACTGCTTTTCTCATGAAATGACTCTGGAATTATTTTTTCTTCTGAGTTCAGGGAAGACAACTGTGGTGGTTTTAGTGCACTGTTCCTAAATGTACTGAGTACATTTATCTTAAGAATAAGAGGCAAGACTTGAATCACACTACTGAACAGGTGCTGAGCCTCAGTGAGGAGAAATTTTAAGAAAAGGAAAGAAAAGCAGTGGAGAGAGGATCTAGGCTCTTCTTGCAACCTCCCTGCCTGGGGCCCCATCCCAAGGAGCTGACCTCTGTGCGTGACCCTGGTGTGGTCTAGACTTGGCCAGTCAGGGCACTCCGTCCTTGGAGATGAGCATGTGATCCCTGTATGGTCAATCAGAGACCTCCGTGAACCTCTGAGAAAAGTACTTTCTCTATCTCTCTGATCTCACTCAATCTGTGAGTGGGTATAAGCTTGGAGATGTTAGTGGTGTATTGCTTCCACATAGAGAGAGCCTGCTTGTTTGCTTGAGTAGGAAGCCAAGCAGAGGTAAGTAGAGCTGAGCTGGGGGAGGGAGGGAGGAGGAGGAGAGAAAAAGAGGGGAGAGGAAGGGAGTGGGGGAGAAAGAGGAGAGAAAGAAAGAGCGAGAGACAGAGACAGAGAGACAGAGATCGAGACCTGAAGGCAATAGCTGAAGCCCTGAAGAAAGGGGTGCCTAAAGGGAGCTGTTTGTTATGGAAGCCAATGAATTCGCACTTATTTGTGTTTGTATCTCTTGTAGCTGAAGGGTCCTGGCAACTACGTGATGCTGTTTGGTCACTGCATTTCAGCGAGAATGCAGGCAACCCAGATGCCAAAGAGTTCCTGTGCTATGAAGTCTTTGCTTCCATGGGAAATCATGTTCTTTGACACATGTTTAGTGACAGGGGAAAATGCTCAAAATAAAAAGTCAAATGAACAAAATTTAAAACTGTTTATAGCACAGGATTTAGTTTTTTGGTGACATATATTTATATAATTGTATAAAAGGTAGATTGAAATGAAATATACTGGAATTTGAGAAGTGGTTATTGCTGTAGAATTAAAATTAAAATAATTTTAATTCTCTTCTTTAAACTTTTCTTTATTTCCCAGGTTTTCTACAGTACACATAAAACTGCCTGTATAATCTATAGCTAAAGAGCATATTAATAAAAGTCTGAAAACTCATACTTTTGGGTCAATGCAAGTTAGCTTTCAGTTAGCCCACAATGCACCCCAAAATGTATTAAAGGTTATGTTTCAAAACACTTGAAAAATTTAGTATTTGACTTCCAAGTGGGATCCTTTAGGTGTTTGTACATTTTATTATAATGGACCCTGCCTATATCTGTAACCCCGTGGCACTTTTACTCAAACTAGGGATGAAAACTGTACCTTCCACATGGAGCAAAAAGGGTCGAGTTATTATTACTGCAGATATAAAGATAAGGGGCAAGTTTTGAACTCTCTATATATGGGGCAGTTGTGTCATCTGGAGGACATTTCTTCTCAATTTTTTCTGACAAAAACTCTGCATGTCAAATTCTTAGATAAACAATATCAAATTCCTGTGGGGGAACAGCAAGTCAAATAGGAGATACTTGTTCTTGGCATAAAAGTATATATTTGAGAATTAACTTATCACATTTCACAGCTCATTGTAAACTAAGAGGGGTAGAGAAGAAAGGGTCAAAGGCTGCTCTAATTACTCTCATTTTAGCATGTAGAATGAAATGAAGTTTCCTGGGGTAATTAATCAAGTCATGATGAAAAGCTAACACACACTGGACACTTTTTTGGTGGAAATTGCCACTGCCTCACAGAGGACACTGTCGTCGGTCTGGCAGAAGGTTCTCACTTAGGAAAGAACACATAGTTTACACAGCGTCCAGCATTCAAAACCAAGGCTTCAGGAAAACAGCAGCAATCATCTGGCATTGCTCTTGCTGAGTTTTGGCTTCAGTTCTTGCTGGTAACAAGAGGCTTGCGAGTTTCTACGGTGTGTTGGGTGGAAACGGTCTATGCCTGGTGATTTTCACAAACAGATGAATATACTCCTATTTCCAAGCATGCGATTCAGCCACTTGGACTCCAGCAACAACTGCCACTCGTTTCAAAGGAACTGGTGTAATGCAGCCCTTACTATCTGAGCTCATATCTATTACGAAAATCAAGCTGCATGTTTTTCCAGGTGCTACCATCTTGGAAACAAGGCACAAGGGGACCAAAAAATGTGTTTCAGAACCTAATGTGAAAGCCTCCAATTAGGCTTCTTCTTCTTTTTCTTAATCTAGTTGTTGCAAACTGTTTTGGCTAAAACCTTGAACATATTTAAATGTCTTCCAACCCTGTATACTTGCTACACTCACTACTTATGTGTTATTTTGGAAATGTTCTTTAAAAATCCCATCAAATTAAACATATACTTGATGCTGTAGTCTACTTTGGTTTTTTTATTAGTTTGAGTGTGAAATTAGGCAATGCCTGCTGATTGTCAGTAAAATGAGTACAGTAGAATGACTAAATAGCAAATGGTCCAACTGTCAGAGGATTTCTGAAACCAGACCAGGAAAAACAGCAACACAGAATTAAATGCCATTCAGGGACTTTGATTCTCTATCTGTCTCTTTCTGGTATTCCATATTTCTGGCCAGTCCTCCTCCCCCCACCCCCACCCCCAACAAAAAGCAAAGAACAGCTCTCCTGCTGGACACTGTGCTATTCCCAGCTATATTTTCTAAACCTCTGGCCCAGTTAGTCATATGTCTGAAAATGCATAGAATATCCTCTTAAGCAAGAGTGTGACTCAAACTTTCACTACATACTTGCAAAAGAACTTTGGCATGCCCCATCTCTGAGGAGGCTGGTGGGATTGAGATTGGACCAAAGAGTGGCTGGATGCCTTTGTGAACACAGAGGTCTCTCCTGAGACCAAGGCTGGGTGGATCCAGAGGGTGGGGCAGCCCACTGGGCACCACATAAAGTGGGAGGGGTCTTAGTGTTGGGGAAAAATTGAATAGAAACTGAAGCAGTCAAACCGTGGTTGCTGCCAAGTTTCTCCTCCTCTTTCTACAGTAAATTTGGCCTTATCTCTTTTACTTCACCTCCCAAACTCAACTGGAGTCCATATTTGTTCTCTGCACCCAATTGTACTACATTCCATCTCCCAGAATTTAAGCCAGTGTCTTGACAGTAAATTGGTCACTTTCATCACACTACAAACCTTCTAGCTCATAAAGTCCCCACTTATAATCCTACAGTGATACCTTATTGCTTTCCCAAATGCTTCATGAATCTTCTCTGGAAAGCTTTCTCTTATATTTTCAAACCTGGATAACTTACCTATTCTCTCCACATTATTATCAAAATTATCAATCCCAAACAAACAGGCCATCTTAGGATTACTGGGAAACAATGGGCTTGATCAAAAAAAAGTACTAAAAATTACTCTATGATGCAGAATCACTTGAGTTGATGGCCCTGGAATCAAGAACCCCCCTGAGAGTTATCACTATAGAAAGATTGAAGGTGAATTAATAGATACCTCTGAGTGATTGTTCAAAATGGTATTCCTTTTTTTTTTTTTTTTGAGAGTACCTTTTAAGATTTACTTCTGTTGTTTAATGGTTCACAAGAAATACATGATCATTGCAGATTAGAATACATAGATAAGATAAAAGAAGACAATAATAACAAATTACCCATAATGCCACTACTGGACTGTTGATGTTTTTGGTGTATATCCTTCAGGTCTTCATACTAATATATTTCACAGTCATACACACGAACACATGTGATAAGATATCCTGAGTAAGCCAGAGCTAAGATTCAGATATGATTGGCATATGCTACTGTCACCCCTGCCCACCTCCTTCTCTTCCCGAATGTATATTTGCTTCCACGTGAATCACATGGAGACTGGGAAGCCTTGTGAGAATGGAATTAAAACAGGTCCAAAAGCGGGGTGCAGACATAGGTACTTATGTTTGACAAACTATGTGTGTGTCTGGATGCTGTTCCCCCAATAGAAGCCAAATTATCAAAGAGGATCTACGAGATTCCTGAGAAAGAATTTATCCTAAGTGTCAAGATCATTGGGCCAAACATAGAAACAAGGACTGAAGAAGAAGTGTCATGATTCTGGATTCAGGGTGTAGCTATAATTTCAATCCCCATCCATGCCACTCTCAGTGTCCCAGCTTAGTGCACTCTGGAGAAGAAAACACTGAGCTAGCAAAAGTAAGAGCCTAAAATCTAGGATTCCAGCCAACCTTGTAGTAGGACTCCTTTAACTAAGCATGAAAAGAGAATCAAAGAGCTAGTAAAACTCAGGCATTAGTGGTAGTTGTCCTTAATGGAAGGTCCATAGACTGCTGACACTCATCCACACATACAAACACTGAATCGTAGTCTACAATCTTTTATTTTTAACTTTTTATTTTATATTGGAGTATAGTTGATTAACAATGTTGTGTTAGTTTCAGGTGTACAGCAAATTGATTCAGTTATACATATACATGTATCTATTCTTTTTCAGATTCTTTTTTAAAATATAATATTTTATGATCATTGATTCACATGAGTAAAATAGTTCGGTAATATCATTTTAAATGGTCTCAGTATATGTTTTATCATCATTAATTTATTAGCAGTGGTTCAGTATATATCCTGTAGCTAAATATTTGGGTATATGCTAAATTATTTAATTAGGATGAATTCCCAGAGGTGAGATTATGAGTCACATGGAATACACATGGTGAAGACCTGTGAAATGAACTATATATCTATATCTATATCATCTATATCTATATCTATTGAACCAACTTAATCCTACTAGCACTGAATGAAAGTGGTGGATGAAATGTATTCTTTTAATCCATGTTGACATCCCTGATAGAGTAATCCCTTCCCTTTCTTAGAACCAGCACCTACTGTAGATAACATGGATGTGTTAAACTAAATGGATCTGTCCACATTTGCAGCACCTGGTCCTATCTTAGACCGATGTGGCAGAAACTGCTCTGTGTGTAAATCATTAACCTTGGCTGGTCTTGTTCCTCTCCACTCTGCAAGCCTTTATCTAACATTGCTACTCCCCAGTACAATTTTTTGAGTACTGCATTTCCCTCCTACTTAATATCACATTTTGGGGATAATTCTTATCCCTGATATATTATTTTACTTTTCACCGGATCTGCTCTTATTTAGAATTTCTATCCTGCATTTTCAAACTCTGTGAGTGTGTCAACTTACAGTAACACTGTGTTGAATTTGAATTCACTCACATCTGAGCCATTTTAAATTACGTGCCAAAAAAACCCCCCATGAAGCATTACCATTAACAACAGTGCCCCGACACTGCACATCTGCTCCTTTCTTGCTTTTGGTTTCTTTCTGTGAGCTAATACCTGATTTCATCAGTATCCTCTATTCTTGCTGTCTCTGTCTTATTCAATTTTATAAGTGCATTTCTAAGCAACCCAGTTGTTTAAAAGAGAATTGAAGAATACACCATGAAACGCAAACTTTGTCTTCTGTTACTTGGCAAAGGTTGTAAAGAATCACAGTGGTTACATGGGAATTAAAAAATTAGCACTCTTACACATTGGTGGGTATAAATTAATATAGTGTTTTCAGAAGGTTAATTGGAAAAATATACCAAAATCCTTAAAAAACATTTTGAATATGCAATTCTATCTCTGTGAATTTATCTGGTGAAAATAACTGAACAAGTATACAAAGATTAATGGAAAAGTATGTTTAGTGAAACATTATTTATAAGAAAAATTGAAACAAATATAATGTTTGATAATAGGGGATTGTTTAAATAAAATACAGATATGAATATGGATATCCATATGCACATGGAAGTATATGCAGCTATTAAAAATGAAGGCAAATCTGTATTTACAGTAATGGAAGAACATGAACGATATATCGTTGAGTAAAAACAGCAGGTTGCAAGAGTGATTGGTGTTGTGTGATCCCATCTCAGTAATAAAGACATTAGCATTTATTTATGTAACCAGAGTAGAAAAGCTGAATCCCAATTTCATTGGAATGCAGGCTGAGCATGGACACTAGAGAGAAGTGTTAAGAATGCCTGCGTCCATGGAAGAAAAAGGAGAAAACAGAAGAGAGGGCCTTGGCCAGCCTATGTATAGTTTGGATCCCTATAGAGATGGGGGCATTGTCTCCAGTTTCAATCCAGAGTAACACATGGCTCTGAACCCTTGAGTATGATGGGAGTGGCAGTCCTGGTTCATACCTAAGGAGGGACAGCTCTGGGAACCCCAGGAGACAGAATCTTAGGCAGAGCAGCTTGGCCACAAAGAGCACTGACAACAGGGAGTGGCTTGTGGAAATATAAAAGCCTCTTAAGAAACTGGGATGATGGGGCTTCCCTGGTGGTGCAGTGGTTGAGAATCTGCCTGCCAATGCAGGGGACACGGGTTCGAGCCCTGGTCTGGGAAGATCCCACATGCCGCGGAGCAACTGGGCCCGTAAGCCACAACTACTGAGCCTGGAGCCCGTGCTCCGCAACACGAGAGGCCGCAGTAGTGAGAGGCCTGCGCACCACAATGAAGAGTGGCCCCCGCTTGCCACAACTAGAGAAAGCCCTTGCACAGAAACGAAGACCCAACACAGCTAATAAATAAGTAAATAAATAAATAAATAAATAAATAAATAAATAAATAAATAAAAAGAAACGGGGATAATGACCTTTCCTCCTTCTTCTATTGGCTGAAGCAAGTCAGATGACCATAACAAAGTGAGGAGGAAGTGGAATACACTCTACCTCTTTTTTTTGGGGGGAGGCATTCAAGTCATATGGCAGAGGCCATGAATTAAGGGAAGGATAAAGAATTATTGCAATCTACCACACCTACATTTCCTCATATTTTGGACAATAATCACATGATATTTGTATAATTATGCTCATAAAAATAGTGTGCTAGATTGTTACACTAGTGGACCCCAAAGAACCATGTCTTCTAGTGTTCATGCCTGTATTAATTTCCTAGGGCTACTGTACCACAAACTGGGTGGCTTACAACAAAAATGTATCCTCTCACAGTTCTTGAGGCAGGACTCTAAAATCAAGACTGGCGTGGCAGAGTCACGTTCACTCCAAAAGCTCGAGGAGAAAACCCTTCCTTGCCTCTTGTGGCTTCTGGTAGTCCCAGGCGTTCCTTGGCTTGTGGCAGCACTGCTCCAATCTCTATCTCGGTCTTCACATGACCATCTCCCCTCTGTGTCTGCGTGACTCTCCCTATTCTTATAAGTACACCAATAATATTGGTTTAGAAGTCAACCCTACTCTAGTAGACCTCATCTTAGCTTGACTGAGTCTGCAAAGACTTTATTTCCAAATAAGGCCACATTTTGTGGTATGTGGGATTAGTGCTGCAACTTATCCTCTGTGGGGACACAATTCACCCGGTAACAATGTCCTTGTGTAGTCCCTCCTGCACTGATTCTAGGCCATGTGACTTTCTTTGGGCCACAGGATAGTATTGAATTTGATATGGAAGAGGTGTGATGAGCACTTAAGCACCAAGCCTAGCCCTCTTGAAGCACTACCTCCATGAGTGAGGTAGCCTGGTGTAGCCTCTTTGAGGATGAAAAGACCACAAGGCAAGGGAAGCCCAGATAACACAGATGTCTCAGCTGAATCCAGTCAACCTCAGGCTGGATTCGTTCATAGACGTGAACTCATGTGAAGCCACAGAACTGCCCAGGGAAGTACAAAATAGTGAGAAATCATAAATTATTGTTTTATAGGAGATACTGAGTTTCAGGGTGGCAGTAATAGAAAACTGATATGGATAGCTATTCGCTTTCTTAAGGTCTAACCTCCAATCAGATCTGACGTTTCCCAGCCCACCAGTTCTAGAATCACTGGTTTTATTGGAATTGAAAAGAACTTTAGAGATAATCCAGTCTAATTTCTTTGTTTCACAGATAAGAAAATGAGCCTTGGTAGCTGAAGTAATACCCTAAAACCATGCTGCTGTAAAGGCAGGCATCAGTCTCCTGTCTCTTGGCTCTGTGCTCTTCCAACGTTACCACGAGGTCACATGCTCTAATATGAAAGTACTACTCCGAGGGTGGGGCTGGCTCATGGTCACACAGCTATTTAGTGTAAATATCAGGGCTAGAAATCAGGTTTCCTAACTCCCCACCTAGAATTCTCTTCCTTTGGGGGGATGGTGAACATACAGAGCGTGTTTTTAACTCAGGCGTTTAACTGAGTATTGTTCTATGAAATGTTATCTTTGTGCCAGAGTGGGGTTCAGGGGGAAAAATACCACCCCTTATCTTTCCTAGTTCTGAAATTTCTTTCTCTTCCTTTTTCACTTTCCCCTCCTAAGTCCCCCAGCCCTGGAAATATGAGTAAGAGTTCCTAACCCTCCCCATCAGCCACCACTTCATGCAGGATGGATTAATGAGGTTATGTCTCCAAAGAACTTTGAGTTCCTTGGAAGAAAGGCATCAACATGCAAAGTGGTGGTTGTTATTGCGATTACTTCACTGAGTAGGGTTTCACAGCTGTCCTGATGGAAAAGGGGCCAACAAAACAGAATGCCAGTTTCCCCCAGCAGAGGAGCAGCTGGACTGGATTATAAATGAGACCTGTGTGCCGGTTCTCTTTTTCGTCAAAGCCCATCAGCCTTTCGCAAAGCCCGGCTCTCCCCTTGACAGCCCAACAAGCTCCCTGAGCCAGACAGGTGTGGGCAAAGGCACTATCTAAGCTTCACGTGGATAAGCCTGCTTGGCAGGGGCAGCAAAACCCTATATTCTGAAATGGGGCCAACCCATTACAAGTGCTCAGTAATGCAATGGATTTCTTCAGTGGTGATTTGGGGTAAGTAAAACATTCTCATTGCTCAAAATTCCCTTCACTTTGTAGGACTAGAGGGACAGCAGAGGGAGAGGGAAGAGGGTGTGCAGACTCAGACAAATGTCACATTGCCACAACCAGAGCACCTCTTCCCACTCGTTCTGCCTTCTTGCTCTTTCTTTCCTCCTCCCGTGTCTCCCTCCCTCCCTCCCTCCTCCCTCTTTTCCTCCCTCTCCTCCCTCCCTCCCTTCTCTTCTTCCTTCCTTCCTTCCTTCCTCTCTTATTTCTTCTTTTCCTTCCATTTAACATATATATTCAATATTATGTCAGGTACCATGTTAGGTCCTGGAGGTATAATGGAAAACAAGCAGCTCTTTCCTTCAAGGAATTACCCCTCCTGATGCAGGAGTGAGTGAGACAGACAAAGGAACAGAAAATCATATTCCATAACATTCCAAAAACCACATTGCTGTGGCAAGACTAAGTATATGGGGCCATAGGGACACATGGAAGAGCCACTCAACCTGGCTTGGAAAGGGTCTTGGAAGACTCCTAAAGGAGCAATTGGAAACTGTCAGATTAAGTAGAGGACCAGCTGAGACAGTGTGATAAGCAGCTACAGTTCCATTTGTTCTACAATAGTATAAAAATTATTAATGTTTTGTGTGTGTGTGTGTGTATAAAAGAAAAACAAATGAGCATTCTAATGGTTTTAATTGTTGTGTAATCATAATATTATTCATACATTTATTGAACACTTGTTATACACTAGGTACTACTAAAAGCTATGAATACATTGCCTTATTTAATCCTCATAACAATTTTATAAAGCAGGTTCCATGACTATGCTTATTTTACTGAAGATGAAACTGAGGCCCAGAGAAGTTAAGTGACTGGCTCAAAGTCACAGAATTAGCTAGTAGGAGCATCAGGTTTGCATGCAGATGGCCACAACCCAGCGCCCATGCCTGTAGCCAGCACACAGCAGTCCCTTTTTTTTTAAAGATTTTTTTTAAAGGAATTCCTTTATTTTTATTATTTTTATTATTTATTTATTTTTAGCTGTGTTGGGTCTTCGTTTCTGTGCGGGGGCTCTCTCCAGTTGCGGCAAGCGAGGGCCACTCTTCATCGCAGTGTGCGGGCCTCTCACTATCGCGGCCTCTCTTGTTGCGGAGCACAGGCTCCAGACGCGCAGGCTCAGTAGTTGTGGCTCACGGGCCCAGTTGCTCCACGGCATGTGGGATCTTCCCAGACCAGGGCTCAAACCCGTGTCCCCTGCATTGGCAGGCAGATTCTCAACCACTGAGCCACCAGGGAAGCCCCCAGCAGTCCCTTTTTTGCAGAGATCGACCGCCTCTCTATAGAGGTGAGCTCTGTCCTGATCTGACTTTTATTTTTAATAGTAGGTCTATAATAGCAAGACATAACAATAAATGTTTGCTTACTAAAAAATATTTCCCCAAATCCAGGAAATATGGGTTCTCTGTGTTTGGACTTTTTTAGTTATAACCTGCCTTTAAGTTATCGAAACTTTTCTAACTCTGTTGTCTTCTCTCTTCAGCCAGACTGTAAGCCCCTGGAGGCCACAGACTTGTCTGTTGTTCTTTCCTGTCCTTGTCAGAACCCAACCGCACTCTCTACATTGTGCTCCAAGAGTATCTGGCTGTGTCTCTATCAAAAGATTTATCACAGAATCCCTTATGGTTAGATTAATTGTGAGCAAATTTCATATGAACTCTTGGGGAGACATTTTTGGGGCACACACAACAGATTTCCAGTAAACGCCTTTTGACTTGAAAACAGAAGGTACTTGGTACAAGTTCAGGGCTGGCTGGTAAACCAAACCCAAATCAAAGGCTTTCAACCAGCTCATGCACTTTCTTCTACATCCTGTGCACTTCAGTTCTTTCAGCTCTTGACAACCGTTCCTTCACTGCCTGCCCCTGTGCAGCATTCTTCAGTTACACATCAAAACCACTGCCCATTATGCTCAGTTATAGATTTCCTTTGGAGGATCATCCAATTTGGGGATTTTTGTTTTCTTAAAATAATGACAAATGTCATTCAAATGCCAATAAAAGTGTTTTGATTTGTTTTCAATTTTTTGTGTGTGAATGTTTGTTTTATTAATGCCAAGTGTTCTGTTTAATATATTCTAATAATCTGACTTGCAAATTTTCCTTAGTGCTTCCTGCTTAAATAAAAGTTCTTTGCTGATACAGAGAATGAGGGTGAATTATTTATTCAAAAAAAGTGAATATTACTGATCCCTTAACTCTAACATGGAATTGGGCTCAGGCTTTTTTTAAAAATGCATTTGCTTAGTATATATTTTTATACATTTGAACTTGACAGCATCCCTATGTAGACACTGTTATCACATCCGCATTACAGATGAGGAATCAGAGACTTAGGGGTTATAAGCGATTTGAAAATGGAATGCTGAGATGCAAATAGGTTTGATTTCCTAGTGCTCTTAAAAATTTGACTCTTATTGACCTAGAATTCTCGATTTCTCAAAACACTCCAAGGTTGATTTCTTTTACTTCCCACATACAGAGAGGAAACTGCTGGGCACATGTAGGTGATAGGCCTAAGATCAGAGACTGTTGGGCGCTGATTCTGTTTGTTGCCGATATCCTACTGTTCATGTCTGTTTTGAATAATGAGGTCAAAGAGGGTAGGGATCAAGTTGTTCCCACTGGCTTTGTACAGAAGTGGGTCACGTTTAAGTGACACAAGTAAACAGACATTTAAGTATGTCTGAGCTTTGTAAAAATTAGCTACATAAACAGCTTCTATCTTTTTCAGCTCACCAGGATGGTCACAGTGAGAGTAAGGCAGGTGAAGTTAGCTCACCCAAGGCACAGAGCTCCACGTCTTTCCGTGGTTACTATACTTTGCTCCCCAGGCATATGTAACCAAATGGTCATTCCCCTGCACTCCTCAAAACTTTCTTCCATGTATGGCATTTCTTCTGAAACAAGTCGAGCTTGAAGAGGACAGGGACCTCACAAAAATAAAGAAATACGGAGCTGGGGCTTGGCATCTGGTTGGATCCCATCCATTATAAACTAAAATTATTTCAGAGTGAATCTGCCTTTTTTCATTCTTCTTTCCCTTATTTACCTGAAATCTGATAGGGACTCTGCAGGAAAATTGGCCTCTCCCTGAACCTCACATGTCGTGTGCAGGTAGAAGGCAGTGGTGGGAGTGGGGCCTGGCGTGGGTTGAGGACACCTGAGGTGGACCCTAAGCTACCACTCCCAGCACATGGCCTTGGCCAGTGACCTCACCTCCTCATGCTGACTCAGGTCGTTGACAGCATCCAATGTGGTACCTTCTCTAAAGCATCCCACACAGGGCTCAGTTCATGGAAGGTACTTAACAAATGTTAATTCCAATTCTCCCTTTGTTCACAATATTTTTGATGATTCTCATAAATTATTTTGTCCCAGATCTAATATATATGTTAACCTTGTGTTTCCCTGTGCTGCCACTTCCTAACTCTCTGCTCATGGACATTTCACTTGCTTAAGAGGGAATCATCAGTAAGAATTTAGACCCAGGAGCAGGCTGCCAACATGTGAATGCCTACTCTGTCACTACCTGGCTGTATGGTCTTGGAAGAATCACTTAAGCTTACTGTGACTCAGTTTCCTCATGTTTAAAATAGGTATAAAATAATACTACCCACCTTACAAAATTGTTACGAAGATTTGAGGAGTTAATCTACATAACTTCTGAGAATATTATCTGGCGTATACAAGTGCTCAATAACTAGCTATTACTCCTTAACTAGTCTTTGCCTCTGCTTTCTCATGTTATATCTGTAAAAACAGGAAAATTGATATTTGCTGCATCTTTCTTGTTCAGCTGTTGTGAAAGAAGTAGGCAGTTAGGAAGGACCTAATATGTGCAGACACTAGCAGCTTATGAGGATAAAATATAAAACAGATTTAAAGGGGAAAGCAAAATTGGGTAAATAGTATAAAAGTCACTGTGATTCAAACTGACATTAGAAATGATTGAGGGGATTTTCATAGTGCTGAACACTTCTCCCTTTCACTCTAGGGAGATAGTTATGTTGAAGTTTTTAGGGGCTGGGGATATAGAATAAATGTCATAACAAAAGCAGCAGATGTCACAGTCAGATTTTTTGAGATTGTCTGAGGCTTGATTGTCTACTATGGGACTACCAGTTCTCCCTTCTCTCTGGCCCTTGCACATAGCCTTCTTTTGAAGCATTTATTATGACTGACTTTATGAGCTGATGGGGTATGATGTGAAAAGAACCAGGAAGCGGCCCCACCTCCCACTGGTTGGCATCTGCTCAAGGAGCCAGCCTCAACACTTTCTGTTCCACAGGCTCTTTCCATATTCATTCCATCTGCTTGTAGCTCCCTGGAACCTTCATGTTGCTGATCACCTTCAGGTCTTGCCCTTGTAAAAGCTTCTGCTTAGAAACCTTTCCCTGTTTATAAATTTATTTACTTATTTATTTTTGGCTGCGTTGGGTCTTCGTTTCTGTGCGAGGGCTTTCTCTAGTTGCGGCGGGCGGGGGCCACTCTTCATCGCGGTGCGCGGGCCTCTCACTATCGCGGCCTCTCTCGTTGCGGAGCACAGGCTCCAGACGCGCAGGCTCAGTAGTTGTGGCTCACGGGCCCAGTTGCTCCGCGGCATGTGGGATCTTCCCAGACCAGGGCTCGAACCCGTGTCCCCTGCATTGGCAGGCAGATTCTCAACCACTGCACCACCAGGGAAGCCCCTTTCCTTGTTTATAAATAAACAGACAGACAAACAAACAAACTCTGAATATTTGAAGTCTCAATCAAGCCATTGCCTTCTTCACATCTCCTTCCCAATCACCTTCTCCCTCAACTGAAGATCGACTTGACCATGCTTTTCCTGGCACTCACTGCAGGTGGTTTAATAAATGCTGTGTAGTGTTCACAGACAGGGGCTGATGGGAACAGCTGTAGCACTGCATTACTCTTGCCATTGAAATGTCTACATTCCTGATGATCTAGAATGCTTTATGGAAGGCAATATATCTTAATCATCTCAGCTTCCCCAGAACCTAGCAAAGTGCCTGGCATATAACAAATAATCAATAAGTGTTTGTTGAAGGGATAAATGAATGAATGAATGAGGTTTAAATACCTCTTGGTCTTCAGAGAGCCAGGTAGAAAAAGCTGAAATCAAACTCATTTTACCACTTTGAGCTTCTTTAGATAAGGAGTACTGGGAGAGAGGCTCAAATTCTTAATGACAAGATTTTCTGGCAGACTTATTTTATTCCATCTTCTTATTTCTGTGTCTAACAGCATTTGGGTCAGTATATATCACATAGTAGATGCTTAATAAATGTTTGATGAATGAATAGAAGATCCAAGAGATTTCATTTTCAGCCACAAGATCTTGGTGGCATCCGTGGGGAAGGTGACCCCCAGAGTCTACAGCCTGGATAGACAGTGACAGTCAGGGACAGATAATTCCTAGGAGATGTAATGGGAGCTGCTACCCTGATTACCCCAACACCAGTAGAGGCATTAGCCATTCTGAGGCCCAATCCATGGAGGAAGGATCCCGGGGTGAACATCTCTACTCCCTCAAGCCATCCTACTCCCAGCAGTCCAGTCTCTTCCTCAGAACACACATAGTGAGCACAAAACTTTGAGTGAGATTAATACTCTTTCTTTTATTTTTAAGTATTTATGCTCAGCTTCCTAGTCAATATAAAGTAAGATTATTGCAAAGTAAAAATAAAAGGAAAATTATTATTGGATTTTTGATATTCAAAATAGGATTTGCAGCAAGACAACAGCTGAAATCAGGGGTTAAGGCTTTTCCAAATTACTCTGGTACCCATGTAATATATCAAGCTAGTCCTGGTGAAACACATTATACGGTTTTATGTAATGTAGAGAAGAAAGGGACTTCAAGGAAAATTTTGCCCATTCAGAGCTAAGGAATCGTGGAGAGAAGATGAGGGAGCAATGAATTCAGAGAGGTAACGTCTCCTCTCTGGGTCCTCAGAACCTCATGCGGTGCGGAGGGCCAGTGGATAGACTGAGAGCACAGTAAGAGCACAAGGACTTTTGTTTTGGATGAAGACAACTGACCCTGAAACTATATAGAGGGTCTTACAAACTCAGAGTGTGGAGTGAGAAATTCAGGTTGATGAAGGGACTGACCTACGGGTCTAAGCTTTGCCTGTTTTCATCTGGCATGGATGCTCCTTTGCAAAGCCACAGACCTACTGTAGGCTGCTGGGGTGACTGAGATGAGCCTGCAGCATCAGGACCAGGGTTGACAGCTAGGGCCAGAAGTGGCAGAAATGGCAGAGACTCAAAGGGTCTTCATCAGCAGGAGTGGAGTGGGCAGTGAGGGTAAGTCTTCAGGGAGGGGCCCCAGACTCTGAGCAAGCCAAGCAGAAATAGACCACAAGTACTTCAGCCACAGATGTCGGCTGCAGGAGCCAGCTGTGGACACCAGCCATGGGGTGGTGCCAAGCATTCCTCAGCAGACACGAGGCACCTCACACCCCAGGCACAAGTGCAAATCCAGGGGTTCCCCTCCCCCGGTGCCATGGGCTGTAGGATCCGGAGAGAGCAGCGGGAGAGGGAGATGAGAGTTCTGAAGAACTGAGTAGAAAAACAAGTGAATCTAAAGATTCTGTGTAAATGCTTGGGCAGAACTAACCTGAGGACTAAATTGGACTAAATGGAGTTGTTTTCTTGCTACTTAAACAGGTAAAGGGCTCATGAAGAAAGTCAGGTCAGAAGTAAGAAAGTAACTAACTTGGGGACTCCACTACTCACCAACAATTTTGATCTTTAGCGGCTTAGTCATGGGGCTCAGGAAGAACCTGGTTTGCCAGGTAAAGTGAGAAGCGATTCCATTCAACATCATGCCAGGAGGGTTTCCAGGGGCTTGTGACGCAGTCATTGCTGGGCTATTAGGTCTCTGCCTCTTCCTTTCTTGCCTCTGAGCCTTCTCTATCCCCTCTTAACCCCCTCCCCAATCCTCTTTTCTTCCATCTCTTGACCTTCTCTTTGAAGAGAGAACATACACGCAGATGGGCAAGCTGAATCAGAATGGTGCTTTTGGAGGCTTTTCGGATGTTTAGAAGAAGTGAAGCTGAGCTACATGAGCCCTCAGGAAGCACCTCTCTGACAGAGTTATAGATGCTTCCTAAGAACCTTACAATGATATTAATAATTGAGCATATATTTCCGCTTTGGAGCCCAGGGAGAAATAGAAAAGGGGAAAAGAAAAGCTCTTTAGAGGACGTTTAGCTGATGCATATGTTAGTGAATGAAGAAACCCTCAAAAAGTTTAGCAAGTGGAACATTCCTGATGCAGTACGTTAACTTGAGTAATCTAATATAATAACGGCCATAAGGAAAAAACAAGTCATGCTCCCCAGAGACTATCTATAGTCATAGAAAGAAGATGTGAACTTTAAGTAAATAACTAATTAGAATGATCCAAAGTGTTGTTTTGACTAATAGTGGGGTCTCTATATGGAAATATGAACTGTCTTTGCTTTGAGGGTTTTCACACAAAATAATCCTGCTTCAGCGAAACTTCTGAGTGTTGAGTAAGTGACAAAGTCTTGGAAAGGGGATTGAAACCAAGCAATTTCAGGGTCCATCTTCACGACAGAGACAAGGAGATCCTGTTCTCTCTGGCCTCTTTTTATTTGTGTGAACTTTTATCTCTCAAATATTAAATTTAAACCAAATTCAGTTTGATGCAGTTCTGAGCCATGCAAGGGTGTGAGGATGGAGAGCCTTGCATTGAACAGATCTCTTTCCTTAAAGAATACTTTTTGTACTTTATAATCCATTCATCAACGATATGACAGAAGTAGCATTCATTGGGTTCCTACTATATGTCAGGCAGTAGAGTAATTAATCTTTACATCTATCTTATTTCATTTAATCCTCACCGCAATTCTAGGGCTGGAGTAATGTCTCCATTTTACAGATAAAGGATCATTTTGTCCAGCCCTTGTATGAATTCCTGAGTTACCAGCATAAATGCTTCTCCTTTCTTCTAATCCTCCAGGTAGAGAAGCCCCACGATCTGTCAGCATTGTCCACTTCAGCAATAGTCCCCTGAAGATGTAGAACATAAATTCCCACTTGCAATTCAAGTCTTCTTTAGGCCCCCGGCTCTTTAGTACTTAAACCACTTGTCCTGTGCACAGCAGCACATGGGCTTTCTGGGACCCAGATTAGATTGTATTAGAAAGGGGGCAGTCAAAGGACAGGAGAGACACTGAGTAGATTTCAGGGCATTGAACCTTGTTGTATAATTCTGAAACACAAATTATGTTCTTATTACAAAAGTACCATATGCCCCTTATTTTAAAAAGAAAAATATTGTATGGTATATGATGAAGAAAGTGAGATTGCCCTGAAATTCCACCTTCAAGGGATTGCCAATAACCCTTGGCCTTTAATGAAGAGCTGGCTAGAGAGGAAGCATGGCTCGGTCCTTGGTCTCTGCCATGGCAAGATAAAAATAGGACTTTGGTCAGTTTGAAATAGTGAAAAGAACGCATCTGTTTGGGAGTTAGACAAACCTGGGCTTGAGTCTCAGGTTTGATCTTGGGCAAGTTACTTCAATTCTCTGATTCTCAGCTTCCTCGATGTTAAATGGGTGATGATAGCACTAATTCATAAAGCTTGAAGAGGCTTAAATAGTATATATGTAAAGCTCTCAGCAAGGTGCATGGCACAAAGCAGGTATTTAATAATTTCATTCAATAGAATATCACAGACATGCCAGATACTAGGGTCCTTCTGTCTGCAAAAAATTACCAGTTGCTGAGAGTTACCCAACATCTACTTTTTTTCCCCACTGAGTTAATGGCTACACTACAGGCATATAATTTACAGAATAAGCTCTTGGTAAAAGTTTGTTGATTTTTAACACAAGGCGTCTATAGGAATTTTCTTCTGTTTATATGTTCTTTGTTGAATGATTGAAGCTACTCTTAATAAAGTGAACACTCTAGAATTATTAATAATTTTAAGATATCATTTTCAGACTCTCACAATAAATTCTACTTCTGTAGTGACAGCTGCCCAACCCCACTTTTGATACATTGATAAACTGGAACCTTGGAGCTGCCCTCTTTAGTCCTTGAGGGGAGGGGATGATGCAATGTGAGAGCCATGGTGTGAGGAAGGTGTTTCTTCCTAATGAATGCCCAGCCATCCCACTTGCTTTGGTTGAAAAGAGAGACTCCAAGTCTCAGCCTCTGTGACTGCCAAGATCCTGTCACTCTTGATGTGCTCATTTCCAGCTGTGGACCCACGATGCCTCTTGAAACAAATTATTCTGCAACGATTGATCGTGTCCCACTCCCATAACTACCTTTGAGAGTTGGACAGAAATACTGCCTGACAGATGATCTACAATGGGGCCAGAAGGCTTAAAGTGCAACATATCCCAACCCGCTTGCCAGTGTGGGACGTGCACCGGGACCAACCGAACAACTGTGTCAGCGGTAACATGGCTGAAGCGCTGAAACACTCACTGCTTCCTGCCTGCGGATGACCTCAGGACTTGAGAGCAGTTATGTGTCTGGACTATTCTTCCTCAGATCCCTTGTGTCCCCATCAAACAAGCAAACAAGTTTGTTAATTGTCCGTCTCCATCTAGCTGGAATATAAGCTCCAAAAGGGCAGAACATTTGGTCTGTTTTGTTTACTGTTGTAGGTCCAGCTCATAGATGTGTGCCCGTTATGTAACAGGGACTCAATTTCCATTTGTTGAACAGATGAATGAAAGGAGAATCCAACAGTGATGTCTTGCCTTAGTTTTTCTCAAGAAAAGAGAGGTCCTGATAGAAATAAGCAGATAGTAAATATGTTCACTATGGGAATCTGTTTATTAAACCATGAGATACTTCAGGATACCTGTCTTATCATTATAACAGGTGATTATTCTGAGGTGTAGATGCAGTGCAGTAAATTTGATGTCCCTTTCAGCTTATAAAATAAGAAGAAAAATGTGCTCATTGTTTTAATTGACTTTCACTATTCCTACTTGCTAAAGGTTTTGGAATGGCCACATGGATCATTTTAATAAGAATTGAACTTCAGTAGTGGACCTGTCAAAAGAAACATGGTTTATGCCATAGAATTTCAATGTGAGTTTATTGTTTGCATTTCAAAACAGAGGAGTGATTTGGGGAGGTTCTAGAAATATTTTGCCCTCTGATGAAGTCTGAGGATCAAAAATGAAAAATAATGTTTCTTCATTTCTTAAAAAGGACTTACTTCTTGTTGAATCTAACGATGGCTGACTCCGACCATGCCAAACACCTGTTACTTTTCCTCCCAGAACTTGTCTTCACATGGCTTATGTTCCAATTGTTGCTATTTGATGTGAGTTTACATGTTTAATTATTTAACATCATCTCTTCTGGTTAAATTGTAAGCAGGGATTTTCATCAGTTTTGTTCATGCTGCTTCCCCAGCACTTAGAATAGTGCCTGGAATGTGGTAAGTGCTTAATAGATACTGTCAAATAAACAAATTAAATAAATGTACACTGCAGATCCCAATATCTGTGCAAACATATCTTGGAGAGGAAGTGGGGTCAATAACATGGGCACCCAGGACATTCATTGTAGAAGGAGATGTGGACTTGGGAGCGGGATCAATCCAGATCCACTCTTTTCTAGGTGTTTTACCACCAGGCATTGAATCTCCCTCAGCTTCGTTTTGAGTCTTGCAAAATGGGAATAACTATAGCCACTTAATGAAAGAGTTATAGAGATTACATGAGAAGAGGATATAAATGTGCTTTGCAAAAGCTGCCAAGACTTACAGAAGTATCAGATTTCATTATATGTGGGTACACATGTCTGTTGACAGAATGAGTGATTTGGTTGCACTAATCTGTTACTTAGTTCCACCACTCTGCCAAAGAGGCTACTAATGGATGCTCAGTTGTCATAGCAGGTGCATAAAGGGAGATGCCTTTCCTATGAAATACCAGGGATTGGAGGCTCATCAGAACTGCTTGAAGAGCTTTTTCAAATTGTATATCCTTAGGTGTGGTAAGCTGTATTGCTTGTTCACATTCATTTGTCTCCCTTACCACCCTCAGGCTGCCATATATACCATGCTTTCCTGTAGGTGATGTTTTGTTTTCATCCTACGAACACTGGGTATGGCCATAGATTTGCCTTAGTCAATGAATTATAAGTGAGCATGATGCCTGTCACACCAACATAGAAATGTGTTGGCATGGTCTGGCTTGGCAACCACTCTAGCTTCTGCCCTCAGTTATGAGAAAGGCATGCCCTAGTTAGAGGATATTTCTTCAGCCTGGTTTCTGGAATGGGAATACACATGCTTCTTGGTCAAGCCCAGGCATGCCCAACAGAACTGCACCGACTCACAGATCCTCATGAAACGTGAGCACAAATGCTCCTGTGAGCCACTGAGATGTCATAGTGGTTTGTTACCTTAGTGTAAGCTGACTGGTAAACCAGGATCCACTCCAAGGTCCCTGAGGTCCATACTCTGAGGCTCAGGAATCTGTGTTTTTAAAAACCTGGTAATCAAGCAGGTTTGGGAACAAGTCTCCTAGATTATCTATACCCCATCCCTCCTTCCTCCCATCTGCCCATAGGAACAGGGTTTGACTAATGCTTCTACCATTTGGATAACTCAGCTGGTAGCATTCTTTGTTGTCAGGCCAGACAGAAAAGAAAAGAATGCCCCTCTGCTTTGGGGATTGTGAGAGAATATGAAGCTGCAGAAACTGAATCTCAAATTAAATCAGAGATTTCAACGTCACCTGGCCCCCCCTCCCCAGCTCTTTGCTGGGAAAGTGATAGAATAATTTATTACTACAAAAGCAAGCTATCTATGGAATGACATACTCTATTATGGGCCACATGGTTTGGACTTTTGTGTGGTCATTATTCTTGTTTCTGACAATCCCTAATAAGTGTGCCTGCATTAGCTACTAAATTATTATTGGCTAACCAGTGCCCAGCAGTTTTGCTTGATGATGAGGTCTTGAGGCACCTATAAGAGGCAAGAGGATGCTGTCAGTCATCACTGGTAGAGACCAAGCCTGTGGTCCCAAGGAAGACTTTTCATTTTATTTACTAACATCTCAGCATTACAGCTAGAGCCTTCATGTCTGGATTATGAAAAACAATGACCCTTTTATTTTCTGACCACTTGTAATTAGGCCATATGAAAGGTCATGGGCAAGATTAAAATCACTTTATTTTACACAAGTAAAATAAAATTTCTTAAAAATTGTTGGACAATCTCATAATCATGGTTACCTCTTAATAAAGTTTAGACAAGACTCCATGGAGAACCAGGTCTTTAACAAATAGTGCTTCTTCTTTCAATGTCAGTGACAGTCCAGTAAGGATGCCACACTTGGTTTGATCATTTTTTTCTTGGGAACAAAGGGGTAGGGAGATGTTTTAATTATCATATTTACGACATTAAAATTGAACTTGAGTATTGTTCCTACTTTGGCCTTGTATAAGTGATAACTGTTCTCTTCATGTTGTGAAACCAAAATACCCATAGCTTCCAGTTATAGTCAAGAGGATAGAAAAAGCTATTTTATGTACTCAGCTATGCTCAAGAGGACTTTTAAAAATGCATGTTATTACAGAGCTTCGGATAAATCACTTGGAATCCCCTGAGTCTTTCTTTCACTCCACAGGTATCTGGTAGGTCCAAAGACACAATCACTCATGACAAGCAATAAATATACAGCAGGATTCTAGTACATTTATTTCATCAGCACAAGAAACTTGGGAATATTCTATATTCAGATACATTGAAATAGAGATGTTTAGAACCAAAGCTATATAAACCCTTGAAAATGAAGGTCTACATTCCTTTAAGTGTAGCTTTCCTCAGCTCCTGTCCCCCTTGATTCATATCAAGTATGGAATTGATAAATATCCAATTACTCCTTGAAGAGGAGACTTATCTATCAGCATTTATATCGGCTTCAAATATTCTTTTAAAAGGGAAGTGTGATTATCTTAAATATTACTCAGATAGTAAGACATCAGTTACCTGAAACCCTCCAGGAGGGAGTCCAGGATGGTCTGGCTGATGATGGAGTATGTTTGGTTATGGTCCCTGTTGTTGATGTTGGCACAAGAGGAGCAGGGGACAGAGTTGAGTGTGTCACTTCTTGGAATAAGACCCGGGTATGAGTTTATTTGCCTGGTATTTGCCATTTCTTGTAAAATTGAAGACCAAAAATTCTTGGTAATTAAAATTTCTGAATATTTAGATTCTGAATATTCTATTTTAAAAGGCATGTGTCTCTTTTTTTTTAGTTATGGAGATGTTTGAAAATCTGTTGAAAGCTGTAGACCTCCTCCTCCCCAGAAATCCAAATTTCAGAGAGTTCACCTGGGGTTAATGGAGTCCTGGGTAAGAACTCATGAGACAATGAAAACAGCATGGGACTCGTGGTCTAATTTCTCCCTCATTTCTAGCTGTGTGGTGTTAGGCAAATCACTTAAGTTCTCTGAGAGTTAGTTTCCTTTTAGATTTGTAAACCATAAAGCGATATACAAATTTTAGCAAGTTTTCTTATAATTGTAGGAAATGTAAATTTTGCTGAAACCCCCTCCCCAAAATGTTGTTCTCTTTCTCTTTTAATCATTAAGATCCTTTAATTGAGCCCAAAGAAAATCTCTTTCTACCAATTGCGTGTGACCATAATGTCAGTAACTGGTGTCCTTCCTAGGCCTTTGCTTTGTAACATTAAATTTTAAATTAATTGTTATACATTAAAATAGGGCAAAAGATAGAGCTAAAGCAACATGTGTATATTTACAAGTAAATATCTGAAAACCTTTTGCCTGGAAAATTGCACGGCAAACCAGGGAGATGTACTCAGCTTAATATTAACAGCCAGCAGTTTTTGAGAAGTTTATGTATGCCAGACACTTGCTAAGGCCTTTGCATAAGTATTTTCCATTATTTCAAACAACCCTATGAGATAGGTTCTTCTTTTGTGTGTGTCCTTTTATCTCCTCCATGTGTTTCTTGTGTGTGTGTGTGTGTGTGTGTTTTGAGATATCGCATACACTAAAATGCACAAATCTTAAGTGTACAGTTTACTGGATAAATGAATACACCCATGAAATCAACACAATCAAAATAGAGAGCTTTGCCATCACCTTAGAAATTTCCTTCCTATCCCCATTAGCTTATTCTCCTCCCCCTCCAAGAGACAACCATTTTTCTCTGATTTCTTATGCCATTGTTTAGTTTGCCCTATTCTTGAACTTCATAAAAAGTGAACTGTATAGTATGTGCTCTTTTGTGTCTGGCTTCTTTTACTCAACCTTTGAGATCCATGTTGTTGCTTATCTCAGTAGTTCATTCCTTTTTATTGCTGAATAGTGTGCCATTGTACGGATGTAACACAATTTGTTGCCATGCTCCTGTTGAATATTTGGGTTGGTTCCATTTTGGGGCTATCATGAATAAAGCTGGTATGAACTTTCTTGTACAAAAATTTTTGTAGACATATGTTTTCATTTCCTTTGAGTAAATATGTAGGAATGGAAATACAGTTCTAACTGTTCCCTGTGCTCTAAAGCTTCTCCTGTGTCTCAGATGGGCATTTGCCAAAGGACTTTTTTTTTATCCTTGTAGACACTGAGATGCGAATGCTAGCTAGAACAGGTCTCTAATCTTGTATTTGAAAACCCTGGGGCTACAGGACCAGACGGCTTCACAGGCGAATTCTATCAAACATTTAGAGAAGAGCTAACACCTATCCTTCTCAAACTCTTCCAAAATATAGCAGAGGGAGGAACACTCCCAAACTCATTCTACGAGGCAACCATCACCCTGATACCAAAACCAGACAAAGATGTCACAAAAAAAGAAAACTACAGACCAATATCACTGATGAACATAGATGCAAAAATCCTCAACAAAATACTAGCAAACAGAATCCAAGAGCACATTCAAAGGATCATACAACATGATCAAGTGGGGTTTATCCCAGGAATGCAAGGATTCTTCAATATATGCAAATCAATCAATGTGATACACCATATTAACAAATTAAAGGAGAAAAACCATATGATCATCTCAATAGATACAGAGGAAGCAGAGAAAGCTTTTGACAAAATTCAACACCCATTTATGATAAACACCTTCCAGAAAGAAGGCATAGTGGGAACTTACCTCAACATAATAAAGGCCATATATGACAAACACACAGCCAACATTGTCCTCAATGGTGAAAAACTGAAACCATTTCCACTAAGATCAGGAACAAGACAAGGTTGCCCACTCTCACCACTATTATTCGACATAATTTTGGAAGTGTTTGCCACAGCAATCAGAGAAGAAAAAGAAATAAAAGGAATCCAAATCAGAAAAAAAGAAGTAAAGCTGTCAGTGTTTGCAGATGACATGATACTATACATAGAGAATCCTAAAGATGCTACCAGAAAACTACTAGAGCTAATCAATGAATTTGGTAAAGTAGCAGGATACAAAATTAATGCACAGAAATCTCTTGCATTCTTATAAACTAATGATGAAAAATCTGAAAGTGAAATTAAGAAAACACTCCCATTTACCATTGCAACAAAAAGAATAAAATACCTAGGAATAAACCTACCTAAGGAGACAAAAGACCTGTATGCAGAAAATTATAAGACACTGATGAAAGAAATTAAAGATAATACAAATAGATGGAGAGATATACCATGTTCTTGGATTGGAGAAATCAACATTGGGAAAATGACTCTACTACCCAAAGCAATCTACAGATTCAATGCAATCTCTATCAAACTACCAATGGCATTTTTCACAGAACTAGAACAAAAAATCTCACAATTTGTATGGAAACACAGAAGACCCCAAATAGCCAAAGCAATCTTGAGACAGAAAAATGGAGCTGGAGGAATCAGGCTCCCTGACTTCAGACTATACTACAAAGCTACAGTAATCACGACAGTATGGTACTGGCACAGAAACAGAAATGTAGATCAATGGAACAGGATAGAAAGCCCAGAGATAAACCCATGCACATATGGTCACCTTATCTTTGATAAAAGAGGCAAGAATATACAATGGAGAAAAGACAGCCTCTTCAATAAGTGGTGCTCGGAAAACTGGACAACTACATGTAAAAGAATGAAATTAGAACACTCCCTAACACCATACACAAAAATAAACTCAAAATGGATTATAGACCTAAATGTAAAGCCAGACACTATCGAACTCTTAGAGGCAAACATAGGCAGAACACTCTATGACATAAATCACAGCAAGACCCTTTTTCACCCAGCTCCTAGAGAAATGGAAATAAAAACAAACAAACAAAAAACCAAATGGGATCTAATGAAACTTAAAAGTGTTTGCACAGCAAAAGAAACCGCAAACAAGATGAAAATACAGCCCTCAGAATGGGAGAAAATATTTGCAAATGAAGCAACTGACAAAGGATTCATCTCCAAAATTTACAAGCAGCACATGCAGCTCAATATCAAAAAAACAAACAACCCAATTCAAAAATGGACAGAAGACCTAAATAGACATTTCTCCAAAGAAGATATACAGATTGCCAACAAACACATGCTCAACAAAGAATGCTCAACATCATTAATCATTAGAGAAATGCAAATCAAAACTACAGTGCGATATCATCTCACACCAGTCTGAATGGCCATCATTAAAAAATCTACAAACAATAAATGCTGGAGAGGGTGTGGAGAAAAGGGAACCCTCATACACTGTTGGTGGGAATGTAAATTGATACAGCCACTATGGAGAACAGTATGGAGTTTCCTTAAAAATCTAAAAATAGAACTACCATACGACCCAGCAATCCCACTACTGGGCATATACCCTGAGAAGACCATAATTCAAAAAGAGTCATGTACCACAGTGTTCATTGCAGCTCTATTTACAATAGCCAGGACATGGACGCAACCTAAGTGTCCATCAACAGATGAATGGATAAAGAAGATGTGGCACATATCTACAATGGAATATTACTCGCCATAAAAAGAAATGACATTGAGTTATTTGTAGTGAGGTGGATGGGCCTAGAGTCTGTCATACAGAGTGAAGTAAGTCAGAAAGAGAAAAACAAATACCATATGCTAACACATACATATGGAATCTAAAAAAAAATAATGATGATGAAGAACCTAGGGGCAAGACGGGAATAAAGACACAGACCTATTAGAGAATGGACTTGAGGACACGTGGAGGGGGAAGGGTAAGCTGGGACAAAGTGAGAGAGAGGTAGTGTATATATGGACATGTATACATTACCAAATATAAAATAGATAGCTAGTGGGAAGCAGTTGCATAGCACAGGGAGATCAGTTTGGTGCTTTGTGACCAGCTAGAAGGGTGGGCTAGGGAGGGTGGGAGGGAGGGAGACACAAGAGGGAAGAGATATGGGGATATATGTATATGTATAATTGATTCACTTTGTTATAAAGCAGAAACTAACACACCACTGTAAAGCAATTATACTCCAATAAAAATGTTAAAAACAAAAACCAAAAAAAACCCCTGGGGCTGGATGCTTTGCGATTCAGAATTCTTCAAATTTTTGAAAGAAAAAAAAAATATATATATATATACACATATATATATATATAAACCGTCCCCCAGCAGGGTCTGGACCAGCACCCTGAATCAAACACATTAATATTTCTGTGAAAAAAAATACTATTCGTCATGCTGAGTGGGGTAAATAAAAAACTATAATAACCTAATGTCCTATCAGCTGGGTTTGGGTTTTGCCACCAAATAAGTTTATGGTAAATTAATTTTAAAAAACCAACATTTTTTTTATAAAATTGTTTTAAACAGTTTTTTTGAGATATAATTCACATTCCATACCATTCACTCATTTAACGGTTTTTGGTATATTAAATTATTATTTTTTAAAAATTGTAGTATAAAATATAACAAAAGTTTTAACCACTTTGACCTTTTCTAAGTGTACTATTCAGGGACATTAAATACATTTCCAATGTTATACAACTATCACCACTATCTATTTCCAAAACATTTTCATCATCCCAAACAGAAATATTGTAACCATGAAGCAATAATTCCCCATTCCTCCGTCCCCCAGCCTCTGGTAACTTCCACTCTACTTTCTACTTCTATAAATTTGCCTATTCTAGGGACTTCATATGAATGGGATCATACAATACTTGTTCTTTTTGTGTCCGGCTCACTTCACTTAGCATAATGTTTTCAAGGTTGTCCCATGTTGTAGCATTTATCAGAACTTCGTTATGTATATACCATGCTTTGTTTATCCACTCATCCATTGATGGACATTTGGGTTTTTCACCTTTTGGCTATTGTGAATAATGCTGTTATGAACATTCATTACAAGTATTTGTTTGAACATTTTTTTTCAACTCTTCGGGGTAAATACCTTGGAGTGGAAATGCAAGATTGTATGGTAACTGTATGTTTAAATTTTAAAATTAATTGTATGTTTCTACATAATTCTATGGTTTTGAGGAATTGCAAATCTGTGTTCCACAGGGACTGAACCATTTTACATTTCCCAGCAGCAATGTATGGAAGTTCTAAAGTCTCTATAACTTCACCAATACTTGTTACTTTGTTGTTGTTGTTGTTGTTGATACTGTTATTGCCATCCTAGTATATGTGAAGTGGAATCTCATTGTGGTTTTGATATGTATTTCCCTAATGGTGACTAATACTTTTTGCCAGTTTTATATCTTCTTTCAGGAAATGCCTATTCACAGCCTTTGCTCATTTTTAAATTGGGTTGTTTGTCTTTTTGTTGTTGAGTTGTAAAACCTCTTTATTCTGGATACTATAGAATATGTGATTATCATATATGTGATTTGCAAATATTTTCTCCCATTCTGTAGGTTGTCTTTTCACTTTCTTGATTATGCCATTTGATAACACAAACGTTTCAGATTTTGATGAAATCTAATTTATTTTTTCTTGTTGCTCATGCTTTTGGTGTCATATCTAAGAATCCACTGCCAAATACTAGAGCATAATATTTACCCCTATGTTTTCTACTAAGAGTTGTATGGTTTTAGGTATTATATTTATGTTGTTGATCCATTTTGAATTAATTTTTGTATATGATGTGAGGGAGGCGGTCCAGCTTCATTCTTTTGGATGTGGCAATCCAGAGGAAATTCAACCCTTTGTTGAAGAGACTATTCTTTACTTATTGAGTGGGCTTGGCACTCTTGTCAAAAATCAATTGGCCATAGATGTATGGGTTTATTTCTGGACTCTCAATTCTATTCCATTGGTCCATATATCTATCCTTATATCAGTACTACAGTTTTTTGTTTTGTTTTGCTTTGTTTTTTGCTGTAAATTTGTCATAAGTTTTAAAATTGAGAAGTATAAATCTTCTATCATTGTTCTTTTTTTAGAAGATTGTCTTGGCTATTTGGAGTCCCTTACAATTTCATATGAATTTGGATTGTGTTGACTCTGTAGAGTGTTTTGGACATTATTGCTATTTTAATAATATTAAATCTTCTTATCCATGAAGGTAGGATGTCTTTGCATTTACCTAGGTCTTATTTACTTTCTTTTGTCAATATTTTATAATTTTTAAGAAAATTTTATTGGAGTATAGTTGCTTTACCATGTTGTGTTAGTTTCTACAGTACAGCAAAGTGAATCAGCTATATGTAAACATATATCCCCTCTTTTTTTGATTTCCTTCCCATTTAGGTCACTACAGAGCACCAAATAGAGTTCCCTGCGCTATACAGTAGGTTCTCATTAGTTATCTATTTACATAGTATCAATAGTGTTTATATGTCAATCCCAGTATGTCAATATTTTATAATTTTGAGTGTATAAGTCTTTCACCTCCTTGGTTAAATTTATTGCCAGATATTTTATTCTTTTCAATGCTGTTGTAAATGGAATTGTTTTCTTAATATTCTTTTCACATTGTTCTTTGTTGATGTATAGAAACATTATTGATTTTTTAAGTGTTGATGTAGTACCCTGAAATTTTGTTGAATTCAGTTTTTAGCTCTAGAAGCTTTCTTATGCTTTCTTTGGGCTTTTTAATATATAGGATTTTGTCATCTGCAAATAGAGATAATTTTACTTCTTTCCAATTTAAAAGCTTTTTATTTCTTTTTCTTATCTAATTACTCTGGCTAGAACTTCCAGTACAGTGTTGAATAATAGTAGTGAAAGCAGGCATCCTGATCTTAAAAGGAAAATTCTTCAGTCTGCCACCATTGAGTATGATGTTAGCTGTGGCTTTTTCATAAATGCCCTGTATACTGTTTAGGAAGTTCCCTTCTATTTTTAGGTTTCTGAGAGTTTTTATCATGGGAGAGTGCTGGAATTTTGTCAAATGCTTTTCTGCATTAAGTGAGACGATCATGTAAGTTTTTTTTCCCCCTCTGTTCTACTAATGCAATGTGTTTCATTGATTGATTTTAATATTGAACTACTCTTGCTTTCCTGGAATAAATCCCACTTGGTCATGGCGTATAATCCTTTTCATGCGCTATCAGGTTTGGTTTGCTAGTATTTTGTTGAGGAGAGAGTTTTAAACTCAATTTATTTTTTTGTTTGTTTTAGAACTGAGAATGAGGAACTGTGGAATTTGGTAAGGTTACTAAACAGTTAACAAAAAGGAAGTTGATCAATGGAGCCACATCAACATGAAGGGAGATCCCCAACAGTGTGTTCCTGTGTCCCAGGGTTCTGACTGGTTCTCTTCAACATTTTATCAGTGGCATGAAGGTGCAGAAGAACTCTTATGGTTGAGAGAGCTGAGAAGGAGATCTAATATTTGAGAGAGCAAAATAAAGATTCCCAAAGAGTCTGATAGCCTGGAATAATCAGGCCAAACTAACAGGATGCATTTAAAATATGAGATCAATATTTTGGGTTCAATAAAATGGTTGGGAAAGGTAGGATGAGAGATTGCCAGATTAACAGCCCTTCCTCTAAAGAGAGCTGGGATTTACATGACTGAAAACCTGACATGAACTGAGCATTTTGAGGTTCGAGAAGATGAGTACAAGCTGAGGCTATGCTGACAGTGTCCTGTCCACAGTGTACATGTGCACGTGTGTGTTATGTGTGGGGCTTGTTTAGTCCTGCTCTTGGCTTTGCAGGCCTGTCCACATCTGGAACATTTATTGCCTTCAGTTCTGGGTGCCAATTTTTAAGTGACAAACTGGAGCCCATCCAGAGGAGAGTGACCAGGACTAAGAAAGGACTCAAAATCATGTCAAGCCAGGGAGTGTTAAAGGAACCAGGGCTATTTAGCCTGGGGGAGAGGAGACTAAGTGGGGGATTTGAGCGTTGTTTTCAAATCACATCATGTGAAAGAAGAAATAGACCTGGTCTGTGTATTTCCAAAGTGGAGGAAAAGACCTAGTGGTAGAGTTAGAAGAAGTGAGAGGTCAGCCTTCTACAGGGAAACATTTTCAATAGTCAAGTCTTAAAAATCTGCGGGTTGGACACAATATGGGTAACAGAAAGAGTGTTTTAACATCTTAGCTCCCCACCCCCAATTCTGGGGAATTGCTTTCCATTCCCTCAAGGTTATCATTGAAACACACTGAAAGTTACCCCTGACCCAATTCAGGGGAATGAACCCTTTCCCTGGGAATTTGGGACTTAGGAGTATAGAGGATTCAGGCTATCTGTAGCAGAAACTTTCAGAGGTAAAACTAGAGAAGAGTTTCCCACCCAGAGGAGAAGAAGTATAGCAAGAAAGAAAAAATAAAACTAACACTCAGAGGTGTGAGAAAGAGGAGGAGAGAAAAGGAGAGAGGAGAAGGAAGTGAGACAGAGGGAAAACAAAGAGAAGTGTTTGAGTCCTGTGTTCCAGATATTCCTGAGGTTCACTCTGTATTTATCCTCCCACGACTCAGTCACTCAATTCTTTCTTGTATTTTGTGAAATACCTTATTATCATTCCAAAGGGATGATCTCTTACTTAAATTGGAATTTGGTTTTTGTCACTTTCAGTTCATAGGATTCTAACTAATACTAGCAGTCTGAGGAGGTAGTGACAGCTCCATCTGTGGAGGTGTTTAAAGAGAAATAGGGCTACCATCATCTGCCAAGATGCTATGAAGTGAGTAGGATAATTTTTGAAGCTGGGTGTTGAGTTATTATCTTATTCTCTCCACTTTTTTTCTCATTTAACATTTTTCATAATAAAGACAAGAAAAAGTGATATGAAGAGAATTCCAGCACTGATGGAAAATGAACTAAATCAGTGGTTCTCAAACATATCAGACTCCTTGGGGTTGATTTAAACAAGAAGAATTTGAAACCTCACTCCTGGAAATTTTGCCTTAATTGGTCTGGATTAAGGCTCAGGACTCTAGATATTTTCAAAACTCTCCAGATTGTTCTGACCATCATCCAGGTAAAATTATTGTTGGATTAGATGACATTTAAGGCAGCTTCCAAACCTAAGATCCATAGGTTTAAGGAGAATAAAGGCAGGAAGTGACCAACACCTTCACTTTTAAAATGTGGACACTGAGATTCAAAGGGGTCAAGTGATTTAATGTTACAGAGTTGGTAAGCGACAGTGGGAAAAAGTCTAACTCCAGGGCAATCCCTGTCCTCTGTCCTGCTCTCATCGATTTTATAAAATTGTGAAAACCTTCTGGATAAACAAAGAGACACAAAGAAAGCTGACTCTAGATCCAGACTGCTTAGTTGGAATCCTGGCTCCTCCCCACCACCTCCCGCAAAGAGCTCTTTGTGTGTCTCAGTTTTCTCATCTGTATCCACTTCACAGGGTGGTGGTTGTAAATTAAATGAGTCAATATATGTCTAGTTCTTAAAATAATGCTTAGCCTATGGTAAGCAAGTAAGTGTGCTCGCTACCATTATGGCTATTACTTGCCTTAGCCCAGTGAGGAAATTCTCACTGAAGACCTTCAAGAAGACCTCAGATAGTTATTCATTGTTGACAATTCAGAGCAGGGGTGGAGTATTTCCAGCCCACACCCAGTATCTGGCTTACTGCTTCATGTCATCCTGTTCAGTCTAAGAGCTCAGGCCACAGAGCTTGAGTCATATCTTCAGCCCTGGTGGGCCACGCTGGCCACCTTAGCCAGAAGGAAGAAGAGCCAGAGCGCTCATAAGGGCAGTTCAGCAGCCGCAGAAACACGATTAACCCCTTTATTCCAGAAGGGCTCTTGTTTGTTTGTTTGTATTTTTTATTTCCTACATATCCAGTCGTCAAAAAATTAATTACAATACCTGACTTTAATTAAAGCAAATCAACAACAAAAACAAAACAGCTAAGAGGGGTAAGGTGGCTTCTAAGGCAACTGTTAGGTATTGTGAAATTAGACATTCCTAAATTCCTAAAGAGTAAAGGCAGGAAAGGAAGTGTCAGCTCCAGACGGGCAGAGTTTCTGACTGCTTCCTCCACAGCCAACCCGGCAGCCAGTGCAGGGTCTGGCACATGGTCGGGAGTCAGTAGATACGTGCTAAAGGGATGACCTTTCAGGGAATGGCTCCAGCATGCTACAGGTGATTTGAGACAATTTCCAGTTCAAAGTGTCAATCTACAACTTTAGCTATCCTGTAAAACTGGAGAATTTCATGATTATTTAAAAAAGAAAATTTGAAGTTAAATATAAAAGAAGACTAGATAGTTCCTGTGACCTCAAGGGCTATTTCTAAATAAAGGGAGAATAATTTTCAGGGGCAACAAACAGAGAAAAGGAAACGTGTGAAAATCTCCCCCACCCCACATCGCTCTTCCTCTCCGTTGTGCTCTGGTTTCTCTTTCCCTGTTTCATCCTCTTTCTTTATCCTCTCCCCACAACCCTCTTCTATACCCCGTTTTAAAGACTGTTCCTTTCCTTGCCTTTTCCTCTCTTTCTCTTCTTCTTATTCCTCCTCTAACCCAGTCCTTTACTTTTGGTGATAAAATGGAACTGAAATATTAATTAAATAAATCTTTAATGAATATTTAGGAAGCTCATACCATGTGCTAGGCACATTTGGATTATGATTTTTTTGTTGGTGTTAAAGTGTAATTTACACATGTCAAAGCACACAAATCTTACATGTACAGCTTGAAGAATTTTCACAGATGTCTACACCTGTGTAATTACCACGAGGTCAAGACAAAGGACATTTCCAGCCTCCCTGCCGCTCCCAGTCAGTGCCCTCTCCAGAGTTAATCACTCTTCTGACCTCTATCACCAGAGATTAGTTCTGAACTTCATGTGACTAGAGTCATGCATGTATTCTTTTGTATCTAACCCTTTTTGTTCAACATTCTGTTTGTGGGATTCATTTATGCTATTGCATGTAGCAGGTAGTATTTTTTTTTTTTTTGAATTGTCTTATGTCTCCAAGAAGAAATAAGTTTTTTCTTTCTAAAATTGCCAACCAAATTGAGTTTCCTTGTACATAAAGCTGGTTCATGATGGTTTTTTCTCCCCATTCATCCCCAACTCCCATCCCCTAGTCCAATGTGGATTATTGCTACACGATAAGGAAAAAAAAAAATTACCATGCTTGGGTTATACCTTCACCTTCTCAGTAGACCTAGGGATTGTAACATCTGAGATCCCTTTTAAATTGAGGTTTTCACAAGTTATCCATTTGTGTGTTGCTAGTTTCCCAAATTAACTTGTTTTTGCAACTCAGCCACACACGACTTATGGACAACAGGAACCTCCCTTTGTTAGGATTTCACTGACAACACCCCATTGTTCTTCTTGCTAATTCTTTCCTGCCACTAGAGGTCAGGGTTCAGTTAGTACTGCAGAGGGTTGAACAAGTGTGAAAGACCAATTAGCCCTCAAAAGGACCCTGGGGGCTGTCTCGGATGCAGTGTGTTACGTGCTTAGTTTGAGACTAGGCATGAAAAGGCTGAGCTACGCAGGCAAATAGGTTGTGGCATTTCCACGTGGAAAACTGACCTCGAACACAACAAATTCATTTTTATTTATTTTCTTATTTATTTATTTTTAATGGGCAGGGGCATTTTGTCTAACACATGACCAACATTTCACTTTATTTCTTTCCGTCAGAAGAATGCTTCAAGCTCCAGAACAAATTTAAGCGTTCCCCGTGGAAGTTCCTGAAATGCTTGGTTTCCAGATTTAACAACAATAACAATAAAAATGACTTGAGCAGCTGCAAGATTTTTTTTTTTTTCTGACAACTAAAAATACTTAGTAGGTAAGCATCACTATTTTATGACCTAAGTTTATTTTAGGATGCTAAAGCCCAGTTCTTCAATGCTGCTTGAGTCTTCACTCCAACATTGCAATTCACCTGGACTTCACAGTGCCGACACCAAAAATGTAGAACGAGGACTAGAATCTTAATCAAGCTCTTGAAAATTTAGAGTAAGAGGGCAAAATTTAGAGATAATGTAGGTCAGTGGTTCTCAAAGAAATGGTTAAGCTTTATTAAATCTTACCCAGAAGCTCCACGTATAAAACAGATGAAAAGTAGATTTCCTCTGGATGGAGGTGTGTGGAGCTGTGATTCCTCCCCACTCAGCTCCTCAAAGCTGCCTACCCCACTCCATGGCCACAGAGGGTACACTTCTGATATCCTGTAACTCTAGGAACATTGTTTGAAAACCACTGATGTAGCCCAAACCCCTTATTTTATGAATGAGGGAACAGAGGTCCAGTAATTGCCTAGCTGGCATATACATTAACGATGATATCTGGCATGAAGTATGACTGGAGATGAATTATTTTTCTTAAAATTTTAGGTTTTTCTAAGAAACACACTATTCACTTTTTAACCCAGCATATATACACATTGGTATATAGAATGTGTGTTTAAGGCTAAATAACATGCATTAGGTCAGTTTTGCCAGACCCTTGAATTGGTAAAGCAGTAACCCTGTCATGTTCATATTTGATGGGTTAAAATTATGTGCTGATAAATTTGAAATTGTACTAAGGGAGGGCATTTGATCCTTTCACAAGGAGAGAACAGTTTTGGATCTCAAGTGTGCACTAGAATTTGCTGCTATGGAGACCACTTGCTTACACCAGATGTTCTGAGCAAGAGGGAAGTTTCCACAGCAAGTGAGAAGGGTGAGAAGGTAACTAGGCTGTTGATGTTGCTGCTGGGAGAAGGCACTGAGTGCCTGGTATAAAAGGAGAAATGAGCAAAAGCTAGGAGAGGAGGATCCAGGGAGGATCGTGAAGTTTGTCATTGTCTCCATCAGTCATGTGGTGACTTATTCACAGGCCAGTGAGGGAAGGAAAGCCATGGCAGTTTGAGAGCAACTTCCAGCAAAGGCTTTTAATATCAAATTGTTCTCTCATCTCCCCTATCTATCTCTGTGGCCCTGGGACCATTTACTCTAAATTTAGAGGATGTCATTGAGATGAACAACATTATACTCAAGTTTAGGAAAAATCAGGGCTATTAATGCCAGATAAGGATCAATGAGGAAGGAATTTGCTTATACCTTGGAGTTTGAATTTCTCTAGTTCTGGTCCAAAATTGTGCTTCATCTTTAGCTAAGAAACAAAACAAAAATTAGTAATTACATTTATTCTTTTAGTAAATAGTCATGTTTTAAATTAAAAAAAAAAATTCTTGGTGTCCTGAGATACCAGAAGCAAAAAGATTTGCTATTATTTTTTTTGTCTTATTAAATCTGGGGAGAACATGCCTTTTCAGAGTATATAGGTGACAGAAGAGTACTCCATGGCATATATACTAATATCAGCTATTGGGCCTAGAAAGGAATAAGTTGCTTGTTGCAAACTTGACAGTGAGCCGGGTCTAGTTCTTCCAGGTGCACCTAACCCCATATTCCCTCTATTCTATGAGAGTAGAACTTGGAGAAGACTTGAGAATTCTGATCCTCCTCAAGATCTGTCTTATTTGGATAAATACTGGTTGAGAGTTTAAGTCACCTGCAGTGTGCTGAGGTGTGTTCCTGGGATGAGGAATGTGTGGTATGTGTTGGGATATTAGCAACAAGTGTTCACCTGTCCCAATGTGCTGGCTAAGCAAGGGATGGTAGCTTCCACTCTTTTGCTTTGGCCACCAGCTGTTTTGCAAAGCTGGAAGCCAAGAAGCAGAGCACTGGTCAATTAAAAGCCCCCAGATCTGAGGAATGTGCTCCAAGGTGCTGCTCTGATCGCTCCACTTGCCTGGGGTCCTGGTAATTACTCCCAGAGGGATATACTGTCCTCAACAGACCAAACAAAGGATCCTTCATCACCAGGAAGTCAGAACAGAGAACCAAAGGTTAACGCAAACTGAAGGGCAGAGGGTCAAGTAAAAGTTCATCTCTCTGTTCAGGGCTTGTGACACCCTCACACTCTCTTCTTTGGAATCCATGTCCTTAAAATGGCTTATGGCTGGTTGGAACCTCCTCTGGTAGAGGTATGAGTGTTCAATGCACCTGTGATGATGAGACATTAATTTTCATTGCTTTAATAACTGAGCATCCAGGCCAAACCCCTTGTCTTTCTTCTGACTGCCTTGTTTATTGACATTCCAATCCAAGCCCCTAGTTTGATTTCCCCTGTGTGAGAAAGAGGAAGGTCTAACCCCCAATAATTATCTTCTGAGATGACCCTCAGAGATGACCCTGCCACCAACCTCTCTTTTCCTGATGTATAGAAACAAGAAAGGAGATGTGGGATTGAGACCAGGATCAAACAGATATGGACTAAATTCTAGGTTTATGAATTGATTAAGGGTATGAGCTGTTGACAAGGGCCAGGATGACATGCATAATTAAGATGCTTCATGGAAGCCAAGAATGTGACTTTATGCTTTGGGATTCTCTGTGAGCTCAGCTGGTGAACCTTGAACCCCAGCTGACCCAGCCAGGCCAGCACACCAAAACTATGCATGATGGAAATAGCAGTTTATATAGCTAAGGGCAAGGGAGAGGAGAGTTCCTGCCCCTCCTCTAGGAGTGAAGAATAAGAATGGCTTGAGAAGAGTTTCAGCTTCAGTGTGTGGGTCAGAATCAGACCCTCCTCCAGGAGGAGGTAGAGGTGACAGCTGTGGAGTCCAGACTGGGAGAGGGGACTTCTTGGTGGTGTGTACCTCTCACTGCTTGTGTATGAAGTGACAGACACTTGAATGGACGTTGCCAGGTTTGCACCACATTCATATCTACAGCCAGAGGGAGGTTTATCCTAGAGACCATTTGTTTCAGTGTGTGTTCAGGGAGTGAATTCTGTCACTCAAAAATGCATTTAGCACCTACTATGGGTTGGGTATTATTCTAGCCATGACCAATGCAATGATGAACAAAAGAGATTCTTTGATCCCATGGAATATATAATCTAGTGGAATAACCCAACATTCATCAAGTTAATACATCAACATAAACTTTAAAACTGTGTGAGGTTCTCAGTGAGCAGAAGTCCTCTCATTTTGTATTCTTGCAGAGAGCCTTCTCCAATCAGACCTCTAACACTTCTCTCTTCTCTGCCCACACCAACCTCTTGGAACAGCTTTCGGCTTTTCTTTCTCTCCCCTTGAGTTACTTTTTCCCTACTGGCACTTACTTAGAGGAGGTTTCTCATCAGATAATGGCAGGGACCCCCTCTCCCTCCAATTACAGTGAAACAAAGTCTTTTTCCTCAGAGGATCATGGGCCAGGAGCTTTCCATTTCCCTTTTTAACCAGAGTACACAACAGCACCTATGTACAAAGGCACTGAAAAATTACTCTGCTTCCATGGCAGGGACGAATGGGAGGCGGAGACCGACATTATAAGACTTACTGTATGAAAGCTTCAGAGTTAGTCGCTGGTACCAAATTCCAGAAAAATTGGACTGGAGCTTTAACCCAGCTGGACCACATGAAGAGTTGGCAAGAGATTTCAAGCTTCTCCAGGGAAACAAAGATACATGAATCCGTTTTAGAGACTGGGTTGTCTCTCAAACAGTAATCAGATTCCTGTCTTGCATCCCACAGTCCCACAGGTGTAAACCACATGAACAAATATGTGCTTAGGGGTGAGGGTAGGAGTGGTGGGGGAGGTGATGACAGTTCTGAATTCATAATGCATCATCTCAGGTGGCAGCTGTGCATCTGTTCCATATTTCGAAACCCCCTCCCATACCAGTAGAACTATTTCAGCAGATAATATCTAGGATTGACTGAACGAAGAGTCATATGTTACCCAATGTCCTGAAATGGCTCAAGAAGATGGATAAGGGGTAGGTGTCAGGGTTGAAACTTGTATTTTACCTCTTGACTTTCAAAATCATTTGGATGGCAGCTTTGATGCCGTCTTGGAAACTGGACTTAATTAGCAAGGAACCAGCCCTCTCCGTGGGAGCTCTCGGACAGGCACTTTGGGTCCCTGCTTCCCCAAGCTCCCTCCTAGGGATGAGATTTGAATAGTTGTGGCCTGTGGGGCTCCTAAAAGTGCTTCCAGCCCATATGTGGCTACAAGTGATAATCCCAACACGTTTTGCAGGAAGAAAAATTGTGCTGGGAACAGCAAGTCAAGCATTTGCTGAGTTTTAGTAGGAGGTGTGAAAAATCTGTAACTCTCCTCAGGGTGATTCCTGTCGGTCTCACTGCTAGCCACAGTGTGTGAAGGGAAGCAGAGGCAGCGCCAAGCTCACATCCGTCTTTCCTTGGCTCCATTAATCTCTCCTATTCCTGAAAACCAACTTATCTTGCAATTGGTTTAAAAACCTCCCAGGGCTGCAAATAGGACTGCTGCTAGTGCTGAACGGCCTCTGTGCTAATTAGAAAAAGACGTCCCTCCTGGGCGGGAGAATTGCAGAAAGACGCCCCCTCCAGGCAGGTCAATTAGTGCAGGGTGCCTTGCGCTAGGCTGACTCGGGCCTGTGCTGGCCATTGGAGCACAGGCTGGATTTCAGGCCCCCTTGAGCTTCCCCAGCTGGACCCCACGATGCCCACTGGCCTGTGGCTCACAAAATTGGCACTGACTAGTCTCCCTAACTGGAACACACTTCTAACCCCGTCTCCTTGCTGATATCTGCATTCTTAATCCTCTTCACTTAACCAACACTGAACACTCAAAATCAGAGATATTGATAAAGATCAAAATGGAACCAATGAATGAACATAATAGCACTCATTTTAAATTATTAGCACCTTTAACTATTATTTATTTTTTAATTTTTATTTTTGGCTGTGTTGGGTCTTCGTTTCTGTGCGAGGGCTTCCTCTAGTTGCGGCATGCGGGAGCCACTCTTCATCGCGGTGCACGGGCCTCTCACTATCGTGGCCTCTTTTGTTGCGGAGCACAGGCTCCAGATGCGCAGGCTCAGTAGTCGTGGCTCACGGGCCTAGTTGCCCCGCGGCACGTGGGATCTTCCCAGACCAGGGCTCGAACCCGTGTCCCCTGCATTAGCAGGCAGATTCTCAAACACTGCGCCACCAGGGAAGCCCCAGCACTCATTTTAGTTGCACCACCCAGTTTTGCGAGGTAGTGACTGTGATATTGGGAACAATTTTCTGTCTTGTTTTCCTTCACCATGAGTTTGAGATCGTTTTTGATTTTCAGAAGCCATTTCATCGAATCTTTTTTTCTTGGCCTTTAAATATGCCTGCTGTCTTAAGACCTCATCCATCAACAATAATAGTAATAATAGTAATGATAACAGAAAATGATTGAGCAGTTACCGTATGCCAGGTGCAGGTGCTGTGCTATGTGCTCTCTATGGATTAACTCATTTTAATTATCACAGAAGCCAAATGAGGCTGGTATTATGATTATTCCTGTTTTAAGATGTGCAAACTGAGCCAAGAAAAGTGAAGTAATTTGCTAACAGCACACAGCTAGTGAGCAGTGGAGCCAAGATTTGAGCCTGAGCAGTCTGTCTATAGAGCTCACACTCGTAACCTCTATGGTATATTGTCTCCATCTTCCACTAATCAGTACTGTCCACCTCTCTATCCATCACTCTGTTCAATCACCTGTTCTACACATGTTTATTAATACCTATACACCAGGCTCATGCTAGGTCCTGGGGATGCAAACACAAGCAAGATACAAACTCTAAAACAGAGACAGTTTTAGATGAGTAGGTTGGACAAACAAGTGTAAAGACAATAGGCTTTATACGGTTTCATAGTAGACATGTCTTGGATGTCTACTTTGCCAATAACATCATATCCCAGGAACTACCCTTTCCCATTGTGCCTGTAGAAGGACAGGCCTAGGTGCCCTATTTATAGCACAAGACTACCTTCTAGCCACAGATGACTGAACTAGAGTGGATACAAGACATACATTCTACCAATGCAATGGATATAAACCCCCAATTAGCTCTTAAAGGGAATTTGAACTAAAGGGCACTGTAGAGGTAGGTCCTTAAGAGAAAGGCTGAAGTTGGCACTTTGGCAAACACACAAGTTGAGGAATTGCATAAGCAAAGGCTCTGACACGGGACTGACCATGATAGTTTATGGACCACGAAGGACCTGCTTGGCTGCCAGGAATATGGCCTCTGGGCTAAGATAGTGAGAGATAGGTGGTTAGATATAGCCCAAAATATAACCACTAATTCCTATGAGCCACAAAGGAACATTATTCTTATTACTATGTCTAACTGATGACTATGGGAAAAGGTGCTGAGAAGGGAGGGCTTTGGGGGCCAAATGCAGATGTCTGCACATCACGCAGGAGGTGGGTGGCTTTCAAACATTTCTTTCTGCAAACTACAGGTCACAGGGAACCCCAATCCACAAAGCAGGTAAAATGATCATTTTTCTGGTATAAGCTAGAGTCAAGGCCATGAAACCCTCCTTCCCCTTCCCTACAAGGTAGTGGTGTCCCTGGAGTTGTGTTACGTAGAGCTTTTGCTTTGGGAGTTCACTATCTGAAGAGCATAGGTTAAGAGGAAGGCTTTCACCAGAGACTGGCAAGGTCAGAGCTCCTGGGGGCTCAGACTGGGGGCAGATTAACTTCCAGTGCTTCAGTGGCTGAGAGGTGAGGGGATGAGGGCTTGATCTGGCAGAGGAAAGGGCAGGGAAAGGACAGAGCTGCCAGTTACTTTGAAAGACAGGCTGGCAGCCAAATGTGTTATCTGCATCCAGTTGCTCTCAGAGGTTTGTAGGAACTTCTGGTCTATATCACTCAGTTGGATGGCCTTCTTAGCATCTGGATGGTGTAGTTTGGCTTTAATCTTTATTTAGCATGATTTGAGTTATGCAGTCTGAAATAATGGACTCTATGGCCATTCTTAACCTCAGTTTGATTCACGGAGTTTCCACGCTGGAAAGAGATGTCTAATGCTTATTGAAATATTGAACTGAATTAAAGTAATTATAAAGAATAATTGGTTACATCAGAATTACCATAGAATAAGATCAGAGCATTGCTAGAGAGTGGCATAGAAGCCCCAGTCTTCTTCTTTTTTTTTTTTTCATTTAAAAATTTTTACTTTGTAGAGGTAATCCCCAATTTATACATGCAAAACATATGAAGATTCCTTTCCCATTCATTGTACCCTGTGAGAGTCTGTAGTTTTCTGGGTTTTTTTGTTTTGTTTTGTTTTGTTTTTTAGATTCCATATACATGTGTTAGCATACGGTATTTGTTTTTCTCTCTCTGACTTATTTCACTCTGTATGACAGACTCTAGGTCCATCCACCTCACTACAAATAACTCAGTTTCGTTCATTTTTATGGCTGAGTAATATTCCATTGTATATATGTGCCACATCTTCTTTATCCATTCATCTGTTGATGGACACTTAGGTTGCTTCCATGTCTTGGCTATTGTAAATAGAGCTGCAATGAACATTGTGGTACATGACTCTCTTTGAATTATGGTTTTCTCAGGGTATATGCCCAGTAGTGGGATTGCTGGGTCGTATGGTAGTTCTATTTTTAGTTTTTTAAGGAACCTCCGTACTGTTCTCCACAGTGGTTGTGTCAATTTACATTCCCACCAACAATGTAAGAGGGTTCCCTTTTCTCCACACCCTCTCCAGCATTTATTGTTTGTAGATTTTTTGATGGTGGAAGCCCCATTCTTCTACTGAAGAAGTCTTTAGGCATAATATTTATTTAAGTAATAGAACGGGTAAAAAAATTCAACTATATTTCTTCCACCTCATATCTGGCAACATAAATAGACCGTGGTTGGAGTTAGACAGACATGAATTCCATGAATTCTAGAATTCTAGCTTACTATGGTTGATAGTTGGAAATGCTAAATAAATTTCCCTCAGTGTCAGTTTCTAAAATAAAGGGTATAAAACCCACCTTCTAGGATGGTTCTGAAGATCACAGGAGCTATTGTGGGGTAAGCACTGACGTCAGTGCCTGGCATACAGTGGGCATGGAATTATCTTCAATTAAATAAATGAATGCATGTTATTTCACCTCTTATCTCAGTTTTATCATCTGAATAATGCATAATAACTGTATGTGTTTGACAGGTTTTTGAGAGACCAAAAGAGATAACAGATGCATGAGCCCTAAATTCTCATAATATTGATAATATTAAATAGAATGAATGGTTTGGAATGAACAACCTAAAGAGTAAGAAAAGGGGCAAAACCAAAATCTGAGTAGTTAAGAGGAGCATTTTCTACCTCTTTGTAGATTAAGAAACAGCAGCAAAGACAAATTTACGGCACAGTCATTGCCTAGGGGACCCTGGCAGTTACAGCAAAGAGCCCGGTGATCTGTGGGTTTGGGGTCACAGTTTCATCCTCCTGGCAGACAAGCTTCCAGGGAAACCAGAGCTCTGGCATGGATCCATCCAGGTGCTGGGGCAGCTGAATCAGTAGAACGATCCTCCCGCATGTAGCTGACTCAGAATTGTCTCCCTGTCTGTGTCGGTTTGTCTATTGGGACAGCAAAGACTTAGTCTGTATAATTTGTTCTCTACCATAAATTATTTAATTACCATAAATTATTTTAGTGCTGCCTATCAAAGCAAGGCCAAGAGTCCAATGTCTCATTTTAATGTTTCTCCTTTTCTTTAATGAATCTGTTAATTATTTTATTTGTGTTCATTTACTTATTTTGGTTGGTGTGGTATGGTTAGAGTTTGACTTTTTCCTTAAGTATATGAAATGATCTATAATAAAAGACGCATAAAAGAAGTGTCTCAGCTTGGGCTACTAAGACAAAATACCATAGACTGGGTGGCTTATAAACAACAAAAATTCATTTCTCACAGTTCTGGAGTCTGGGAAGTCCAAGACAAAGGCAGGGGCAGTTTCAGTGTCTGGTGAGAGCACACTTTCTGGTTCATAAATGGTCATCTTCTCACTTTGTCCTTACATGGGGGGAAGAGGCAAGGGAGTTCTTTGAGATCTCTTTTGTAAGGGCACTAATGCCATTCAGGGGGACTTCACCCTCATGACCTAATCGCCTCCCAAAGGCCTCACCTCCAAATACCGTCACGTTGGGTGTTAGAACTTAACACATGAATACATATGAATTTGCGGGGAATGGGGAACACAGAGATTCAGTCTATAGCAGGAAGAGACCATTGAAATAAAGGCAAAAAAGTACTGGTGGACATGGAGATATGCAATGAATAGTACGAAATATTTTAAAGTATCTGCAAGTAACAAGGTCATAAAACATCATGCCAATATTACTATTTATAAATACCTACAATTATCCATTTTGGTTACTGTGTCATCATATCATTTTTCATAGCTTACCTAATACCATTTTTTATTTTAGAGAATATTTTTGGCTTTAACACCACAGAGTTTACAGCTGCTTCAAGAAGTTAGCTGTTCCAGGTTATGAATTCAAATAAGGAAGATGACCAGATAAGACAGGATAAGGAAAAGAAAAACCACAGAGCAGGAGTACCTTATTATTAATGATCTGGTTTTGGTTGAGTTATTGAAATAATAGGTTGGCTGAAGTGAAATTGTCTACAATTGTATTCAACAAATTCTAGAAATCAGAACATAATGAAGGTCCAGCAGCTTCAGTCTGGTCATCACTGACCAGGTGTCAGGTATGGTGATAAAGGATGTTATCTTGTTTGGTCCCTAGAGTGGTGCTAGATAAGGTAGTCACTGTCCATATGTGGCTATTTAAATTTAAATTTTAATTAATTAACATTCAATAACATTTAAAATTCAGTTCCTCACTCATGTTAGCCATATTAGGGACCTACTGCAAGAGCGTGCTGGGTGCTATATATAGATCATAGCACATGTGGGAGATATCAGGATTTTAATCCAGCTCTGTCACTTATTAGCTATGCGACCTTGGCTTACTCAAGTTTTACCCTCTGAGCCTCAGTTTCCTCACCTGTAAAGTGGGACTAACTATGTAGTACAATTGCTATGAGGATCATAAATTACAAGTTCGTAGTTTACCTAGCAGACTGTCTGCTGCATAGCAGAGGATGATGGGGGTGGTGATGATGATGATGATGGGAGAGGAGAAGGATGAGGGGATTCAAATTCATCCTCAAAAAGCTTCTGGTGTGACTATAAAGTATCTTGGTCACTCCCATGGCATAACTGTGTACGGCCATGGTAGGAAACCTCCCCTTTTAGCACATTTCCACCATCTCCATAACACAGAGCATCCCTCCAGGACACAGATCTCTTCAACGACTCCATGCACTTAGCCTATTGCCCCACTTGCTCCTATAAGTAAAAACCTTGTCAGATTTGAATGTACCACAGCCCAAAAGTTAAAAATTATAATTGCAATCAAATCTAATATCAGCTTACCCTTGAGAGGGCATCCTTCAGTGAAACCAGTCTCTAGCTGCAGTTTCAAGAACCAGTGAGCAGATACTGGCAATAATTTGGGGAAAATAGCAGAGTTGCACCCCCCCAAGACTACCTCTGATTGTACCCTTTCTCTTTCTCTGACCTCTTACCAACAAGACATTGCTTAAAATCCCCCTTGCTGTTAGAAGGCCAAAGAAACCACTCCTTTTGAGACTAACACACCTGCAATTGTTCTGTTTTCTTCTGTCACGCCAGCCATTTTGCAACATCTGGATAAGTAGCTACAACACAGCATCTTTTCCTGTTTCAGGTCTCAGCCTCCCACTGACCACAGGGTCAAGTGTTTTGCTTAATTCCACAGCCTCCTCTGCTGCCTCTTCAATCAGTGCTGTCATTTCCCTAGTTGGAGGGTCAATGACTAGTCTGGACAATAGGTCTTCTATAAGCGAGTCTTTGCCTGGTGTATAGATTACTCATAAATCATATCTTTATAACAGCAATAACATTCCCTGTAATCTAGCAGGTGTGTTGCCTAGTGGTTTGTGATCTGTCTGGACAGTCAGGCTTCTGCCCAATGCATGTTTGTGGAACTCTCGTGGTGCACGTATCACTGCCAATATTTTTTTTCTTGTTTGCTCAAGCAGACTTTTTTCCCAGCCGAAGCCAGCATTAGAGATGTGCAAGTGACTACTGAACAGTCCAATTGCTTGCTGAGAATCTCACTATGGGCTCTCAGTGTTCTTGTACATCACTGGACAGTCATTTGGTAATGCCAAATTAGAATTTGAAATAGAAGAGGAAAGGAACGCACATTTGCTAAGTGCCCACACTGTGCAAAGCACTGTTCTCATTACCTCACCCGTGATATTCTATTGAATCCTCCCAGCAAACTCATGAGGTGGGTACTACTTTTAATCTCATACAATGAGGAAAGTGAGGCTATAAGAAGTTAATAACAATACCAGTTAGTAGCTATCATGCTCTGATGCCAGTTATATAAAACATTATCTCATTTAGTCCCTAGACTAGCTGCCTCATCCAAGAAGGTAACAACTAGTCACATGAGGCTATTGAAATTCAAATGAATTCAAATAAAATAAAATTTCAAGTTCAATTCCTCAGTCATACTAGCCACATTTCAAGTCAATTTTCAAGCCACATTTCAAGCTCAATTGCTACATGTGGCCAAGGGCTACTGTCTTGACTCTGCAGGTGTAGGACATTACCATCATTGCCCAAAGTTCTCTTGACCAGGGCTGCCCTAGACCAGTGCTATAGGTGGGGCCAGGTACTATGATACACATACTACAGATGGGAAAATGGAGGCTTCTATTGATTTTGTGACTTGCTGAATAAAAGTAAACAGAGCTTGTGGATTAGGTCCAGGTCTGAATCCAGTTCCAGGAGCCTTGCTCTTAACTACAGCTCTGAGCTGTATACTCAGTGGCATACCTAAGGACACACCACTGATACATGATGGTGAGGACTCCTGGGCAGAGGGTGCCTTGAGAATTCAGGGATAGCCATTGTAGCCTCACAGCAGACCCTTTCAGATAAGCCTTATCTCTGGTGCTAGGCATGCAATCCTCATCTCTGGCATTTCCTTGATCTGGTTTCACTCCTGAGGTTATCAGATGCCCTGGGATGTTCACCTCCACCAGTTATGGGTACGTGCATCTTTAAAGGTCTCGCCTCTGCAGGAGCCCATCCCCCGATCTCACAGTGTCACCTCTGTCCTCATTGGGTTGTGCTTGTCTTCCCCATCTGCCACCGTACTTCATCCTGGCTAGAGACTCCCGCAAAGTCTTTATCATTCCCTGAATGACCCTGGAGGCTGACTCAATCCCAAATAGTAGTCTGAGTCTGTGACTCTGGCTTGCCCTGGGGAACACGAAGAATACAGAGCAGAATGGGTTCCATCTGCTGTCGTGCAAGCTCTTTTGCTGGCTCAAGACACAAGACTTCCTCTGGGGCCAGAAGAGGGGCGTGGCAAGTGGCCAGGTTACCTCTGTTCACTCCAGCCTTAGGCTCGTGCTCTTTTTCTCAGGAACCGTTGCACTGAGCCAGAACCCCTGCTTCCTCCGAGAGCTCAGCGCTCACCATGATACAAGACTTTCTCTGAGATCTCTTACCGTTGCAGAGCCATACAGTTTGTTGAGTGGCCTGACATATCAAGGGTCTGTCCTAGGTAGCTTGTGAAAAATAACACTTCTTGAGCCCTTACTATGTGCCCAGGACTCTGATTCATATGCATGGTTTCATTTACTCTTCACAAAATCCTTAAGCGACTTCTTCTTTATTACTCCCAGTTTACAGACTAGAAAATCAAGACACAGAGAAGTAATTTGCTCGAGGTAACACAGCTATTTAGGAATTAATTGGGATTAATACTTTGAATCACTATGCTGTATTTCCTCTTCATTTACTCTAATTCTGTTAATAAGAAATTATTGTCCATGATTGATCAATGAGATGAACAAGCCTTAGAGAATAAAGATCTTTGTCTAGGATGCAGGTAATAAGTGACCTACCTGGAGATGACAGTAACAACATTAGTATATACTTTAGCTATTTTTATTTATTTATTTATTTATTTATTTTTAAAATATATTTTAAAAATTTATTTATTTATGGCTGCATTGGGTCTTCATTGCTGTGCGCGGGCTTTCTCTAGTTGCAGGGAGTGGGGGCTACTCTTTCTTGAGATGCACAGGCTTCTCATTGTGGTGGCTTCTCTTGTTGCAGAGCACGGGCTGCAGGTGTGCAGGCTCAGTAGTTGTGGCGCACGGGCTCTAGAGTGCAGGCTCAGTAGTTGTGGCGCATGGGCTTAGTTGTTCTGCAGCATGTGGGATCGGATCTTCCTGGACCAGGGATCAAACTCGTGTGCCCTGCATTGGCAGGTGGACTCTTAACCACTGTGCCACCAGGGAAGTCCCACTTCAGCTATTTTTAAAAGTCAAATTTTAAACAATTCAGCTTGAATGTAAAGAGCTAAGAATAAAGCAAGAAGAGTGCTTTGTGAAATGTAAATCACTCTACAAATTTAAGGTACTCTTTTTTTGTCACAACCTCATCATTAATTGTGTTAAATATTACTTCTTGGTCATGTTCTTTAAGTTAGACCCACCAATGTCTTTTACTCTCATAACTGTTCAAAACCCAATGAAAGAAAACAAGTCCAACAGTAAGGATTCACTTAGGCTGCATTAATAGCACAAACAATATGACTTAAACTCAGCAGAAGTTTATTTCTCTCTTGTGTAAGAGAAGCTTAGAAGTGAGAAGCCCAGGGCTGAGATAGGGACCTTCTCTGTGGCTCTCATTTTCATGGGCCAAGATGGCTGCTAGGATTAGGGCCATGATGTCCACAATGAAGACAGCTGGATGGAGAAAGCAGAAAAAAAGCATGGATATCTTTCCCATTAAGAAGACTTTATTTGTATTTATATCCATTATACTATTAGGAGCCTGGAAAATGGAGTCTTTTGGTTATGCAAGAATATGTCCAGCTAAAAGCCAATATTCTGTTTCTAAGGAGGAAGCGCAGTCTACAAATATGCTAATCTACAAGGTAATTTAGACCATCACCCCTTTTCTGGCTCACCTCCCAATAGGAAGGCCTTCAATGGCCTTCCTAACTCTAACTCTGTGGATCTCAGAAGCAACATAAATCATTATTTTTCCTTCTTCTTGTTCAACAGCTCATCCAGGGCCATTGCAGGACCATCTTCCTCTAAGAATGATCTTGGGAAGGAAATCACAATTCTCCTCCTTGTACTTCCTATTCTATAAGGTATCCCCAATTTTTAGTTTAACAGCGCATTTGTTTGGAGGCAGGCCTCATCTCTCCCATTTCTTTCCCATTTTTTGCTTCTTGTGTCTAGATGACCACCATTAGAATTGAGCTCGGCAAGATTTTAGTCTGAGTTAGATGTTAACACGCCAGTACCTTCGTCTTAAGCCATTATCACCGAATAAGTTGGAGCAGCAGCGTTGCTGAGTAGAGATCCTTGAGAAAGTGCCTTAATTATGTTCAGTTAAAATATCAATTGATGGAGCATCTTGCCTTTCCTTACCTTTCATATAAGCGAGTTGGGAGTTCAATTAAATAATCTATCAAGTCACTGTCAGTTCTGAGATCTACAATTCCTTAGCCCGGATGGGATGGGACCTGGGGGAGCCAGCAATTAGGATGCGGAGGCCAGAAATAGAGTAGGACTGAAAGGGAGGTTGGAAGATGCCAGATCTCTTTACAATTTTTGTCAGTGTTTAGCTTTTCCCAATCTAAACTTGAATCGATCACACTTAAGGGGAGGAAGAGGGAGCAGATATCTCTTCCTCTGAGAAGTGGCAAGTGCTTGGAGGGACAGCGTGTGTGAGCATCTCATTGGATGAATGGGATGAGGAACACACCTCAGAGCTGCCTTCTGGGTTCTTCCTCTACCTCTCTGCCTGCTTCCTCTGAATCTCCATCCTGACACTTCTTGTTCCATTCCCTATATTTCAGTGTTCCCCAGGGTTCTAAAATCTCACTCAATATACTCTCCCATCTTATCTATCTTATCCACACAAATCTGTACCTCTTTCTGTTGAGCTCCAGACCCACAAAGAAGACTTCATAAGCCTCTTCAAAGAATATTTCTACAAACAAATGCACCCTCTTCCCCACAAAATGTGCTCATTCTTCAATATCCCCAGTTTCAAATAGCTACACCACTGCCCTAGCTAACTGCTTGGTTCAGAACTGGGAGAGTCATTTAGAGTCTGCCCTTTCCTCCCCACCCCTCCTCCCTTGGCCACCAATTAGCAAAACCTCTCACTTCTGTCACCGTCTTCTCACCACCAAGGGCTCATCGCTTTTATCCACATCAATATCATAATTTCTGGTATTCTCTAATCCCTTTGCCATAAAAGAAACATCTTTTAAATTATAGGCCTATTAATAATAGTGACAGCAATAGCAAAAATAATCACAACCACTTATTTATTTCCATTAGGTGCAAGGGCTTTATACTTATTATCTTCAATTCTCATAATAACCCTTATTGTTTTACCCATTTAACAGATGTGAAAACTAAGGCTAATCAACAGCTCCAATGTCACCATGCTAGTAAGTAGTGGAGGAAGGATTTGAATTCCATTCTCTCCAGCTTCAGATTCTGTTCTGGTTTAAAATCCTTCTTGTCCTACCACTTGCCCCTCTCCTATTGCCTTCAAGGTGGAATTTCAATATTCTCAGCCTGGTGTACATAGGCTGTGATGATCCAGCTAACTACTACTTCCCAGCTTCATCTTCTGCCATGTCCATTCATTAAGAACTGCTTTCAACTTCAAGATAATTCCTTGCCCTTTTGTGTCTCTTGTTTTTATAAATGCTGTTCTTTACCTGCAAAGGTCTTCCTCCATGGATCACACGACTTTGGATCCAAATATTCTATTCAAATATTCCAGTGTCACCTCTCCTTCAAAGCCTGTCTGTACTTCTGAGTCTGTTACTTCCACTTCCACCTGAGCTAGCCATGATCATAGCCTTTATTATTCTAACTTTTCATTGTATCCCCTTTTCCTTCTTAAAGCAGAAACTCCTTTTTCTTTTTCCTCTATTTCTCTTGTGCCTAGCACAAATGTACTGAGAACATTTTGTGCTCAATAATTGATGATGGAGATCATGATGATTTTCATGATGATGGTGGTGAAGAAAAGCTGATGGTAATATAGCCAAAAGGGAGGAGTTTTCCCCAGGACTCAATCTGGTCTTTCTTTAAGCTCTTCTTAAATCATCCTATCCAAGTCCATGGATTTTCATACTTACTTTTATATTGATGACTCCAAAATTTTCGTCTCTAGGCTGAACTTCTCCCTTGAGCTCCAGATGAATATATCCAACTGTTTCCTTAATGCCTTCAAGTGTAAATCTAATAGGCATCTGGGCCTTAACATAGCCAGAACAGAACTCTGGAGTATTTTCTTCCCAAACTGTTACTCTTCCAGTCCTTTCCATCGCATTTAATAGTCCCATCTTTGACTCACTTGCTTTGATCAACAACTGAAACCATAACCACTATGTCTCTCATGCCCTACATCCAATTCATTAGCTAATCCTCTTGGCTTTAGTGTCTCCCAAAATAATAATAAACCATGCTGTAGCCTACCATTTCTCTCCTTGATCACTGCTACTATTCAGGTGTAAGTCAAAGTCATCTTTCAATAACAGGGTCCCAACTGGTCTCCCTGTTTCCATTCTTGTCCCTCTACCATTCATTCTCCACACAGCAGCCAGAGTGAACTTTTGTAACAGAATCATATCATGTCATTACTCTTGTTTAAAGCCCCCCAAAGGCATCCCATCACATTTGAAACTAAAATGTGCTATGTCCCCTGCTGGGATCTATGGGATCCTGCTGCCTACTTCCCTGACCTGATCTCCTCCACCGTCTCCTTCCATCAGGATCTGGCCACACTGACTTTCTTTCTGTCCCTTGAACCAGATGAACCTGTTTCTGCCTTGGCCAAGTGCACTTGCTATGTCTTGGCCTAGATTACACCTGTCCCCAGATCTTTGCATAACCAGCTCTTCCTCCTTATTCTCTGCTTAGATATCCCCTCCTTGGAGTGGTCTCCTCTGAGCACCCACCTAAAATAGTCCCAACTCCACCACTACTCCTTTCCCCATTACCTTTCTTCATATGTTGCTTAGCACTGAGCACTATCTGATATGAATTCTATTCACTAATTTACTTACTTATTTACTTTTACATTTTTACTGTCTCTTCCCCCAACTAGAACGTAAGTTCCATGAGAAAAGGGACTCTCTCCCTCTCTTTCCTTCTCTCTCTCTCTCATCTATATATCTATTTATATTTACAAAGAGATTTAGATTTAAATTTTAGATATGTACATGCATGCATGTAAAGTCTCCCTGAACCTCTTTATGATATTAGACCAACAACCCCCATAGACTGGAGTACAAGAAGTAAAGTCTTCTTCATTCTTTACTTGCCTTAAAAACACCTCTTCACAAACTATTATATATAGAATGGATAAACAACAACTTCCTGTTGTATAGTACAGTGAACTATAGTCAATATCCTGTAATAAACCATAATGGAAAAGAATATGAAAAAGAAATATATATATCTGAATCACTTTGCTGTGCAGCAGAAACTAAAAAAACATTGTAAATCAACTATGCTTCAACAAAATAAATTTTTAAAAAACCTCTTCAGAAAATCTATTGCATTTCAACTATTATTCTCCAAAATAATAAGAGGTCTGAAAAGCTAGTATTATGACACATGCAACAAACTGGATGAAAAAAAAAAACATTCTAAGTGAAAAAAAAAAAGTCAATCAGAAAAAAGTATGTATTATATGATTTCGTTGACATGAAATTCAAAAATTGACAAAATTGATCCATGGTGATAGAAATTAAAATAGTGGTTACCCTTGAGTGCATTGACTGGGAGAGGACTGAGAAATCCTTTAGGATAGTGGAAATGTTCTGATCTAAACAGTATATACATGTATAAAAATTTTGCCAACCTATATACTTAAGTTTTTTGACATGTTCTCATTGCATATTATCCCTCAAGCAATCAATTAAGACCAGTAGTAGTAGCCATTTAGTCACAAGGAACTCAGAAGCCTGAAGGAATTTGGTTTAAAGTTTTAGGTAAGATTTTTTTTAGGATTCAATGCAGTCTTAACTTTAGGAAAAAAATCTCGTGAACATATAAGGAGATGATGGTTCCAGCACATCAAGCTGTACCTTTCCTGTTAAAAGGAAAAATCTCCTTAAGCCTTTACATTTACTTGCTCCGTTCCCCATAGCTCCCAAGTACAATAGTGAATGTAAGCTACAATAAAAAGGTCATTTTCTTCTTTCAGCAACAGTAACACAAGTGGCTACATTTCCTGATTCTGGATTAAGTTCAAGATTTCAAATACAACTGGACTCGTTTCTGATTAGAAAGTTTGATATTTATCATAGACTTCCCTGTCTTCCATAACCAGTATGAGAGAGATTGCAAAAAGGTAAACTGAAAGGGACCATTCTTTTATTCAACAATTAACCCCATCTGGGTAAATAATACGGCGTGGGGCACTTGAGCCATTGCTGTTAGGCTCTGAGTTCAGAACTCAACACGGCTTCAAAGCGGTGTCGATGAAACGATGACAAGATGCTACAGAAATGGCTTTTTATGTGGAATATAATGCGTGTCTAGTGTTACATAGTACAGTAACGAGGAGAAGAGGGTTGTAAAGACAGAGGATAGAGTGTCTGGAAGTACTTACCTGAGGGAAACACAATCTTGGTTTAGTTCAGGCCCTTAGGCCTAGAAACACAGTATATGGTCTAGAAACTTGAATATTCGAAAACAATTTCATCAAGGGTTGTAAGGTTTCCATCACAGGCAAATAAAAACAAAATTCCCTGGCAGTCACCAAGGCAGCCAAGAGCTGAGATGCTTCTGAAAACCTGAGCTTCATTCCCTCTTTTATCAGATAATTTCATTATACAAAGGGGCATATGTCTCTTAAAAGTATCAAACAGCACATTAGAACCGTGAAAGCCTGTCAGTCAACAAATCCTTTTGATAAAGATCGATCGCTCCCTGAATAAGGGGAAAACATAGTCCGGGTCAATCTGTCAGCAAACGCATTCAAAAATCTATACTCTGAATTGAGACAAGGAACACTAATAAACTGAGATTACTTTCCAAGAAAATATTTGGGTATCCCTACAAGCCCAGGCCTCACACCTGACTGCATTTGGCATCCCTGGGAAGAATAGGCTGAGTGATCCACAGAGGTGTGCAGGCATCTTTGGTTACTTCTGAGGCAGCCCTCGCCCGATTTCCACCCACCTGTATCACTTTTAGTAAATGGCACAGGGGTGGAAATTAGTGGGGGAACCTGCTCGAGATTCCAGCAGCTCCGATTTCTCAAGTGGCTTTTCTATTGTAATATGGGTATTCTGAGGCTCACATGAGAAACCCAGGGTCTGGGATCCACTTCAACAATAAACTGTTAGCACAGACCCTCTGGAACAAAAAGAGCTTGTGCATCTAATATCTGTCCGTTGCAGACATCTCCGGGGAGACCCATGAGGAAAACAAAACATGAAGAAAATAGATTTGGCTCATCTTTATGACCTAAGAAAAACAACTACCCTTGTTGGTTAATTGAGCTCTGCCTCCCAGGAGCACAAGGGGATGGAGTTAACACCTACTGAGTCCCTACTGTGCGTGCTTTGCAGTTTGCTACCATTATCTCTTTTAATCCCAGGACGGCACTGAAAGGCAGATATCATTATGCCCAGGTTACAGAGCTCATAGGAGGCATAGGTGGCCAGTGTTTTACCCAAGGCATTTAACTAATGTCAACAGTGGAATTTGGACCCACTGTGTCCTGTGTTATCAGGCCTGTCTACCAGAGTGACTGCCTGCCTCTGGCTTCCCCCTCAAATTGGTCCAGGGCCACCCACCCACCATCTCCACTGCCCCCTTCTCAGTGGTTGGGCCGACTCCTGGGCAGCAGAGGACCCTCTGGGTTTTCTTCCACTTGGTAAAGAGACTAGCTCAAGGTCAGCCATGTAAGGAAGGACTGGATGAAGTGGAGGACAATCTGATCTACACAGTTGGAAAAACCATAGACCAAAGCCCAGATACACAGTTCAGAAACAGATGAGCAGAAACTCCTTTGTCTGGGTATTCACAGGGTCTATAATTTGGGTGGATGATCAGAAGCCAGGGACGAGGAGAAGGGTAGAAGCAGAGACTCTCTGCTAGGGTCAAATAGACCATGCCAGTTTGCTTACCCAATCTCTACTTATCTTTATTGTAAGGAAAAGAGATGATTTAGGTTTTAGAAGGACTGGATTCAAATAAGAGCTTTGCATCAAATGTAACTGTGGGACTTGGGACAAGGTAATTTACCCCACTGAGTACCAGTTTCCTCAACTGTATATTCAGGCTAATGGCACCACCTGATGGAAGAAAAGTGAAGATTAAAAGGAATAATGCACAGGAAACACCTAGCCCAGTGCCTGGAATACAGTGAGCCCTCAGAAATCTTAGGCCTCTCCATTTCTTTTTCTAACCTCTTTAGGAAGAGCCAATTCCACAGTGACATTGGCCCTATGACCTAGTATGAGAAAATAAGTAACGAGTGACTGGGCTGATGAATTCAGATCCAAGATGTGTTGCAGCCCACAATGGAAACATCATTTCTTGGGGGTATATTTGGGGCAACCAAGACTGATCATTTTGCTTCCCTGCCACACTTTGTGCAACAGCAGAGAGAAGTGCTCTGAGATTCATCTTGGGCAGGTGTCTGACATGGTACCTGTCTGGGCCCCAACCTTAAACACGGCATCCACACCCCATCAACTGTTGTCATGCTATCCTGAATGACAGCCACTGTCCCCACTCTGTGCCCCACCAGTCTTCATCCTAGTGTTCCAAGCCATCATCCCTTGCTTTCAGCCTGAATTCCCATTTGGCTTTTCAGTGGCATGGCCTGAGCTCATGAGCCTAAGAATAAAGAATGAAGGGGCAGGGTGGGGAGTGTACACATGAAAGTGAAGGAGAAAACCTCATATTTAAATGAGAAATGAGTGCATTTTACCTCTTCTCTTTATTTTCCCTTAATAGTTTTGATGGAAAGTGATTGAACTTGGAGTTCTTTTCTATCCTCCTCCTTATGTGGCCTTGGAAAGTCACACAGATTTCTGTTTCCTATTAGCAAAATATGGACATATCAGATACTATCTCTGAGGTTCCTTCTATTCAAGCATTCCATGAGCCTGTTATTCTGTTTCAGCTTTATCATCCATCCTTTAAGAGGATGAGGGAGGCAAATTTAAAGGTTAGGAGGCTGGGCGGTTAACATTAAGAGGTGGCACTAGACTTGGAGTCCTGGGTTCAAGACCAAGGTCTGTCACTAACTCGACATGCTCTTAAGTGAGATACTTCCCCCTTTTGAGCCTCTCTCTCTCCATCTATAAAAGGAGAATTGTTACTAGAATTGTTAAGGATTCTTCAAACACTAATACTCCACAGTGGATTAATAAACCAATAAATTCTAGAGCATAACTCATGTTTCAGACCCTGTGCCAGATGTGGAAAAACTTCTGTGGGCAAAGAACTAAAAACTCTAACAGGCATTAGTTTCCTGAAGCTCCCTATATTCCCGGTAGACAACAGAGGGCACTCTTGGCATGTGTGCATCTAAAGGGTCCCCAGAGACCCTGGTGTGAGCTACCATGGCATGTTACTTTTCTGAAGCTAAAGTTTTTATGGTATGTTACTATAGAGGTTCTATCTCTCCCACCGGCCTGCCTCTTGCTTACTGAACCATATTTAATCTACATTTGGCCCTGGGTTCTCCTTATATAAATTTACTAAATTCTGATATTTATCAGGAATTAATCTGGGGTCCAGTTCTTCTATATGTAAATTCTTATGCAAATACTCCATAGCTCTGATCTCTCCTCTCCTCCCTCTGCCCTAAGCATATTTTTACCCACTCTCATACTTTTACCAGGTTCCACATTATTTTATCAAATTAAAAAGAGAAATTTTAAATCCACAAAAATGGTATGAAATTCCAAAGTTTGTGTTGTCACAGTTTTTCCCAATGTGTTCTTTTGGGCAATAAAATCGGACAATGTGTGTAAAAGAGTTTCAGGAAGAGACAAGTAAAGCCTTATAGACTCTTCATGAAGTCAAGTGGATTGCTACATAAATGCCATATAAATCATAATCATCATGAGCATATTTTAAAGGAGAATGTTACTACAGGCACATTCTTCCTTTTCAAAAGTTCAGTTCTTAACTATGGAGTGTTGTGGAAATTCTCATTGACTGTTAGCTATAGATTTATATATAAGACAGTTTAGAAATTTTGGCAGCAACAATATTCAGAAAAGTACAGTCAGTGACCACATTTGAGGTTAGCAGGACATATTTCTTAAAACCAGCTTTGTTCTTAAATGGTACTATCTGCTTAGTTACTGTGGCAAGGTCAACTACATCTAGTCTTAAGTCTGCTAGACTTAGATGGGTCACTGAAGACTCAGACTCCTCAGGCCAAACACTGTGGGCTCTACCAGATGTTATCTAGGCCTCTTCCTTTGTGGCTGTCTATGGATGCCATGAATTGGGAGGCTGCTAGGTTTAGGAGAAGGGTGTGTCTTTGAAGTGGGACAGAGCTGAATGTGAATCCCTGCTTTGCCACTAACAAATGGCCTGAAAAAATTTGCTTGCTTTCTCTAAGCTTGGATTTTGCATCTTCAAAACGGGTAATAAAAACACCTATCTTTTGAGTTTTTCCTGATAACATAATGAGATAGCCCACAAAGGACCAAGCACACTTAGAAAATATTTGGTAAGCATTAGTTTGCTTCCCTTCCCCATCTAGGCTTGGATGTTCTAGAAGGGCTTATGCAGGCTTCACCTGTGTTTAGTCAAGGATGAGAAGAAAAGTATATAGAGAAAAGTAAGTGTGAATTTTAATCTGAGTGCCCAAAACAATGTCCTGGGTTTCTTGAGAGCAGAATCACGTGAAGTTTTAAAGGTTTAGTTCAGAATTTTGAACGTTTGGTGAAGCAGCTCGGAGACAGCTGTGGAAGTTAATCGCTCTACAAGCAGCTTTTGGTGTCCTGCTACCATCTCAGCCATGGCAACTCAGAGCTACCAGTCTGATCCATTTTGCTTGATTAATCCCTTTGGACTTGAAGGGGAACAGAGATTCGGGGAGTAAAATCTGAGGGTAGATTCTACCAGAGTTTTATAGCATCCCAACTTGATAGGCAAATAGCCTTAAAGATCAATTCACTTGGTCTTTAAAATAATATTGTGGGCATAAATAAGCAGAAGAAAACCTTTTTTGAGTCGAGCAGGTGAAAGTGCCTGACCTTTGGGGCCATTTGCTTTGATCTAGCAAAGAAATTAAGAATGTATAGTGGAAAATAACCTACTAAGTTTTGAAATATTTGTCTCTGAAGCACCAGGCATGCCCCTTCTAAGTACAGATTATATAATATATACGACCATATACATAATGGTGCCTGCAATTGCCTTCAGAGATTCTATTTTCTATTGAATCTTGATTTTTCCCTAGAACACAAGTCAATGGTCTCTTACAAGTTAGAATATACTTGACAAACAAAATATAATATTGCATTTTTGACAAATAATTTCAGCTGTGTTTCTGCTAAAGAGTGTTTCACTTTAAGAAAAAAAAAAAGTCTTGACAAATTCAACATTACTTTTAGCAAAACAGTGGCAGATTCAATCAGGGTTACAATGATGTTAAAATACAGCAGCATTCAAAGGAAGTGTGGCTATAGGCCCCAACCAGGTGCCTTAAAATACCAGACAGAAATTCAGTGATACATTTTTTTTTTTCCTGAGGTTGATATGTTCTTTGTATTTTTTTCTCTGTGATTCTAAGAGGAAATGCGTATAAATCATTGGCTCTCCATGTAATGATTATCACATTTTTTATTTCAGAGCAAACACCCCTGGAAACACATTCCTTGTAGTAACCTGAAACCCCCCTTTTGGGCAAAATTCTGATTGATTTCAGCAGAACAAAGGGACAATTGCATCTCATTTGAAACCCAGATTAGGTGCTCTTTATTCCATTCTAAATTGGGAGTGATAATGGTTGGGTGGTCATTACTTCAAGCGGGGAAATGAAACAACACCAATATTGAAGACTGCTGGTGTACAGTGGCTATTTTCTGGGATGGAACTTGTTAACTAAGAATTGAAAAGTCATCCTCTGGTAGCCTGAACAGGAGCCTGCAGTCTGCAAACACTTATTCCCATCAACACTGCTCCAAGGAGGTGCCGAAATGCAGGGTCCCTCATTCTGATCTTGTGTCTGTCCTGGTATGAATTAACAGAGGGGAACAGGAAATGGATCGACACTGTTCATAAGTGAGGAGGCCAGGCAGGAGGGGAGGTCCTTCTGCTTTCAATCAAGAGAGAGAGTACAATCTGAGGCGTCATCAGTACATCTCAACCATCGGGAAACCCAGGCTTCTGCAGGGAGCTGGGCTTCTTTATGGATGGAATTACACACTTTGTGAGTAAGAATTATTTCTTGTATAGAATACCTGTTAGCTTACAGCAAAAATGTGGGTGGAAGGAAATACATGGGGCTGGTGAAGTAAGCAAAGCAAACACTTAAGAGTGTGTTTCTCCACTTGACACTGGACCAGTCAGAGAAATCATTATCATCATTATTATCTGTGTTCTCATTAATACTATTTATTTATTTATTTATTTATTTATTTATTTTTTAATATATTAATACTATTTAATAGCAATACTTTTCCCCGTTCCCAATCTGGAATAATCAGAGAGAGAAAGATCAAAAATCATTTCCCTTCTTGGAGATCTTTAGAATCCAGGAGCTTAGAAGCAATTTTCTCTGTGCCACTGGATTATTCGTGTTGTAGTGAGCACTGCTAGCCTTGCTTTAATATTATTGACACTGATCCCTGCTTTGTTGACGTCTTGGGTAGCTACTATGAAGAGCTGGGAGCTAATTTGCTTAATTTCAACCTTTCTAATCCAATCAACTCCCCTGTTTACTTTGCTTGCTTAGCAAGCCTTTGAAAAATGAGAGTTTTACGTGACTTCCTACTCCAGGAAAGATTTGTACATGGGCACTTGGTCTTAATCAGAGAGGGGATGGACTTGTCTGGGGTGGATGTGGTCAGAGGTGCTGCCGAGCAGAGGCGGGAGCAGGAAACTGGAAAACTGCCAGCCTCTCTTGATCATCTTCACGGCGTGACTACCAGATTCCATTTGAAATGAGTTCCCCAACACTAAAATGTGCCCATATATAAATGCACACACAAAGGCAGAAAATATGGGATTTGTTGTTGTTATTTGACATGGTATTGGTCACATCTGAATTTTTCACCTCTTGTGCAAATCTGGGAGTTCTCTATATTTTGAAGAGCAGGTTGGAGATGAGATGTGCCTTGAAAACTCATTTTTATTCAGCAGTTTGGTATTTTAGCATCAGAGCCCACCAAGATACTAGCTACCTCTTTGCTATAAATCAGATGTATTAAACTACTATGGACATTTATGAAAAAGATCTAGTTTTTTTTTTCTTTCTCTACAAAGCATAACACAGTAAGTTATTTAAAAGCACCATAGAAGTGCCCATCATAGTATAGAGTGGGTCCCTCTTCATCAAGATATTCCCCAGGGCTTAGCATAATATCCTTCTGATGCATAGTGAGAGTTCAGTAAATATTTGTTGAAGGAACCATTTGTGTAGCTTGCTGACAGTACTCTCAACTGGCTCTGAGTAAATGTTTCAAATACTCAGAAAAATATCACCAGAACTGTGCCTATAAAAAGCCAAAACCACGTTAAAGAATTATTCAAATCAATTCTTTGGCAATATCTTAAGCAAAACTGATAAACTATTTGTTCCCCAACCAACCCTCAGCCCCAATTTTCAGTGCCCGCTTTGTGTCCTATAAACACAAGTCTGGGGCAAGAGTCCCCATTATTTCCTTACATTTTGTTTGTTTTCATTATTATTATTATTATTTTTTAAAGAGAATGTTTCTCTTGTAGTCCGAGTAAAGGGTGGTCCTTTCCATTTCAAACTAATCATAACAGTATGATTGGAGAAGAATAACCAGGCAAATTCTATTTTACTGGCCAAAAGATCAGTTCAACATAAAGAGGAGTTTTCTTGATTTGGGGACCACAGAGCAGTGGGGGAACTCTTGGATGAAAGTCATAATCCAGCGGAGGAGGATGAAAGGAATTTAAAGGTGAATTTGGGGACTTTGGAAATTTAATACCGTGATTTGGTATCAGATTTAAATTCTTTCCAAAGCCACTGTGAAATCAAGGTGGGGGAGGGGTGACTTACAGAAAGTTGAATGTTATTAAAACTATATATAAAAGTATTTACCAGTCCCTTTTCCTCCCCCAGTCAACACAGTTAAAAAAAAAAAAAAACTCCATATAAGATGCTACATGTATTTTATTGTGCTACATGTTTTAACAAATTAAAGGATTGTTGTGTCCCGTACTGATGATAAAAATATATAAATGCGTAAGTAACAGGGTTAAACAGAGATATCATACTGCAATTTTGTAAATCTTCAGATCCAGTACAATTTGAGAAGATCAAATACCAAAGAGTCTGAGAATTGGCTCAATTCTTCCATGGCACCGAAAAGGTGGATTTAGCAGGAAATAAATTCCTAAATGAGTGGCTAAATGGATGGCTTCAGCATGAGCATTCTTCCATAGCCTGGAGAGTTCTGTGCCCCTGGGAGTTTTGAAGACGTTCTCTCGTACTCCCAATCAGTGAACCCAGAGACGGGGAAAATAAAGGAGTAGGGCTGCCTCGTACAACAATACCTTCAACAAAGTTGCAGGTAAAGAGTGTTTATTTTTCCAAGAGCTACACAATAAGGTAATATGTACCCCCTACCCAGATTGGCCATGCTAATTTGTTAGTTCACTGGGGCAAAAGTGGTTGGTTTCAATGAGGAGAGCCCTCAAGATGCAATAAGTTCCTAAAGGATAATCACCCCAGTTTTCCTGTGGTTCATGCCGCCAGGGGTCATCCTTCTTAGCTTCAGGGACTCCAGTTGGAGAGATAGCATAATGTTATTGAGGTTAAAAATGCACAAGCTTCAAAATCAAACTGAAGTTTGAATCCTCTCTCTTACTCTTAGTTTCTCAAAGCCCTCATGCTTTATTTTAAAATACAGATTATAATACTAATCTTACTGGCTAGCTATAAGGCACAAATGAGATAAACGTGGGGAGTTGTTAGTATAGAAGTTGGTATAAGTAAGTACTCAATGCATGGCAGCCCAGTATCATCATTTTATTTTATTTTTATTTTGTATCATCATTTATATTTATATAAAATTTCAGGAACAGTAGATATTTTGACCTTAATAGTTCATTTGATAATACCCCAATCAAGTGGGTATCCAGCTTATGGTAAATTGTCAATAGGAAAGTTAATAATAAAACAAAAATGAAACATTTTAGAAAAAAATGTTTTCTAATTACTTTTTGCTTTTATTTGACATTTGCAATGAATTCTTTCTTTTTGTAAGATTGACTGATTGTTCGAGTGCTTTAATAATTCTGCCTTGACTGATTTATTTAATGAGATATTTGCTACCAGTTCACTGGCTCACCCATATAAAAATATAAAGAAGATCATGATTTTGTACCTAACCAACATTAAAATTGTTATTTTTTTCCCAAGGCAATATACTTTGACCTTGAGATTCAAATTTTCTCTTTTCTTTTTTCAACTTAAGAAATTTCTCTGTTGTGAAATGTTTTACTATGACTTCCCTCCAATTGTTCCAGTTTCTTCTCTGAAAATACCTGTAACTCTGAGCTGAGCTCTGTTTTCTGTCCCCTATATTGAGCATGTTCTTTTGAATTATTTCAATCTTAATTCTTTTCCATTTCAGGTTTCTCTCCATTGGATTAGCAGTTCACCTCCTCCTTTAGAGTAGCTGTCTTTTATTCCTGCTTTACCCCTTCTGTACATGTCTCAAATGTACTTATAAATGTACTTATATTTCTTTCTGAATTTAATTAATTCTAGATTACATCAGAACACAGATTCCAAAGTATTTTCTATTAAAGGGATAAATCTATGCAAAAACAAAAGGACCCCCACGCCCCCCAAAAAAACCCAAGACAATAAAACCTAACAAGAGTTTAGGATAAATAGATGCCTTTCTTTCATCTTAGGTATCACTAAAACTGAAAATGTCCCCAGGTTAGCAGAGTGTACACTAGGAATGACAACCCAGAACACTCGTACCAACATTCCCCATGACTATGCCCATGCAAGATGTTGCTAAATGGGTCCCAGCGCTCTTTATCATGGATCCAGTGTGAAACCTCAGAGGCCTTCATCACAGCTCTCCCACAAGCTACTACCTATCAGTGGAACTGGCACATTAAGAAATCCATTTGCCATTGCAAATCTATTAAAGCATTTTTAGTTCAACAGTACCAAAATGTGTGATACACAGCATTTTTTTAAACTTCCAGTGAAAATTTTGAGGACCTTTGTTCTTAAGTAACTCTATTTGCCAAAACCTAAGTCTTACATTTAATGTGTGTTGGGGCAGTTTTCCTCCTACGGGTAGGCAATGATCACAGTGTTCCCCAAATTGCTGTTCCTGATTGGACCCCTGTAACTGAGATAAATTTGTACTTGGCTGCTAATTCCACACTTATAGTGGTTCCCCTAGTTTCATCTTGCATTTTTTTCCCTTAGTGATTATTCTGTGAGATGAGTTACAAGATAATTTGGGCACACGTAATGAGTTTATTGAACAACTGATATTAAATAAACATGTGGAGAGATAAGAGACACAGAGGCACAGGAAAACCCTGCATTTGTGGATTTGGTATTTAATAACTCAGAGGAACCATATATTGAGTGTTAATTATGTATCAAATACTTCATCTACACCATCTTATTTGATATCTCTGACAACACCATGAGCCAGGCGTAATTATTATTTCCATTTTACAGATGAGGATATTGAAGATAAGAAAGTTTAAGTTAATTGTCCAAGATCACACAGTTGTTAAATTCCAGAGCCTAGATTCAAACTAGATCTGTATGGTTCCGGAATCCACTCTCTTAACCACTATACTTTCCTGCCTAGGACATCAATAAAAATACTTCCTTCAATAAAAACAAGCTGAAGATTTTCTTATAAGGCAACAAGCCAAGGATAATGTCCTTTCATATCATAGGTCAATTTCTTCCACTGTGAAAATGGAGCCGCAGAATGGTGTGCCTGAGAAGACTTTGAATAAACCTGCAGAGAAGGAAGCCCTATCATTCACTGAACAGAAACATAAAAGAGAACAAAGAAAGCCTAGAGCAGGGCGGTTTCATATTTTACACTGAAACAGACTCCAAATATGTGGGTGGTCAAGTAACCTGTGTGGCGCCCACTCTCAACTCTTTTGCCTGTTCCACTGACCCAGGAGAGAATTTGGGGAATTCCCTCCACTAAATTGTTAGCTGCAGGAAGGTCAAGGCTATGCTTTTTCTAGGTGTCCTCAAGACCTAGCACAGTGACTGGTACCCAGCAGGCATTGAACAAATGTTTGCTGAAAGTAGAAATGCTTAATGCAAGGGATGGAAGAGGGGAGGGGAAAAGGGAGAGAAGGAACAGCAGAGTGGGGAAAGAAAAGCAAGAAACGGAAGGAGGAGAATGAAGGAGGAATAAACAAACAAATTAACATCCTTTAACCTCCTGTCCTAGTTCCATCCCATAGTGGAAATTACTTGCAAATTACCTGCATGGGCCTCTACCTGTCATGAACTGCCAAAGTCCTCAATGTTGCCTACTCTGGGCTTTTCTGCCCCTTTCATTCCACCTACTTGGCAGGAAGACCTAGTGCTCATTGCTGCTTTTCTGGGGAGAGAGCAATCAGGCACACCGGGGCCTGGGGATAAGGCAGATGGTAGGAGGCAGGACCTCCTGATTTTGGGGATTAGTTGGCCTGTCTCACCTCTGATCAAGCTGCTATTAGAACAGCATCTGGAACCCCAGATACTGAGGACCCTAACCAGAGGTCAACCTCTAGTCTTTGGGGTCTTTGGGGTCCAGTGGTCACTATTGGCTACATTGGCCAAAGGCAGTGATCAGCCTCATCCAAGACTGACTATCCAAGAGTCACTGCCTAGATGTGGCTTCCTCCCTATAAAACAGGCCATTTCATCTCTGGCCCACATGAGACCATCCTTAACCCTTTATCCACTACGAATTACCTTCACCTTGAAAAGCAGGCACCCTACTTTTCAGACTGATTCCTGTAAGTCATACCTGAAATACAGTTTTGGATTTTCTCATTGGCCTCTGAATTCCCCGAGTTCACTGTTTTTTTCCCATGTTGCTCTTTCTCTGTAATGGCACCACCACCCACCTACCACTAAGCTATCACTCTCGACTTCTCTCCCTTGTATCCCACACCCAAACCATCATCAATCTTTTTACCTTGACATTAGAAATGCTTGCCAAATCAGACCACTTTTCACCACTTTTGGTATTAATATCCTAATCCACATCACTGTTATCATTCACCTGTCCCACTAAATTATACTCCTAATTAGTCCACAGCTTCCCCTCTTGACCCCTTCAGTCCATTCTCTACAGAGCAGGAGGTAGTCTTTTTTAAGACAAAGTCAGATCGATCATAACACTTTTGTGATCACAACAGTCAATTGGTTTCCCCCGTCTCACTCAAAATCCAATCCAAAGTGCTTCACTTTTCCCATAGACCCCCTACCAGCTGGCCCCTGTTTACCTCCCTAACCTCATCCACTTCCACTGTCCTCCTCACTCACTCTGCTCTTCTACAGACTATGACATTCCACACATTGCACGTTGAGACTGAAGACAGACCCCTTGCTGCCTGTGGCCGTTCCAAACACTTCCCACCTCAGGGTCTTTGTGCCTGTTCTTCCCTCTCCTGAAATGTTCCTACCCAGTGCTCTGCATGGCTCAGTCTTTCGCTTAATACAAGTCTCTACTTATTGTCACCAAAGGTGACATACTTTCCCATTTTCTTATCCTGCTAAGCTTTCTTTCACGTTGTATATATTCATCTATTGCACACGCATTATCTTCACTGGGTAGAATGTTCATGAGAGCAGGGATTTGGTGTGGGGCATTAGAGCACCTCTGTGCAATGCCTGAAGAAGAATTCTGGTCTGACAAGGGATTGTTGAGTGATTAAAGGAATAAATATCCAGAGAGCTTTGCAGAGAGGTTAGATGGAAGGTTGGAGTGGTTTTAGAGCATCAAGGCCCACATCTAACCTAAAAGGAAGTGAGGCCAGTGGCTCTTCTTACTAAATGTGCATCCCCAGACTGCAGTTCTGCACCAGCCCTGAGCCCCTGCTGGTTAGAGTGAAGACTTCGCTAGGCAAAACTGAGGTTCAGAGAGTAGAAGCACATGGGCCATTTATACTGCCTCACCCTCACCTCATCGTGAGCCCGTGATTCCTGCTTAAAAATCTAACAGCTCTCAATAATAGTGAACAAATGAGTTCAGTCTTCCAAAGAGTGAGGCAAGTAGGCTCTTTGAAAAGTTAAACTGAGTCAGTGAAGCATAATGATGAGCCCAAGGTCATACAGGCAGTTGGACAAGAAATTAGGATTAAAATCTAGACTACTTCCCTTCTTCTTTTGGGCGTTGGTTATCATAAACGTTGTGCTTGGAGATGGTCCAAATTTCATGAATGTTTCCTTCGAACAGAAATGAAAGAGAGCCCCTAAAAAATAGACTGGTTTGTTAATTTTCCAAAGTTGTGGTCATTGTGTGATATGACAGATGAGTTTAAGCGATCAGAGCATTAGCAAGTCTCCCTTAGGGTTTCTCTGACTGCTTCCCTCTGTTTGCAGACATAATATTCAGTTTCTCCAAAACATCTCTGGTTACCAAAAGTAAATTTTGTGGGAAAATGGTGATGATGGTCAAACAAAGAGTTAACACAACCAAAATAAAAAATCCAGTTTGAAATATTTTTACAACGTTCTTTACACTTGAGCGCGGTGGAGAAAAAACAGCATTTTAAGTGCTGCTCTTTTTCCCATTAGGTTGTCTGCTTTTACAGGTGGCAAGTTTCACCAAGATCTAAAGGCAAAAGGCTCATGCAGAGATGGTCTGGAGCAGAAAGACTTGACCCGCCTGACCCCTTGCCCATGCATACAACATAATCACTCACAAAATAGATACTAAAATAATGTTAGCAGCTGCCTGGCCTAAATAATAAAAACCGAGCACATTGAGAGAGAAGGCAGAAAGCTTGTCCTTAGCTCACCCCCTTGGGCCTCAGCATTACTGCTTCCCTGGCCTGAGTTAATGGAGCTCAAACCAAATGGCTTTTTGCACCTCCCTTCTTTTCCTTGTGTCATTATGACACTTTTTTTTTTTTTTTTTTTCCTAACAGGGCCTGACTTAGTGAGTTTAAATGTCCTTCTCTTTCTCACTCACCACATGCAAACTTTAATTAAGGCTGTCTCTACATAATACCAACATAACTTGTTGAGAAGTGAAACAGTCAAATTGCCAAGTTTGGGGACATAAGAGGAGGGAGGGGGAAGGTCAGAGAGGGTCATGAATGACAGCAAAAAATACCCCAAGCGTTTAGACAGGCTCTTTTTTTTTTTTTTAATTGAAATATAGTTGATTCTCAATATTGTGTTAGTTTCAAGTATACAGCAAAGTTATACATTTATATATGCATATATGTATATTATTTATTTAAAATTCCTTTCCATTTTAGTTTATAAAAAGATATTGAATATAGTTCCCTGTGCTTTGCAGTAAATCTTTGTCATTTATCTATTTTATATATGATAGTGTTCATCTGTTAATCCCACACTCCCAAATATCCCTCCCGCCCTTTCCCCTTTGGTAACCATAAGTTTGTTTTCTATGCCTGCGTGTCTGTTTCTGTTTTATAAATATGTTCATTTTTACTATTTTTAAATTTCGCATATAAGTGATATCATATAATATTTGTCTTTCTCTGTCTGACTTACTTCACTTAGAATGATAATCTCTAGGTCCAGCCATGTTGCTGCAAATGGCATTATTTCATTCTTTCTTATGGCTGAGCAATATTCCATTGTATATCTATATCACATCTTTTTTATCCATTCATCTGTTGATGGTCACTTAGGTTGCTTCTATGTCTTGGCTACTGTAAATGGGTAGACAGTCTCCTTTTCATGACACTCTCCCCTTTTGGCTGTAAACTCCCTGCCTTTCCGTTTAATTGTAGGGGACAAGCATTTTCTCACTAAGGTAGATCTACCTTCCTCTAAAGCCATTCTCTTTACCTTGATGCCCGTATGCTTCCTACACTTTATTATCTCTGTGTTATGCATGTTAGCAGGGGAACTGTTGATCTCTCATAAAATGTTCTCTTTCATGAAAGAGAAATCTGAAGCTCAAAGGGTTAATACCAAGTCCACAGCTTCAATACAATATTAATTTTTAAAATTTAAATAAATTACACATTTTGAAAAAATTTTAAAGATTCATTTAAAAAATTCAAGACCAAGCACGGAACTTAACTTACCTTTCTCAGCTTAAGAGTTTCAAAAGAATGAATACTGATTAAGATGCCTTACAGGTGCTAATAATAAATTACGTTTTATACATGTGGTAAAAGAATTTCCAGACCCTATCTCTCCTTCTCGTAGTTTATGTGGTTTATACAATAACGATTACGGAATGAGTAAACAGGTGGTAGTTCCTTAGCTTTGCTTTAAGAGATGTTTATTAGCTTTACATGGGAAGTTTCACTATTGTCATCCAATGACTCATTGCTCCCCTTCAGGTTGCAATAAGAAAAGGACCAAACCCAGAGGCTGTAGTCAGAGAGAATACAAAGAGAGCAGAAAGCATCACAGCTTTGAGAAGAGCAAGATAAGCCACTCCCAGTTAATCTGAATGTGGCCCAATCATTCTGCTGAATGTATTGGAGCAAGCAACCCTCCTTAGGAATGTGGTTCACGAATCCTCCTGTTAAAAATCTGAACTTTTGAAATATTTCAAATATGAAGATTGACAATGGACAATAGAACTGACCCTAACTGTTATCACCCAAACTTATTGAGCTTTGGCTGCAACATGTCCAGTCCCTGGAGTATAATGAATATAATGAGAACAAGAGCTTTTGATTCGTTGTGATGATGATGATAGGTAACATTTATTAAGTGCTTTCGTGCATTTTACATTTATTGTCTAATTAATCCTAATTTTTACATTCTAAATAAAACTATATTGATTAAAATTGTATTAGAAATTCTCAAAAATATTTGCTTTAAAGAGTAATTTGGCTATTTGAACTCTCAGGACTGTTACTTTGAGAAGGATGATTTGACAATATGTATAAAAATTGCATATATTCTTTTAAACCAAAAATACAAATTCAACTCAAAAATTTTAATTCCAATTCAATTCAAAAATTCCAATACAAGTTTACATGATAATTTGTCCATAGATATTCATTGCTGCATTATTTACAAATGGGAAGACTGGAAATAGCTTATTTATTAAAAAGCATTTTTATAACTAAATTATGAAGCATTCACAGCAGAGAAGTTAGAAGGCTCTGAAGTCAGAAGACGCAGTTTAGATTTTAGTTCTATCTAGCTGTGAGAACTTGATCAAGATCCTTCACTTGAATAAACCTGTTTTTTCACCCATAAAATAGGGAAAATAATATAACCTACCTATTGGTGGCTATGAGTGAAACTTTAGTAAGATAAACTACATAAATCACTCAGCACAGTGTCAGGGATGCAGTGAGCACTCAAAAAGTGTTATTATTTGTTTTATTATAATTATTATAACCATCTTATGGACAATGATGCAGCTATGAAAAATGATGAACTAACTCAACTTATGTTGGCATAGAAAGATGCCCATCTCCATAAAACACATCACAAACCAATGTTAACCTTCTCACTCAATGCTCTCCATCACCTCCAAACCCACTAGATCACAAAACCATAAGGATATGGACCATGCATACCTTGTTCTCCACAGAATCCTTGGGACCTAGAAAAATGCCCAGCACCTAGTAACCAATCCATAGTACTTTATTAAATGAAGAAATGAATTTAAGAAAAAGCAAAACATTAAGTGTTTACATTTTACTGTAAGAATATTCACTACTGGTTTTATAATAACTTTATTATTAAAGTTATAGAAGTTTCTCATAAACATTTTGGAAAACACAGAAAATTAATGAAAAGATAAAAAGTAGAAAATATGTTAAATTTAGAAAAAAATCTTAGTATTTAAAGATAATCTACCTCTAAGTCACAATTCTAATTTAGTCTCCTTTAGACAAAGTTCAAACTGAAATGCAGAGAGGATGAGATTTCTACAGTTAAACTGTAGAAATCTCATAGAGTTAACTAAAATCATGTCAAATGTACCACAGAGAAATATAGAGCATCAAACTCCTTTCAAATTGACATTGTTATTAATTGGCTTGTTACTACCCTAGGCTAAATTGGAAGCTTCCTGAAGGCAGGAACTCTGTTTATTTTGCTTCTTTTGCTCTGTGTTTATGTTTTTTTGTGTGTTGTTGTGTTTTGAACCCAGTACTAATTACAGAGCTTGGTGCATTGTGAACATTCAACTTATTTTTAAATGAATAAATTCTCCTTTGAAATGTGATAAAAAAAAATTTTTAAGGGGGAATAGAAGAGATTGGAGCAAAAGATAAGAAAAGAGAGAGAAAGAGAATGAGAAAATGGGGGAAATGGGAAGAAGGAAGGAAGGATGGAAGGAAAGTAGGAAACATACATTAGTTAGAGAGAAAAAGAGATGGAATGAGTCAGAAATTGCCCTTTCTGTCCTCATTTTATTTCTTTTCTCTATGATTACAGTAGTCAAACGAGAAGTCAGGCACACCAAATCTTTTTTCAGAGACTGACTAGCGTCTATGGTAACACTTTCAGAATTTATTAGCTTCTGGAAAAAAAGGATGAGACTTGAAGAGGGAGCCTATACCAACATTTATTCTGGACCTCAGTTTAATCTGAAGCTACACATCTGGGAAGGTAGAGAAGTCAAAAGGCCCAGTTCAGTTTTTCAGTTGTGGCAAAGGGCAGATGGCTTTACAAATAGTACGAAGACAAAAGACAATAGGTAGTTGAAACTGACACCCTATTTGTTAACAGAAATAAACATTAAATAAAACACAGAGATAAATTATGCCCAGATTGAATAAGCATGAGCCACAGATTATTTGGCATAAACCCAATCATGTGTTCTAAAAAGATTCTTCCCTTTTTTCTGTTAGGAAGATGGGAGCAGGAAGGTAAAAGAGAAGGGGAAAGGAAAATAATGAATAATATTTCCCTAAGCCTTTTAGTTTTTTGTCCACTTTGATCTCTCCCTGAGATCCTTGGCAAATCCATTTTGGATGGGTGATAGTAAAATTATGAAGTATTTTTGAACTAAACTTCATGATTAAATCCAGCAGGACTAAACAAATACATACTCTCCTGTCAAGTTGTACACTCATCCTAGAGGGAAGGAGAGGACTGAAAGAAGTGTGGTGTCCGTGTTTGTGTGTGTGTGTGTGGGGGGGGGTGTGGGTGTGGGTGTGAGATGTGAAGAGTAGGTGGGGTTTGGTCAAGGGATTGGGATGAAATAAAGCTATAGATTACAGATAATTGTAGCACTGTTTCCTTTATGATAAAACTCAAACTCCTTCACAGTCTGTCTCCTGCTTGCTAACACAAGCAAGCCTCATCCTCTACTTTCCTTCTCATGCATCTATGCTGTCTTTCTCACTGTTCTGTCAGGAAGACATGCTCATTTCTGCCTTATACCTTTGAACATGCTGTTCCCTCTGTGTCAAAAGCTCTTCCAAACCTTATCTACCTAGCCTATTTCTATGCATGCTCCAAGACTTGGTTTATGAAACACTTATGTAGAACCTTCCCCCAACTTCCCAAACAGAATGAGTTGCAGATTTAATTGATTCCTCTTCTGTGACTGCACAACTCTTTGCTCATGTGTCTACCACAGAATTTTATCATCTGTTCATGTATATTTACATATATTTCTTTCCCTCTAGATCCTGAGATTCTAAAGGTCAGCAGCAATCTTATTCTATCCTCAATACCTAGGAAATGCCTGAAATGGAGAAGACAATAGAGATATGTTAGATACACTACATTAGGAGGCATTCAGATTCTGGTCATTCCAAGGAAGATGGATTCATGCACCTTAGTTCTTAAGATGAAGGGAATGATCCTGAAAGAAACACTTAGGCATGACTGAAGTTTGGCTGAATGACCACACAAACACTGAGGAAGAAAGTGTAAAATCAAAGAGGTGGTAAGTCTTGGCACTAGCCATTTGTGCCCTCTACAGATTACAAATGGGAAAGGGCATTAACAGGATCTGAGTAGTAGCAGAATCCAGTCAATAAGAAGGAAAACAGACCATGGGTTCAAGTCACAGCTTGGCCCCTTGATCTTGAATGAAATAACACATTTGGGTATGATCACACTTGGGTGTAATCTTGCAGAAATAAATAAATCTCTGGGCCCACTTTCTCAACTGTAAAATGTGTCTGTTGTGAGGATGAAATACATTGACAGGTATAAATACTTAAAATAGTTCCTAGCTTGGAGATATACAAATTCATAACTTACAGCACCAGTGAAATTCTAAAATCCAAGGTGACCAGGGTGGGAGGCAGAATTCAGCTGCGGCACAAAGTTCAACAAGCTGGATGTTTTCTGCTTGTTCTCTTTAGATGACATGAACTTAAGCTGTGGGACAACTAAACTTCAAAAGGTAAGGGGTTTTTTTGGCTTTTAAAAAAAGCTATGCAGAAAATGGAATTTTCTGGAAAAGAACAGTTAACCTACTGGTGCTTTGTGGAAATTTTAATGAGTGCTGTAAGTACATAATAAACTGTGGGCATGTGTATGTGCCTAAGAGGTTTCCATGAGCTACATGATATAGCTGAGGAATACGGTGGTTGGAGACTTCCCAGTCAATGGAAGAATTGCTCTTGTTTCCCCTGAAACATAAACTGAACTCAGGGCAGCCAAGGCTGACATATTGAATGAGGGTCTGCACTACTTCAAAACGGGTTTATGTTTACACTTCATTGTGAGATTTTTTCAATGGTTTAAAATGACTCAGAGGAAGTTATGTAATGTTTATGAAGACATGTGCTAGAAAATAAACCAGGAACCACAATTGTAGTGTTAGAGGTAACTCCTGAATAAGCCTTCTCATTCATTTATTTACAAAGTGTGTCTGAAATAACAACCAGGTAACTAGAGGAGTTCCAGTTCTGGTAATGGCAGAGCAGCAGTTTGTATTGAACTGACCTTCACACCAATGACAACTATAAATTCTAGACTTAAAAAAAAGTCTCTTGGAAAGCACTGGAGATAGAACAAAAGCAAGTGGACATTGAAGGAGATATGATCTTTGAAAGATGGGATGCAAATCAGGTGAGATTCACATTTATCCAACTTTTGCCCTAAGGGCACTCCCTAGTTTGATTGAGAATAAGGGACAGAAAGAATTGACCTTAGTGGATCAGATTTTGGTTGCTAGCACAGCTGGAAATTAAGCGGGGATATATCCTGGAAAGGAGGCAGTTAGGGAGAAAGGAGCACATATCTGCATAAAAATTCCTCTCAAATTCTTGGCTGACACTAAAACTATGAATGTGCTGGGTGTGACTCCAAGCAGAAGTCAGTAGAATGCACAGCTGGAAGCAAAAGAGCTGAGCAGAGATGTCAGTAGGCAAAGTGTTGGGAAGACAGAGTTTGGAGTTCAAGTCTTACCAAGTTAGAAGGAATTAGTAAACACTTCAGGCTTCCCATTAAAACCCTAGAAGGATCATACCTTAGAACTATGGACCATACCTCAAGACTGAGGGATGTATGTTTGCAACTAAAGGCAGAATCAAAGCAAGCACTTCCTTAATAAAGCACTAAAGCCAAGCCTCTATAGACACAAGATAATCTGTCAGTAGTTTAGTGTTTGCTAAAATTAAATTCAATACTCTTTAAACAGAAATGACAAAATCCAGACTCTCTATGGTGCATCTTCATCAATACAACATATTGTCAAATTTAAAATACGAAATGATTGCTTCCAGTTATAAGATATATAAGTACTAGTGATGTAATGTACAACATGATAAATATAATTAATACTGCTGTATTTTATATACAAAAGTTGTTAAAAGAGTAAACCCTAAAAGTTCTCATCACAAGGAAAAACTTTCTATTTCTTTAATTTTGTATCTATATGAGATGATGGATGTTCACTAAACTTGTGATAATCATTTCGTCGTGTATGTAAATCAAATCATTATGCTGTACACTTTAAACTTATAAAATGCTGTGAATCAATTATATATCAGTAAAACAAAGGAAAATATCAGAAATTATTAGACAGGCAAAGCTGATGGAAAAAATGACCTACAATTCAAAAGAAAATATTTTCTACAGAAGGAGACCTATAGATGAGACAGATGCTGAAATTAAGAGATAAAAACTTTAAAATATTTATGATAAATATGTTAAGGGATTTATAGGAAAAGATGGTTATAATGGATTAAAAGATAGGGAATTTCAGGAGAGATATGAAACTTCTGAAAAAATAATTAGAAATTTTAGAACTGACAAATAGAATATCAGAAAATAAAACTTTGTTAATGGGCTTAGTAGCAGATCAGAAACTGCACTAGAAGAGAGCAGTGAACTTGAAGTCAGGTAAATAGATATTTAAACCAAAGCACAGAGAGTAAAAATGATTGAAAAATAAAGGAGAAGAGCCTCAATCACTTGTGAGACAAAATCAAACAAACCTTTGTGTAATTAGAATCTCAGAAGGAGGGCAGAGAGAAAATGGGGCAAAGACATATTTGAACTTCCTCAAATTTGATGAAAAACAAAAATCCACTGATCCAGTAAGTTGAGTGAATGCCAAGCAGGGTAAACACAGAGAAAAAACAAAACTAGGCATATCATGATAAAATGGCTAAAAATCCAAGATATAAAGAAAAATCTTAAAAGCTGCCAAAGGAAAAAAAAAATGATAATATAAAGGAACAATTGTAAGAATAATAGCCAAATTCTCATCAGAAGTCACAGAGGCCAGAAGACAAAAGACAATATACGAATAATCATTAGTTATTAGGAAAATTCAAATTAAACCACAATAAGATTTTACTTCACTAGAATTGATAAAAATTTTAAAAGATGAATAATGTCAAATGTTGGTGAGGATGTGAAACACCTGGGATGCTCATACACTGCTGATGGAAATGTAAAGTGGTAAAACCATCATGGAAAACTGTTTTATAAACCTCAACACACATCTACCTATTACCCAGAAATTGCACTCTTAGGTAATTCCCCCCCTCACAATCCCAAATGAAAACATATGTCCACAAAAATATTTATAGAAGAGTGTTCTTTTTAGCTTTCATCAAGATTGCTCCAAACTGGAAATAACCCAAATGTTCATAAACAGGAAAATGGATAAACAAATTGGGATAGAATACTACTCAGTAATAAAAGGGGATGAACTGGGAGTAAGGTCACCATCATGGTAAGGACCATTAGTTGTTCCTTTTTTCTCTCCCTTTTGATTTATAACTAATCAGACATTCATAACAAAGAAAAAAAAAAGCACTTCTGCACAGCATACCAGGATGCCCCAAAGATTCCTTCATCTGTGCACCTGAAAGTGGGTGGATTGGATTGAAGAGGAGGCTGCAGAGAAGAGTGGTGGTGGAGCTGGCAGAGGCAGAGCTGGCAGAGGCAGGTCCAACAGTTGGTCAGCATGACCTTTCTGGCAGAGGAAATGAGGGTGAAGGTGGTGAGTGGGGGTCTGTTCAGCCATCCATTCTACAATTGGAGGGATCCATTGCTCTCTCTGAGAAGAGACCACAATGACAAGGCAAGGAAAGAAAAGGGAAATGGGTGGACAAAGAGGACTAAAGGAAAATGTCTCCTGCTGTCTGCCCTGGGTTCCAGAAAAAGGATTACCCACTGGCCTCTGGGACCCCCCCACTAGGGGATTCCCTCCTGGGCTATGAGCACAACCAAAATCACAAGTGCTAAGTACACACCTCCCTCCACCCTGCCACAACCTATTTTTTTTCCCCCTTTGTCAGCTTTTTTTTTTTTTTAAATACACATGCTCCCAACCTTATCTGGTAAGCCAGCTCTGGTAAGAAAAACCAAAAACTAGTGCTATAGCTCCATCTTCTGGAAAATAAAAAAGGGTCCCTAATTACCAACATATTGAATTGTTAGAATCAAAGTAAACAAAGCTATGCCTAAAAGAGAAATATGTTCACTACTTCGAATGCACTTTTCAACAAACACCATAAAAAATCATAGTAATATGGCATCATGGAAAGAAAATGACAATTTTCCAGCATCTGAATCCAAGAACAAGGAATATTGCCATCTGAGAAAGAATTCAAAATAGCTATTATGAAGAAATTCAAAAGCTACAAGAAAAAAAAAGGCAATGCAATGATCTCAGGAATAAAATTGATAAATGGAAGGAGTGCTTTACTAAAGAGATTGAAATGTTAAAAAAAAAAAAAAGAGCCAAACAGGAATTCTGGAGATGAAGAACTCAATAAATGAGATGGAGACTGCATTAGAATGCATTGGAAATAGAACAGATAAAATGGAAGAGAGAATTAGTGAGCTGGAAAATAGGAACCTAGAAATGATTTATGTGGATGAGGAGAAAGAACTAAGATTTTTTTAAAATGAAGAAACCCTATGAGAGTTATCAGACTTCATTAGAAAAGCCAACATAAGAATAATGGGTATTCCAGGAGGAGAAGAGTGGGAGAAGGAAGCAGAGAGTTTATGTAAAGAAATATTAGCTGAGAACTTCCCAAACCTAGGAGAGGAACTTGATGTACAAATCTGCAAAGCTAATAGAACACCTTATTATGTCAGTACAAAGAGACCTTCTCCAAGATACATTATATTAAAATTGTCAAAAGTCAATGATAAAGAATTTTAAAAGCAGTCAGGGAAAAAAGACAGTAACCTACAAAGGAAGACTTATTAGATTACTTCTCAGTAGAAACTCTATAGACCGGGAGAGAGTGTAACAACAATTTCAGAATACTGAAAGATAAAAAGTGCGAGCCAAGAATACTCTATGTTGCAAGGTTATCCATCTAATATGAAGGAGAAATAAAAGCTTTCCCAGACAAACAAAAGCTGAGGGAGTTCTCCACTACTAGACCTGCCTTACAAGAAATTTAAAAGGAGCTCTTCAAGCTGGAACAAAAAGACAAAAGTACAAAAATCTCTGATTAGGCAATAAATATCCAGAATTTGAAAACTGTACTTTTTAAGAATAGCATATTAAACTCTTAATTATAAAATAAATGTTACAGGAAAAGAGTATTAAAAATAACTGTAGCTCAACAACTTGGTAACAAAAACATGGCACAAAAAGAGATAATTTGTGATATCAAAAATATAAAAGGAGAAGAGTAAAAAAATGGAATTGTTAGAGGCAAATGAAGATAAATCGCTATCAGCATGAAAGGATTATTTTAACTACGGAATTTTTACTGTAAACCTCATGGCAACCACAAAGCAAAAATCTAGAGACTTTTATATGAGATGTAAAAAAAGGGGGAGACTGGGAAAAATCACCATGGAAAACCACCAACTTACAAAGATAGACAGAAACAGAAGGAAAAAGAAACAATGGAGAAACAAAATAACGAGAAGGCAAAAGATAAAATGGCAGTAGTAAATCCTTACATATCAATAATCACCCTAAATGTAACTGGATTGAACTCACCAATCAAAAAGCACAGAGTGGATAGATGGATTAAAAAAAAAGAAGAAGAAAGAGAAAAAGAAGGACCCAACTATATGCTGCCTACAGGAGACTCAGCTCAGCTCTAAAAATGCACATAAGCTTGAAGTGAAAGGATGGAGGATGATATTACAAGCAAATGGAAACCAAAAGAAGGTGGATGTAGCCATATTTATATCAGACAAAATAGACTTCAAGCCAAAAAGAATAACAAGAGACAAAGAAGGTCATTATAATGATAAAGGGATTAGTACATCAAGAAGACATAATGATTGTAAATGATTGCAACATTATATATATATATATATATATATATATATATATATATATATATATATATGTATATATATATATATATATACACACACACACACACACATAACCAACACCCAAGAACAAATCATGTTAAGTACATAATAAAAGACCTTAAGAGAGAAATAGACAACAATACGATAATTGTAGGGTACTTTAATACCTCACTATCAGCAATAGTTGGATCATCCAACTATTGGATTGCAGTAGTTGCACCACACTTTAGAACAAATGAACTTAGTAGACATATACAGAACACTCCATCCAACAGCAGCCAATTACACGTTCTTTTCATGCGCACATGGAACATTCTCCAAGATACATCATATGATAGGCCAAAAAAAAAGCAAATTTAAGAAGAATGAAATCATACCAACTATCTTCTCTTACCACAATGTTATGAATCTAGAAATCAACAAGCAGAAAATGAGAAGATTTACAAATATGTGGAAACTGAACAGCACACTTCTAAACATCTATTGGGTTTAAAGAGAAAATCAAACAAAAAATAAAAATTATCTCAAAACGAATGAAAACAAAAATACAACATACCAAATATTTTGGACGCAACAAAAGCAGTTCTGAGAGGAAAGTTTATAGCAATAAAGGCATATATTAAGAAATTAGAAAGATCTCAAATAAACAACCTAACTTTACATGTCAAAGAACTAGGAAAAGAGCAAATTAAGCTCAATGTTAGCAGAAGGAAGGAAATAATAAAGGTCAGAACAGAAATAAATAAGAGACCAGGAAAAAAATGGAAAGGATCAACAAAACTAAGAGGTGGTTCTTATAAATGATAAACAAAATTGACAAACCTATAGCTAGACTAACTGAGAAAAAAAGAGAGAAGACTCAAATGAAATTAGAAATGAAAGAAGAGACATTACAACTGATACTACAGAAATACATAGTATCATAAGAGACTACTATGAAAATTATATGCCAGAAAATTACATATCCTAGGAGAACTAGATAAATTTCTAGAAACATACAACCTACAAAGATTGACCCAAGGAGAAATAGAAAATCTGAACAGACAAATGCCATGTAAAGAGATTGAATCAGTAATCAAAACACTTCCAACACAGAAAACTCCAGAACCAGATGGCTTTACTGGAGAATTCTACCAAACATTTGAAAATAATTAACACCAATCATTCACAACCTCTTCCAAAATATTGAGGAATAAGAACACTTTCAAAATCACTCTACATAGCAAGTATTACTTTGATACCAAAACCAGATAAGCATGCCACAAGAAAAGAAAATTATAAATTAATATCCCTGATGAATATAGATGAAAAATTCTCAACAAAATATTAGCAACCCAAATTCAAGAACACACTAAAAGAATTATATACCATGACCAAGTGGGATTTATCCCTGGGATGCAAGGGTGCCTCAACAAATGCAAATCAATAAATGTAATATATCACATCAATAAAATGAAAGATTAAAAATTATATGATTAATTTGATGCAGAAAAAGCATTTGGCAAAATACAACATTCTTTCATGATAAAAACCCTTAACAAATTAGGTATAGAAGGAACATACCTTGACATAATAAAGGCCATATGAAACAAACCCACAGATAATATTATACTCAGTGCTGAAAAACTGAAAGCGTTTCCTCTAAGAACACGAACAAGACAAGGATGCCCACTCTCAACACTCTTATTCAGTGTAGTACTGGAAGTCTTAGCAAGAGCAATTAGGCAAGACAGGAAAAAATAGTCATCTAAATTGGAAAGGAAGAAGTGGAATTGTCACTATTTGCTGATGATATGATCTTACATAGAGAAAATACCAAAGATTCAGTTAAAAAACTGTTGGAATTAACCAACAATTTTAGTAATGTGGCAAGATACAAAATCAACATAAGGAAATTAATTGTATTCCTTTGCACTAATGATGAAGCATCTGAAAAATTTTAAAATAATCAAACCTGCCAAAAACTATCTCATTAACAATAGCATCAAAGATAATAAAGTACTTAAGAATAAATTTAACCAAGGAACTAAAAGATTTCTACAATGAAAACTACAAGACTTTAATGAAAGAAATTGAGGAAGACTCAAATATAAAGACATCCTCTGTTCATGGATTGGAAAAATAAATATTGTTAAAATGGTCATACTACCCAAAGCCATTTATAGATTTAACACAATCCCCATCAAAATATCAAAGGCATTTTTCACAGAAATAGAAGAAACAATCCTAAAATTTGTGTGGAACCACAAAAGCTAAAGCATAGCTAAAGGATAAAGGATAGCTAAAACAATCCTAAGAAAAAAGAACAGAGGTGGAGATATAATACTTCCTGACTTCAAACTATGACTCAAAGCCATAATAAAAAGAACAGTATGGTACTGGCACAATAATAGACACATCAACAAAGGGAACAGAATAGAGACCCTAAAACTAAATGCAGTCAACTAATATTTGACAAGGGAGCCAAGAATACTCAATGGGGAAAGGATAGTGTCTTCAAAAAATGGTGCTGGGAAAACTGCAGAAACAAATGCAAAACAATGAAATTGGACCCCTACCTCACACTACTCACAAAAATTAACTCAAAATGTATCAAAGACTTAAACATAAGACATAATACCGTAAAACTCATAGAAGAAGATGTAGGAAGAAGTTCATTGGTATTGGTCTTGGCAATGACTTTTTGAACATGACTCTAAAAACACAAACAACAAAAGCAAAAATCAACAAATGGGACTACATCAAGCTCAAAAGATTCTGCACAGCAAAAGAAACAATTAACAAAATGAAAACAGTATGGGAGAAAGTTTTTGCAAACCATATACTGAATAAAGCATTGATATATAAAGAACTCCATCAACATAATAACAATAAAACAAACAATCTAATTTTTAAATGGGTAGAATAACTAAAAAGAAATTTTTCCAAAGAGGATATTGAAATGGCCAATAAATACGTGAAAAGATGCTCAACATCACTAATCATCAAGGAAATGCAAATCCAAACCATAATGAGATGTCACTTTACATCTGTTAGAGAGGCTATCACCAAGAAGACAAAAGACAACAGGTGTTGGTGAGGATGTAGTGAAAAATAGAACACTTACACACTGTTGGTAGGAATGTAAATTGGTCCAATCACTATGAAAAACAATATGGAGATTCCACAAAAAATTAAAAATAGATCTGTCATACCTTCCAACAATTCCACTCTGGGTATATACCCAAATTAAATGAAAATAGGATTTAGATGAGATATATGCACTACCATGTTTATTGCAGCAATATTCACAGTAGCCAAGACATGGAAACAATGCAAACTCCCATCAATAAATAAATGGATAAAAAAGAGGTGGTACATATACACAATAGAATATTACTCAGAGACAAGAAAGGAGTATATCCTTCGATTTGTAAGAACATGGATGGATCTTGAGCACATTATTCTTTTCTTATTTTTTTTTTTGAGAACATAATTCTTTTTTTTTTTCTTTTTTGAGCACATTATTCTAAGCAATATGACAGAGAAAGACAAGTGCTGTCTGATATCACTTATATGTGGAATCTAAAAAAGTTAAACTGGGAGGGACCGTCAAGATGACAGAGGAGTAAGACGTGGAGATCAACTTGCTCCCCAGAAATACATCAAAAATACATCTACATGTGGAACAACTCACACAGAACACCTACTGAACGCTGGCAGAAGACCTCAGACCTCCCAAAAGGCAAGAGACTCCCCACATACCTGGGTAGGGCAAAAGAGAAAAGGAAAAACAGAGACCAAAGAATAGGGATGGGACCTGCACCAGTGGGAGGGAGCTGTGAAGGAGGAAAAGTTTCCACACACTAAGAAGCCCCTTCATTGGTGGGGACAGGGGATGGAGGGGGGGAAGCTTCAGAGCCATGCAGGAGAGCACAGCAACAGGAGTGCAGAGGGCAAAGCGGAGAGATTTCCACACAGAGGATTGGTGCCGACCAGCACTCACCAGCCTGAGAGGCTTCTCTGCTCACACGTCAGGGCGGGTGGGGGCGGGGAGCTGAGGCTCCAGCTTCAGAGGTCAGACCCCAGGGAGAGGACTGAGGTTGGCTGCATGAACACAGACTGAAGGGGGCTAGTGCACCACAGCTAGCTGGGAGGAAGTCTGGGGAAAAGTCTGGATCTGCCTAAATGGCAAGGGACTATTGTTTCGGCGTGTGTGAGGAGAGGGGATTCAGAGCACCACGTAAATGAGCTCTAGAGATGGGCACAAGCCACAGCTATCAGCATGGACACCAGAGACGAGCATGAAACACTAAGGCTGCTGCTACAGCCACCAAGATGCCTCTGTGCAAGCACAGGTCACCATCCACATTTGCCCTCCCAGGAGCCTGTGCAGCCTGCCACTGACAGGGTCCCGTGATCCAGGGACAACTTCCCCAGGATAACACACACCACACCTCAGGCTAGTGCTACATCATGCTGACCTCCGCTGTCACAGGCTGACCCCGCATTCAGTTCCCCTCCCTCCCACTGGCCTGAGTGAGCCAGAGCCACCTAATCAGCTTCTCCTTTAACCCCATCCTATCTGGGTGGGGAACAGATGCCCTCAGGTGACCTACACATAGAGGCGGGCCAAATCCAAAGCTGAACTCGAGGAGCTGTGTGAGCAAAGAAGAGAAAGGGAAATTTCTCCCAGCAAACTCAGGAGCAGGGGACTGAATCTCCACAATCAACTTGATGTACCCTGCATCTGTGGAATACCTGAATAGACAACAAATCACCCCAAAATTGAGGTGGTAGACTTTAGGAGAAACTGTAGATTGGGATTTGCTTTCTGCAACTAATTTATTTCTGGTTTTGTGTTTATTTTAGAATAGTATTTAGAGCTTATCATCATTGGTAGATTTGTTTATTGATTTGGTTGCTCTCTTCCTTTCTTCTTTTAATATATATATTTTTTTCCTTTTTCTCTTTTTGAGAGTGTGTATGTGTATGCTTCTTTGTGTGATTTTGTCTGTATAGCTGTGCTTTCACCATTTGTCCTAGGGGTCTGTCTGGGTTATTTTGCTTTTGTTTTCCTTTTTTGGCTATAGTTTTTAGCACTTGTTATCACTGGTGGATTTGTTTTTTGGCTTGGTTGCTCTCTTCTTTCATTCTTTTTTTTATTACTTTAAAAAATTTTTTAATAATATTTAAAAATTTTTTTATTTTAATAACTTTATTCTTTCTTTCTTTCTTTCCCTTTCTTTCTTTCTTCTTTCTTTCTTTCTTTCTTTCTTTCCTTCCTTCTTTCTTTCTTTCTTTCTTTCTTTCTTTCTTTCTTTCTTTCTTTCTTTCTTTCTTTCTTTCTTTCTCTTTCTCCCTTTTCTTCTGAGACGTGTGGCTGACAGGGATTTCATGCTCTGGCTCAGTGTTAGGCCTGAGCCTCTGAGGTGGGAGACCTAGTTCAGGACATTGGTCCACCAGAGAACCTCCCAGCCCCACATAATAACAAATGGTGGAAGCTCTCCCTGAGATCTCTGTCTCAACATAAAGACCCAGCTCCACTCAACGACCAACAAGCTACAGTGCTGGACACCCTATGCCAAAAACAAGCAAGTCAGGAACACAAACATACCCATTAGCAGAGAGGCAGCTTAAAATCATAACAAGTTCACAGACACCTCAAAACACACCACCAGACACGGTCCTGCCCACCAGAAAGACAAGATCCAGCATCATCCACCAGAACATAGGCACCAGTCCCCTTGATGAAGAAGCCTACACAACATACTGAACCAACCTTAACCACTGGGGGAGACACCAAAAACAACGGGAACTACAGCCTGTGAAAAGGAGACCCCAAACACTGTAAGTTAAGCAAAATGAGAAGACAGAGAAACACACAGCAGATGAAGGAGCAAGATAAAAACCCACCAGACCAAACAAATGAAGAAGAAATAGGCAGTCTACCTGAAAAAGAATTCAGAGTAATGAGAGTAAAGATGATCTAAATTTTGGAAATAGAATGGAGAAAATACAAGAAACGTTTAACAAGGACCTAAGAGAACTAAAGCGCAAACAAACAATGATGAACAAAACAATTAATGAAATTAAAAATTCTTTAGAAGGAATCAGTAGCAGAATGACTGAGGCAGAAGAACGGACAAGTGACCTGGAAGATAAAATAGTGGAAATAACTACCACAGAGCAGCATAAAGAAAAAAGAATGAAAGGAATTGAGGACCGTCTCAGAGACTTATGGGACAACTTTAAACACACCAACATTCTAATTATAGGTGTCCCGGAAGAAGAAGAGGAAAAAAAAGGGCCTGAGAAAATATTTGAAAAGATTATAGATGAAAACTTCCCTAACATGGGAAAGGAAATAGTCAATCAAGTCCAGGAAGAGCAGAGAGTCCCATACAGGATAAATCCAAGGAGAAACACACCAAGACACATATTAATCAAACTATCAAAAATTAAATACAAAGAAAAAACATTGAAAGCAGCAAGGGAAAAACAATAAATAACACACAAGGGAATCCCGATAAGGTTAACAGCTGATCTTTTAGCAGAAACTCTGTAACACAGAAGGGAGTGGCAAAACATATTTAAAGTGATGAAAGAGAAAAACCTATAACCAAGATTAAACTACCCAGCAAAGATCACATTCAGCTTCGATGGACAAAAGTTAAGAGAATGCAGCACCACCAAACGAGCTTTACAGCAAATGCTAAAGGAACTTCTCTAGGAAGGAAACACAAGAGAAGGAAAAGACGTACAATAATAAACCCAAAACAATTAAGAAAATGGTAATAGGAACATACATATCGATAATTACCTTAAATGTAAATGGATAAAATGCTCAAACCAAAAGACATAGACTGGCTCAATGGACACAAAAACAAGACCCATATATATGCTGTCTACAAGAGACCCACTTCAGACCTAGGGACACATACAGACTGAAAGTGAGGGGATGGAAAAAGATATTCCATGCAAGTGGAAATCAAAAGAAAGCTGGGGTAGCAATTCTCATATCAGACAATATAGGCTTTAAAATAAAGACTATTACAAGAGACAAAGAAAGACACTACATAATGATCAAGGGATCAATCCAAGAAGATATTATAATTGTAAATATTTACGCACCCAACATAGGAGCACCTCAATACATAAGGCAAATGCTAACAGCCATAAAAGGGGAAATTGACAGTAACACAATCATAGTAGGGGATTTTAACAACCCACTTTCACCAATGGACAGATCATCCAAAATGAAAATAAATAAGGAAACACAAGCTTTAAATGATACATTAAACAAGATGGACTTAATTGATATTTATAGGACATTCCATCCAAAAACAACAGAATACACTTTCTTCTCAAGTGCTCATGGAACATTCTCCAGGATAGATCATATCTTGGGTCACAAATCAAACCTTGGTAAATTTAAGAAAATTGAAATTGTATCAAGTATCTTTTCTGACCACAACGCTATGAGACTAGATATCAATTGCAGGAAAATATCTGTAAAAAATACAAACACATGGAGGCTAAACAATACGCTACTAAATAACCAAGAGATCACTGAAAAAGTCAAAGAGGAAATCAAAAAAGGTCTAGAAACAAATGACAAGGAAAACACGAGGACCTAAAACCTATGGGATGCGGCAAAAATAGTTCTGAGAGGGAAGTTTACAGCAGTACAATCTTACCTCAAGAAACAAGAAACATCTCAAATAAACAACCTAAACTTACATTTAAAGCAATTAGAGAAAGAAGAACAAAAAACCCCAAATTAGCAGAAGGATAGAAATCATAAAGGTAAGATCAGAAATAAATGAAAAAGAAATGAAGGAACTGAAAGCAAAGATCAATAAAACGAAAATCTTCTTCTTTTAGAAGATAAACAAAATTGATAAACCATTAGCCAGACTCATCAAGAAAAAAAGGGAGAAGACTCAAATCAACAGAATTAGAAATGAAAAAGGAGAAGTAACAACTGACACAGCAGAAATACAAAGGATCGTGAGAGATTACTACAAGCAACTATATACCAATAAAACGGACAACCGGGAAGAAATGGACAAATTCTTAGAAAAGCACAACCTTCCGAGACTGAACCAGGAAGAAATAGAAAATGTAAACAGACCAATCACAAGCACTGAAATTGAGGCTGTGATTAAAAACCTTCCAACAAACAAAAGCCCAGGACCAGATGGCTTCACAGGTGAATTCTATCAAACATTTAGAGAAGAGCTAACACCTATCCTTCTCAAACTCTTCCAAAATATTGCAGAGGGAGGAACACTCCCCAACTCATTCTATGAGGCCACCATCACCCTGATACCAAAACCAGACAAAGATGTCACAAAGAAAGAAAACTACAGGCCAATATCACTGATGAACATAGATGCAAAAATCCTCAACAAAATACTAGCAAACAGAATCCAAGAGCACATTCAAAGGATCATACACCATGATCAAGTGGGGTTTATCCCAGGAATGCAAGGATTCTTCAATATATGCAAATCAATGTGATACACCATATTAACAAATTGAAGGAGAAAAACCATATGATCATCTCAATAGATGCAGAAAAAGCTTTCAACAAAATTCAACACCTATTTGTGATAAAAACTCTCCAGAAAGTAGGCATAGACAGAACTTACCTCAACATAATACAGGCCATATATGACAAACACACAGACAATATCGTTCTCAATGGTGAAAAACTGAAAACATGTCCTCTAAGATCAGGAACAAGACAAGGTTGTCCACTCTCACCACTATTATTCAACATAGTTATGGAAGTCTTAGCCACAGCAATCAGAGAAGAAAAAGAAATAAAAGGAATCCAAATCGGAAAAGAAAAAGTAAAATTGTCACTGTTTGCAGATGACACGATACTATACATAGAGAATCCTAAAGACACTACCAGAAAACTACTAGAGCTAATCAATGAATTTGTAAAGTAGAAGGATACAAAATTAATGCACAGAAATCTCTTGCATTCCTAAACACTAATGATGAAAAATCTGAAAGAGAAATTAAGGAAACACTCCCATGTACCACAGCAACAAAAAGAATAAAATACCTAGGAATAAACCTACCTAAGGAGACAAAAGACCTGTAGGTAGAAAAGTATAAGACACTGATGAAAGCAATTAAGGATGACACAAACAGATGGAGAGATATACCATGTTCTTGAATTGGAAGAATCAACATTGTGAAAATGACTCTACTACCCAAAGCAATCTACAGATTCAGTGCACTCCCTATCAAACTACCAATGGCATTTTTCACAGAACTAGAACAAAAATTTTCACAATTTGTATGGAAACACAAAAGACCCTGATTAGCCAAAGCAATCTTGAGAAAGAAAAACAGAGCTAAAGAAATCAGGCTTCTGGACTTCAGACTATACTACAATGCTCCAGTAGTCAAGGCAGTATGGTACTGGCACAAAAACAGAAATATAGATCAATGGAACAGGATAGAAAGTCCAGAGATAAGCCCACACACATATGGTCACCTCATTTTTGATAAAACAGACAAGAATATACAATGGAAAAAAGACAGCATCTTCAATAAGTGGTGCTGGGAAAGCTGGACAGCTACATGTAAAAGAATGAAATTAGAACACTCCCTAACACCATACAGAAAAATAAACTCAAAATGGATTAAACACCTAAATGTAAGGCCAGACACTATAAAACTCTTAGAGGAAAACATAGGAAGAACACTCTATGACATAAATCACAGCAAGATCCTTTTTGACCCACCTCCTAGAGAAATGGAAGCAAAAACAAAAATAAACAAATGAGACCTAATGAAACTTAAAAGCTTTTGCACAGCAAAGGAAACCATAAACAAGATGAAAAAACAACCCTCAGAATGGGAAAAAATATTTGCAAATGAAGCAACTGACAAAGGATTAATCTCCAAAATATATAAGCAGCCCATGCAGCTCAATATCAAAAAAACAAACAATCCAATTCAAAAATGGGCAGAAGACCTAAAAAGACATTTCTCCACAGAAGATACACAGATTGGCAACAAACACGTGAAAGTATGCTCAACATCACTGATCATTAGAGAAATGCAAATCAAAACTACAAATGAGGTATCATCTCACACCAGTCAGAATGGCCATCATCAAAAAATCTACAAACAATAAATGCTGGAGAGGGTGTGGAGAAAAGGGAACCCTCTTGCACTGTTGGTGGGAATTTAAATTGATATAGCCGCCATGGAGAACAGTATGGAGGTTCCTTAAACAACTAAAAATATAATTACCATATGACCCAGCAATCCCACTACTGGGCATATACCCTGAGAAAACCATAACTCGTAAAGCGTCATGTACCTCAATGTTCATTGCAGCTCTATTTACAGTAGCCAGGACATGGAAGCAACCTAAGTGTCCATCAACAGATGAATGGATAAAGAAGATGTGGCACATATATACAATGGAATATTACTCAGCCATAAAAAGAAACGAAATTGAGTTATTTGTAGTGAGGTGGATGGACCTAGAGTCTGTCCTACAGAGTGAAGTAAGTCAGAAAGAGAAAAACAAATACCATATGCTAACACATATATTTGGAATCTAAAAAAAAACCCAATAGTTCTGAAGAACCTAGGGGCAGGACAGGAATAAAGACGCAGAAGTAAAGAATGGACTTGAGGACATGGGGAGGGGTAGGGTAAGCTGGGACAAAGTGAGAGAGTGGCATGGACATATATATACTACCAAATGTAAAATAGCTAGCTAGTGGGAAGCAGCTGCATAGCACAGGGAGAGCAGCTCGGTGCTTTGTGACCACCTAGGGGGTGGGGTAGCGAGGGTGGGAGGGAGACGCAAGAGGGAGGAGAAATGGGGATATATGTATATGTATAGCTGATTCTCTTTGTTATATAGCATAAACTAACACACCATTGTAAAGTAATTATACTCCAATAAACATGTTAAAATAAATAAATAATTAATTAATTTTAAAAAAAATTCAAACCAACTAAATACAGAGTAAAATGGTGCTTTCCATAGGATGGTGGGGGATGGGATTAGAGTGATAATGTTTAGGGTATAAACTTGTAATGAGCAGAAAATAACTCATAGAGATCTAATGCACAGTATATTAAATATTGATAATAATATTATACCATAATTATATAATGTGATAATTATCACTACATTGGCAATCATATTACAATATATAAATGTATCAAAGTAACATACTATACACCTTAAACTTACACAATGTTATGTCTAATATTTACTAAAGAAAAATAAATAAATAAGTACAAATGGATAAACAACTGACACACTAAACAATATGGATGAATCTCAGAAACATCATGTTGAGTAAAAGAAGTGAGATACAAAAGAATATTATATCTACCTCCAGTTATATAAAGAGCAAGAAGAGGCATAGCTGAGCTATGGTAATAGAAATTAGAATAATGGTGGCTTAGGCAGGTGAGGGGATAGGGGTGGGCAGGGAGAATTGACTGGAAAGATGCACAAGGGAGCTTTCTGGAAAAATTGGAATGTTCTATATCTTTACTGGAGCGATTACATGGGTGTATATAATTGTCAGAACTCATCAAATTGTGTACTTACAATCTGTCCATTTTATTGTATGTAAGCAAAAACAAAAATATCCATAAGGGAGAAAACAAAAATATGAAAAATAATAACCAGGTAATTAATTAAAGGCAAAACATTTTTATTGGTTGAGTTTGAAAAGGATTTTTACATAGGAAAATGAAATTTTATCAATTCTCTACCATCTCTTCCAGAAAATAGAAGCAGAAGGAACACTTTCTAATTTATTTTATGAGGCCAGCATTACCCTAATACAAAAACCATAGAAAATCATTGCTAAGAAGGAAAACTACAGACCAATATTTCTCATGAACATAGGTACAAAAATCCCCAACAAAATTTTATTAGCAAATTGAATCCAATAATGTATAAAAAGAATTGTATACCATGACCAACTGAGATTTATTCCAGGTATTCAAGGTTGATTCAACATTTGAAACTTAATTAATGTTTCATCACATCAATAGACTAAAGATAAAAAATCATGTGATCTTATCAAAAGATGCAGAAAAAGCATTTGGTAAAACCTGACAGCCATTCATGATAAAAACTCTCAGCAAACTGGGAATAGAAGGACACTTCCTCAACTTGATAAAGAACACCTGCAAAAATTCTACAGCTAACTTCATACTTAATAGTGAAAAACTAGATGTTTTCCCCCTAAACTGGGGAAAAGGAAAAGGATATCCCCCTCTTACCAATTGTAACAAATGTACCACAATAATGTAATATGTTAATAATAGGAGAAGGGAGGGAGGCTTATATGGGAACTTTGTACTTTCTATACAATCTTTCTGTAAATCCAAAACTGCTCTAAAAAGTGCAGTTTATTTTTCTAAATGGAGAGGATTGTCTCTTGAATAAATCATGTTTGGGAGATCTGGCTCAAACAAAATTAAACCAGTTTCTTTACTGAAGGATGTTTCAGAACATTTAATATGCTGACATGCCCTGGATTCTCTATGCAAGAGACAGTCTATACATCTTTTCACAAACTTACTTGACTAAAAAACTTTTCTTTTTAGAGTATGTCAAAGGACTACTGTTTTTCAGAACACATATTGGAAAGCATTGTACCTAGCAGTGAATTAATAACTTAAAATATTTTTTCTGTATATGCCAGAGTATAAAATGATACTACACATAAGGTAATCTCTCATTTTCCCAATGACATCTGAAAAATAATTATTTGACCAACTCTAAAGTATCAATTTTTAGAAAATGAAATAACTTTAAATTTATGATTTTTAATGTCTTAATTTACATATATATGTGAAAATTGAGAAGTGCATTGCTTTATTCCACTCTCATATTTAATAAAACAGTTTAATTCAAAGTTTTCATGGGCATCTTCAACATTCACCTTTCTGACAGTGGGATTTCAATATGCAAAGTGACAGAGCCTATATCAATCTAAATCCCTGAATGATGCTATGGAGAAGAACCCCCATCAACACACAAACGCCTATCATGGTTCTTATGGATACGAGTCTCATCCCTTGTTACAACATCATCTCAAAGTCCAGATTCCCATAACCTAAACCAGGTCCAGAGGCAGTTGCATCTCTGTGGGTATACTTCCTTAAATACAGCTCCTCAAACAGTTTCTCTCAATTTGAATAACTGTAAACTAAAAAGAAAGGCTTTATCCTTACATACAGGATAACTGCTATAGACACATCTGGTCAAAAACTGAGAATAAAGGAAGCACACAGGGTCCACCAATCCACTAAATTCTGAAATACAGCTTGGCAAATCTTGGAATTTTGTCCTACTTCTGTCTAGGAATGATTCTTCATGAATCCTGGCTCTATCTTTTGAGCTTTTGGTTCCATCTTTTGAATCATTTTTCCATGAAAGGAAGTCTATGTTTCCAGTTGAACAACAGTTTCAACTTGTTTGCTGCCTGTAGAAATCTGGTGGTCCAAATACTTCTTTTTATTTTGCACTATTTCCATCCCTTTCAATGTAAGCTTGTGGTGTTTTCGTCAATGCACCTTTTTAAAAATCTTTGTGGGTCTTCTTTGAATCTTATTTTAGTTCACTCATTAAACAAAAAACACTTCCACAGATATCTTGGAGATAAGCTTTTCTATACTTTGGTGTCTTATGAAATTGCTGATCTTCATAGAACACATCGTTTGACTGAACAGTTCTGTAAAGTACCATCTTAAATCCTTCTGAAGCCTTAACAGTTCTTACAGTTATATCCCAAGCTTTATTATTAAAACATGTTTTCATATGATATCACTTATATGTGAAATCTAAAATATGACACAAATGAACATATCTACGAATCAGAAACAGACTCACAGACATAGAGAACAGACTTGTGGTTGCCAAGTGGGAGAGAGTGTGGAGGAGGGAAGGATTGTGAGTTTGGGATTAGTAGATGCAAACTCCTACATATAGGATGGATAAACAGTAAGGTCCTACTGTATAGCATAAGAACTATATTCAATATCCTGTGATAAACCATAATGGGAAAGAATATGAGAAAGAATATATTTATGTATAACTGAGTCACTCTGCTGTTCAGCAGAAATTAACAAAACATTGTAAATCAACTATACTTTAATAAAAAAAAAAAAAAAACAAAACATGTTTTCCTAGAAGTGTCCTGGATTTTACCTTTTCCTAGAAGCTACTTCTTAATAACATTGTTGTTCATCTGAAAGACTGGAAAATTTCATAACCAGCAAGTCATGGCTTCTTTTTGTTTAACAGTCTTTCCTTTATCTTATCACTCTTCTCTTGCATTTTGCTTTTATCAACAGGAGAAACTAGGTAGCAGCTTTATCATTCTATGTGGAAGTCTCCTTATCCAGATCATCTAGTTCTTCAGTTACATTCTCTTCTTTCATATTACGACTGGTGACAGTGTGGTTAAACTCTTTCTGCCAGCACACAAGAATGCCCATTTTTTTAAAATAGTTTTTAAATGTTTCCAATAACATTTACCTTGCATTCCTTTAAACTTTAACCAGCAGCCTCCTCAAAGGTCATGAAGCTTCTAATAAAAGTGTTTTCAAGAAACTTTAGGCTTTCATTAACGGTATTCTTAAAGTCCTTGAAAAGTTTACACCCACTGCCTGGTTCCAAAGCTACTCTTTTATTCCTAGTGTCTGTTTTTCTTTTTGTTTGCTTGTTCATGGTAACATCCCACTTCTAGGTATCAAAATCCATATTAGCTATCTGCTATGAGCTGAATGTTTGTGTCCCCCTGCTCCAACACAAATCATATATTAAAACCCTAATTCCCAATGTGATGGTATTAAGAAGTGGACTTTTGGAGGTAATTACATCATAAAGGTGGAGTTCTCATGATGAGATTAGGGCACTTATAAGAAGAGACAGGAGAGAACTCTTTTCTCCTCTCTCCACCATGTGAGGAAACAGCAAGAAAATGGCAAATCAGATAGTTTAGCTCTCACCAGAACCCAACAGTGCTCACCAGAATTGTAATGACTAAATTTCTAAGACATGCTCTATTGTTACATAACCATTTACTACAAACTTAGTAGCTTAAAACAATAAAATATTTTTCACACAGTTTCTGTGGGCCAGGGATCTAGAACCTGCTTAACTAGGTAGTTCTAGCTTCTATTTTCTCATGAAATTGCAGGCAAGGTGTCAGCTGGGATTGCAGTCATCTGAAGCCTTGTCTGAGGCTGCAGGATCTACTTCCAACTTGATTCATTCACATGCCTGGCATGTGGTTGTGGAATGTTGTCAAGAGACTTCATCTCTTCATCACATGGACCTCTCTATTGGGCTAATTGAGTGTTCTCATGACATAGAAGATGGCTTTCTCCAGAAGGAGTGATATAAGAGAGAGCAGAGTGAAAGCTGTAATTTCCTCATGCCCTAGCCTTAGGAGTCACTGTCTCATTCCCACAATATTTTATCAGTTACCCAAGTCAGTTCTATTCAATGTAAAAGAAAACTGCACCAAAATGCCAGAAGGCATGAATCACTGGGGGCCATCTTAGAAGCTGGTCACTACAGTACATTATAGCACTTGGGATTACACCATAAAGTACAATACAGTAATCAACACAGCCACGTTGGAGATCATCTAACAGTTTTATAAAGCAGAATTTTCTTCTTCACTTCCATATAGGTCATTTGAGATAGAGCACTAGCACTAGTTAGATTTTTATAATATAGTCACTGGAAATTTTATCCCAAACTACAAGACTCTCAACTCACTCATGTAATAGTATAATAGATATACATCCTATTTATTCCTCTCTCTAGAACATAACCACTTAATGTATTGGGTTTTAAAGTATTCTTCAAAAATCTTGTTTAAAATAACATTTAACATTTGCAATTGTGAGATCATACACTAAGATGTAATGGTGAAATAATTCATTTCCTTTTGTTATTATGATTCTTTTTACCAATTTTGTTAGGTGACTTTCATAAAACATTCCAAACTAGTCCTAATTATAATTATTTCAAGCTAATGTTTTTTTCCCCAAACTACACCTCATTATCTAATATAAAATACTTGACAGAATGCCCTGTAATACTCTCTTGACTTTAAGGCCAGTTCTCCCTTTCTGAGTACTAATTTTAAGAGAAAACTTATAGTTAGGCATTGTATTCATTTACTAGGGCTGCCATAGCAAATACTTCAGACTGGGTGACTCAAACAACAGAAATTTATGTTCTCACCCTTTTGGAGGATGGAAGTCCAAGCTCAAAGTGTCAGCAGGTTTGGTTTCTTCTGAGGCCTTTCTCCTCTGCTTGCTGATGACCACCTTCTCATTGTATCCTCACATGGTTGCCCTTCTGTCTGTGTCCTGATCCCTACTTCTTATAAGGACACCAGTCATACTGGATTAGCGCCCACCCTAACAATCCCATTTTAACTTAATTATCTCTTTAAAGGCCTTATCTCCAAATATGTTTACCTTTTGAGGTACTGAGGATTAGGACTGCAAAATATAAATTTTGGGGGGGACACACTTCAGCGTATAATAGGCCTATATGATCTTCATACTCTTCCTTTTTCTAGAAAGGTATGAAGATGGCTCCCAAGAATCCAGCAAAGTTTGCATAAATTTAAAACATGGGAAAGAGAAGAAGATAAACAAAACCAGGGTCACAAAATGAAAACAAGAGTGAGGTCAATAAAAGCATTCTATCAGACCTTCTATAGTAACATCAGATGCCCTCTGAATTATCTAAAAACTCCCAGGTAGTCAACATAAAAAGGGAAATCAGGCCAATAATACAGCTTTGTTTTATTTGTGACACTCATCTAGAATATAATGCTGAGAGAGTGACATAATGGGTTTATTCCAAAATCACTCAGTATAGTGGGTTGAACTGTGAACTATCAAAAGTTATGTTCACTCAGAACCTCAGAATGTGATGATATTTGGATTAAAAGGTCTTTGCAGGTGTGATTAAGTTAACGATCTTGGGATGAGATCAATGTGGATTAGGATGAAACTTAAGTCCAATGGCACTGCCCATATAACAGAAGATAAAGGAAGGATACACAGAGGAGAATTTTATGTGAAGATAGAGGCAGAGATTACGGTGATGCATTTACAAGACAAGGAGCAAAAAGGCTTGCCAGCAGCCACTAGAATCTAGGGGAGAAGAATGGGACAGATTCTCTCTCAAGGTCTCCAGAAGCAATTAACTATGCTGACACCTTGATTTTGAGCTTCTGGCCTCCAGACATACGAGAAAAAACATTTCTGTGGTTTTAAGCCTTGCTGTTTATGGTAATTTATTACAGTAGCCACAAAAACTAATATATGGGGGCATCATACTCTCGGATCACCATACTTTATTCCCTTTTTTTTCCACTTTCCATATTAATGCAGATGTACCAGATGTTAACTGTGCATCCCAACATAATCCTAAATTATCTTAAAGTCATCTCAAAGAGATGTCACTGTATTCTGTTTACTGAGGCAGAAAATTGGGCCAATGCATTTTATCATTTTATATTATTTCAACTGTAAAACAATGTAGTAAAAATGTAGTAAAGTAGGGATATGGGCAATTGAATCTGCTATAATGTCACAACTAATCGTAACTAGGCTACTTTGCATATTTCCTTCTAGTTATACACAAACATGTGCACATGCATATATGATGCATATATGTACTCATAGCTGCAATCATATCATGATGGATTGCTCTTAAAGAATACTCTGAGAAAAAGGTTTATCTGGGTTTGCTGCATACTTATTGCATCTTTTGGATTATGATTAGGGGAAGATAACTAATTTTACATATTTAGTATAAAGAACAGAACCTGGTTTTGGTCTAGTCTTTCTAAAACTTCAGATATTCAGTGCTGTATTGGTGCAGTATGTATTTATGGGATGGTTGAGGCATAGAATACACTTATTAACAAACAGCACATCTCCAAGTTATCATGTTTTTTTAAGTTGCCAATTCAAAATAAAATTAGGAGGCAGAACTGATAATTAAGAATAACTGATTATGTAAAAGATTTGAGATTTTCTCAACTTAGAGAGTACCCAGTTAACATCTTACTTCTGTTGTTGTCAGCTAATTGTGGTATACATAAAGGAAGTATTTGCCATAAATTTTCCTCATGGATGAGGGTAAACAAGTTTGCTGCATGAAATTTGTATTTTGTGATTCTTCTAGCACTACCAAACCCAGAGCTTCACGGGCTGCCAGTCAGCTATAAACCTTGTCACTTGTGGATTATGTTTTCTTGGCTACATGGAAGTAGATTAATAAATCCTCATGTATAGTCTTTCAGTCTGTACAGCGAAAGAAGTCAGCTGTCTGGCAAGGGTATGGAATCCTATGTGGTCTGTTGTGATTATTCTGTAACTCACCCCAGAGCTCTCATTTGTCTTGCCATCACCATGGTCCTGTCCTTCACACAGTAGTCATCACCCATAGCAATGAATCAAAGAATCAGCATAAACTATTTGGTAAGTCAGATTCACAGCCTTCCTTGTTGGCAGGTCTTGACCTTATTAGCCCTTTCTCCTACTTTATAGCTGGGAAGTCTGGTGTCTGGGTTCTTCTGGCTCTCCTATTAGGCTTGAAAACATTGACACCAGTCCCTGATAAGACATGTCAACGTGATTAGAAAAATCAGGTTTCACTCAATGAACTTAATGAAATAGAAAGTGACCTTTTCCTCTGGTCACTGATTCCATAGTACAATAATTAAATATTTTGGAATAATGTTTGAATGCCAGGAAACATGCCAAAGATTTAATTGTCATGATCTCATTTAATCCTCACAATGACCCTGTGGATTGTCCCCATTTTACAGAAGAGGAAAGTGGAACCTAGAGAAGGTAAGTTAAGCAAGGCAGAATCAATAAGGAGCACAAAAAGGCTTGAGTCTTTTCTGCTTTAAAGTCTATGCCTTAGCTACAATTCCACGCTGCTTCCCCAGTGACCCAATTAAAGGACCACTGGAAACCAAATATCTGTTTTTTTCCTTCCATTTTTGTCAGCTACCTGTGCTTACGATCATGTAGATCTTGCTCTGTGAATGAACACTTGATCAGAAGACTTGCCATAATATACTTTGGCCTGGAGGGAATAAAAATGTTTCTCTACCGAGTCTAATACTGGCAACCATCTTGAAATCATCAATGAATAAATGTTTTCACACAGCTTATAATTAATGTTTATACATTCTAAAAGGCTTCTCAGTGTTCTATTTGAGTAGATGATGTATTTTTCTTCAGATTTCTTGGCCTGGCTTTGCTTATTTATCTGGGATATTTTCCCTTTCATTGTGGAAATCCTTTAGGCAACCATGCTTTATCATTATAGGTTGGCATTTGACATCATGTAAGAATCTGCCAACAGGGCTATTGGTTTCTGGATTTTTCTCATGTACAAGGGTATCTTAATCCTGAGTATTAGTCTTTCTTTGTACATTTGTGAAAGCTGTCTGATAATGAAAGCAAAAATGAAGCTTTCACTTCCTCTATAAATATTTGTGCGCTGACCTATGACTGTTGGCCAGTCTGCCTGCCAACACCCCATTAGGAGTTATCCCTTTTACAATAATCTACTATCATTTGATAACCTCTTGGGGTTAAGAGTACAGATGTAAGATCTCGAAGATTTCTGATGGGAATACTTCATATCCCAAGTATGTTTTCCCTTCAAAATGACATCACCACAGGGAAACATTTTTCAAATAACTTGGCCATCATGTTATGAAAGCTTCCTTAGAAATATAAAGAAAGAAGCACTCTGCACCTCAGACAAAAATTTTCAGAATCCAGAGTTGAAAGAAAAAAAAAAACAAAAAACTTACCAGTTAGTTAGTCTTAGAAGGTCTTGGTGTGGTGAGGTAACAAGGGCCAGCAAGGAATAGTGCCATTACAAAGACTGAACTGTATGACTTTTCTATCAAATTCTAGTGTTATGAAAGCTCATAGTTACTAGGTTTTGCTTGAAAGACAGTATTTATACTTCAGGTGGGAGCACAGAAATAATTTAGTGTATGTTGTATGAAAACTTACTGCTAAGGAGAGCATTCGAATGACTGCCCATGGGTTAAGATTTTCATCTCGAAGTTTCCTCCTACTTGCTATTATTTTATGAATAAATGTCACTTAGGGACCTTTGTAGCCACCTCTTTAGCTTAAAGCACTGAATTTCTCCAGAAATGCTCTGTGCAGGGCAAGAAGAAGATTGTAGAACTAAGACATTAGACTGTGAGGAAAAATTTCCTTTTGGAGGGCCAGAAATGGACCACCATAATAAAAGTAATACCTGTGATGTGTAAATTTCTCAGACTCTAGTTCTCAGGGAAGTGTGTGTGTGTATGTGTGTTCCAAAGTTAAGTTTTCTTGCAATGTGTAGAGTTGGGAAAATACATTAAATATTTATTAAGGATCTATTATAAACCATCTTCTGAGTTATACACCTCCCATGCAGAGATAGTAGTAATAATAATAATAGATCACATTTACTAAGGAATTACAACATGCCAGGCTCTGTTCCAAGCACTTTACTGGTAATATCTCATTTGATTTTTGCAACAACCCTATAAAGTAGGTACCATTATCTCCATTGTGCAGATGAAGAAACTGAAGCTCAAAGATGAAGAAACCAAAAATATGCAGCTAATAAGAAATGGAGCTGGAATTTAAGCCAAAGCAGCCTGACTTCCGAGTCTACCATGTTATACAACCTTGCTGATGCTCCTCAGGACTCATAGCTTGACAAGAAGAGAGGCAAATCCATATCATCTTATAGACCTGTAGAAAGAAAGTAGATGCACAAAGGAGGAAGATATTTATCTCAAGTGTGGGGTTCTGGGAGGACTTCATAGAATTGATGTTAAAGGTGACACATGGAGGGTGAGTAGCATTTCCAGATGGATGAGCTGAGGAAAGGTGTTTCAGATAAAAGGAACAAGGTCAACACAGATGTGGATATGTACAACAGTGTGGGGTGACAGGGTCACTACAGTGAGCCAGGGACTACTGGAATGTAGGGCACATACAAATGGGAAACTGATCTGAGATGAGCTGGTTGGGTGGGCAGCAGCCCCAGAGGAAAGGGCCTCTCATCCTATGCCAGAGTGATGGCTTTTCTACATGCCAAGAGCCTACGATGGACTTTGCACAGGACATTTGCATGACTCAATTTTTATTTCAGAAAAAAGGACCTTAAGGTCTGTGTGATGTCGGGTTTGAAGGGGCGAGGGCTGGAGACAGGACAACAGTTAGGATGATATAAAACTATTCAGGCAGGGGATATGGGAGCCTAAAGTCAACTGTTGACAAGAATGAAGAGATCTTTTTGAGAAATGTTTGGTTCTAGGATTGATAAGATTGAGAGGCTGACTGGGTTTGGGTGTGAGGGTGAGGGAGAAGATGAGGTCGTGGTGGGCTCTTAGGCCCTCAACTTGAGTAACTGAGTGGATGGTGGTGCTGTTCATTTCCCTGAAGGGTAGGGATGGAGAGCAGGGGATAAGAAGACTGAGTTCTGCTTTGCAACTCACCTCCTTACTTCCCTCTCCTCACCCACCCCTCTCTTCTCTGAGTCCCAATATCACCTTGAGATATCATGATTTGGAGCTTCAGTTTGTTTCATAGTTGTATATACCTGTCTTCAGCACTAGACTGTGAGCTCTTGGCAGCAGAGCCTGTAATATATTTATCATTCAATAAATGTTTGTTAACTGAGTTCATGAAGAACAGAACCAATTTTTATGTGAATGGATAATTGAGCATTCAAAAGAAATTTGCTTCCCATAAGCGTCTACACTTTGTCCTGTTCTGCCTTCAAAATACTTAGAATAAAATGGATTCTTCTTCCTCAAAATAGGTTATGGGTTTGAAAGCAGGAATCGCACTACCCCTCTGAATCAAGTCTGTTATTTTTCACCTTGAAAATCCGCAATCCCTTCAAATGTTTCACACACAACATAATTTCCATACACTTCATCATCCTCCTTGCCCTCCTCTGCACATGTTTCAGTCTCTCTGTGTTCTTCTTTAAATGTGACACTCTGCTAATCTGACCCATACAGGATGCAATGTGGCCATTACTTCTGAAGAGGGGTGAAGTCAAACCATTTCATAGTTAATGTCAGAATTATTTTTAAGGAAGAAATTGTATTTAGGAAATTAAATCAGTAAGCAGCTTGAAGTAGATGGCGAGACCATGAAGGCATAAGTTAGTGGCAGTCAAGTAAGCCACAGACTAAACTATTCTATCTTGGAAACTAATAGAAATTGTAGATTGGGGAAGAGTTGAAGATGGTTAGCTTAAGAATTTAATTTTTTGGAAAATTTAACTGAAATAAAACATACATAACACTAAAGTAATGAATCCAATGTATATAATTCAATTAATTTTTAGAAAATGAACACCCCCAGACCACGAAATAGAAACATCATCAATAACTACCCCCTGTTTAGTCCCTTCTGGTCATTCACACCTATCAAAGGAGGTACTGACTATGGAAGGTCTTGTTTCTCTGTCCCCGAGCAAAGACCTATCCAAGCCTGGATTCTTCACTCCTGATGTCCCTGATGAGCAAGTTTCCCTGGCCTGGGGTAAAAGGGTTGTGGATCATCAATGTCAATGGACCAGAAATCTAGGGCTTCAGAATCTCACCAGTTGTTAGCAGGTTCCCTCCATCAGTGGCATATTGCCTCCCATGCAATGGGAAACTGCTTGACCAAGGTTTGGGCTTAGTCTTTAGCCTTCTGCCTCATACAGCTTTGGAACTCAGGAAAGAGGCCCCACAAGTCTCCAGTTGAGTTTATTCTGTGTCAAGTGGCCACAGAAATCTCTGCTGCTTTCTCTGTCCCCCATTATGGCCCTCTGCTCGGGCCAAACCTTGATTCTCAGTCTTCCACCTTCATCAAGAATCAGCACATGCCCCCAGTGACAGCTGAGGTTCCTTAAATTTTCTCTGAATATTTCTCCTCTGTCTGAATTTGTACTGCCCTCTGGTGCTTTTAAGTATACCAGGAGTCAGCAAACTTTCCTGTTAAGACCAGATAGTAAATATTTTTGGCTTTGCAGACCATATGGTCTTTGTCACAACTACTTAATTATGTTGTTATAGCATAAAACAATACCAAAAAAAAGAGGCATAGCTGATTTGGCCTGTGGTCTATAGTTTGCCAACACCTCATATATATAATTATTGCAATTTACTTAATATTCCTAGTTCTTCAATGAGATAAGTGGCTCACACAACCTATCCCATCCTAGCTTGAAGCAGAACCCTACCAGAGAGCTTTTAAGAACAAGCATGGCTGATTTGTAATTTGAAGTTCTTGGGTGGCTAAGATGTAAAACCTTCTCTTAATTTTTCCAAACTTTCAGCAAACTCTTACTGTACAGAGGCTTCTGTGTGTAGGATTTGTGTGCATGTTTTTGTGAGCATGTGTGTGAGTGTGAAAATAAAGGGATACAGTTCAATTTGGAGGTTGATAAGCTTTGATGATTTAGGAATTCAGTTAACAATACTTCTTTTTTCCTTACCAAGCATCAGAAATTATTGAGAGATAGAGATAAGAGACATGGAAATGAAGCTCAAAAGATCACTTTCATCAGTGATAAGCTGGTTGTGTTTTGTAATATTTTGTTTTGTTTTGGGTCATGTGTTTTTTCTTTTTCTGCCTTCTTTTAGATGAATTGAGGATTCTTTACATCTCTACTATTGGCTTATTAATTTTTTTATGTTTTTTCTTTTTTTATTTGGGTTAAGTTGCCTTCGGAGAAAGAAAAAACAGCAAGCTACAGCCTGTAGCCCAAATCTATCCCACTGTCTCTTTTTATAAATAAAGTTTTATTGGAATACAGTAATACTCATTCATTTATGTCAGTGACTGCTTTTACACTACAACAGCAGAACTGAGTAGTTGTGACAGAAACCATCCCTTGACAGAAAAATTTTGCCAAACGCTGCTCTAGGGCTGACAATATATACCTGCATTCACCATAATTCCACTATGACTGTGGATTTGTCCCTGGATGCTTTTATCTCTATCATGTATTGCTTTATGTATGTTGAATCTGTGTAACTAGGTACACGCAGATTTTAAATTGTGATTATTTCCTTTTATATTGATTTCTTTATCATTATGAAATGTCTCTGTTTATCTTCAATAATGCTTCTTTCCTTAAGGTTTATGTTTTCTGATATAAGTGTAGCTACTCACAATTTCATTTGGTTAGTTCTTGCATTTTTTTACTCTTAAATTTTCTGCTCTTCATGTTCAAAATTCACCTCTTGTTAACACAGCATATTTTAAAGTTTTGTTTTTTATGAAGTCTGACAATCTTATTATTTTACTTAGAGTATTTCATCTATTTATATTTCATGTAATTACAGATATAGTAGGGCTTGTTATCTACCATCTTACTAAGGTTTTATTTTGTTTTGTTTTTTTTTTCTATTTAGGCCATCTGTTTTATATTACTTCAATTTTTTTCTTGTCTCCTTGTTGGTTAATCAGATATGTTATTATTATTCCAGTTTACCTTTTATAATTTGTTAGTTATACACTCTTTTTGCTTTCTTTGGGTGGTTATCATAGAGGTTATAGCATGACATTAGGTTCTAATGCAAATTTATATGTTTACCCTTTCCTGGATATACTTAGACCTTTTAAACTTCATTGTCCCTTTCCCTCCTTTTCCATTATTTTTGTCATTTATTTTAATTGTATACATATTTGAAACTTCAAAGGACATCATAATAACCATTTCTTACAGACAATATTTACCCATATAACCACATATATATTTACATATACTATCTACTTATTTACCCATATATATATACACACCCTTTCAGGTACTTTTTTTTTTTTTAACTTCTGCTCTTCTATTTATCTACCTAGAGTCATTTCATTTTGCCTGAAGAGGTCGCTTGAGTATTTCTTATAAGGAAGGCCTCACTGGTGAGTAACTTCTTTTGTAGTTATTTTTCTGAAAATATTTTTATTTTACCTTCATCTTTAAAAATATTTTCACTTTTTTCCCCCATGTGGTCCTTTAAATAAATTATTCCATGTTCTGACTTCCATCATTTCCTCTGAGAAATCAGATGTTAAGTCATTTCTGTTTCTTTGAATTTAATTTGTTTTTCTTTATTTTTTTTAATGCTTCTAAAATTTTCTTTATGTGTTTAATTTTAAAAGTTTGACACTCATGTGCCTAAATATGGTTGTCTATATGTTTACACTGCTTGAGGTTTGATGAGCTTCTTGAATCTGTAGATTGATGTCTTTTAGAAAATGCTTAACATTCTGTCTTCTCTTCTCTGGAATACCATTTATACATACCGTTTGAGCATTTCCCACATGTTTCTTATGCAATATGTTTTCTATTCTTTTTTCTCCTTTTGTTTTATTTTGGGTATATTTTATTGGGTCTATTTTTTTGTATATTTTATATTCTAGTCCATTTACACTTTTTGTCTACTGTGACCAATCTATTGCTAAACCTAACCCATCAGTTTTTAATATCAGATACTGTAGTTTTTTCAATTTTATAGTGTTCATTTAATTTTTTATAGTATAAATTCAATTCTTGATTACATTTTAATTCTTTCATCTATTTCATCATTTTTAAATTTTTTATTAAACATATTTATCATAATTATTTTAAAGTCATTGCATGTTAACTGTAAATCTGCTTATATTGTTCCTTTTATTATTTAATTATTAATCATATTTTCTTGCCTCTTCCCCTGACTTATAATTTTTATTTCATTCTAGACATTGTAAAATTCTGAAGGATACAGATAATTTTATATCTCACCAGAGATGAGTGGCCCTTTCCTCTATTAGGCAGATAGGGTAAAAGAGTGAGCTAAATGTGGCTGAGATTCTACTTTGGTAAGATTCTATCTTCCTTCAACTTGCCCCTGTTTTTATGGAGTGGCCTTCCAGGCTTTTGATTGAGAGCCTAGCAGATTTCCATTTCTTCAAATCTAAATGATTACAGGAGATTCAGCTCTTGCTTTCAGAGGCTTCTGTCCTACCTCTCCAACCTCTTACACTAAACAGACTCAAAATCTTGCAAGCATCTTAAAGGGAAGACCAGCAGTGTACTTAAAGGAGGTCCCATCTGATGGAGAATCTTTATTTACTAGTCTGAAAGACTGCAAGAGATTTTATTCTGTGTTTTAGAAGCTTTGGGCCTAGTTTACAGCTTTTTCCTCAGCCCTGGAGCTCAAGAATGGCCCATGAGAAAAACCTCCAAATTCCAACCTGTTACTGACTGAACAAAAAAACTTTGTGAGCTTTTTCTCCAAGAAGAGGTTCTGATCCTCAGTCTTCACCCAATATCCACAAATGTCCTCTGGGGGAAAAAATAGCTTGTGATTGTCATCTCATCTCTGAACAGTTTCTCCACTCCCTGAAATTTTAGCTCATCTATTCTTCATAGTTTTCACAGCTCTGTGATGCCTTTAAAATATAATGCTTGCAATTTATCTGACTTTTTTTCCATTGTTACAATGGACCTTTCACAACCTACTTTGTCTTACTTGAAAGTGGAAATTTCTTGATAGACTATTCTTTATTAGTGAGCAAAATTGATGGATTGTGGTTAATCCAGTGCTCAATAAATATTTACTGAATACCTTCATGTCAATAAGAAATACATTTGACTGTGAGGAATAGAAAATCTGACTATAGTAGCTTAAAGAAACAAGTGTTTCTCCTGCTCACTTAATAAGAACTCAAGACTTAGGCAATAACTAATATTGTTTCAGCAGCTCAGTGATGTCAGTGTTGATGATGTCTCTGAAATTCTCTTGGCATTTCCCAAGTGCATCTCATCTCAGAGTCACCAGATGGCTACAGCTTCAAATAGTATTTCCACATTCAAGGCAAAAAGAACACAGAAGGAAGGGCCATGACAGTCAACTATGCTTTCTACTGGGAAAACCATTGCTGTCCAAAATCTCTCAACTAATTCTAGATTTATTTGATTGACCAGGCTGTGTCATATAGCCACCACCAACAATAAGGGAGGGTGAGGAATTCAGTACTTACCTAATTAGGAGTTGAACAGGTAAAGGGTAAATGTGACACATCACAGTTGATCTAGGCAAAGAAAAATTCAGTGCCAAGGACAATCAATAGGTGAGAGAATATCATAGCAGACTTTCAGGAGCAAGAAACAGAAAATCAAGTATACTTTGAGCAATAAGGTCACTTTATTATCTCACATAATAAGATGTCTGGAGGAAGGATGGAGTAGGTTAATTTAAAGGTTCCACAAAATCAATAAGGATCCATATTATTTTATCTTTCTGTTTTGCCATTCTCAACAGCTAGCAGCTCCACTCATGATCACATATCGGCTATAGCAGCTCCAGGCACCGTATCTTTACATATCAAATTCCAGAGGTAAGAATAGGAATTATTCCTGTATTGGATCCCACGAGCCCCCAATAGACTTTCTCTCAGAATAGTGTCACATGATTAGTGTCAATGAATGGCCTAAACCAACCATTTTGAAAAGGTAATGAGCTGACCACTATTTCTTTTTCTTAAATTGTTTTATACTTTATTAATTGAAGACGTATTTGTCAATTACTATTTCTGAACATTTTAGGCCTTGCTTGAAGAATATACAGTATAGAGTACAAAAAAAATCATCTATCAAGGTTGGTTCAACAGCCTTTGGCTGTGAGAGTCTCAAGGAGTCACTGATAGTTTTCTTTTTTTCCTTTTTTAAAATTGAAGTATAGTTGATTTATAATGTTGGGTTAATTTCAGGTGTATAGCAAAGTGATTCAGTTATACATACATATATATCTATTTTTTTCAGATTCTTTTCCCTTATAGGTTATTACAAAATATTAAGTATAGCTCCCTGTGCTATGCAGTAGGTCCCTGTTGGTTATCTATTTTACATATAGTAGTATTTATATGTTAATCCCGCTATTTCTTAGAACAATTAAGATTTATCCCTAAGATCTCAGGAAAGGCCCAGGTTTCTCAAAATATATCTCCTCTGTAGGACTAGTAAATACATTACGGGTTTTGTTTTGTTTCGTTTTGGTTTTTTAGCGAGGAAGAATGGGAGAATGGCTACTATACTCTGCAGTGTTTGCTACTGGGAGCATGAGATGCTAAGGAAATTCAAATAATTTTATGTTTGGAATACAAAGGACAAGGTCAGGAGTGAGGTGAGTGAAAAAACAGGGACAGGCCAGATCATGATAGACTTTTAAAGTCACATTCTGAATTTAGATTTCCTCCTGAAGGCAATGGGGAGCTGTTGAACCATGGAACCGTTTTAAGCAGGGAAAAGACACAATCAGATTTTTAGTTTGGAAATAACAATCTGGCTTTATTATGAAGAATAGACAGATGGGACAAGATTGATAACAGTAGAGTATAAAGAAGCACAAGGCATGGCTATAAAGTAATGAGATGTTTTTCAGGTGACTTTTAAAATGATACGAGCTAACATTTACCTGAATTAACTCATGATATCTTCACAACAGCCTGATAAGATATTTAACGCTTGAGGGAATTGAGACTTACAAAGGTTAAGTAACCTGCCCAGAGTTATACAGTTAGTGCCACGGCTGGGATTTGAGCTCAGGTAGTCTATCGCCAGAGACTGTATGCTTAACCACTATACTGTAATGCTTATTATGTTAGCCTAGAAGTAAGTCTCTCATAAGTCCTGCATAGTACCTGACCTTAGGTGCAAATAATTTGCTCAAGGAAATAAATGTGGCGGAGGCATGACTTGGTTGAGCTCTGTGTTCAAATCCTGATTCTGAGGTTCACCAGCTGCATACTCAGCTAAGGTACCCCAGCCCTCTAAGGTTCAGTTTCCTCATCTATATAACAAGGGAGGCCATCTCTACTCAGAAAAGTTGTGAAGATTGAATACAATGAAAGAATGTTTGTAAAGCTTGTGGCACACAAAAGACCTTTAAAATTGTTTGACCTCTTTCCTGTCTTTTGTCAAATAGCAATGCCTTGGTGAAGTAGACATTCCAGACTGTGAGACTAAAGAAGTCAGGAAGTGAGTTGTCCCTTTTTGCTAAGCAAGTAGAGAACCAGCTCTAACGCGGGGGTTCCAAACAGGAGGTTCCATGAGCTTGAGAGAAAAAAACCACATCTTGGTCTTTGCTACCCTCTAACTGAAATTTAGCAGGTGCTTTTGTTTCAAACATAGGCAGCAAACCTGCATGACAGTAAGAGTACCTGTGCCTCTGGCCACCTGTAGAAATCAAATATTTTCATATTTGTATTATCATATTTCAGTTATTATCGATATCTTGAAATGTTTTTTACCTTCATCACTACTTTGAAATGACATTCATTATTAGATAACATCACAAAACCTAGTTCTTTAATGAACTGATAGAAAAGTGTGCACATATATTTCTAATCTCTTAAGTTTTCTCTATGTTTTCCTTTCTCATAAATGTAAAAAAATTTTTGATAACAATTTCAACAAAATTGGTTTCTTTTGTAATCCTATGTATTTTATTTGCTGTGTCTAAGAACATTATTTTGAGAAGTCCCTGGACTTTTTCACCAGCAGCAAGGGGTAATGGTGCAAAATGAACTCCTGCACCAAAGGGACTCAGGCAGGGGTGGGATGGGCCGCAGTGTGAATCCTATCAGTCAAGTGCACTAGGCGTTTTGGGGCAAGAAGCCCAGAGCTCTCCTGCCTGTGACCCTCAGCCGAGTCAGGGCAGGAAGCAGATGACCCGGGCCTGGCAGCTTCTGAGATTTTTCCTGAGCATTCTTGTAAAAAAGCAACCACATTGCCACATGTGCCTGGAATTTGATTTCCAGGCCAAGTGTCAGCTTTTCCATGCTAAGACTCCCTCGGGTTTTGGCCCAGGTTCCCCTGCTGTCAAGGCCCAGCCCTTCCAATACCCCAACCACCTGCCAGAGAGAACAGCTTCATGGAATTTTGGCCGACACTTCTGAGTCACGTCGTCAGACACAGGCTTCCACCTGCAGCCTTGGGAGGCCTGGGCTGCAAGGTGCCTGAGCAGACAACTGTGCTGACCCAGCCCAGCAGGGGAGCCGTGTTCTTCCCTGCAGGCCAGGAGCCTTTACAAATTGATCCAGTTTTCTCCTCTCTGCTCTAAAGAGGCATTTCCTTCTCAGAGTCTGAGTTTTTCCAATCTTATCTAGTAATCTTAGTTTCTCTCAAGTTATTCTTTTTTCTGGAATCCAACAACAAATTTACCTCAGAAAATGGTAGGGAGAAAGGCTTATGCAATGCGAGGGTATTGTTATAAATAGGAGCCCTTGCTGTGACTTTCTTAAATAAACAGGTCGCTAAGGTTTCCAGGCAGTGGTGGAGCTAGTGTTCAGAGGCTGGGGAGACGGTTTTCCAGTTAAAAAGAGTCAGTCTCCTTCCAAAATACTCATTCTCCAGAAGTGAAGTGAATCCCGTTACAACCTTGGTTTGGGGAAATAGTCCCACTCTCCCGTGCAAGATGAGGGAAGAGGGTTAAGCTTCTAGAGATGATGGCCTAAGTGGTGTGCACTGCAGGGGCAGGGAAAGCCCCCTGCTGCAGAAAATCCTCTTCCCTCAGCCACATAGTCATAATATATATGTGTGTATATATATATATATATATATATATACACGTACTCATTACATATATTTATCTATCATTAAAACTTCTAATGCTTCCAAGAGAGAAATACATAAAATTATTCCAGTTAGTTACCTCTTTATATTAATTATTTATCTGACCTTTTTCAACTCTGGACTGACAGATTATACATAGCAAGAGAGGACAGTATCATTAGATCCAGTACAGAGGCTTAGAGAGTCCACATGTAATGAGAAAAAGAGGAACAAAAGCAGAACTCTAGAGGAAATCATCCTTTTTTTTTAAGGGCTGGATTGAGGAGGAAGAGCTGGTGGAGATGACCCCCTGGATCCGAGAATGGTCTTGGGCACATACTAGACAGTCAAATATTTATTGAATGAACTAGTCGAAAGTGGAAGAATAAAACTATTTCTTTGTATTACCATTTTTAATGACCCTAACCTCATCCAATGCCCAACTAAGTGGTGCTGGGTCTTGGGTAAAACCTTATAGAATCCCTAGAATTGGTCATTTCAAAGCTTTTCTGATCTTCGGGTAACTAGGGATTATCTATTAATAGGTAACTGACTCACAAGGGGTCTATTTTTAGAACTGTCATACCCAAAGGAGTATAACTGAAAAGTAAGAGTGACTAGGAATGAAATTTAAAACTCGGGGGTGGGAATGAAGGAGGTGAAATAGCATCGCTGTGCATAATAACGTGAAGCATTATTTCCATTGCAGACAGACAGACCTGTAAATTGTAAGGCAGTTAGGAAACTATCTCTCTTCCTATTTGTTTAGTCTATTGTCTCTAAGAATTAAAATCTGTCCATCAGAGGTGAACTTGAGCAAGTTTGCAACACTGCAAGTATAGCTCTTTCAAATACTATGTGGAATAGATGGATAGATGGCTGAATGGAGGAAAAAATAAGGCAGAGCATAAATTAATTGGATTTCTACTGAGAACACTGTACAGTATTAGAGTTGGTGGGTTTTTATTCATCCCAGATTAATGCAGAATATAAATGTGAAGGATTATCTTTGTATTTTTTTTTTTTGTATTTTTTATATTAGTAAACATTAATGAAGTTTCCGTTTTTCCTCTCTAGACCAATCTTATCTTTGGCTTTTATTATCCCAATGTGTTTTGGTGGAATATATGACTTGATACAATATCAAGTGGATTCAATCAAACCTCACTTTATATACTAGATATGAATACCAAATGCAAATATTCATACTGCAAGCAAATAGAGACAAAATTTTCACATGGTATGTATGTCTTATACCATAAAGAATGCCAAAAAGAAAAAAACATTTAAGTTAACTTAATCATATTTTAATGAGTTCCACATTCTCACCTAGATAAATTTATCAACATCATGTCTCTAAAGCAAAAAAGGAAGTGTAGTTTTAGTTCATATGTGTCAATAAAACCAGATAATTACTTTGAAAACTGAATGAATTATCCACTTGGCCTAAATTGACTGAGCTAACCTCTGTAATTGCTAACTCTAAATTTCTTTTTGCACATTAGAATAATTGCTAATGCAAAGGTCCAAAGGTCCAAAATGTGCAGTAGAAATGTCACTTCATTTGCGGTTCTTAGATACCTTTAGATGAGAGCTAGACAGAAATAGTTCCTGTCAAACTTTTTGTGGGTTGCTCATGATTAGGAGCCTAGGGCTTTCATTTTGCATGTCGTGATAGTTTTGCAAATTGAAAATACTTTGTAATTTCTCTTTCCATGGATAAATTCTGTTTTTGAAAAGAAAAAAGCAATCAAAAATGGAGAACAAGGGCATTCTGACTGTGGCATTCAATGTCCTGCCAATTCTATTGCACATTATTTTTCAAAATGCATTTCACAGTGATTAACGCTAACTTAAAGTGATTTCATATGGCGTTTTACTTGATCCTATGATTTTCCAAGATTTATGGATAATCTAATATATTCTTATTGAACAACTTAAATTTAAAGGGGGAACTGTTTTTTATAAATTCCTGTAGACCAATAATACCATTTACAACATTTCATCTCTTAACTCTTTGGGACTTTGAGAACAGGGGACTGTGTACAAGGATCTTTACAACTTTACCTTCTAATATTGTATCAGTTGTACCAAAGTGACAACATGTGATTCAATTCAGCGGAAGCTTCAGCATTCCATTTACATGTCCTAATGGAATTAGAATTTAATAAACTAAAGAGTGGTTCACACCTCAATTTATCGTAATATTTAGCATGCTATTTTAATGTGGACAGAGATGTTTAGAGCAGTGAATTTGTCACTCATTGCTCCAACATCCAAGTGAGGTAAAGTAAGGTCATACCCATTTTATGGATGAGGAAACTGAGTCATATAGTGCTGAAATGTTTTGCTATGAGTCCTACAACTGTTCAGTATCAAATTTAAAAATATATTTCTCAGCTAACTGGAAGTGGTCTCATTGAAAAATGCCATTTTTGATTATGAGTTCTGAGTGTTATAATGAGAGAATGTTTGCAGTTTGATCAAAAAGTATTTGGCTGCAGAATATGTTTGAGGCCAGGTTGACCCGTGAGTCTCAGCTATTTGATGGTCACTCCTCATTTTTCCTGGTGGTGGCCTAGAGGTAAATTATTGTTACCAGTCCCAGGGAAGAGGGGAAGGAGAAATCAGTGGTTTTATTATAATGACACATTCATTGTCCTCATCCAATTCTTTAGAATTTGAAAAGCCTTAGCAAAAATTAAAATTCTACTTTTTTATTTTGGCATAGGAAGGAATTAGGAGAAATTCTAATGGGTTGGCCAAAAAGTTCACTTAGGTTTTTCCATAACCTCTTACAGAAAAACCCGAACGAAATTTTTGGCCAACCCAATAGTTATTACTAACAATTTAAAGGGAGCCTGTATCCAAATGTTATTAATATCTTTAAGGCAGAGGTTTTAGGAAAAGCAAGTATAACTTTGTCATCCCCTAGGCACCTGGCTCAGTTATTCAGGGGATCTTTTTCAAATAGAATGTGGAATGCAGTGGAAAACTCTATGGAGGTAACTGCATGCCATTGTTTTATTATATTTGTAGAGGCAAGAAAATAGGAATAGGAGTTCTGCAGCATCATTTACTTTTTTGTAGAGGCAAGAAAATAGGAATAGGAGTTCTGCAGCATCATTTACTTTTATGACCCTTGAATAAGTCATTTCAGTGTTTGGGATCTGATATTTTCACCCATAAAGTAAGTGTATTGTACCATAACAACATTAAGGACCATCATCTCTAAAACACTACTATTGTTTGCTTGTTTTTCAGTCTCCTTGATGTGTTTGGGAGACTTTAAGGACAAAAAGACATTTCTATAACAGCCTGAACACCTTTACACTGACTCCCATGTATGATTTCACATAGTCTGAAGCGGTCTGTGAGACAGAATGAACTAAAAACTGCAGGCCAGGATGAGGAATTTGTGATGGCTCAAATCAGGCCCTCAAAGTATGTCTTTGAGAAGAGACAAATATAAAAAGATAATAGTACTGCTGTCATTAAAACAATAGCAGCAAAACCCACGTGTAGTTAGAAAAGTCTTTAGCAACATACATTCGAAAAAGCCAAATCTTAGGGCAATTACTTCATGAGAGTGTCTCTTTAGACCTGCATTAATGAGTCTTTTTTGGTGATTGTTTTTAAAAATCTTCAACTTTTCTTCCTTGTATTCTCTTTATCTCTCTCTTCCTATCACCCTTTTTCCCCCTCAAATGAAGAACTAAGCCATTTATTATTATTATTATTATTATTATTATTATAGTAGTTTTAGATTTGCATGTTTCCTCATCTTAATTAAAAAATAGAATAGTCTAAATTTTCTCTTTTTAAAAACTGAAACCACATTTCTCTTTACACATGTGGCCCTTGATTGCCCATGGGTGTGTTCTCTACTCTGGTACTTGGCTCCTCCAGCTAAGTTCCTTTGCACTATCACATCTCCTGAAACACATCAAATTTCACTATGGAAACACATGGGTAGTAATGAAGGTTCTTTTTCAGCTCCAAAAGTGCTCCAAACAATCAGGCAGTGGCATCTTGTTTCTCTCAGAATTTAAGGAAAATGAATAAAATTACATTACTGTTACACTAAGCATCTTGAGCTTTACACAGGTCATGATTCTGTTATGCCTGACAAAAAGCTAATACCTAACCAACTTCACTGGAAAATTCAGTATTTTAGCAAAATAGATTCATGTCAATGTGGCCTGAAACTACAAAGGAACCGAAAAACCAAGAAACAGCCCATTTTAGTTGAGAAGTACAGATGCCTTTGCTTTTTCATTGGCAAGGGCAATAGTTTTTGCCGTTAGACATTTTATTTTCAAGAAACAGCTGTCCAGTTTGGACCTGTCACTTCAGTGACTATGATTAGTAAGAGATGTTAGAAACAGTGAAGTGACTCAAAGAAGTGGAGCCTACCAAGGCAGGAAGCCCATAACCCACCTGTAAGTATTTTGGGGGGAAAAATTGCTTAATGGAAACTAAGATAATAATTTTCCTTCTGTGAGTGATTGTCTTTATATTATTCTTTTCTGAATAAAAGCCTGTTATAATTAGTAACTATTTTTAGACATACATTAATTGCCATGTGGCCAGGGAGTGCTTGTTAACTCTTTGCAGGTCCTGGAATTTAGAACAAATGTGAAGCAAGCAATGGCCTTTGTGGCTTTTAGATAATAATGATAATCCCTTCATATTTATGTTTTATTTTGCATTTATAAAACTATTCTAAGCCTTGTATAATTTTTAATTTTCTCCTGTTGGGTAGAGGGTGAGAGTGTCTTTATTCCAACATCACAGGAGTGGCACAAGTCACACATTCCCAACTATCCTGCCTGCACTGATTGCCCCATTTTCACAACTGCTCTAAGAGTTATCATCTGTACACACAGATAAATGCAATTTACTGCATTAAATTGTTTTATCTGTTAGTCTTTGTTCCTTGAGGAAAAGGACCATGTATTTTATTTCTTATTTACATCCAGCTCTTAACTGAAAGCATAGTAAATCCTCAGTTAACTTCGCATTGGTCATTTGATTCAACTGAGTCCAAGAAAAGTTGATGTAGAAGCAACCAACAGACTGAGTTCTCCGTGAAATAATAACCTGGTCCATAGCAATAGCCTTCCTAATCCATAAGCCACATGCTTTGCCCCATTGCTTACCTGTATTTGGTATCAGAACTCTTACTTTAGGTTTAATTGATAAACTCCTGCACACCGTTTATCAGAAACTCTGTGTCTCAGATAAGAAAACCCAGACCCTGCATTCCAAAAAGGCAGAAATATGTAGACAGACTTGGTCAGATGCTGGGGGTAAAAAAAGCAAATTGGGAATTCAGTTATTGGAAATATGCCCAAGATCGAGTTTGTTCCAAAGTTAACATATTAATAATGCACACACACGCATACATACACAGATATACACAAACATTCATTCAGGCTGCTAACTGTCTTTCAATATCCATTCTCTCCTTCTCCCTTAGTAAGAAAACTCCTAGTTGTTAGCTGGGCATAGAAGTCACTGAGAATAAAGACCACATATCCAAGTTTTCTTTGCAGCTAGGTATGGCCATGTGAATAGCCAATGGGATGTAAGTAATAATGTCACATGCTTCCAGGACGCACTCTTAAAGGGAGTACCTTTTTTTTTTTTTTAACCTGTTCTTGCTCTCTGCTGGTTTGAATGCAGGTATAATGGCTGGAGGTTAGCATTGTTTTGGACCATTATGTGGATTCCACTTGCGAAGGTTAGTGGACAAAAAAGTGGGAGGAGTCTGGATCCCTGACCCATTGACACCAGGCCTTCTATGGATGACCTTTACTTGAAATAGAAATAAACTTTTATCTGTCCAGCCACTGTTATTTTGGGTTTTGTGTCACCTGCAGCTGGACCTAAACTCAATGGAATCACTAAAATTAGATACAAAACGGAACTGGAAACAAAAGTGTGTGGAGATTTCCAGTTTAAGTTCAGATTTAGAAAAGGCTTTATAAGTTATCATTCTTATCCTTATAACATGAAAAGCCTGGGAAAATGAAAACAAATCACTTTTCTTAGACCCATCAGAGAACTGAGGTCACAGAGCAAACTACCTCCCAAAATCTGGAGAGGTACCTCCAGGGAGACAGAGGACCTGAGCATTTGCTTACCTGAAGCAATGCTTCTGGAACATTAAACTAGAAATTTGATGAATTTCTGGAGGCCAAGTTTGGGGTAGCATCAGAGTAAGAAGCTCCCAGGAATCTCCATACATAAGCAGACTTTTCTTCCAAGAACACCGCCAGGCTCTCATAGAGTGGATAAGGGAGAATCCAGAGAAATTTCCCCTTGGGGTCATGGCATGAGGAGTGAAAGAGTAGTCATGGTGAAATCCACTAAGACTCTTCTTCCTTAAGCTCAGTCTCCAAGGAGGACATTTCCATAGAGTAACAGTGAAATCTTATCTCAACGGAGATTGGAAACTCTATTAAACTCTAGTACACTGAACAAAACAAATCCATAATTCACAGGGAAGAAGGCTTCAAGGACATAGACTGGGAAGACTGAGATACCACTGCAGTCAGAGAAGGGATTAGGGGCAAAAGGAAGAAATCTCTATCCCTAGGGGAGGGACAGAAACACTTGCAAAGACCACGCCCCTAAGACACAGGTCCGAGAGGAGCTTCAGGATGACAGAAGAGTAAGACGTGGAGATTACCTTCCTCCCCACAAATACATCAGAAATACATCTACATGTGGAACAGCTCCTACAGAACACCTACTGAATGCTGGCAGAAGATCTCAGACCTCCCAAAAGGCAAGAAACTCCCCACGTACCTGGGTAGGGTAAAAGAAAAAAGAAAAAACAGAGACAAAAGAATAGGGACGGGACCTGCACCAGTGGGAGGGAGCTGTGAAGAAGGAAAGGTTTCCACACACTAGGAAGCCCCTTCGCGTGCGGAGACTGCGGGGGGCAGAGGGGGGAGCTTCGCAGCCACGGAGGAGAGCACAGCCACAGGGGTGCGGAGGGCAAAGCGGAGAGATTCCCACACAGAGGATCGGTGCCGACCAGCACTCACCAGCCCGAGAGGCTTGTCTGCTCACCCGCCGGGGCGGGCGGGGGCTGGGAGCTGAGGCTCGGGCTTCGGTCGGATCGCAGGGAGAAGACTGGGGTTGGTGGCGTGAACACAGCCTGAAGGGGTTAGCGCACCATGGCTAGCCGGGAGGGAGTCCGGGAGAAAGTCTGGAGCTGCCGAACAGGCAAGAGACGTTTTCTTACCTCTTTGTTTCCTGGTGCGCAAGGAGAGGGGATTCAGAGCGCTGCTTAAAGGAGCTCCAGAGACAGGCGCGAGCCGCGGCTATCAGCGTGGACCCCAGAGACGGGCATGAGATGCTAAGGCTGCTGCTGCCACCACCAAGAAGCCTGTGTGAGAGCACAGGTCACTCTCCACACCACCCCTCCCGGGAGCCTGTGCAGCCCGCCACTGCCAGGGTCCCATGATCCAGGGACAACTTCCCCGGGAGAACGCACGGCGCGCCTCAGGCTGCTGCAACGTCATGCTGGCCTCTGCCGCCACAGGCTCGCCCCGCATCCGTACCCCTCCCTCCCCCCGGCCTGAGTGAGCCAGAGCCCCCGAATCAGCTGCTCCTTTAACCCCGTCCTGTCTGAGCGAAGAACAGACGCCCTCAGGCGACCTACACGCAGAGGCAAGGCCAAATCCAAAGCTGAACCCCGGGAGCTGTGCGAACAAAGAAGAGAAAAGGAAATCTCTCCCAGCCGCCTCAGGAGCAGTGGATTAAATCTCCACAATCAACTTGATGTACCCTGCATCTATGGAATACCTGAATAGACAACGAATCATCCCAAATTGAGGCAGTGGACTTTGGGAGCAACGAAATATATATATTTTTCCCCTTTTTCTCTTTTTGTGAGTGTGTATGTGTATGCTTCTTTGTGTGATTTTGTCTGTATAGCTTTGCTTTTACCATTTGTCCTAAGGTTTTGTCTGTCCTTTTTTTTTTTTTTTTTTAATTTTTGACTGCCTTCGGTCTTCGTTGCTGTGCGCGGGCTTTCTCTAGTTGTGGCGAGCAGGGGCTACTCTTCGTTGTGGTGCATGGGCTTCTCATTGTTGCGGAGCATGGGCTCTAGGCATGCGGGCTTCAGTAATTGTGACTCACGGGCTCTAGAGCCCAGGCTCAGTAGTTGTGGTGCACGGGCTTAGTTGCTCTGCGGCATGTGGGATCTTTCCAGCCCAGGGCTCGAACCCGTGTCACCTGCATTGGCAGGCAGATTCTTAACCACTGCACCACGAAGGAAGTCCCCATTTTTTTTCTTTTTTTTTTTTAGTACAGTTTTTAGTGCTTGTTATCATTGGGAGATTTGTTTCTTGGTTTGGTTGCTCTCTTCTTTCTTTCTTTCTTTTTTTTATTACTTTAAAAAAATTTGTATTTTTAACAATTATTTTTTGTTTTTTAATATAACAATTTTATTTATATTTTATTTATTTATTTATCTATTTATTCTCCCTTTTATTCTGAGCCGTGTGGATGACAGGGTCTTAGTGCTCTGGCTGGGCATCAGGCCTGTGCCTCTGAGATGGGAGAGATGAGTTCAGGACATTGATCCGCAGAGAGCTCCCAGCTCCACGTAATAACAAATGGTGAAAATCTCCCAGAGATCTCCATCTAAATGCCAAGACCCAGCTCCACTCAATGACCAGCAAGTTACAGTGCTGGATACCCTATGCCAAAAAACTAGCAAGACAGGAACACAATCCCACCCATTAAGAGAAAGGCTGCCTAAAATCATAATAAGGTCACAGACACCCCAAAACACACCACCGGATGCAGTCCTGCCCACCAGAAAGACAATATCCAGCCTCATCCACCAGAACACAGGCACTAGTCCCCCCCACCAGGAAGCCTACACAACCCACTGAACCAATCTTACCACTGGGGGCAGACATCAAAAACAACGGGAACTGCAAACCTGCAGCCTGCGAAAAGGAGACCCCAAACACAGTAAATTAAGCAAAATGAGAAGACAGAGAAACACACAGCAGATGAAGGAGCAACGTAAAAACCCACCAGACCAAGCAAAAGAGGAGGAAATAGGCAGCCTACCTGGAAAAGAATTCAGAATACTGATAGTAAAGATGATCCAAAATCTGGAAATGGAATGGAGAAAATACAAGAAACGTTTAACAAGGACTTGGAAGAACTAAAGACCAAACCAACAATGATGAACAACACAATAAATGAAATTAAAAATTCTCTAGAAGGAATCAATAGCAGAATAACTGAGGCAGAAGAACAGATAAGTGACCTGGAAGATAAAATAGGGGAAATAACTACTTCAGAGCAGAATACTGAAAAAAGTATGAAAACAATTGAGGACGGTCTCAGAGACTTCTGGGACAACATTAAATGCACCAACATTAGAATTATAGGGGTCCCAGAAGAAGAGAAAAAGAAAGGGACTGAGAAAATATTTGAAGAGATTATAGTTGAAAACTTCCCTAATACGGGAAACGAAATAGTCAATCAAGTCCAGGAAGCACAGAGAGTCCCATACAGGATATATCCAAGGAGAAACATGCCAAGACACATAGTAATCAAACTATCGAAATTTAAATACAAAGAAAAAATATTAAAAGTAGCAAGGGAAAAACAATAAATAACTTACAAGGAAATCCCCATGAGATTAACAGCTGATCTTTCAGCAAAAACTCTGCAAGCGAGAAGGGAGTAGCAGGACATGTTTAAAGTGATAAAAGGGATGAACCTACAACAAAGACTACTCTACTGAGCAAGGATCTCATTCAGATTTGATGGAGAAACTAAAACCTTTACAGAGAAGCAAAAGCTAAGAGATTTCAGCACCACCAAACCAGCTTTACAACAAATGTTAAAGGAACTTCTCTAGGCAGGAAACAGGAGAAGGGAAAGACCTACAATAACAAACCTATAACAATTAAGAAAATGGTAATAGGAACATACATATCAATAATTACCTTAAATGTAAATGGATTAAATACTCCAACCAAAAGACATAGACTGGCTGAATGGATACAAAAACAAGACCTGTACATATGCTGTCTACAAGAGACCCACTTCAGACCTAGGGACACATACAGACTGAAAGTGAGGGGATGGAAAAAGATATTCCATGCAAATGGAAATCAAAAGAAAGCTGGAGTAGCAATTCTCATATCAGACAAAATAGACTTTAAAATAAAGACGATTACAAGAGACAAAGAAAGACACTACATAATGATCAAGGGATCAATCCAAGAAGAAGATATAACAATTATAAATATTTATGCACCCAACATAGGAGCACCTCAATACATAAGGCAAATGCTAACAGCCATAAAAGAGGAAGTCGACAGTAACACAATCAGAGAGGGGGATTTTAACACCCCACTTTCACCAAGGGACAGATCATCCAAAATGAAAATAAATAAGGAAACACAAGCTTTAAATGATACATTAAACAAGGTGGACTTAAATGATATTTATAGGACATTCCGTCCAAAAACAACAGAATACACTTTCTTCTCAAGTGCTCATGGAACATTCTCCAGGATAGATCATATCTTGGGTCACAAATCAAGCCTTCATAAATTTAAGAAAATTGAAATCGTATCAAGTATCTTTTCCGACCACAACGTTATGAGATTAGATATCAATTACAGGAAAAAATCTGTTAAAAATACAAACACATGTAGGATAAACAGTACACTACTTAATAACCAAGAGATCACTGAAGAAATCAAACAGGAAATCAAAAAATACCTAGAAACAAATGAAAATGAAAACACGATGATGCAAAACCTATGGGATGCAGCAAAAGCAGTTCTGAGAGGGAAGATTATAGCAATACAATCCTACATTAAGAAAGAAGAAACAACTCAAAAAAACAACTGACTTTACACCTAAAGCAATAAGAGAAAGAAAAACAAAAAAACCGCAAAGTTAGCTGAAGGAAGGAAATCATAGAGATCAGATCAGAAATAAATGAAAAAGAAACGAAGGAAACAATAGCAAACATCAATAAAACTAAAAGCTGGTTCTTTGAGAAGATAAACAAAATTGATAAACCATTAGCTAGATTTATCAAGAAAAAAAAGGGAGAAGACTCAAGTCAACAGAATTAGAAATGAAAAAGGAGAAGTAACAACTGATACTGCAGAAATACAAAGGATCATGAGAGACTACTATGAACAACTATATGCCAATAAAATGGACAATCTGGAAGAAATGGACAAATTCTTAGAAAAGCACAACTTTCCGAGACTGAACCAGGAAGAAATAGAAAACATAAACAGACCAATCTCAAGCACCAAAATTGAAACTGTGATTAAAAATCTTCCAACAAACAAAACCCCAGGACCAGATGGATTCACAGGCGAATTCTATCAAACATTTAGAGAAGAGCTAACACCTATCCTTCTCAAACTCTTCCAAAATACAGCAGAGGGAGGAACACTCTCAAACTCATTCTACGAGGCCACCATCACCCTGATACCAAAACCAGACAAAGATGTCACAAAGAAAGAAAACGACAGGCCAATATCACTGATGAACATAGATGCTAAAAACCTCAACAAAATACTAGCAAACAGAATCCAACAGCACGTTAAAAGAATCATACACCATGATCAAGCAGGGTTTATCCCAGGAATGCAAAGATTCTTCAATATATGCAAATCAATCAATGTGATACACCATATTAACAAACCAAAGGATAAAAACCATATGATCATCTCAATAGATGCAGAAAAAGCTTTCAGCAAAATTCAACACCCATTTATGATAAAAACTCTCCAGAGAGTAGGCATAGAGGGAAGTTTCCTAAACATAATAAAGGCCATATATGACAAACCCACAGCCAACATCGTCCTCAATGGTGAAAAACTGAAACCATTTCCACTAAGATCAGGAACAAGACAAGGTTGCCCACTCTCATGACCATTATTCAACATAGTTTTGGAAGTTATAGCCACAGCAATCAGAGAAGAAAAATAAATAAAAGGAATCCAAATCGGAAAAGAAGTAAAGCTGTCATTGTTTGCAGATGATATGATACTATAATAGAGAATCCTAAAGATGCTACCAGAAAACTACTGGAGCTAATCAATGAATTTGGTAAAGTAGCAGGATGCAAAATTAATGCACAGAAATCTCTTGCATTCCTATACACTAATGATGAAAAATCTGAAAGTGAAATTAAGGAAACACTCCCATTTACCATTGAAACAAAAAGAATAAAATACCTAGGAATAAACCTACCTAAGGAGACAAAAAAACCTGTAGGCAGAAAACTATAAGACACTGATGAAAGAAATTAAAGATGATACAAACATATGGAGAAAAATACAATGTTCTTGGATTGGTAGAGTCAACATTGTGAAAATGACTCTACCACCCAAAGCAATCTATAGATTGAATGCAATCCGTATCAAACTACCATTGGCATTTTTCAGAGAACCAGAATAAAAAATTTCACAATTTGTATGGAAACAAAAAAGACTCTGAATAGCCAAAGCAATCTTGAGAAAGGAAAACGGAGCTGGAGGTATCAGGATCCTGGACTTCAGACTATACTACAACGCTACAGTAATCAAGACAGTATGGTACTGGCACAAAAACAGAAATATAGATCAATGGAACAGGATAGAAAGCCCAGAGACAAACCCATGCACATATGGTCACCTTATCTTTGATAAAGGAGGCAAGAATATACAATGGAGAAAAGACAGCCTCTTCAATAAGTGGTGCTGGGAAAACTGGACAGCTACATGTAAAAGAATGAAATCAGAACACTCCCTAACACCATACACAAAAATAACCTCAAAATGGATTAAAGACCTAAATGTAAGTTCAGACACTATCAAACTCTTAGAGGAAAACACAGGCAGAACCCTCTATGACATAATTCACAGCAAGATCCTTTTTGACCCAGCTCCTAGAGAAATAGAAATAAAAGCAAAAATAAACAAATGGGACCTAATGAAACTTAAAAGCTTTTGTGCAGCAAAGGAAACTGTAAACAAGACAAAAAGACAACCCTCAGAATGGGAGAAAATATTTGCAAATGAAGCAACTGACAAAGGATTAATCTCCAATATTTACAAACAGCTCATGCAGCTCAATATCAAAAAAACAAACAACCCAATTCAAAAATGGGCAGAAGACCTAAATAGACATTTCTCCAAAGAAGATATACAGATTGCCAACAAGCACATGAAAGAATGCTCAACATCATTAATCATTAGAGAAATGCAAATCAAAACTACAATGAGACATCATCTCACACCAGTCTGAATGGCCATCAGCAAAAAATCTACAAACAATAAATGCTTGAGAGGGTGTGGGGAAAAGGGAAACCTCTTGCACTGTTGGTGGGAATGTAAATTGATACAGCCACTATGGAGAACAGTATGGAGGTTCCTTAAAAAACTAAAAGTAGAACTACCATACGACCCAGCAATCCCACTACTGGGCATATACCCTGAGAAAACCATAGTTCAAAAAGAGTCATGTACCACAATATTCATTGCAGCTCTATTTACAATAGCCAGGACATGGAAGCAACCTAAATGTCCATCAACAGATGAATGGATAAAGAAGATGTGGCACATATATACAATGGAATATTACTCAGCCATAAAAAGAAATGAAATGGAGGTATTTGTAATGAGGTGGATGGAGTTAGAGTCTGTCATACAGAGTGAAGTAAGTCAGAAAGAGAAAAACAAATACAGTATGCTAACACATATATACGGAATCTAAGGGAAAAAAAAAAAAAAAGGCCATGAAGAACCTAGTGGCAAGACGGGAATAAAGACACAGACCTACTAGAGAATGGACTTGAGGATATGGGGAGGGGGTGGGGTGAGATGTGACAGGGTAAGAGAGTGTCATGGACATATATACACTACCAAATGTAAAATAGATAACTAGTGGGAAGCAGCCGCATAGCACAGGGAGATCAGCTCAGTGCTTTGTGACCACCTAGAGGGGTGGGATGGGGAGGGTGGGAGGGAGGGAGATGCAAGAGGGAAGAGAAATGGGAACATATTGTATATGTATAACTGATTCACTTTGTTATAAAGCAGAAGCTAACACACCATTGTAAGGCAATTATACTTCAATAAAGATGTTTAAAAAAAAATATGTATGCATAGGCAAAAATAAAACTTTTGGCAATATCTTAAAAATAATTATCTTTAATTGTAAAATTATACTTCTTATGTTACAAAATTTTTACTATGCATCACTACTAAAATAGTTATAAAAATTAAAAAAAACAAAAAAACAAAAAAAACTACAATGAGACATCATCTCACACCAGTCTGAATGGCCATCAGCAAAAAATCTACAAACAATAAATGCTTGAGAGGGTGTGGGGAAAAGGGAAACCTCTTGCACTGTTGGTGGGAATGTAAATTGATACAGCCACTATGGAGAACAGTATGGAGGTTCCTTAAAAAACTAAAAGTAGAACTACCATACGACCCAGCAATCCCACTACTGGGCACATGCCCTGAGAAAACCATAATTCAAAAAGAGTCATGTACCACAATATTCATTGCAGCTCTATTTACAATAGCCAGGATATGGAAGCAACCTAAGTGTCCATCGACAGATGAATGGATAAAGATGATGTGGCACATATATACAATGGAATATTACTCACCATAAAAAGAAAGGAAATTGAGTTATTTGTAGTGTGGTGGATGGACCTAGAGTCTGTCATACAGAGTGAAGTAAGTCAGAAAGAGAAACAAAAATACCATATGCTAACACATATATATGGAATCTAAAAAAAAAAAAAAAAAATCATGAAGAACCTAAGGGCAGGAAGGGAATAAAGACACAGACCTAGTAGAGAATGGACTTGAGGACACAGGGAGGGGGAAGGGTAAGCTGGGACAAAGTGAGAGAGTGGCATGGACATATATACCCTATCAAATATAAAACCGATAGCTAGTGGGAAGCAGCCACATAGCACAGGGAGATGAGCTCCGTGCTCTGTGACCACCTAGAGGGGTGGGATAGGGAGGGTGGGAGGGATGAAGATGCAAGAGTTAAGAGATATAGGGATATATGTATATGGATAGCTGAATCACTCTCATAAAGCAGAAACTAACACACCATTATAAAGCAATTATACTCCAATAAAGATGTTAAAAAAAAAAAAGAAAAAGACACCGGTCCACTGTGCACTCCAATGACTGAGAGTTAATCAGTATATTAGAGAGTATACCCCCCCCAGACACACCCTACTACCACACAAATAAACCCCCATTAACAGCAACAGTAGATTACAAGTAAGAAAGATGCTGGAGACATATCCTTTCTAAGGAATGGCACAAAGCGAAGACCCAAAGCCAAGAAGGGAGACAAGTGAAAGCCTCTATAAGAATTTTTTTTTTTTAATTACTGTTTTTTAAAATTTATTTATTTATTTATTTATTTATTTATTTATTTATGGCTGTGTTGGGTCTTCGTTTCTGTGCGAGGGCTTTCTCTAGTTGTGGCAAGTGGGGGCCACTCTTCATCGCGGTGCGCGGGCCTCTCATTATCACGGCCTCTCTTGTTGTGGAGCACAGGCTCCAGACTCGCAGGCTCAGTAATTGTGGCTCACGGGCCTAGTTGCTCCGCGGAATGTGGGATCTTCCCACACCAGGGCTTGAACCCGTGTCCCCTGCATTGGCAGGCGGATTCTCAACCACTGCGCCACCAGGGAAGCCCCAATCATATTTGTTGGGTCATATAGTTCAGATGGCAGAGCAGCTTGCATTAACAGCTTGGACTTTTTTCCAAAGCCTTCTCTTATTCTGAGCCCTACTCAAAACAGGAAGCTTTTCAGGTCATGTGGTAAATGAGTTGGAGCAGTATGTCTAAATATGTTATATGTTGCCTCCAAAATCAAAAAGAAAAGAGAAAAAAATTCACCAAGCATTGTGCCTCTTTCTTAGTGGTAGGAGGGGCCAGATGCAGCAACTTGTCTTTCACCATGGAAGGAATGACACAACATGCTCCAGACTACTGATGTCCTAGAAATTTCACCAACGTGGCAGACCCTTGAATTTTTGTGGTATTTATTTTCTACTCTGTGGCACACAAGTATCTTAACAATATGTCTAGAGTACTTTTTTACTTTCTGCTCACCAGGTTCAAGAAACTCAGTATCATAAGTGTAATGGACCAGCACCGTGTCCCATGGAATAGAAAGGCAATCAAGGTCCCTGTGGACTGCAATCATGACATAGAGCTGGAGAGCTGATATAGCCCTGAGGTAAGACAGTGAAGGCCCTGCTAGATGAAAGCAAACTGCTTCCAGTGGTCTTTACTAACAGGTATAGAGAAAAAAGCATTAAACAGATTTACTAGCTGCATAAGAATTACCAGGGGATGTGTTAATTTGCTCTGGAAATAAAATCACATCTGGAACACCAGCTGCAATTGAAGTCACTATCTGATTATGTTTATAGCAGCCCACTGTAATTCTCCAATATCCATCTGTCTTCTGCACAGGCCAAATATGTAAATTGCATGTGGTGGATATAACCACCACTACATCTTTCAAGTCCTGGATGGTGGCACTAATTTCTGAAATTTTTCAAGGAATGCAGTACTAATTTTGGTTTACTATTTTTGCGGGTAGAAGCAGTTCTAGTAGCTTCCACTTGGCATTTCCTATCATAATAGTTCTCACTCCACAGGTCAGATGTGGGGATATGTCAATTGGTGAGTGTGTCCATTCCAATTATGCATCAAAAGCTAAGGAAATAATCATAGGGTGGATGCAGGGATCCAATGGTCCCACTGTGTGAGGTACTTTACCAAAATTCCATTGATCGCCTGCTTTCCATAAGCTCCTACTCTGACTGGTAGATATTAATGGACCACAGTAGCATTTTGGGTCTCCGGAAATTAGTGTCAGTTTAAAGCAAGTATCCAATCATCCCTCCAAAATCTGATTATTTCTCCTTCCTCAATGTACAGTCCCCTTGGTAACTCGAGAAAGAGAGGTCCCTTTGGGGAAAGTTAGGAGAACGATTAATGGGATACATTTTTGGCAGCATAGCAGGGTCCTTCTCAAGGGGACACAGATAACAAACTGGCTCAAATATGAGAATTCATCAAGGGCTGTGGATTTAAAATGTCCAAACTTCCTTGGTGTATTGTAGAGGAAGTATCCAAGGGCTTTGACAGATTGGAATGTCAGAGGGACTTGTCATGGAAGACCTGCTCAGCCACCCCCTCACTACAGCCGTTGTGAGTCCAGAGGGTACTCCCTTTCCCAAGGCCTGAATCACACCCAGTGCAATGGAGCCGCTAATGCATGTGCTGTGGCAAGTAAATCACATGAAGAGCCATGAACTTAGCCAGCTCACATAGATACACAGTCAGACAGCAAAGTTGGAGAGCAAACCAAAGAGCCAGAGGTATGAACATTCTCATTCAGCATTCCCATGATATGTGTCTGGGGACAGAATTTTCATACATCATTAGGGATAAGGCAATCACTCTTGTGAGTTTTTATTAATGGATGGGCCTAATAAAAATTAGACCTGTAATACTGAAGCTTCTCTACTGTGTTCAGGGATTGATTTCAGCGCACCAGAGACCAGGCTCAAGGGAGAAAATATGGTATCTGCCTAGTAATAAAGTCTCAGTAAGACCCTTCTTTTGTGCCTTTACAAGTAGGGGATGCATAATATCTTTGCTCAGTCACAGATAACTTTTCTATCAGCAAACCTAGCAGGCCTGGAATTGACACTTTGATACAGTGATGAGGAGAGAGATAAACAAAGTGGGACATAACTACGTTCATCAAAGTCCTGTTGAAGTAAGAGCTTGAGACTTGAAAGATTTAGCAATCAGAATGGACACTACAAAAAGTTGTGCATGTCTTACATATTCTATATTTTTCCCCCTATGATATCTTTGGATTGCTTCCATGATGCCTACACGACCGCATCTCCCTCTCTCTCTCCTCACTCTACCCTTAGCCCTCTTCCATAATAATCTTTCTCACATACTTGTGATTTCTCAGTTTAATAGTACTTCCTGATACCTGCTTTGAATTTTCTAGT